>NC_141990.1:109963207-110709457 GCF_049901715.1 Pseudonaja textilis
TTTCAATAAGTTTACTGATGCAAGATAGTAAATGAAATATTTAAGGAGAAAAAAAATATAACTTTCTTAGACCAAAGGCGTCACACCTAGTAATTTAAAACTGTTATGCTGGCTGACCAGTCAAACAAAGCATCTAACTACATTTTATTCTGTATGCAGTTGACCATATGGCTGCACCATTTGTCCAAAATAATCTGTAACTTCTTTTTTTACATAGTAATGATACTGAAGAAGAGAATACACTTGTGCTACAAGGGTTTTTTTTTCTTTGTGCTTTTCATTCAGCTACAGCCAGAGAGGAAGAATGCAGCTTCCAGATACTTAAATTAGTTCACTAAATCACAGGGCCACAAGGATGTATATCACCTCACTATCTTCATTTTACTTTAAAATAGTATTTATGGGTAAATAAAAACTAAGTTACAAAGGAATAGATGTTTATGAAATAAGAAAACCTCTACTTGTAGAATGAGTAGCCCCTTCTAGATATTTTGCTCTTCACATCCTACCATCCCTTGCCGTTCATTGGGTTTAATACCAGGAGCTGAAATGCATGTGGAAGACCTCACATGCCTACTGTATTTCTCCCACTATCTAATAGTTACAAGATTAATTCAGGTAGTCCTTGACAGTTTGTTTAGTGACTGTTCACAGATGTAATGACTCTGAAAAAAGTGAGTTATGACCATTTTTCAGATTTACGACTTTTGCAACACCCCCATGATCAGGTGATCAAAATTCAGATGGTTGGCAACTGGATCATATTTTATGACCGTTGCTTGACCTTCTGATAAGCAAGGTCAATGGGGAACCCAAATTCACTTAACAACCGGGTTATTAATTTAACAACTGCAGTCATTCATTTAACAACTGAGACAAGAAAGGTCATAAAAATAGGGCAAAACTCACTTAGCGAATGTCACACTTAGCAATATACAGGTGAAACTCAAAAAAATAGAATATCGTGCAAAAGTTCATTTATTTCAGTAATGCAACTTAAAAGGTTTAACTCATTACATGCAAAGCAAGATAGTTCAAGACGTGATTTGTCATAATTGCGATGATTATGGCTTACAGCTCATGAAAACCCCAAATCCACAATCTCAGAAAATTAGAATATTACATGCAATCAATAAAACAAGGATTGTACATCGAACAATATCAGACCTCTGAAAAGTATAAGCATGCATATGTACTCAGTACTTGGTTTGGGTCCCTTTTGCAGCAATTACTGGCCTCAATGCGGCGTGGCATGGAAGCTATCAGCCTGTGGCACTGATGAGGTGTTATGGAAGACCAGAATGCTTCAATAGCGGCCTTCAGCTCTTCTGCATTGTTCGATCTCATGTCTCTCATCTTTCTCTTGGCAATGCCCCCTAGATTCTCTATGGGGTTCAGATCAGGTGAGTTTGCTGGCCAATCAAGCACAGTAAACCCATGGTCACTGAACCAGGTTTTGGTGTTTTTGGCAGTTTGGGCAGGTGCTAAGTCCTGCTGGAAAATGAAGTCAGCATCCCCATAAAGCTTGTCTGTGGAAGGAAGCATGAAGTGCTCCAAACTCTTGCACGCTATTCTAATTTTTCAAGTTTCATCTGTATATTGTGGGTGTACGTTGAGGACTACCTGTTTACAGGTTTGCCTTATATACGTTGCCTACTTATATCAGTTACTAATAGTTTTGAAACTATTATAATTCAAAGACTGAAAGCTTAATTAAACTGTGCATTCTTCCAATGAATGATGGGCAGCAGATAATAGAATAGAATAGAATAGAATAGAATAGAATAGAATAGAATAGAATAGAATAGAATACATTATTGGCAAGTGTGATTGGACATACAAGGAATTTGTCTTGGTGTAAATACTCTCAGTATACATAAAAGAAAAGATACATTCATCAAGAATCATCCGGTACAACACTTAATGATAGTCATAGGGTACAATAAGCAATCAAATCATACTAGGAAAACAGTCAATATAGATTGTAAGGATACAAGCAACAAAGTTACAGTCATACAGTCAGAAGTGGGAGGGGATGGGTGATAAGGAGTTATGAGAAGATTAACAGTAATAGTAGTGCAGACTTTGTAATAGTTGAATAGTGTTATCCTTATCTTGCTGAGCCCCATCACTTGGGACATCTTTGAGGAGAATAGAAATCCCCGTGTAGACCATTTTTTTACCATGGAAGTACAGGTAGGCCTCAACTTACGACCAGTTGAGCCCAAAATTTCTGTTGCTAAGCAAGTTAAATGAATTTTGAACCATTTTACGATGTTTCTTGCCACAGTTGTTAAGTGAATCTTCACAGTTCTTAAGTTAGTAACATAATTGTTGAAGTGAATCTGGCTTCCCCATTCTTTGCTTCTCAGAAGGTTGCAAAATGTGATCACATGACCCTGGGACACTGCAACGGTCATAAATATCAGTCAATCTGAGTTTTGGTCATGTGATCATGGAGATATTGCAATGATCATAAGTGCAAAAAAGAGTCATAATTCACTTTTTTCACTGCTGTTGTAACTTTGAATGGTCATTAAATGAATTGTTGTAACTCGAGGACTACCTGTAGTGGACTTTCCCCTCCACCCCACTACCCCCAGTGACACGATGAGGACAAATAAAAGACAGGAGAGGGCCAATATGAGAAGGCATAGATCACGGAATAAAAGTAAAGGATCAGTGGATCCTGGATTCATAATTTTTAGAAAACTTGAAATATGGCTTAGAGAAAGAATTAGAGAAGAGCCAGCAAGTCCTTCCTTTTGGCAAGCTTTTTCTTGGTTTTGATATGGGATTTTATTTTAACAACTTATAGAAAAAAGATGGCAAAAACTCTGACTGAAATATGCAAAAAAGGTGAGAAAGCAAGAGATAGCGATATGAATAGCTTCAAACTTCCACTTTCTCATGAATAGCATTAGGAGAAATGTGAGACTGAGATCACAGTGCTAGTTATTACAGAATTACAGAATAACAGAGCTGGAAGAGAGCTTGGAGCTTGGTTGGACCTTCTAGTTCAACCCCCAAGCTATGTTTATAATTTGCATATTATATTTGGAGCTCATGTACACAATCTTCTTCCTGAAAGGCTTCTTTTCAGCACAACCAATAAGATTCTTGTCTATCAAATCCATCAAAACTATCCACTTTATCTTTTACTAAAGTTAGCATTTCACAAAATAAATTTTAAAATGCACTAAGTATTTCATAATGTATTTTAGATCTGGATTTTTAATTGCAATTGGCTTAGCAGAGATATAGTCCATGGTTTGGTCTTTACATTTTAAGTGGACTTTAAATATTGGTATGTAGTAACGAAGACAATTGTTCTTTATACTCTATGTTCCTTTTCTATATTTTGGGCTCCCTATTGCTATGATTGGATTCTATTCCATGTGCAGCACTTTTTAAAATCTATCCTGTGAAAATATGTTAATGAGAGAACAAAAACAACATCATTCAAAAACATTGCTGCAATGCTTTCTTTTTAACAGAAGTTTCACCATTCCACAAAACTTCATATTTCTTAAATAATTCAGACTGCAATCGTATCACCATTTATTTAGCAGACAGTAAGCTTTATTGAATGAAATAAAATTTACCAGACAGTAAGCTTTACAAAACGAAATAAAATGTATTTCAGAGTAGACATATGCAGGATTGCTTTGTTAATTTTGCAATCTAAAAGCATACTCTTTCTCTAAACTAGTACCTTTAAACTATCTGGAAGCTAAGTATAATGGAAATCACTATCCAACACAATCCAGATGTTACTTGGAGAAATATTGTTCATTGTCAAATTTGGGTCGGTCATCAGGACAAGAAATTTACTCTTCCAAGCTTTTGAATTCATGCTGGAGACCATCTTCAAGGAACTTCTCTTGACTGGAAAATGTGCTTTGGGCTATTCTGTAAATCATATTTATGCGGTGCCTTCCTATTGGCTGATTGGTGTATTGATGGCTGGTGACTGGCTGCTGCTTCCTTGAGCTGCCAAGCCCTTGGCACCTAGAGCCACAGTGCTACAATGGTTAAAATGCAGTAAGTACTACAGGCTACCTCTGCTGATTGTCAGCGGCCTGTAATTTGGCAGTTCAAATCTCACCAGGCAAGGTCAGCCTTCCATATTTCTGAAGATGAGCACCCAGATTATTGAGGGCAATAGGCTGACTCTGTAAACCACTTAGAGAAGACTGTCTGTGAAGTGGTATATAAATCTATTGCTATTGAGCCTGTGGTAAATTAGCACTCGTTCATTTCCTAGGCTTCAATCATTTCCCTGGCTATCTTTATACCTGCATGTCCAACAATCTTAGTAGCTACGTAATTAAATGTGTGTCCTCGTTCATTGCAACATAAGGCTACCAATGAGTTCGGGTCTGCTTGTCTGGCCATTCACTTGTGTTCTTGCACTTTGGTGGTTAGCTTCCTCCCCATTTGTCCTACATAGTTACAGGGGCAATCCATGCAGGGAATCTGGTACCATTACATTGAAAGTATCTCCCACCTCCAAGTGATCTTTACAACACATAATTTGTCCTCGTATGGTAGCCTCTGGGTAGTGTGCGATGCCCACTTGCAGATCTCGGAAGCTGCATTCTACTGCTTCTGAAATGTTTTGGATGAATGGCAGGGTGTGCCATAAGGCTGATCTTTTTTCTTCCTTTTTTCTTTGTTCAATATAGTCACATGAAGTCTATTATTATTAAAAAAAACAAAAACAAATGAGACTTGCCTTGTCAATGAATGGGAACATTCACTCATCATACCCCTTTCAAATTTTAATTAAAATTAAAATTTTAAGTCTTCTCCATCTTGACAAAATACTGGAGGGGTGGCAACACAATTTTGTTGGTAGTTGGAACTTGTTTCTATAGAAGAGGTAAGGTAATTAGATCTAAGCAATACCCTGAAATTCTGTACATATAATTGTCTAACACTTCAAAGGAGATTTCCAGGGGGAAACTTCTCCTAAATCAAAAATCATGGCATTTCTTTCTTAACTGCAGCACATCATGGAAAAGCTATAAATCAAAACCCTGAAAGGACTGAATATTATTTCCTATGATGCCTCCTCTCTGTAACGATGCCTCACCTTCCACACAACCAGCTACTCGTGCAGAAATCAAATATTTCCATCCACGCACTTGTGATCATATTATAAAGTTGATATTGTATTGTTTGGACAAGACAATATTATAATTAAAACAAACAAAAATCCAACACTCCAAGAATGTAATATTAATCACTTTAAGAATACAGTCAACTTCCCCCCCCGCCCACCAGAAGATTTACATAAACAAGTAAGCTATGTCATGTTGACTATAAATTCTATGGATGTTATCAATATAGGGTTCTGCCCCCACCCCCCATGCAAATTAAAAATTATCTATCTAATCAATTAAGAAAACTACACATAGAAAGTTTATATAAATATTGATATTGGCTGACTTTCAAGTATTAAAAAGTTTTCAAACTCATTAAGAATGACTAAAAATGATTGCATTTGATATCAGTATTCCTTTCATGAGATTAAAAGAATAATTATAAATTAAAGCCAACCTCAATATGCTATGCTGAAGATAAACCATTGGTATATAAAGAGAGCAATGACGAAATGGTTGAATTATGCCTGAAGGCTGATTTTATTTTTAGATAAAAATGGGCAGGGATGCCATGAAAATGTTTTAAGTTTCTCCAACTGAAATCAATGAACCTAAAAATATTTCGCTTTGGCTAAACAGTGCCTGATACGTGTTATCTTATTACAATAGATGTATTTATTCAACTTATCTTAGGGAGAAGTGATAAGTTAATTGGTTTGTTCAGCTTCAGAGGCCACAAATTCCTTTACATCAAGGAATTTAGATTTGCAAACTGCCTTAATTGGCACATTAAAGACTCCTTTCAACCCTCTTGCAGTCCAAAGACAAAATTATTTCAAAACAAAGAAATCATCATGAAAAAAGTTGATCACTGAATCACTGAAATGAATTAAATATGCTTTAATTCCTCCATCTCTTTCAGCTGATTTTCTACTTCAATCATTTATTGCAAGCAACAGTTTGTAAAGAACAAGTAAGATTTCTATAAACACTTTCAAGAAACCAAAATCCTTCATATGTTTACCATTAGAATGTCAAGAATCGTTTCCTAAGGTATAATTAACGAGGAACCATAAAAATCCCCACTTTCGACCCACTTGGTAAATGTATTCTAAACTTTTCTTTATTCTTTTTCTTTCCTTGGATGTAGTGAGAATAACATCCTGAGGATTTGTTTTCAAGAGGAAACACAAGTCAGGTTTCATTTTCAATTTCCTGCAGTTACAATTTACCAGGATAATGTTTCTGAGCATCCTTTGAAGATATTTTCCTCTCATTTTCCGGAGTACATTAAGTAATCTTTCCTTTCACTTCTCTTATAAACTGTTAAAATTGGAGGGGTTTTCATACTAATGCAAAAAGCTTCTCAGTCACATATACAACCCTGTATCTGTATACCAAAAGTTTTGACCAATTAAAGGATTTGAAGGAATTTTGCAAAAATTCCCCACCCAGCTTAACCTAGTATGTTTAGACTCCTCATACAAGCAATGTTCAAGTGAGGGGTTGTTCAGGTGAGAGGTCCTTGGTGCTCTCTAAGCTTGGTTGTTTTCTTGCAGCTGTTTCATTATCCAAACTAGGTAACATCATCAGTGTTCAACTGTCTCACATTTTAGCTGCTTCAAATATATTTTAGGGACTTTTAAATTTTAAAAAAATCAAAACTGCATGAGTGTTTATTTTTAAAGGATACTAACTACTTCAGTTAAAAAGATAAAAATCGAATACATATTTTAAATCCAAAGAGATTTAAAAAATCAAATTCAGTTACCACAACTGAAGACAAAAACATCAACACACAAGAGAAAAGGAAACCTAGTATGGAGGTAAAGAACCCTTATGCAAGTAGATACCCAATAAAAACAGATTTGCAACTCAAGTTAAATAAGTTAAAATGAATAAAAACACAATATACTGCAAGGTTCTTCTTTTTGGAGAGATTTGACCAATTATACAGGCTGGGTTTATACCATCTATAAAACAAACAAACAAAAAAGTACTTGTACAATTATGTAAAGCCAGCCCTAAAGTGTAAAATTACTATTTTTGCTCATCTTTGCATCATCTTCTTTCTCCTGCCATAGTCATTAAGATCACAAGTTTTTTATGGCGTAGATTTCCTGCCTTTCTACCTTTAATTTTTTTTAAAAAGTAATTTCTTCTGGATGGCCTGATATTAAGTCTAAGATCATAGAAAACCCTGGATATTCTATGTTTCCCACTCAAGAAACTTTCAGTTTCCATCTCCTTGAAGCAATATATGTTCCATGATCTTTTTGAGCAAACAAACAGCCAATTTTGATACACGAATTTTCTTCTTAACTGTACAGTACCAACAGAATTACAAAGTTTGGCTTCCGGTGGCGTTCTGGTCAACAACAGATCAGAGACTGCGATTGTGCATGGCTTTGATCCATGCTTACCCTGTTGGAGGGGTCCTTAAATCCATCTGACCCACCTCATAGAGGTGGGGGGAAGAGGGGGAGACGACCAGGTGTGTTGAGGGGAGCCGCATCTCCCCTCCCTGGCTTGGCAAATTCCCCTAGAAGACAGGGAGAAGCGGCAGTCTTTTAACGGCTGCCCTAAGACGGGAAGCTGCCGGGACACAAGTTTTCTGCTGAAGAGTGGTGAGCATCATGTAACTGGATAAAAGACTTTGAATATTCTTTTTGATAACCCCGAAAAGCGGAAAGAAAGAGCCCTCGTTTGGAAGAGTGGTAGTGGCGAAAGAGAAATAAGAGGAAAATATAAGGTAAAGAAAAAACCAGAAATAAAAGAATTATATGTGATTAGAGATTAAATTTGGAATAACATATAGAATTGGACATTAATCAGGCATTGGATAAAATGCTGGACTTATTTGGAATTGTTTAAATCTAATATTAATACTGTGGAAAAGTGAATTAAAAATAAAAGAATTCTAAGAAGAAAGTGATATAGAGCACCACCTAAGGGTTAAATATTTCCTTCTTTTATGTTTCTGTTGTATATAACAAGATCACTGGAAGCTTTATAAAAAATAAAGAAGAGGGGATAGCAGTTAAAATGGAGACTTTTGACAAGGACTATAACAGGAAAAATTGACTTTTAATAAAATAAAGAATAACTTAATAGACCAAAGAAATGGAAGAAATAAGCAAATAATGTAAAAGTTGGAGCTCCAAAATGTGAGAGAGATGTTTAAAGAAAGAATGAGATTGGTGGAGTTAATGCTGAGTAAAGTAATGGCGCCACAGCTTGCGGAAGAACAAAGGAAGCCAAGGGAGGATGAATTAAAGGAGGAAAATAACAGCCTCGATGAGCACAAAGAACAAGGACCATTGTCAAAGGACATAAAAGGGGGAATGGAAATGTATTCAAATATATAAATTTTGGATAAATTTTAGTGATTTCAGGGAGAGATATCTTAAAATATATATGTTTTAAAATATACAGTTGATTATTTAATGTGAATATGTTTAAAGCTGGGAAATGAATTATTAAATTAGATAGATTGAGGGGGATATACCATGTGGATCCTAAATATATTGGTTTTTATTTTTATTTATTTTTATTGTTTATTATATAATTGGCTTAGGGAAAATTAAGGATAATTATGTGTAATGTTAAATAAAATAGGTGGTAAGATGAAAACGGAAATAATAGGGGATAAAGAATTTGGAATCTATATATGGATGAAATGATACTGATATTGAATTAATGAATTGAAATATGAAATGGAAATTTATTTAAAGACGAATGAAATGGATAATGATATGAGATGACATCATGTAAGATGGGTGGAAATGAAAGTATGATTATGTACAAGTGTTATAATCTGGAACCATGTTGCCCACGCAAAGAGATATGTAAAAATTAAAAAATTAAAAACTTTTTGGGGAAAAGAAAGAATTACAAAGTTTGTACACATCAACTGTGAACCTTGAGCCTTTATTAAGGATTACCTTGTGGTGATCAGACCAGCATAAGTAAACTATATATTTTTTTCTTTTTGCATCTGCAGATAGCCAGCTAGCAGCCCTGTTTGTGATCTGCAAGTCCACTGAGAGGAATATCTGAAGCATATATCACATAAAGTCCAAGTTGGACTTCAGATGTGCATATCCTGTGCATTCGACAAAGATACAGTCTAGCTTAGTTATTACTCAGGAAGAGTTTGAACCAGTTAGTTCTGAGAAACGTCTTTGGCACTGGGAGTTCAGCCTCCTGGGTAGTACAGCCATGTCCCTCTTGTTTGGCTGTGGCGTTTCAGGAGACAACACGTGATTAGGTCCAGGCAGTGGTGACTTCATCCTTGAGGGAAGAGTTTAGTTCCATCTGCACTTAAAGAAGCAGAGGTCTGCTACTCCTTGAGAAGCCATCCCTGGACCCAGCAGTATTGAATAATTTTTATCCTGTCTCCCGAAAGCTCTTAAAACAGTTTGCTTCCTTGAATGGCATCCAAAAAAATATAAAGCAAATTATACAATGCTATTAAAATATAATGCAGCCTAGTAAGATTTTCATTTGAAATGCACTTACTTACTTTAAAATATATCCACTCAACTCCATAAGGCAGATTTTGGCAGAAATATCAATATCCTTCATTTAATTATAAATATACACCTCAAACCATAAGTCTAGGTTCACATATTTTCCTAAGGGAAAACCAGATAGATCATTCTAACCAATAGCAATTGATGTGTAAACCCAGTTTATGATTTGTAGTTGAATTTGTTTAAAAAAATCTACCCTTTATTTTTCATAATATGGTACACTACTTTTCACTGGCTAAAACTTAACTTCTGTTTTGGATCCTAAAGCTAAAGTATACATCTAACATCTCATCCTGCCTTTTGCTACAACATGATCATCCATTTCAGCATTGCATTATGGTGGATCATAAATTAATATTTTGTTAAGTCTTGATCAAAATGATCTTTTTCCATCTTGAGGGGGGGAAAACAATGAAGTACAGTACCTTTTGAAAAATATGTATAATGTTGCTTTATAAAACTCTTAATATGTAAAATATGTGAATAATGCTTAGAATACATTTTGAGGTGGCAAAATTCCAGTGTTCACCAATTAAGAAATTAGTACAAATGAAACAAAGTTTTTTTTTTAGATATCCTTCTAAAAAAAATGAAATGAGATGCATTAATATTTTATGAGGATTATTAGTTCAAGACAAATAAAAAAACATTTCAAAGAATTAAATGATAATTTAATGACAGCAGCTATGAATACTTTTGACAGCAAGAGGCACATAAAATTATTTTAATCTAATATAAGTTCCTTTGGTTAAAAAAAGACTTGGAATAATGATTAGCTGCATATGGATGTATCATGATTTATTTTTATGTTTACTTTTATCTAAAACAAGCAGAACATTTTGCCCTTTAAAACAAGCATGTAGTCTTTTGTAAATAATTACATGGTTTAATAACTACGGTAGTTTACACAAAGATTTCAAGTAGGTTTTGTACAAACATATGTATGATATGGAAGATGTAAGATGGGTTTTTTTTTGGTAGTTATCTTTTATGTACTTTCTGAAGCTAAAAGTTCAAACGTACTTCGTGAAACAGAAAATGGGTGTTGGTTCTTACCTGATACGCCCTTTCTTGTCGAGCTGCTGTGAGCATCCAGAGTGGGAGGTGCTCCAGTCTCCGCTCTCACAGGCTGAGCTATAATTGAGGAACGCTCCTCCTCCTCCACGTGACTCCTCCGTAGCGTTCCCCAGTTTTACGAAGACGAGAAGACAAACAAACTATCATCTCATCTTAACTATTGTAACAACTCTCAACTACAAGACTGTTTGTATCATTGGTCAAAACAGGATTCCCCACCAGACGGACAATTTAGGGTGAGGCTGGATGCTCTATGCAGCTCAACGAGAAAGGGTGTATCAGGTACGAACCAATGCCCATTCTCCATAGAGCTGTTGCAAGCATCCAGAGTGGGACATACCAAAGCATGGCCTGTCCTATGGGAGGGACTCCGTCTGGGTCGGAATATCCTCTGGTTCTCTAACCACTTGTTGAAGGACTCGCCTGCCAAAGGATGCTTCTGCTGAAGCAAACACATCAATTTTATAATGGTGAATAAAAGGTGATGGAGATGCCCAGGTGGCCGCTCAACAGATATCATTTATCGATGCCTGGGTAGCCCAGGCTGCTGAGGTAGCCGCACTCCTTGTAGAATGTGCAGTTATTCCACTAGGAACAGGAAGTGCCTGAGTTAAATAGGCCTTGGAGATTGTAGCTCTGATCCAACGGCCTACGGTAGACGGGGATACCTTGAAACCCAGCGTCTTTGGTTGAAAAGACAGGAACAATGACTCTGACTTCCTGAAAGGATGAGTGCAATTGATATAAATATGTAGCGCACATCTAACATCGAGGGTATGCCACTGCCTCTCCCTTTCTCTAGAAGGTTTGGGGCAAAAGTTAGGAAGAATGAGTCCCTGTGATCTGTGAAAGGCTGAGTTGACCTTGGGCAGGAAGGAAGGATCTGGTCACAGATCAGCGTGGAAAACGCAGAGATCCTTTCTAACGGACAGAGCTGCTATTTCAGATATCCGCCGTGCAGATGTGACTGCTACAAGGAACACCACCTTGAACGTAAGGAATTGAAGTGATGCCTCCCTTAGGGGCTCGAAGGGAGGTTTAGTCAGTGGCGTGAGTACCTTGTTAAGGTCCCAGGTTGGGTATCTGTGTATTACTAGAGGATGCAGATTGGTGGTTCCTCTAAGGAATGCTCGGATACAAGGGTGGTGTGAAAGCGAGCCAGAGGAGTTGCCAGAAATAACAGTTGATAAGGCTGCAATTTGCCTTCTCAGGGTATTGGGGGAGAGGCCCCTGTCCAGACCTTCTTACAGGAAGGCCAAAATGTAAGCAATAGATGGGCAAAGCGGGTTGATGAGGGATTTGTGGCACCATTTACAAAATATGCTCCAGGTGGCATTATATATTTGGGTGGTCGAAGGCCATCTTGCTGCCAAGATGGTATTGATGACCTGATTGGAAAAACCCTCATTTCTTAAATGGTCCCGCTCAACCTCCAGACGGCTAACTGAAGCCACTGAGGGTTTGGATGCTGAAGAGGTCCCTGGGATAGCGAGATCCTGTCTGGTGGAATCCTCCAAGGAGGGGCCACTGACAGGTTGCGAAGGTCCGCAAACCACAGTCTCCTGGGCCAGTATGGAGTGACCAGGAGAATTTCCGCCCTCTGGAGAATCAGTTTTTGGATCACTTTGGGAATTAACGGGAGGGGGGAAAGGCATTTAAGAGCCCTGTGGGCCAGGGGCAACATAGGGCGTCATGATTCTCTGCCCCCTTGGTGGGGTACCACGAGAAGAATCTCGGTATCTGGGCATTGAGCAGTGACGCGAATAGGTCCACTAGCGGGTGACCGAATATCGCTGAGGCCTCCTTGAACAGGGAGGGGTGCAGGCACCTTTCTGACTGGTCTAAGGTGGCCCTGCTCAACCAGTCTGGCTGAACATTTGAGACCCCCAAGATGTGGTCTGCCCTGATGGATAGGAGGTTGGTCTCCGCCCAGCGACAGAGACGCTCGGCCTCCCTCATGAGCCGGATGGAATGTGAGCCCCCTTGTCAGTTGATATGAGCCTTAGTCGTAATGTTGTCCGTCAGGACCAGTACGTGACACCCACGCACTTGAGGGAGGAAGGTGTGTAGGGCCAGGTATACCGTGTGAAGCTCCAGCCAGTTTATACTGCACCGTTGCTCGGTTGCTGACCAAGTGCCCTGAGCTGAGAGCGAATGGATATGGGTCCCCCATCCGGATAGGCTGATGTCTGTTGTGAGAGTGACCCTTTGGGGCTCCTTGAAGAGATGTCCCTTGTTGGTAGTGGGTCTGGTCCACCAGAGGAGCGATGCGAGAACCCTTGGAGGAATCTTCACCACGGCTCTTGAGTTGCTTCTTCCGGAGCGCTGATATGGCAGCAGGAACCACTGCAGAGGTCTGGTATGCAGACGGGCCCAGGGAACAATGGATATGCATGAGACCAATTTGCCAAGTAATTTTGATAATTCCAGTAATGAGGCCTTTCTTGCTCGTCTAATTTCCCTGACCGATTTCTGAATGCTGAGAAATCTTTCAGGGGAAAGGAAGACCTTTCCTTCAACTGAATCGATCACTGCCCCTAAACGTGCTATTCGGGTGGAAGGAGAAAGTTGACTCTTCTCCCAATTTACGAGAAGACCATGGACCTGAAGAACCGAGAAGGTAGTTCTGGTGTCCCTTTCGGCTTGGCATTTGGAAGGGGAGAGAATGAGAATGTCATCCAGATAACAGTGAATACGGATGGGGAAATGCCTGAGGTGAGCTGCTAGGGCTGCCAGAACCTTGGTAAAGGTCCTCGGGGCCGAGGCTAGACCAAAAGGAAGGGCCACATACTGAAAGTGTTGACCATTGTAGCAAAATCACAGAAATTTGAAAAAGGAGGGATGAATGGGAATGTGAAGGTATGCTTCTGAGAGGTCAATGGAAGTGAGCCAGTCTCCCTTCCTGGTGCCCTGAAGAATAGACTGAAGTGTATGCATTTTGAACTTATGCCGGACAATGTAACGATTAAGTCTCTTCAAATCCAGGATGGGTCTCCAACCCCCGGAGTGCTTGGGAACTATGAAGAGGTGAGAGTAAAAACCCCTTCCTCGCTGCGAGGATGGGACGGGCTGTATGGCCCTGATTTCGGTGAGGTGTTTGATAGCAGCTTCTATTAGAGCCCGCCTGGTGCGGTCCTTGGAAAGGGGGGAAACCATGAAATGCTCCCTTGAAACTCAAGGGAGAGGCCGAATCTGATGGTGTCCCTAACCCAAACATCAGAAGTGGATGATTCCCATTGGTCGGCAAAATATTTGAGAGTCCGCCAATGGGATAGGGAGTTAGGGACCTATCTGGGGCACCGGGACGATTTATTTCCTGCGCCCCGGAAAGGCCTCCTGTAGTTGGCCCCCCTCCTATTCCTGTCACCCGTGTTGATTCAGTCCTGATAGGCCGGCTGAAAGGACGGGGTTCTCTGAAACCTGGGGGAGAAGGGTGTCTGATAGGAGGAACGAAAGGAGCCCCTACGAAAGGGCTGGGACACTCTGGGCTCCGGTCTGCGAAAGAGAGATGGAAGAAATTTATTTTTATTGCAGCTTTCCATTAACAAGGGTTCCAGAGCCGGACCGAATAGTTTGCCTCCCGAAATGGGAGCAGAAGCCAATTTAGCTTTGTTTTTAATGTCCGTTTGCCAGTGTTTAAGCCAGAGCAGACACCGGGCTGTAACATGTGAAGAGATAGCCTGGGAGGAAAATTTAACGGAATGGAAAGTAGCGTCGGCTGCAAATTCCGCTGCAGCTGTAAGCTTGGCAATATCCTGGTGTGCCCTGGTGTTAGATGGGGGAACATGCTGCTTTAACTGACGGAGCCATCTGATGGAGGACCGAGTAAAAAAGGATGCGGCCGTAGCTGATCGAATGGCCCAAGCATCGGATTGATGTGCACGGCATAACGCCATCTCGGCCCATTTGTCCTCTGGTTTTAGAGCTTCCAGAGTGTCGGTTGGGGTAGAGAATGACGCTAACCCCACTATGGGGTCACCCACCTCGGAAGTGTCTAACAAGGAGGAGAACTCCGCATCGAGATTAAAAAATTTCCTGTCCTGACTGGAGGGAGCGGGGGTGGGCCCTGTGGAAGCCAACTGCTTCGCTACTAAGTCGAAGAAAATGGGTAGTGTAGGGATAACTTCGGCCTCCATGACCGATTGCTTGAAAATAGAATCCTCTGGATCTCCAGAGGCTGCTGGGGCAGTATCAGAGGGTGACTGAGACATCAGGCCCGAAATATTCTTTGCCTTGAACAACAAGGACTTGAACAGATGGGGTTTGAATAGGCCTGCGAAGGCGGGCTGGTCAGGGGAAATACCCTCATCCTCTGACATCTCCCCTTCCATCGGTTCCACCTCTGACAGAGGCTCAGAGTATTGTAAGGTTCCCCTATCCGATTCTTCCCCTTCCCCGAAATGTTCTAGGCCCGCTTCCTCTTCCTCCTCCTCCTCCCTTTCTGAAAGGGGGAATCTCCCTCTGGGGAAGTACCTGACCATAGTGAGGTTCCGGTCTGGGGAGAGATCTGCCAGAAACGGATTCGGCATCAGGAACCATCGTTTGAAGGCCTGCTCTGGCCATCTGTTGGAGACCTTCCGCGATTCCTTGGCAGATGGCCAGCTGCATCCAATCTCTAATCCTATCTGGAATAAGGTCTGCGGATGGTTCCTCTGGTCGCAGTCCAGCAGCGGTCGGTGTGAATGTGGCCTCAGGCGTCCGGATGGGTTGGAGGCTCCGAGCGAGCGAACTGCTCCTGGAAAGAGAGAGCTGGTCTGGCGGGGAGGGGTTGAGTAGAGGCAGAAGGGGTGGGAAGGGTCAGAACTGGGGGTACAGATTGTGAGTCCCTTGAACGTTTATCAAATTCCTTCTCCAAAGCTTTGTGGCGCCTTAAGGCGTCCCTTTGAGAAGCTTTGGATGACTCCTTAGCCTGCCTGCGCAAATGGTGCGTCTTTGACTTGGCCTTCAAAGAAGGTCCTCTGGGATTGTCCTCTGCCATAATAAAAGGTAAAATACAGAATGATAATAATCAATCAGGCGGTTGGCACGCCTCGGAGTTCGACCTACAACAATGGATGGAGAGGGAAGAGACCAATCAAGGTCCAAAAGAACCATAGTACTGTAGGGGTTGTGCCAATTGATATAAAAATTGAGGACTTAAGAAAAAAGGGAACGAATAAATCAAAATAGCCAATGAGACCAAATGAACGCTGAGGCCAGAAAAGAAACAGAAACAAAAAGAATGGGCCTCCTGAGGCAGCCTCCCAGGCAAAATGGGAGGGACGATTGTGCCTTAAACTTCACCTCTGAGCAGGTTGCGGGAATAGCCAACCACTACTAACAAGAGGCAACAGGGCTCAGAGCCACAATACCTTCTTGATAACCAGGCTCTAAACAGGCCTGCCGGTCCTGTTATGGGCCTCTGAAGTCACCGCAGTGACAATCAACAACAAGCAAAATGGCGGCCGGCCATGAGATGCATCCAAAATGGCGGCTGGGACCGTCGCGAGAGCTCAGAAACGGAAAAAAACCACCTCGAAGGAAAAGGCAACTTAAAAGAAGCGAGAACGAGGGGCAGAAGGGAGGCAAGCTCACCTTCTAATCAGGCGTTCTTGGGGGGAAAGGAACAACGAAGCGCCACGAGTAGCTCAATAATAAAGCCACTGCCTGGGAGCAGGGACGGCTTTAAAATGGCGGCAGGGAGCAGGAGGGGGGGCGCGAAAGGCTGTTAAGCCCCCCTTTTCTTCCCCCTAAGGGGCAAAAAAAAAAACCCGCTCCTCTTAATCAATTAGGGCAAACCAACTGCGCAGGGACCAAGGAGAAGGAATAGAAATCAAACCTGAATTAATTCTGAAAATATCCTGAACCGGCCAAGGAAGAGCTGCTAAATGCTGCCTATCTCTCATGAGGCTGAGCTAAAACTGGGGAACGCTACAGAGGAGTCATGTGGAGGAGGAGGAGCGTTCCTCAATTATAGCTCAGCCTGTGAGAGCGGAGACTGGAGCACCTCCCACTCTGGATGCTCACAGCAGCTCTATGGAGAACAGCCTCTGCTCACTTACTGCTGTTTCTGAGAGTTCATCACATAGAGAATTCTGTGTTTCATGAAACAGACTGAGATGTTCAGCCCTGAATAAAACTTACTCCACTGACCTTAGATCATGTTTAGCATGTAATAGATTGAAATGATATCTACTGACAATTTTATTAACCTTTTAGCAACGAACAGTGAAGAAAAATACGCTCCATCCATCTTGTAGAAAAGTAGATATTCAAAATACAAACAACATTGCAAGGAACCAACTTGGAACAAAGCATGCCAATCATGTCAAAGTAAGCACCACGGAAACATTCAGGAATTGCTGGCTGAATCAACAAAGAGAGGAATAAGATTTCTAAGGTACCAAATGTCAGAAGTGACAGAGACATGAAATTTGCCTAAAAACAGAATGGCTGTTAATAAACAGTAAAAAAAAAAAACCAAGCTCATCTTTGTATGATAAATTATGCCACTTGAAAAATAAAAAGCCATAATGGGTATAGGCAAGACCAAGTTTTAATTAACAACCTCCCCTAATTTAAAAAAAGAGTAACCAGAAAAGATCAACATGGTATTGCAATATTATATTATTTTTTTTAAATCAAACTTCTGATAAAAAATTACCTGTAAATGATAACATTTTATTTACTTAGTTTTATATTTATATCCTGCTTCCAAAATATCCTTGCCTCCAATTTTAGCTGGGCTAAAAAACTTAAAACCACTCAGCAAGTTTTCATGTCAGAGTGTGGATTTGAACCTGTAGCTCCTATCCCACTATCCCAACCATTGCAACGAACCCCACCCTCCCTTTATGTCAGCTATTGGCTGATCAACATCAACAGATGGTCCTCATTTCCCAACCACTTATTCAGCCACTGTTCAAAGTTATATGGTGGGGCAAAAAAAGGAGACCTACAATGAGGCCATTGCAGCACCCTTGCAGTTATGTGATTGTAATTTACGTGCTTGGCAATTGGCATGGCAACTAGCATGTAACTTGTACATGTGTACAAGTTGCAGTGACCTGCAGTCACATCATGGCTAATTGCAACCTTCACAGGTGACTTCTGGCAAGCAAAATGAATGAGAAAGCCAGCAAGAAGTCACAAGTCACATGACGTTGTGCTTAACTTCTGCGGTCTGATGTGCAGCCAGCGCTGATGTCATATAGTGGTGCAATCATGTGACACTTCACTTACTGAATGCACTGCTTGGCAATGGATGAGTTAGTCACAACTGTTGTCAATAAATGAGGACTCGAATACAATCCAGATATAAAATCATATTTCCCCCCATCTCTCAATACAGTTTCTTATAAATACAGGTATCTTTAACTGAGGTAGTTCAGGGATGAGATGAATTGTTCTTTTGCTGAAGACCTCCCTGCATAATACAGTATAACTATACTAATAATTTAATAACAATTAGCCATAATAATTGTCATAAGCTTTTCACTCTACCAAAACAATTCTTTCATTTTTTTTAAAGATAACGATTAGTGGTGTTTATCTGTCAAAACAAGGATTTCACCGTCAAGAACTGAATTATATTATTATGATTTGTTGCACAGTCAACCACATGTTTAGACTGGATTTGGCATTTTTATCTACCTCTCAAATTCTTCCCAAGAACTTGGCATTGGAAGTTGTTGTTTGATGGTGTTAAAAGTAACATTGCAGCATGCAAACTGTTCCAAGTGAAGTACCTTTTGTAACCCACTGATGGTGGCGGCGTTCAAATAATGCTCCAGAAGTTTTGGGATTGCACCCAAGGTGCCTATATTATTGGTGTGTTATCTTTGCTTTCTTAGTATTAGTGTAATAAACAACTGCATAAGTGAATAAGTTAATGCTAATAATAGCAACAGCCACATTTAAGACATAGTGAAAGGTAGTACAGGTGAAACCCGAAAAATTAGAATATCATGCAAAAGTTCATTTATTTCAGTAATGCAACTTAAAAGGTAAAACTAATATATGAGATAGACTCATTACATGCAAAGCAAGATAGGTCAAGCTTAATGTGTCATAATTGAGATGATTATGGCTTACAGCTCTTGAAAACCCCAAATCCACAATCTCAGAAAATTAGAATATTGTGAAAAGGTGCAATATTCTAGGCTCAAAGTGTCCCACTCTAATCAGCTAATTAAGCCATGACACCTTAAATTAAGCCTTTAAATGGTCTCTCAGTCTGGTTCAGTAGGAAGCACAATCATGGGAATGACTGCTGACCTGACAGTTGTGCAGAAAACCGTCATTGACACCCTCCATAAGGAGGGAAAGCCTCAAAAGGCAATTGCAAAAGAAGTTGGATGTTCCCAAAGTGCTGTATCAAAGCACATTAATAGAAAGTTATGTGGAAGGGAAAAGGGTGGAAGAAAAAGGTGCACAAGCATCAGGGATGACCGCAGCCTGGAGAAGATTGTCAGGAAAAGGCCATTCAAAAGTGTTGGGGACTTTCACAAGGAGTAGACTGAGGCTGGAGTCAGGGCATCAAGAGCCACCACACACAGACGGATCCTGGACATGGGCTTCAAATGTCGTATTACTCTTGTCAAGCCACTCCTGAACAACGAACGTCAGAAGCGTCTTACCTGGGCTAAAGAAAAAAACTGGTCTGTTGCTCAGTGGTCCAAAGTCCTCTTTTCTGATGAGACCAACTTTTGCATCTCATTTGGAAACCAAGGATCCAGAGTCTGGAGGAAGAATGGAGAGGCACACACTGCAAGATGCTTGAAGTCCAGTGTGAAGTTTCCACAGTCTGTGTTGATTTGGGGAGCCATGTCATCTGCTGATGTTGGTCCACTGTGCTTCATTAAGTCCAGGATCAATGCAGCCGTCTATCAGGAGATTTTGGAGCACTTCATGCTTCCTTCCGCAGATGGGCTTTATGGGGATGCTGACTTCATTTTCCAGCAGGACTTGACACCTGCCCACACTGCCAAAAGCACCAAAACCTGGTTCAATGACCATGGGATTACTGTGCTTGATTGGCCAGCAAACTCGCCTGATCTGAACCCCATAGAGAATCTATGGGGCATTGCCAAGAGAAAGATGAGAGACATGAGATCGAAAAAATGCAGAAGAGCTGAAGGCCACTATTGAAGCATCCTGGTCTTCCATAACACCTCAGCAGTGCCACAGGCTGATAGCTTCCATGCCACGCCACATTGAGCAGTAATTGCTGCAAAAGGGACCCAAACCAAGTACTGAGTACATATGCGTGTTTATACTTTTCAGAGGTCCGATATTATTCTACATACAATCTTTGTTTTATTGATTGCATGTAATATTCTAATTTTCTGAGATTGTGGATTTAGGGTTTTCATGAGCTGTAAGCCATAATCATTGCAATTATGACAAATCACAGCTTGAACTATCTTCCTTTGCATGTAATGAGTCTATCTCATATATTAGTTTCACCTTTTAAGTTGCATTACTGAAATAAATGAACTTTTGCACCATATTCTAATTTTTCAAGTTTCATCTGTATATACCGATATTAGAATGGTTTTGTGTATTAATATAACCAAAACAAAAGAAACTGTGGTCAGTTTTATATACTTCACTAAGCCCTATTTTTCTTAACCATATTTTGCCAAATAACTGACAACTGAGTGGATTCACCTAACATACCGGTAGCCTTTGACTTACAACAGGTCAACTGATGACACTTCGAAGTTATGACAAACCTCTCAAAAACTATTTATAAGCCTGTTTCAAAGTTTTGTCATGCACACCCTCCATGGCCATTTAACTGCATTTTGGGTGCTGGGCAAACAGCCCTCATTTTATGGCCGTTTGCAGTGCCTTGGGGTCATAACCATGATCATGACAGTTTTGCATTTCTTCCAGGTTCCATCAAAAGTTGTGCACAATGGGTTTGTTTAATGACTGTGAAAAAAAAAGGCTCATAGAAGTGGGTCTGGTTATATAGTGATCTGTCTAGTGCAGTGGTTGCCAACCAGTGGGCCGGGCACCACTGGTGGTCTGCAAGAAAATGCTGGTGGTCTGCAGAGAAATGTCACCCCCAAAGCAATTATCCAGGTTGTATGGGAAAACAAGGCTGCGCCACCCACATGACCTGGAGGAACACAAGGCTTGCATTGCTTGCACTGAGAACAACATGAGGTAGTGAGGGGAAAGGGAAAGGTGGGGGGAGAAACTTGCCTCACTTGCTTCGCCTGGCCACCGGGCTACTTCTTTCTTCTTCTGCTTGTGGCTACAAGCAAGGAAAGCAGCAAAAGTATTTCTTTCTCTCCCCCAAACTCCTTCAAAAATGAGTCTTTGGGACCCTGCAAGGCCTCCTGCTCCAAGAGGCTGTGCCGGGAAAGACTCATTTCTGGCGGAGTTTGGGGGAGGGAAAGAAAGACTTCTGCTGCTTCTGCTGCTTTCCTTGCATGAAGCCAAAAGTCTCCCCCCCACCCCCCGCAAAGAATGGAGCTGGAGACAGTATCCTGAGATCCCAAATAAAGAATGATCAATCGGTAGGAAAACAGGATAAATTTTCCTGCAGACTTTTTTGGGGAATTTTCCCAGGGTCTCTGCTCTGCAGGGTTTAAAATTGTTCATCACCAATAGACATGAAGCTTGTCAAACTAAAGCACAACCTGTGTAAGTTTGCATAAATTTGAGGACGGGTAGTCCTCAAATTATGACCACAATTGAGCCCAAAAATTTCTGTTGTTAAGTGAGATGTTTGTTAAGTGAGCTTTCCCCCATTTTATGACCTTTCTTGGCTCAATTGTTAAGTGACTCACTGCACTTGATACACTAGCTTCCCCATTGACTTTGCTTGTCAGGAGGTCACAAAAGGGGATTAAATGTCCTTGGAACACAGCAAAGGTCATAAATATAAACCAGTTGCCAAGTGTCTGAATTTTGATCACATGATCATGGGGATGCAAAGGTTGTAACTGTGAAAAACAGTCATAAGCCACTTTTTAAAGTGTTTGTTGCAATTTTGAATGGTCACTAAACAAACTTTTGTAAATCGAGGACTACCTGTATATGATCTACCTTGTGAAACCCTCTTCCTGCAAACCAACGATTCCAGGCTGATTTGCCTCTTAGCTCCTTGGGAAAGACTGCCTTCCTTCTGAGATTCTGTACCACATTCTACCACAGGATTCGTTTTCCAAAGTCAAGACTTATAACCGGAATTGCCAGGTTCAATTATGGTTGTAAATCAGGGATTACCTGAAATTGCCACAAACTTTGATTTACAAATAGCAGTTGCAAGATTCATACGACATGAACTCATTACTTCAACAGCTTTACCAACCCTATTGCTTGACTCCTTCAAACTCAATCATTGCAACTACGCCCAAGTCATCTTCTTGAAACTACTGCCTCGTGATATCTAAACTTAGTGTACTTAGGGTAATAGTTATCACTGATTAAGCACAACCTGTTGCTCAATTAATTACCTTCTTGTATAAATTGTGATACATGGAGATTCAAAATTTAGTAAAATAAGCATGAGACTCGAGTGTCCTTTATTGATCAACAGCAAAGACAGCATTCAAAATGATCACTCCAGATGTGAGCAGGTCTCTTTAAATTTTTGAAAAGCCTGAATGTTGATGTTTTTAATCCATTAAAGGGGGCGAAACACTGATAAACATGACAAAACTACCTGGCATTATGATTCCTATGGAAAACAAAGAGATGCAATGCATTGCTTCCATAATTATTATAACCCTTCATGTTGGTAATACCTATATTGGAATTATGTTCACTGTAATAAATATTTATTCTGCATGGCTTTTCTAGTTTCTATAAGGCCTGTATCAGATCATAGGAAAAAGAACAACAGTGAGCCAACTGCAAACAAAATAATAACTGTTATCTCACATGTTACCTCTGGCAGTGCTAACTATTACGTTTTCTTATCATTTCCAATTTGAGAACTTGGTTGTTTACACAGCTAAAAAAACAAATCTCAACAGTTTGGATTTTTAAAAAATGTGGAATTCACAAGAAGTTATATTTTGCAACTGGAATACTGAAATGCACTCATCCACCCCAGTGTTAGTTATAAAAAACAAACACAAAACCCTTTTTCAATAAATGGTTATTCTTATGATAAATCTGATGCCAACCTTACAGTAATTCATCTCTCAGGTTACAATACAGCACTTCATGTTCCCAAGCATTTTCCCTTACATTATTTCAGAAAATAAACTGGAAAGTTGAAAAGACAAGATAGGTGACACCATTTTATCTGACAACCTACTGCCATTTCAAAAAAAAATTATGTCACTTTCTTGCTTCTAATAAATACACAGTGTGGTTTACTGCCATATCATAAACATATACCAAAATAATAAAAAAGCAAAATAGTAAATACAGGTAGTTCTTGACTTATAACAGTCCGTTTAGCGATGGTTCAGAGTTACAAAGGCACTAAAAGTGTATCAAAAATGTATATCAAGTGTATCAAATAAATACACACACTGTGTATACACACTGATACATTTGTTACAGAATAAATACTTTCCATTGTGATAGACATGAAGAGAATCAATATGTGTAGTGGTTAAGGCACCAAGCTAGAAAACAGGATACCATGAAGTCAGCTGGGTGATTTTGGGCCAGTCACTCTCTCTCAGCCCTAAGAAGGAGATAACAGCAACCCACTTTCAAAACCCTACCAAGAAAATTGTTAAGGACTTGTTCAGGCTGTTACTAGGAGTCAACACCGATATGAAGGCACTAACACTATACAATATATGAAGTAATGTTTTGATCTATGGGAAGGTAAAAGCACTTGTAGGGGATGGGACTAAATATTGAGGTCAGAAATAAATGTAGAAAGTAAAGATTATCTCTCTGAAATCAAGATCGGATAAATAGTTAAATAAGGAAACCTCTGCACAGAATATAATTTTAACTCCTCTCCAAGTCAAGTACAGGGATATGGGGAGAGGAAAAGGACAACAGGTATGTAAAAATTGATTTGACATGTTTTATTGACACATTAGATGTCATGATATCATACAAATGACATACTTATGTAATGTCATAAGACATGCACTGTCTCTCTTATATCTTTATGTCTGGCAACAGATGCTTATGTCTGTAGGAGAAAAAAACCCCTCTTCATTGTATATCAAAAATCAGAAAGACAAAACTAAATGAAGATCCCAGAACAAAGATATATTCTTTGCTTGTGAACCAAGGACCAGATTTGGCCCTTTGCATTACATCCCAGAAGTTGTACTTCAAAAAGCAGAGAAGACCAGATTAAAGTAATGGTTAGAACCAGGACAAAACTCCAAATCTGATCTGATTTTAAGTTAAATCAAATGAATTAAATCCCTTTTGAGACCAGTCTGAACATTTAATCATTTCTTCCTTCATCCATTAACATTATATTTGGCCATTTTCAAGGGGGCTTTATGAGAACCATATCAAGGCATGTGCAGATCTGAATCTCAAGTTATGCTCTCCAGTTATAAGAAAAGACAATCCTAATCAACTATTGGATCAAGTGATGGGTGTCAAGAAGCAAATTAAAAGTAAATCTAGTATAATATCAACTCTGTTGGATTCACAATATGATCCCTGTGTGGAATCAACTATTTATCTCAAATAATGTACTTAATTAGATGCCACAGTTCCAAATAAATTCCAGGTGTGATCCTGCCCAGAAGGCATTACTCGGTGATTAAATCTGGAGAATACCAAAGCAGCTGACTTTGGCCAGATTATAGTATGAACTTCAGAGCATTTAGACTCTCTTCCTTGCTCAAATCCACCTTACCGAAACAACATTGAATTATAGGAAGTCCTCAACTTATGACCACGATTCAACCCAAAATTTCTGTCGCTAAGCAAGTTAAGTGAGTTCTGCCCCATTTTACAACCTTTTTTGCCATTGTTAAGTGAATCCCTGCTGTTGTTGAATGTAACATGATTGCTAAATGAATCTGACTTCCCCATTGACTTTGGTTGTCAGATGGTCGCAAAAGATGATAATCGACCCCAGGGTATTGCAATTGTCATAAATACGAGTCAGTTGCCAAGCATCTGAATTTTGCTCATGTGACCATGGGGCTGTTGCAACAGCTGTAAGGGTGAAAAATTGCCATAAGTCACTTTTTTCAGTGCTGTTGTAATTTTGAACGTAACTTTAAACAAACTGTTGTCCTTTGAGAACTACCTGTTTGTATTCCTTATGTCTTTACTCCAAATTCCAATTAAAAAATAATAATCATACCCATTTCTATACTTGGTTCTGGAAACATCTTCACATCAGATCCAATTCTTGATCCAATTTATGTCAATATGTCAAGTGCCAATAATTCTACCAGGTCCAAAGTAGAGATTATTTCTCCTGACCTGATAAATTATCCTTTAAATTGAAGATGCAACAGACTCGGCCATCTGTCTTTTGTTATTCAGCCTTGCAAATACAAGCTAGTCCAAGAAAGAGACATAAAGCAGGAATCTGTGCTCCAGGCACATGGATTCTCTAATAATTCAACTCTTTTACAAGAACTGTGTTTATAACAAGGTCTCGATGTGCTTAAACATACCCACGCCAACACACACGTTAATAGAATGGATTAGCATTAAATAACTTGTAGGGAATACAAACTTTCTAATTTCAAAAATCAGCAAATGCACTGTTTTTTTTTCTACACACATAAACCCATATACACTCAATTAGCAGCTTCACAGATGATTTCCACACAATGAAAAATGCATCTATGGCTCAATCTCCTAAACTGTGTACTCATCATATTTAATCTTCCATTAAAGTATTTGCTCTTCAGGCAACTTCCCCAGATCTCACTCTTCTGAGGTGTGATGGACCAAAACCTGCACCTGTAATCCAGCCCCAAGAGTTGGGGAAGAACAGGTTTAGGAATGGTGTAACATATTCCACTTAATGGCAGATGACAGGAAGTGACAACGTTCTAAAATTTAATTTCCTAAATAAAATGTTTTAGCAGAAGCCCTGCCTAACACAGATCAGATTGTAGACAGATTGTAGCTTCTAATTAATGAAGACAATGAACCAGCAGAGACTTGCTGGTCACTCAACATTTTTCCTTTCTTATGCCCCAGTCAAATGTCTATCACGGTTTTGCAACAACTCACGTTCTTCTAGGTGGTGAATCTATTGGATGGTGGATGCTTCCTCATAAGCCTTACATTGCACAATCAGCCCCCTGCCACTTCATCTGAAGGCTCAGATGCTGATCCTTACCCTGTGTGGTGTTCTTTTTTTTCTTACTGTCAGCGCCCCATCCAGGAGAAAGGGATTGGACACTACACAATCAATATAACCTCTAGATCAGTTGCACCCTCCCATCAGGAAGCATCTTGTAGCCCAAATGAAGACACCACTGGGGGCCTGTAAGACGCAGACCCCACATACAGGTAGTCTTCAACTTACAACATACAGTTCGTTTGTGACCATTCAAAGTTACTACGGTGGTGAAAAATGTTTTCCAGTTACAGCCTTTCCAGCATCCCCATGATAGTGGGATTAAAATTCAGATGCTTGGCAACTGGTTTATATTTATAACTGTTGCTGTGCCCCTGAGTCAAGTGATCCCCTTTTGCAACCTTCTGACAACCAAAGTCAACAGGGAAACCACATTCACTTAACAACTAGGTTACTAATTTATCAATTGCATTGATTCACTTAACAACTGAGGCAAGAAAGGTCATAAAATGGGGCAAAATTCACTTAACAAATATCTCACTTAACAACATAAATTGTGGGCTCGGTGTTGGTCATAAGTTGAGAACTACCTGTATATGTCGTCCGAGGGTTGGGTCAGTCTTGTTTAGAAGCCCCCCCTCACACACACACATATATATACACACACACTCCATTTACATTAAACTTCTGTTGCAAGTTGGCCAACTCAATTGCAGAAAGCCCTCTGCTTATACTCAAGAATCTGGTTTGCTCTATTGCTTCCTGTCTAGAACATACTATAGCTTTGGTTCTGGGGCAGAATAAATCTCTGGAAGATCCTGGGGTTGGGAGGAGGAGCGGAAAGAGGAAAGGGACACCTTTAAAACAGTCTCACAATCACATCAACCCGGCCGACAAGGGATTCTTTCTACTTAGCAGCTGTTGTTTTCAAACAGTCGCCGTCCCCTCCTCGCAATTTAATTTACGCTTCCGTAGATAAGCGCAAGAGGTAGAGCCCCGCTTCTCAGTAAATAAAAAGTCCCACCTTTTCAATTTCCGCCAGGATAATCTGCTGCGCATATCCCACTTCGGCAGATCGCAAAAACAGCGCTGCGTAGGTGATCGGTTTGTGCAAAAGGACAGCGGCTGAAGAAGAAGAGCTACAATACTTCAATAGTCCCGTTGGAGCGCCCGCTTTGCTTTGCTTTCCTTTTCGCTCCACCCCCGGAGAAGGATTTGTAAAGTTACTGCGAAATCTGGCTCCTAATTCTCTCCTCAGGTAACTTGGCGTCCAAATACTGAGAACACGGGCGCGCTTTGTTCGGAAGCCGCTCCCGCAGTGCCATCTAGTGGCCATGCGTGGAAAGTACGACTCAGAAAACAATAAACAGACCCGTATTTGGAACGACAGGGGGTGGGGGTAGTGGAGATGGAGGAACAATTTGGTAATGAAACGTTGAGCAATCTTACGCTGCTTTTCCTGTGAAGGGATTGAGCTGCTCAAACGCAAATGAAACGCAGTGATGGAATTGTTGGATGAAAAATACAATTTCATTCTGAGGACAAAAACTCAAGATATATATCCAGATAAGAACCGTTTGCTTTATTTATTTGTATCGCGTCTTTATTTTTATAAATATTATAAAAATGCGTTTTATGTGGAATTTGTGGAATTGAATGCGTTTTATGTGGAATTTGTGGAATTGCAACGCTGAATCTATACAGTTGGTTTTTATTTATTTAATTTTATTTTAATAACTTATGGGCGGGGAGAGTTGATTCAGCAGAGATGAAGTGGAGGACTAGAAAATACTTACTCGCTCCTAGGACTGGAAGAAACAGGAAATAATGGACAGTAGAATGTCACCAACTCCACAAATACCTCAGTATTGGGATCACAATAGGTTGTGTGCCAACTTTTGAATAGTTGATCTAGCTTAGTTTCTCCTGTTCTACTCTTGTCCATTTGCCTAAATTATTGGAAATTGACTATATACAGGAAAGTTCAAGAAAAATAACTTTGAGCCTTTTTACAGTCTTATTTTCATGTTCTTCAATATAAAGCAGTAATATTCACAATGAGACTTTGAGTAAGAGGATTGTTGATACAAGGGCAGTAGGTGTGCTGCAAAAAGTGGATTTATTGAGCAATGGAACTCACATAATATTTCCTAGAAGCCTAGCAACTTATTTAAGCACCTCTTATAGGTAATTATTGTTCTGGCACACAGCAATGAACCAGTAAGTTAAAAGTTAATGGAAATAAAGTGTGTAGTACTTCAAAAGGATTCAAAACCTCCCCCAAATAAAACAAAGACAAGTGTGGAAGTATGCAAAATGCCTTCATGTGTATTTTTTTTAAAGTAAATAGGGTTTTCTAGAAAATAACCAGGTAATGGACAGAATAATGGAAGATAATGAAAGTTCTAGTCTGAAAGCCACATATAGCTTAAAAGTTTAAGGAGTAAATATCTATGGAACATCCATATTTTGTGACGGTCCCATTTTTGCTCTATTCTAAATTGCTTTTTTATCAAGAGAAAAAACAGATGAGGGTGAAACAGAATGATTAAAAGAAAATAATGCCCGAATGCCCATAAAATTATACAATGAATACTGCATATTAAAATTTGCCTGAAAACTATCTCATACAGTGAATTAAAGATTATGGTTATACCTGAAACAGGTTTGATGCTATATTTTTCTTTCTTTCTTTCTTTCTTTCTTTCTTTCTTTCTTTCTTTCTTTCTTTCCATTGGTAAATATTTTGAGATAAGAATTTTTTTATTATTATTTTTTTATTTTACAACAAATTCATCTTTCAGTTATACAGTGTGTCAACTGGGTACATATATTTTGTGCAAATATTTATATTTAGCATGCATTTCTTACTATGATTGCATTTATATTAAAAACTACTCAACCTTATATATCTTATCATAGCTATTCATTTAATTTCTTGGGAGTATAAATTGCAGGCATTTGCAAATAATCTGGTTTTTATATTAGAAGAACCATTAGAAACAGGATCCAAACTGACAGATAGGTTAGAAGAATATGGGGAAGTTGCGGGATTGAAAATAAATAAGGAAAAAACTAAGATATTAGTGAAGAATATTACAGCAAAGCAAAAAGCTAATTAATGGATAGACTAGATATTCAGGTTACAAAGAAATATTTGGGGATTCAATTAACAGCAAGATGCGGGACAATTAAAGAAGTTAATTATAAATTAAAACAACAGATTAAGATAGACCTGGAAAAATGGAAAAATCTACAACTATCACTAATAGGGAGAATAGTGACAATTAAAATGAACATATTATCAAGAGTGCTATATTTGTTCCAAACAATCCCAATAAAACTGGAGAAAAATGTTTTGATGACTTAAATAATATTAAAATATATATGGCAAGAGAAAAAAGCAAGGATCAAATTAAAATTGTTACAGGATGCAAGAACCAGAGGAGGGTTTGGGCTACCCAATTGGGAATTATATTATCAGGCCGTGGTATTAATATGGATGAAAGAATAGATTGTATTAAGAAATACAAGGCTATTGCCATTGGAGGGGCATGATTTACAATTGGGTTGGCACGCCTTTTTATGATATGGGAAAAATAAGATACACAGTTACTTTCAAAGACATTATGTAAGAAATTATTATCAATATGGGAGAAAATAAGGGAACAACATATGTAGATTCCAGTCTGTCTATCAAGTTTATATATCCAAATGTTTTCAAAATGGGAAATATTGTTAGATATAAAGATGTTTTAAATGAAAGGGGTGAACTCAAAACAAAACAAGAACTGAATGAACAAGGGATTGATATGAATTGGTACTCATATATGCAAATACATTCTAGATATGAAAAAGATGTCAAAGCAGAGAGGTTTTATAATGAATTGACAGAATTAGATAAAATCCTAATAGGAACAGAAGAAAAGATGATTAAGAAATTGTATAGCTATTTACTAGGAGTGAATTTAGAAAAACAAGTGAAGGAGACAATGATAGCTTGGGGAGAAAACTTTGGCTATGGGATAGAATTAGATAAATGGCAGAAACTGGGATAGAAATGATAAACTAAAAATGTCAACAGCATATAAAGAAAATATGTATAAGTTGTTTTATAGATGGCATTTTGCACCGGCAAGACTGGCAAAGATGTTTAAAGATAAATCAGCTAAATGCTGGAAATGTCACCAGACATCCGGAACATATTACCATGTGTGGTAGACATGTACAGAAGCTAAAAAATAGGACAAAAATACACACATGGTTGGAAAAGATGATAAAACAACACATAGACTTAAAACCTGAGATATTTTTTTATTGGGGATTTTACCCAAAAATTATAGTAAAAAAAAAAACCTATTTACTCATACATATATTAACAGCAGGTAGAATTGTATTTGCTCAAAATTGGAAAAATGAAAAGATTCCGATAGAGGAAGAGGTGATCATGAAAATATTGGAATGCACAGAAATGAATAGATTAACATTGGCAATTAAAGGACAAGAAGAGGCGGAATATTATTTGATATGGGATTTATTTTATAAATGGTTGGAAAATTCTGAGGTAAGTAGAATGAGTTTTCCACATTTCTGACAGATGCCAGGAAGGGTGCCAAGCAACAGAAGTCTCTGTACCTCTGTTTAAGTGAATCATAAGAACATCTGTAACTCGGGGTGCAACTGTGAAGTCCTTTGGTGCTCTCTGGATTTGTTTGTTTGCTTTCAGACATTTCAACTAGGTAGCATCAGTATGTATTAATAATGAAGTATCTAGAAGCAAACAAAGCTCCAGAGTGCTAAGCACTCCATAGAAAGAAACAATCCATTTATCCACTACACAGTATAGCAGATAAAACATTAATGAACCTGGAAAAAGAGATGAAGTTTCCACTTTTAATGAGGCAAATTAAGGACAATTGTCTAGTCAGTCACCAGATTTATTAGTCAAAACAATAGAGCCAAAGAAATTTAATCATATTTAAGCAGCCTAACTAAGCAGGATTGAAGCTGAAACCACCAAGGTTATTGCACAAATAAAAATGGGAAGGAAGAGTTAATACAGCTGAGAGATGAATCAGGGGAAAAATACTTCCTCCCAAAGACAGGCTTTGGATTCAGTCCCATGACTGGAAGAAAAGAGGAAAGAAGAGACAGGCCAAATGGAACTGAAATTATCTAAGTCTATTGATTCAACAAAAGTCCTTATTTTTAATGAGCATTATGAATTACTATATCTGCATTTAGCTTTGCAGAACTTGATTTATAATTGCCCATTAAAATACAAGCAGTAAATTAAAATGATTAAAATGACATATTTAACAAGGCAAGGCAAAAAAGAAAACAGAAACCAAAAGGTAGCCCACAGTACATATGAGAGCTCCCTCTATGAAAGAAACTACACTGCTCAAAAAAATAAAGGGAACACAAAAATAAGACATCCTAGATCTGAATGAATGAAATGTTCTTATTAAATACTTTGTTCATGACATAGTTGAATGTGCTGACAACAAAATCACACAAAAATTATCAATGGAAATCAAATTTAGAAACCCATGGAGGTCTGGATTTGGAGTTACATTCAAAATTAAAGTGGAAAAAAACACTACAGGCTGATCCAACTTTGATGTAATGTCCTTAAAACAAGTCAAAATGAGGCTCAGTAGTATATGTGGCCTCCACGTGCCTGTATGACCTCCCTACAATGCCTGGGCATGCTCCTGAGGTGGCAGATAGTCTCCTGAGGGATCTCCTCCCACACCTGGATGAAAGCATCCCCCAACTCCTGGACAGTCTGTGGTGCAATGTGGTGTTGGTGGGTGGAGTGAGACATGATGTCCCAGATGTGCTCAATTGGATTCAAGTCTGGGGAACGGGCGGGCCAATCCATAGCATCAATGCCTTTGTCTTGCAGGAACTGTTGACACACTCCAGCCACATGAGGTCTAGCATTGTCTTGTATTAGGAGAAACCCAGGGCCAACCGCACCAGCATATGGTCTCACAAGGGGTCTGAGGATCTCATCTCGGTACCTAATGGCAGTCAGGCTACCTCTGGCGAGCACATGGAGGGCTGTGCGGCCCCCTAAAGAAATGCCACCCCACACCATTACTGACTCACTGCCAAACCGGTCATGCTGGAGGATGTTGAAGGCAGCAGAATGTTCTCCACGGCGTCTCCAGACCCTGTCATGTCTGTCACATGTGCTCAGTGTGAACCTGCTTTCATCTGTGAAGAGCACAGGGTGCCAGTGGCGAATTTGCCAATCTTAGTATTCTCTGGCAAATGCCAAACGTCCTGCACGGTGTTGGGCTGTAAGTACAATCCTCACCTATGGACGGCGGGCCCTCATACCACCCTCTTGGAGTCTGTTTCTGACCATTTGAGCAGTCAAGAAACTGGAGGTCATTTTGCAGGGCTCTGGCAGGGCTCCTCCTGTCCCTCCTTGCACAAAGGCGGAGGTAGCGGTCCTGATGCTGGGTTGTTGCCCTCCTACGGCCTCCTCCATGTCTCTTGATGTACTGGCCTGTCTCCTGGTAGCGCCTCCATGCTCTGGACACTACGCTGACACAGCTACTTCTTGCCACAGCTCGCATTGATGTGCCATCCTGGATGAGCTGCACTACCTGAGCCACTTGTGTGGGTTGTAGACTCCCTCTCATGCTACTAGAGTGACAGCACTGCCAGCATTCAAAAGTGACCAAACCATCAGCCAGAAAGCATAAGAAATGAGAAGTGATCTGTGGTCATCACCTGCAGAACCACTCCTTTATTGGGGATGTCTTGCTAACTGCCCTATGCTTTCCACCTGTTGTCTATTCCATTTGCACAAGAGCATGTGAAATTGATTGTCAATCAGTGTTGCTACCTAAGTGGACAGTTTGATTTCACAGAAGTGTGATTGACTTGGAGTTACATTGTGTTGTTTAAGTGTTCCCTTTATTTTTTTGAGCAGTGTATATTTTTGGAATGTAAAACAAGGTTTTTAAAACAAGATTGTTTTTCCTTTTGCCCTTAATGTTGGAAAGAAATTGGGTAAAGGTACTTGGAATTGTCTGTCTCTTAGTATCAGAACTATCCAAAATCTTAACAGAACAGGGACATGTTTAGGAGGGTGCCGGGGAGAAAAGGCAAGGCAAGAAAAGAAAGGCGGAGTTCAAGAAACGAGCCGGATCAGGTCGGAAACTGTGGAGGAAAAACAAAAACCAACCGCATCCCTATGGGTGAAGCAGCTGGTCAGCTCCCTCTTCTATCGCTGTCATGTGATTCAGATCAGAGTAGTACTATGTAACAGCAGTTGGTCCGTGTTGCGCAAGGTACATAAACACAACGGGAGTGTAAACGGAAGCAAATTCGTAACTTCACGTCCTTTAAAAAACAGAAGCCTGGATAAGCTGACTCTATGCAACGCTGACATTTGTAGTATGACTACATGCATGCTTACTCACTAGTAAGTTTTACTATCAAGGCTACACACAGAGCATTGCAGATATTGGCTCTTATTCTTCCACTGCTCTCTTTGGAAGCCAATAAAACAACAAAGGATACACTCTGTAAATGCTTCATTCTTTTGTCTTTTATTAAACAATCAGGCAACCTGTGCCTCAGCTGTCGGGAAAAGTCCTCTTGCAGCGAATCTTTTCACTTTATACTGCCTTTGAGCATAAGCAGAGTTTTTTTCCCCCTTCAACCAGTTAACTGCTATAAAACTACTACATACGTAGTAGTAGAGGGAAGGTGGGAGAGGCCATTTCGAGGCGCTGTCGACCCCGCGCAGCCTTTTATATTTACCTACCGATTCCCCCACCCCACCCCCCAAGCGCCAGCTGCAGCAACAAACAGTCTGTGCGCTCCTGGACAGCCACCCCTCCCTGCAGTTCTCACTTCTGTGCGCCTAACTATTATGTTACTCCATGAGCGAGTGTGTGTGTGTGTATATGCGTGTGTCTGTCAGGTGACTTGAGTCACGCAGTTTTCTCTCCTCTGGGAGGGACTGCAGGGCCTCGGCTGACTTTCCTTTGACAACTGCGCCGAGGAGGAAAGGAAAAAGAAAAAGGAAGAAGGAAGGAAGGCAAAAATTTAGCCTCGAGTTTCCCCCTCCCCCGAGAGGCAACCTGGAGGGGCGACGCGGCGGGGAAAGACGTGCTTGGCGAGGACGAAGCCGGGGCGGGATCAGGATGAGCGAGGTGCCGGGGAAGTTGAAGGAGCAGCAGGAGAACGAAGGAGCGGAGGAAAAAGCGGAGGAGGAAAAAGACGAGGAAGAGGAGGAGGAGGAGGAAGAAGAAGAGGAGGAAGAAGAGGACGAGATTGTCGGGCTAGCTGACTATGGGGATGAGAGTGAGTCTTTCTCGGATGGCGACCACGAGAAAAGCGGGGACGGGGCGTGTAAGTAGTTCCTGCGGTTGCAACGGAGGGAGGACGAAGGAAGAGCGAGCAGCCTATTCGGGCGACTTTGCTGCCAGGCCTTTTGTTTGGGGAGGGGAGAGGAAGAGGGCAGAGCCCACCCGGGAGGTGCGCCCCTTTGAGAGCGCGCCCCGAGAGAGGAGGATGGGGCGGCTGGGAGTTAAACTTGGGCTCCTCCCAGCTTCGAAACGTTTGGGTGGGTGGAAACTGCACCCTAGCATTTAACCCCCCCCCTTTTTTGGGCACACGTTTACTCGTGGTTTACTGAATCGCGGTTGGGTCAGTAGAAGGTTAAGGGCTAACTCGCTACTCCTCTGCAGTTCAATGTGCCGTGTGAACGCTTGTGGGGAAAAGGCGGGTGGGGGCGGGCAGCAACGGGGAATCAGCTGGCTTGAGGGGGAAAAGCAAAGATGGTTCCCTTCCATCCCCGCCGTTGATTCCAGTATTCAAGAGTCAGTAAAGACTAGTCCTTAAATCTTCACCGCAGGCAGCGAGGGAGATAATGTCTTAAAAATCGGAGCTGATAAACGGCGAAAGGAGAAGGGTGAAAAATATTTATTTTAAAAATTAAATTGGTAATTCACCTTTCGTTCAGGAACTTGCTCTGCCTAGTTTTCCCTACAACAATCCTTTTAAGCCATAGTCTTAGGCGCAGCCTTTTCTCTTAGAGCAAGGATGGAAAAAAATTATTACCTTTTTTTAGTACCAGAATGGATAAGGCCAAAAACTGGGGTGAGGTGTGGGGTTTTTTTGGGGGGGGGGAAGGGGGGGGGCAAATTGGAACTTGGTGTGGTTTTACAAGAAAAAAAAAAAGCCTGATATTTAGGATGCGTCTGATTCTTTTAAATTCCTGATCCTTTTGATCAAAACAGGCCCTGGTTCCATCCTCCTCTAAGAGAAAGTATGCACCTTTGGCAGTATAGTAGAATCATTTCTTGTATGTAACATAGTTAAAGGAAATAATGGGATCACCTGTATTCTTGGACAAAGACAAGAAGAAACTCAGTTTTTCCATCTCTGCTCCTTAGAAATATTTCCCACAATCCAAACTGCTCCTTTTCTTTCCTGTTACTGCTGTGGAGAAGAGAAAGGATTGGAGATGCAGTAAAACAAAACAATTGTTCCTAGTTTGGGATTTTAAGAAGAAATGGAAAAGAAATTGCTTCCTGGCCATTCATTTTCTTGGCCCTCTATCTTCAGCTTTGCTGGTCACACACAGTATTGTTTTGCCAGGACTACCAAATCTGGACTGCAGAAATCCAAAGATTTTCCCTTAGTAATTCTGTTCCTTAATAGGGATCCTAATATTTTTTCTCATGGCCACAAACTCTGGCAACACTGACAGAGAAAGAACGTTTTGATGAGGAACTGAAGTTCGAGAGCAAGGAGACTGGATTTCGGGGATAGGGAAGCAATTGAATGAGGATGCTGTAAAGTGAAATTTAAATGTATGCATGAGCAAAAATAAAAGTTAGAATTAAGTAAGGGAAGAAAGTGAAAAATGTGGAATAAATGAAAAACCTGAAAATAGAAGTCATTTAGGAGCAGATTGGTATAGGTTTTTGAGAAATTGGCAAGGAATTTAATAATTGAATAGAGTTTGACTTTGAGCTGGGGTAGCTTATAGTTGGCCTTTAATATGAGAATAGAATAATGCTAACATTCAGATGGGTTGGACAGCAGGCAAGATTTGCCTAGGTACCAATATGTGAGTGTGCTAGATTGAAATATATATTTGTGTCATGCATTGTGATCTACAGAGAAATCTGACCTGACTTCTTAGAATGTGTTCTAAATTTTTCATAAATCCTGATATTGGGACTGGATTTTATTTTTTAGCAGATGTGCTTTTATTCCTATTTCTTGCAGAATGTCAGAGCAGAGACACTTTGCAAACATTAGCAAGGTACATTTTACAAAAATCTTGGAATTTTAGTTAATATTGTAGATGGAACACCAAGCCTGGAGGCTGAGAATGTGTGCATTTGCCTTAGTGAACTAGGATTTGGTAGTTTTTCAAGTGCAGTTCAAACTCTTTGATACAATTACTTCACCAGCTGTAGAAGTAGTTAATAGTAAAATGGGTGTAAAATAATAAAAATAAATTCTTGTTCCTTACCTATATTTTAGAAGTAAGAACAAAAAGCACACAATTACAAAAGACTTAAGTCTAAATAGGCAGCTAACTGTAGATTTTCACGCACAACACCAATACCCCAAATCTCCAAGGTGATTGCAAAGAAATGGCCTTTTACATTTCTACAACATATCTATATATTTGTTTTCATACACTTCTTACAGTTAAAAGGTGTATTTACACATGACCCCATCTTTCATTTAAAAATAAATTGTAGAACACTTGTGCTCCCAAAATACATATAAAGATGAATACTATAGCCAGCTAACTCTCTAAAAGGTGAGATATTTCGTGAAAGATTATATGGTTCTAGGTTTTCTGTTTCCAATTGCTTTGAGAGAGCATTGACTGAGCGTTTGAAGAGGGAACATATAGGATCACAAGTATTGTCAGTTGTAGCTGTGTTTTGTGGGAAAGAACAGGAAGAGAAGGGGGAGGGAAGAGGAAAAGAAATGTGCATCTGACTGACAACAATAATGAGAAGTCCTAGCACTAGTATGGAATTCATAGATTGATGATCATTCAGTTTATTACATGGATCTTTTGTGTGTGTGTCATATACAAAAAAAAAAAGTTAAGGGATTGAGACCTTAAGCACAACTCGGAGAAAAATATATGGTATTTGAGCAAACTTTTAAAATTGTATAATGGTGCAGGTATTCAGTGTGCAGACAGAGTGCATGTATCACAATGACATGAAGTTTTTTTTTAAGGAAGGCCCATTTCAGATCCATAAAAGGCAAGAGCCATAGAACGGTTCAGAGTTCCTCTGCAGCTGTGAAAGTCAGTCTCCATATTGCAAGCTGTATCCCAGACAGTTATCCCGTTGGTTTTGTTTTCTTGTTTTAATAAAACCAGTGCATTGGAATGATGGCACTCAACATACACTTATATAGGTACTTTTACAGAGAATTGTTTTTTAATGGATTGGCAGAGCAAAACCTTTGGGCTTAAACAGAAGATAGGTTTTACAACATTTCCAGGAACACATGGAATATTTCCTTTTAAACTCTCTTTGCCTTTGCTGAGAATAGGTAGAACCGCTTCAAATGTTAGGTTTTGTGCAGTATAGGCCTAATTATTATGGTTTGTCTGTTCTCATATGAATGAATAGACTTTTTTCTCTTTGTTTCAGAGAGGCTGTATTAAGTAACATAGTTGACATGCAGTATATACTGAAGCAAAAATTGTTTTTAATAATAGTGTTTTGAGAAGCACTTGAACATTTCGAATGTAAATATCACAGAAATTGGTATACTTTTCCAGGTTCTTCATCAGATGTATTCCTGTGATTTGGTATCTAGTTTCTAAAGAGAGCATTGATAAGGTTCGCTTCCATGAGTTGTACATTAAAAAAAACCAAGGTGGGACAAGTGTGTGTGTGTGTGTAAATTTTTAATTTCTTTATTAAAGTTTGCACATCTATGGGATAGGAACATGGTAAGGCATGTACATATGGAGTTCTGATTAATGTAATCTGTATTTATTTCCACACTTTGGCTTATTTTGTGAGACGTGTGTTTTTTTTTCAAACTAGCAGGGAGAGAGAGAAAAATAGCTGGAAAAATATTATGTAGATAAATATTGATCATTTAAGTGGATCTTTTTGGCACCAGAAAAGAGAGAATCCTCCAGACTGCAAAAAAGAGTTAAAATATTAAATTTAAATTGCAATCAGGTTTGGATATAAGATATAGTTTTGTACATTAGATACAGTATAAACTAAAAAAATTTTTTTTATTTGGTTGTAGATTTCAATGATCCTTTTAGTACTGAAGTTAAGCCAAGAATCCTGCTCATGGGACTGAGAAGAAGTGGGAAATCTTCCATTCAGAAAGTTGTTTTTCATAAAATGTCACCAAATGAAACACTTTTCCTGGAGAGCACTAACAAGATCTGCCGAGAAGATGTTTCCAACAGCTCCTTTGTTAATTTTCAGATATGGGACTTTCCCGGCCAAATTGATTTTTTTGATCCTACTTTTGACTACGAAATGATTTTTCGTGGCACTGGAGCATTGATATTTGTGATTGATTCTCAGGTAAGAAGAAGATGATGTTAGACCAATTTGACTTCTCAAATCTTCATTTGTTCATTGCACAAATGACCACCACCTGAGAGTAGAGGAATAGAATAGATGATAGAAAATTAAGTAGAATGTGACTCTACAGAACTGTAAGCAAAGGTTGCCTTTTTTTTTCTTTTTTACAATAGGACTCTTTTTCCATATCCTGGATTCTCTACCTTTTAAAACCCTTTTCCTAAGTGTTATTGGAACTGGGAAGTGCAGTGTGAGATCTGCAACTAGTACAACTGTATAGAAACCAGAATTTTCACCCTTGTGTGAGGAATAAGCCTTTTATCATAAAAGGGATTCATTTGGATTTTGCTGTACATTCTGTTTTTATTTAGAAACTACTGCACAAATTCCTTTGATTGCAGAATTTTCTAAAGTTACCCATTTCTTGCAATAAGCATAGAGATGATTACAGCTAGCCTCAACTTATAACCACAATTGGGACAGAATTTCCGCTGCTAAACAATGACACTGAAAAGATGTGTTTTATGACCAGTCCTCACATTTTCCATTGCAGCATGCACATGGTCACATGATCAAATCCAGGCATGTGGCAACCAGCATGTATTTAAGATGGTTGTGGTGTCCCAGGATCATGTGATCACCATTTGTGACGTTCCTTTTGGCTTCCGACAAAGTCAATGTGGGAAGCTGGGTTCACTTAATAACCACACAACTCACTTAACAACTGCAGTGATTTACTTGACAAAAAGGTAATAAAATTTGGTGTGACTCATATCAATCTTACTTAACAAGCAAAATTCTGGTCTCAAATGTGGCCATAAAGCGAGGACTACATGTACATATAATCCATAATTATGGATTATGTTTGTGCTAGTGTGGTAGAGTGCCTAAAGTCCTCCAAATTCAAATCCATAGTCAGCTCCTCATCCATTCTCCCACAGTGCATCTGTGTGGCCAACTTTACAGATTGTTTTGGGGAGAAAAAACAGGACTGTTAAGTATATCAGCTCAAGAATTTTGAGGAAAGGTGTGATATAAGTGTAACAAATATATACAGTATATAATGACAAATCAACATGTCAAAGAAATGCTTAAATGAGGGAAATGAGGAAGGTTAAAGCTTTTGGTGATTATTACTGATGATGTCTATATATCATGTCAAATGTGGAGTATCTTAGCAACAGCTGCAAAAGAATAACAGCAGAAGTGTTGGCCATTGTGGGACTAGAATACTGGATTAAGTAGTCTTAAGGTGCTTGTAATCTTTAAATAGAAGAGAGAGAGTTAATGATTAATAACTAGTTGAAATATTCCATCTTCTAAATGTCTATGGAGATTCTCAGTCATCTAAGTCATGGTTGTCCCAAAGGTCCTTTTTCAAGAGGCAACTGGACTTTCTGGTTTTTCTTTGAAGACATTTCCCTTCTCATCCAAGAAGCTTCTTTAGCTCTTGAGAGACCAGAAAGTCCAGTTGCCTCTTGCAAAAGTACCTTTGGGATTCCGTCTTCTACTTTATTAATGAAATACAATTTTAATGGAATGGGAGTTTCATATAATGCTTTTTGACTCAAAAGAATTCAGGTTGAAATTTTAAGTCATGTGTTTTTATCCAATTCTTTTTTTAGGATGACTACATGGAAGCATTAGCTAGGTTGCACCTTACTGTGACAAGAGCATATAAAGTAAATCCAGATATAAACTTTGAAATATTTATTCACAAAGTAGATGGTTTGTCTGATGATCACAAGATTGAAACACAAAGAGACATTCATCAGCGGGCTAATGATGATCTTGCAGATGCTGGACTAGAAAAAATCCACTTGAGGTGAGAAAAGCAGTCCAATGGCTGGAGTTTCCTGGGGAGAAAAAGGAAACTGCAAGTAATATTAAAAGAAGCGCCATAGGGTCAAACGTGGGAAATGTCTTAGTAAGCTTAATTTTACAGTATTTCATGATCAAATAGAATAAATATTTGCTGATGTAGCCATGCTTAAAACATTAAAATTAACTTTTTAAATTAACAGGCAAGCAGGGTGAGATTCAATCGGTGTTACTACCGGTTCAGTGAGTATGTTTTGCATGCGCGCATGTAAAAAACCTTAAGCTGTGCTGCCCGTACAGCTGAAAAGTGCTGCGTGCAGATGCACAGCGTTTGAAAAGCAAAGCAGCTGAGGTTGAAAAAGCAGGAAATAAAGGACAGATAAGAGCCCGGGTGGGCCAAACAGCAGCAGACATAGAACCGGTTCAATGTCTGCTGCTCTTCAGAGCTACCAGTTCTCTAGAGCCAGGCAGAATCAGTAGCATCCCACCCCTGAGGCAAGTATTCCAGTCATTCTCAGCCCGGTAGGAAATGTTCCACGGACCGGTACCATACGGTCCGCGGCCCGGTGGTTGGGGACCCCTGGATTAAATGATACAACAGAACATTTTATTTGACTTTGTATGATAATGAACTTTGTACATAGTCAACCATTCATTCGGCAACCGAAGTTATGAGTCATGAATGAAGAAACAAACACCACTTCTATAAACCCAATGAGACAGTACATGAACCACGTTACCATTAGTCCACTATCTGTTGAAAATAAATTCCTTGAAAATTGTGAGATCAAGTCACAATTTTGAAAGATATTTTTAATCCAATGCTGTTTTTTACCCTTCATTCAGTTTCTACTTTGCTTTCCATCAATATATTCTGTATGACTCATAAAACAAGCCATAACATAGAATATTAAGTTATTTTTTTCAGCATCTTTTTGTATTTTTAATTATAATCTTCACAGATGTTTACTTCAAATGAACATATTATGTTTCTTTTTTCAGCTTTTATTTGACAAGTATATATGATCATTCTATATTTGAAGCATTCAGCAAAGTGGTTCAGAAATTAATTCCACAACTCCCAACTTTGGAAAATCTGCTTAACATTTTTGTCTCGGTAAATATGTTTGTGCATGTATTTCCTATGTTTTTCATATTTATTGCAAAAGGACATTTTATTTTTTTAATGTTTTGAAAAATATTGCTATTATTTAAGCCATTATGAGATTCTGTATGAAACATTGCCTTCCAAGATAGGATGGAAAATCTTCAGAAGTGGAAGGATCTCAAAACCCACTACTTAGTCTTGCCAGAGTTCAGCTGAAGCCTGTTTTTTCTCTCGTTCAGACCCCACAGCTTCCAGATGTTAGGGAAGAATCTCGATTGCATTACTCTATTGGCCTGCGGCTGAGAGGTATAATTGAGCTACACAGGTCACAGAGATGTGCTGGCAGATAATCTCCCCAGCAGCTTCATACAGATTCAAAATAGAAGTGCTAAGAGATTAAAGCCCAGAGGAATCCACAAAGCAGGGGCCTTGGGCCCAATCTTTCTCCAATACTACCTAGAGCCAGCCCGGGACAAAGAACCATGGGAACACCATGCCATGCACCATGCCAATCCAGAAACACATCATGATCAATGATATCAAAGGTTGCTAAGAGATTGAAGAAGGCCAGGACAGTGTACTACTCCCATTCTGATCCCACCAAAGGTCATCAAGAAAGGCAACTAGTGCTATCTCAGTATTACAACTGAATATGAAGATTGACAGAAAACAGTCCTAGAGTTCTGGAAAAGTTATTTCTGTTGTGCAATGTATTATTTTATAATTATTCTTTAAATTTATATCCTGACTTTCAGCATCTCTGGGCAGCTATATTATACGGTATTATGTAACGTAGAGAGACTGAGTGTGGGAGAGAAGAGGATTGATATAATTGTATGTGTGTGTGTATATTATGTTCAATATATTATATTGTTATATTGAACATCATATATATATTTATATTTATATATATATATATATATATATATATATATATATATATATATATACATACATATACATATTTATATTTCTGAGGTTTTCGCGGGTATTTGTATGTGGATCTTTGGTTATTCGGGTTTTCTCCCATGTAAAATTGGAAGTATTTTGGCAACGTTTCGACGAAATCTCATTTGTCATCTTCAGGCTTGTGTCTTCAGCTTTGTGCTTCTTGGAGTAATGTGAGCTTGCAACTGCTTCTTCCTTTTAACTGCCAGTTAAAATTAAAATTAAAATTAAAACTGGCAGTTAAAAGGAAGCAGCAGCTCACATTACTCCAAGAAGCACAAAGTCATATATCTATCTATCTATCTATCTATCTATCTATCTATCTATCTATCTATCTATCTATCTATCTTGGTTCTTCGTAACAAAATCTATGTTCCCTTGTAGAATTCCGGAATTGAGAAAGCATTTCTCTTTGATGTAGTAAGTAAAATTTATATTGCTACTGATAGTACCCCTGTGGACATGCAAACTTACGAGCTCAGCTGTGATATGATAGATGTTGTCATTGACATCTCCTCCATCTATGGGTAAGTTGAAGTGTTTTTGCTATCATTTATGCTTGTTTGCAGTTAATGTACTGTATAATCGTCACATGGCAATGCATTTGTAATGAAAAAACTAACATTTGCAAATACTGATATGCAATTTGATCTTTGTCAAAGCTGGGGAAAATAGTGTAAGTTATCTTGAAAATACCAATGAGAATCAAGCAGTCATATTGTGTTTTTAAGTACATGTACATATAGACACAGAAACATATTAGGATCAGAGTGATCCTTGCTATGAACTTTGAAGTGTGCTGCCTGGAGTGGGAAGAAATGGAAAAAAATAATAATAAGAGAATACGAGAATAAGGCTAGTTTTATTTCCCAATAATTCATCCTTAAAATGGAAAAATAGTTTTAGACGTGATGAGAATCTGGTAATGAAGGGAGTGGGGAATGCTGAAATAGATTAAATGAGAACTATTCCCATTTTATATACTGTATATTTATTATTGTAGATTAATTTTAATGTTTTCTTACACTATTTTGTATTCTGTATATTTTCAATTCTTAGTATTAAGATTTTTTGTGGATTTTAAAAAATTAACATTACAGCATGTTAGTAATGCTTTTATGTATCATATTAGATTTCATTGTTATTTAATATGAACTCTTTTAATTTACTGTGGTTATCTTCACCAATATTATCACATCTATTTTATAATTCAGTAGATTATATTTGGATATGTTCTAAGCACATAATATGTAATTTATATTTAAATAATGCTATAAGAAGAATACAGCTTCTAGATCATAACAAATTAATTCTGTATTTCTCTTCTTTCACAATCCTTTGCTATTAAGGCTCAAAAAAGATGGTGCCGGAACACCTTATGATAAAGAATCAACAGCAATTATAAAATTGAACAATGCCACAGTCCTTTACCTAAAAGAAGTGACAAAGTTCCTTGCACTAGTCTGCTTTGTCAGAGAAGAAAGCTTTGAGAGAAAAGGTATTCAACATTTTTGCCTAAACCTATTACAATCTTGTTTTCCTTTGAAAGAAAATGTTCCCCTGTCTTGATCCTACAGTCAAACACAATGTTTCTCAACCTTGGCAACTTTAAGATATATGGACTTCCAACTCCCAGAACTCCCCAGCTAACATGATTCCAGCCAGCATCCTATAAAAATCAAAATACCAAAAAATGTGTAACTGTTTAGTAAATGAAAGCATTGAGATATTGTTGGAAATGGGTTGAAGAATGGAATGAATTTCAGCATTCTATGTTAGAATCGGTGGAATTCAAATTTTTTTATTACCGTTCTGTGGGTGTGGCTTATTTGGAGGGTGTGGCTTGCCATGTGACTGGGTGGGTGTGGCTTAGTGGTCATGTGACTGGGTGGGCATGGCCAACTCAAATGTCACTCGCATCAAGGGGTGCCTCACCTGGCCTCTCCCCTCCCAGCCATTCCTTGTCACCCAGCCTCAACTTATCTATAGTTCTGTAAAAATGTTGTTCACCTTTTTTGACTTTATTATCTGCATACAATAGATGTATTTTCATGGACCACTGAAAAGAGGAAATGGCTCACATGCTTTACTCAAGAGTGTGATAGGCAGTAGGCTTTTAAGGGGCTGCCACAAAGAAAGGGGGCAGTGTATTTTCCAACGAAGCAGAATGCAAACAAGAAGCAATGGATGGAAACTGAACAGAGAGAAGCAACCTAAAACTATGGAGAAACTTCCTGTGAGTGAGAACAATTAACCAGTGGAACTGCCTGTCTCCAGAAGTTCTGGGTGCTCAATCACTGGAAGTTTTTAAGAAAAGACTGGACAGCCATTTCTCTGAAATGGTATAGGATTCACCCCAAGGTCCCTTCTAAGTATTATTCTGACACCTTTCCCAGGATTTCTACTCAGAGTTTGGCATCCTCAGTTTTCTTGCCTGAGCTGGGGGTTGGACCTAGGACCTAGGAGCAGGGGCGGTGGGCCCAATTGCAGAATGTCAGAGAGACTCATAGTGAACCTGTTTTCTGCCAGCTGATCTTCGGTGCTACTGGTACATCAGAATTGGACCAAAACGGTAAAATACTACCACTGACTCACAGTCATAGAAACTAATTGGTGACTTTGGGCCACCTACACATTTTCAGCCCAGAGTACTTACTGTTATGGGTAAAATTGGAAAAAAAATGCAACATCCACTGCTTTGAGCTTGTGAAGGATTTGTGAGATAGAAATTAATAAGTAAACAAACAAGTTTACTCCTTTTTATTGGCCAGTGAATAGAAAATTACATTAATCACACATATTTTAGAACCGGGAATCATAATACATGTTTCAGCAAACTCTTACACTTACAAGAAGTTTCAAAATTGCACAGGAATCTGTTCTTTCAAGAAAAAAATACCACTGGATATATACAAAGTACGTTTTGGGATCCTGTCCAAAGCTTTGTTCTTTCTTTCTTTGTTGTTAGTTTCCTCCAAAGCTTCTGGAAAATAGTTTCTCAATTAAAAAAAAATTCCTTTTCTTTCTCTACATGTGTCATACATACTTTAAATCATGGGCCCGGGATATTTTTTTTTTCTTTTGATAAATAAACAATAGTACTGGCTGGTGATTAAAACCCATTTAAATAACACTAAATTAGATCTAATGGGTAAGTTTTTTGTGAACTTTCAAGTTTTAAGGGTTTTTTAATCTGGCAACCTGAATAGAGAAAAAAGGAGGGAGAATGCTGGTTGCAGTATGGAAAAACCATTTTGTTTTTCATGTTTTACTTTGAGGAAATTATAAATATTGTAAATAATGATGACTTTGGGCAAGAGCTCAAAGGAGCAAAAACAAAACAAAAACAGTAGAATAATAACATAATAACCAAAAATAGTTGCTCCATTCTCCAAGCGAAAAAGCACACCTGAACAAAACCATTTTCAGACCTTTAGGAAATGCAAGGAGGGAAAGAGCCAGACATATATTTGTGATGAGAATATTGCAGAGTTTGAGGACTAGCATTGAAATAGCTGCTGTGTGGCTCTACAATCCATGAAACTTTGCAGGAGGTGAGACACTCAGCACGTCTCCTCTTGGTTTTCAGATGGACAGATTCACATATGTTTTCTTTTTCCTTAGGACTAATAGACTACAATTTCCACTGTTTCCGCAAGGCCATACATGAAGTGTTTGAAGTGAGAATGAAAGCAGTCAAAACTCAAAAGAATCAGAACCAAGTACAGAAGAATAAAAGGGTCACACATAATGGCACACCTAGAATGCCCCTGTAATTGAACTCTTAATGCCCACTGGTAGCCCCTAAGGCCTATTATTTGCTGCAATGTAATGTAAAAGATTTGAGAACCAGCAGACAAATGGGACTGGTGTACTCTTCAGTTGGAATTTTCCACACTCGTCACTCCTCAAAACACTGTAAATCATATTCTGTGTTCATGTTAAGGACAGACCTATTTTGCACTTTTGTCTGATTTCATGATGAAAATGGACTTTTGATAAACAAAATGTTACTTTTTATGTATAGTCTTGAGTAGAATATATGTCATAGTATGCCTAAATGCTGCACACAAATGAACAATCAAGAAATCGTGGTAAGATGACTTTTTAACGTCTGTGAATATCTATTTTCCATCTTGTAAGCTGGAAATTAAAATAGCAATAAAAATATTTGTTAGGTGTCCTTACTGGTACACTAAAAATTTTGTTTAAAAAAATCTTTGAAATTGAGTATCTCCCCAATCATTCCATAAATTCTGAAAAAAAATCCTCTTTATTCTTTATACTATTGTCTCTACATAAAAGTACCTTTCGATAAACAGACTTATTTTGAAATGGATGCATGCTGTGTCTGGTTTGTTTATTTTTACATTTGAGAATGACAGTGGAAAAAAGTACCCTGATTTAATAAAAATGAAAATTTTAATAATTTTGTACAGAAAGGGCACAAGTACATAATGACTCCAAAAGAGTAATGTCTAGTCCCTTTTAAATCTGAGGTTGAGTGACATTGTTTACTCCTGAGAGTTATATACTATAAGGTGTATACTAACAGGCAGGAGTTCTAGATTCTAGAGGGATCCTGCCTTTAATTGCAAAATTGGTGTGCTAGAAAACTCAAGTAATTTGCAGAAATACTAATTGGTAATGGAAAGATTAGCAAGTTGACTTTTTCTTGGAACATTTCTGCGAATTTCAGAAGCTGCAGTATTCCAGAGGGGATGTTTCATATAAAACATCCTTGGCTGGAACACTAAAACCATTTTCAGTTTGGATGATTTATTCCCGGAAACTACCTATTCACTCATTGAATGGCATAGTTCAAAGAGACACTGAATATTTTGAATTGATTGATTTTGCATATGCTTGCTAGAATTCTGGTAAATAGTAGTATATTATAACATTATAAGGATCTGAAGACATACTTGTTTTTAGTTTTAAAAAATGCTTAATCTCATAGGATTCTCTCTAGTTTTGCTTATCTTTATAAATATATTCTATACAACGGCTATTTTGTCTGTTTGAAAGGTATATCAATTTTATCTGGTTTTCTTCACACCAGATACATGATTGGACAATTAAGGCTAGCTTGTTCTTTCCAGTTAATTTTTTTCTTGTTCTTTCCAGTTAAAAATGAAAAAGAAGCTTAAAGGAAACCATCCTTCTGGAGCCAGAGCTTTTGACAAGCAAGAGATTATTTATTCAGCAATTATACCACTTTCTCTCTTGCTCTTATAAAAGTGTTTCTAGTTTTTCCAAAGAGTGGATTTAAGAATATAGTATTTGAAATGCCCATGATTATGAATTGAGATGTACATGTAATATTCAATTTTACAATAATTTTTTTTATTATTGGTATGTTACAAAGTGACCCGCTAGAGACTGCTAATATACAGTAGTAAAAAAGTATCTTAACAGTATAATTTCAGGGAAAGACACACAGATCATTAGTTATTCAAGTCTCATGTTTTGTAAAAAAACAAACAAACCCAACCTAATAATCTACTTTTAAAATTCTGATTTGAATGATTAACCCACTTGAACCATATAAAGGTATTTTTCCTCCTTTGGTAGTATGTAAGTCAGAGGTGATATTCAGCAAGTTCTGACCAGTTCTGGAGAACTGGTAGCGGAAATTTTGAGTAGTTCGGAGAACCAGCAAATATCACCTCTGTCTGGCCCCGCTCCCATCTCTTCTCTGCCTCCAGAGTCCCAGCTGGAGACCCATTGGCTGGGTCTTCTTTTGTTGCCCTGCACAGGAGAACAGAGCTGGAAAGCAGGTTGGTGGGGTGGGGAGGGAATGGGATTTTGCAATAACCTTCCCTTGCCACACCCACTAAGCCACGCCCACAGAACAGGTAGTAAAAAAATTTGAATCCCACCACTGATGTACATATGCATATGTATGTGTATTAGTGTACAGACAAACTCATATTCATACAAAAATAAGAGCTACAAATTGCCTAAGAATCGTAACATTATCTGTGTTGAACAAAGCAAGTATCTCTAGATCTGCTCATCTGAAGTAAATCTTCTTAATTCAATGACAAGCCTAACTCATGGATATGTATCTGAAGGTCAGTACTATACAGGGTAGGCCTTTTGGAATGAGGAAGGCAGCAGTCTATCTGCCATTCTCGAATTCAAATTTAGTTCAACCAATAAAAGAGTATTTTGGGGGGCATTCAGGGCAGCATTTTAAGTGATCTAAACTGCAATGTGAGCAGAGAACTGGGGCACAATTTGCATAACCCAAAATGAATCTACTTAATTAGAATACTATAGTCCACAAGTCAATAGTTAACATTTCAAACATTGCCAGATGGGAGAACTGTTTCTCTACTTCTAGCAGTGCCTTGCTTCATTTATATTCAGAAGGAAATCTATACAAACAGAAAAAAAAAATAACAGGCCATTTTGGATCAACAGTTCTCCATGAGTCTGGATTTATATCTATGGTTGGTTGGGGAGCTTTTATTCTACTCCAATCATATGATTCCAAGTGGTATATAGCTGCATCCCCAATGTCAGCAATGTACAATATAGCAAATTCAAGAAATTCTAATCCAAAATTGCATTTCATGCATTCATGCTAATGGCCTATTGCTCATTACAAATGCAACCTTTGCATTGCCAAAGTTCCAGCAGCTTCTTAAATACTAGTTTACCATGTGGCTTACTACATAAGTAGTCCAAAGAGAATTGTGTTTGGCTTCACGCATGCCACTTAGTAATAAGTCATTTGGGGTACTTAACAAAAGCAAATACATTAGCGTCCAATATATACTATGTTTATGCACCTGTTTGGAGAGATTCTCAGTCATCCAGGTCATGGTTGTCCCGAAGTTGCTTTTTCAGGAGGCAACTGGACTTTTGGTTTTTTTTATTTGAAAATGTTTCACTTCTCATCCAAAAAGCTTTTTCAGCTGTGGAAAGGGAATTTCATGAAGGCAGTAGTGTCACAAAAAAGCCCAAGGGGAACATCAAGTCAGCCAGAAAACAAACTTAGATAGGAAAAGGAATCAAATAAAAAGTATTAAAGAATCCCTATAGACAAAAGCCTAAGTAATTAAGAAAACTAGACAAATAGGAAAGGGAAACAAAAGATAATTTAGAAAACCCTTACAAAGGACATACCAAATAAGCAAAACAAATACACAAAATAAAAATTACAAAAGGGACAGACAGGAGATTGTCACAGAACAAATACGAAAAACTATCTTAAAGCTAAAAGAGATTACAGAAAACCAATAATACAATCTGGCCACCCCGCGGAGTTTGCCCTCCGGCGGAAATAAAGCCAAACTCAAACAGGATTTGAAACATTAGGCACAAATACGGGCGACCTGAATGGTCATGTAGGGCGGGACAAAAACGGACACCAGTGCCACGGTGGGCACGGCACAGGCGATACGAATGAGAATGGCCAGAGGATCCTGGACTTTGCCGACTCCCATGATATGACCATCACGAATACCTGCTTCATTAGGCGAGAATCTCAACTCCTCACCTACCATAGCAGAAACGGGAGCCACCACACACAGATCGACTACATCATCGCACGACGAAGAGCCGCTAAAACGTGCTCAACGCCAAGGCGTACCTGCACGAATCGAAGCAGTCAGCACAGGCCGCTGATGGCGAAGATCAGGATCAGCAAGCCCAAGACCAGGATTGACAAAAGAAATGCAGACCAGCCACGAATCAAGTGGTGGAACCAGAAGAAGATGGCGGGACCCTCATCAAACCGGAGCAGTTCCCGCAGATGGTCGACGGGCCACAGGAAGCGTGGTCCATGCTGAAGAGCACTGTTCACACTGCCGGCTGCCAACAGCTTGGTTGCACCAAGCCAGGACGGAGACGCATCGAACGAGATACATGGCTCTGGACACCGGAAGTACAAGATGCCGTACACCTGAAGAAACGGCTCTACAAGGCCTTTCTTCAGGACAAGACCAGCGAGAAGCTCTGCGAATACAAGGCGGCCAAAAAGGCAGCCAAGAAAGCAGTAGCGACAGCCAGAAGCTCCCACTACGATGACATCTACGAGAAGCTGAACACGCGAGAAGGCGAGAATGAGATCTACTGCCTAGCCAAAAGCAGACACAGGAAGACCCTGGACATTGACCAGTTTCATGGGATCAACGACTAAAGGGGAAATTTGATCGTCAACCCCAGAGACGCTGCGGAGAGGTGGCGGCAATACCGAGAAGATCTCCACCGAGGAGTTCCACACCCACGAACCCGCGAGGCGACCCAGTTGAAGGCCCAGTCTCAGGCATTTATGCCAGCGAGGTCGCCGACGCCATCAAGGCCATGAAAAGCGGTAAGGCAACAGGACCAGACGACATCCCTGCCGACTTCTGGAAAAAGGCACTACCGGGCTCGGCATTGTGGCTGTGCGAGCTGTTCAACAACATCGTCTCCACGGGAAAAGTGCCACACGACTGGTACCACAGCACCACTGTTCCGATCTGGAAGGAAAGGGCAGCCCAGCGGACTGCTCCAACTACAGACCGGTCAGGTTACTGTCACACACTATGAAGATCTTTGAACGCGTCCTGATAAGCGCATTCGGGACACCGTCGACATCAGCGTCAACCAGGCTGGATTCATCAAGAACTGCGGCACCACCGACGCCATCTTCGGTGTGCGGATGCTGATGGAGGCTCACAGAGAGAAGAAAATCCCGCCCACACCGCCTTCCTAGACTTGGAAAAGGCCTTCGACCGAGTCCCGCACGATCTCATCTGGTACGCACTGCGAGACCACGGCGTGCCTGAGCTGCTCGTACAATGGGTCCAACTCCTATACAGATGTCACAAAAGCCGTGTAAAGGCGGCAGCTGGGATATCAGAGGAGTTTAATATTACCGTCGGCGTACACCAGGGCTCTGCTCTCTCACCACTGCTGTTCATTCTGGTGATGGACACAATTACACACGACCTGTACACGCCCGCCCCATGGACGCTGCTCTACGCCGATGATGTGTTCCTGGCCAACCTGTGCAAGGCTGAACTAGAGCACCGAGTCCAACAGTGGCACGACCGCCTCGAGCAGTTCGGGCTCGGCTGAACCTAAAGAAGTCCGAATACCTGACCACTGACAATGAAATGACAGGCTCCATCCAAGTGAACGGGCAGGAGCTACCGCGCGCCTCCACCTTCAAGTACCTGGGAACTACTCTTGGGGAAGAAGGCCTACTACAAACTGAGGTGGCAGCCAGGATCAATGCAGCGTGGGGCAAATGGAAGTCCGTCACGGGCGTCCTCTGTGACAAGAAGATGCCGATGCGCCTGAAGGCGAAAATCTATAACTCTGTGGTGCGCCCGTGGCCATATACGGCGCAGAGTGCTGGCCGACGACCAAAGAAGTCGAAAGCAGACTCCAGATAATGGAGATGCGAATGCTCCGATGGTCGGTAGGCCTCACCCTACTCGATCGCGTCAGGAACGAAGAAGTGCGTAGACGGTTCAACGTCGTGCCCATCCCCACGGTCATGAGGCAGTCCGGCTACGATGGTTCGCCACGTGAGCCGCGCCAAGGAAGAATCCATCATCAAATCTGTAATGAAGGTGACTGTCGGAGGAGCGAGACCGCTGGTAGACCTAAACAACGCTGGATGGACACGATCAAGGCCGATCTAGAGATCGCGAAGGCAGACCCGACACACGTGGCAGACAGAGAGGTGTGGAAGCAGTACTCAAGGACATTAGCGGACCTCGCCCGAGCGCGAGACAAACGCTGAAGAAAAAGAAGAAGAAGAAGGCACAAATACAAACACACAAAATCAACTTACAAAGGGAGAAAAGGGTATAAAAAACCAGGGACTTACCATAAGAAGCCAGCTAGCCCAGGAACACAGACTTCTCGCTGTTCCACGCCTTCCTGAAAAATAAAAAGATCCAGCTTTCAAGCAGTTGTCCACATCCTTGTGCCGGAGCTCTCCCAGTGGGAAAATCAAATCCTCAAAAGAAAGGCATTTTGATACCTTTCAACACAGCTCTGACAGGATGGTGGGGAATGGAAGGATTTATATTCTTTGCAGACAGCTGGTCATTTGCATCCCTTTAGAACAAGGGTCTTCAAACTTGGCAAGTTTAAGACTTGTGGACTTCAACTCCCAGAATTCCTGAGCTAACATGACTGGAGGAGAAATTCTGGGAGTTGAAGTCCATAAGTCTTAAAGCTGTCAAGTTTGAGGATCCCTGTTTTAGAAGTTGGTGGAAGCACTTGGAAGTTTATCTGTGTCCTCAAGATCACCTGGAGGAGTGCAAATGGTTCCTGTAGTCTGAGGACACAGATAAATCTCCAAGTGCTTCAATGACCCTCTAAATAAAAGGATGCAAATGTCCAGCCGTCTGCATGGAATATAAAATCCTACCATTCCCCACCATCCAGCCAGAGGTGAAAATCATCTTGGAAGCGCCTGCAGAAGCGTCTTGGATGAGAAGTGAAACGTCTTCAAAGAAAAAAAACAAAGTCAGTTGCCTCCTGAAAAAGCACCTTTGAGATGCACCTGTTTGAGTTCTGTATGAGGGAAACAACAGGGCCTAAGGCAAAATAAACTAGCTGAGGGAGGCTCTACAGTATTCTGTTTCTTTAAATAGTTACACGAAAGCACATTGAGACGAGAGCCATTAAGGGCTACCGCCACGTCAGGGGAACTTCCGGGTAGCGGCAAAGCTTACGAGACAGCGGGGGAGGGAGCGGCGAGGGAGCCTGGCCACTTCCCTCCTCTCGCCTCGACTCTACCGCTGCCGCCGGCGTTGTTGTCACTGCGAAGCACCTTACGTGGCGCTCCGCCCGGCAGGAGGAGGAAGGCATCCCAAGGCAGGCTCTGTCATGGAGGCTCGCTACAATCTCAAAAGCCCCGGTGAGTCGCCGAAGACAGCGAGAGCGAAGGCGGGCGGAGTTAATCCGGCAGGCGCCGGGCAGCGCGGAAGTGTTTTTGCGGGAGGCAGCTGCGGGGCTGACAGTGCGCGGGGCGGGGGGGGCGGGGCGGGGAGGCACCGCCAAAGCGAGCTCGAGGCTTTGGTGCACGGCTAGGCCAGAGCCGGTGGGGACTCCGTCTTGTCTTTTGCATCGCTCCCGTAAGGTACTTGACGGGGCCCTCTTCTGAGCTTTCGGGGCCCCTGCTCCGGCGTGTCCCCAGTCAGCAGCTTTCCTCCACCCAAGGGATGAGGCTTGTAGTTCTGCCTCTGGCTGCCGGCTTCCCTAAAGCGGCAGTGAGAGGAGCCGGAGAACCCCAGAACCCATCGGGCGGATAATGGGAGGGGAGCGGGACAAGGACTCTTAGTTTCGTTTCTGTATCTAACTTATGTTATTGTTCTCATGTATATGGGTATAATTCTCTCTCCCCCTCTATCTCTCCCTCTCCCTCCGTGTGTGTGTGTGTGTGTGTGTGTGTATACACACATACATCATATCTTAAAAAGCTTAAAAGACATTTTAAAGAACCTTTAAGAATAAAGGCATGATTATACACTATCAATTCCACTGCCAAATGTAGAGGATATTAACTGAGTGAATATACTTATATTCGATGGGGCATGTACAATTGACTCAGTTTTTAAAAAATATAAGTCGGTGCAGTGTTGTTGAAAGATAACCAGCAGACTTAAGGTTTTATGCAGATGTAAAATTTCTGGATTATTATGGTGTTTTTCATTGTTTACTTGAAGAATTGCAGTGTCATATTTAGGATATCTTCCTATTAAGTATTTTATTTAAGGGAAGACCAATTAACATCATGTAAGAGATTATATAAATATACTTTAGTGTTATCGATCTTCTGTTCCCCTTCCCTACCCCTCTCCTTTTTAGTACCCTGAAGACACAAGGACAGATGCTACATCCAGAACTTCTCAATATTTCAGCTATTCAGTTTCCTTTTTTGAACTCTCCTATAAAATATAATATTCAATAATGACATAATTTCTTTGCAACAAAAGCTGTCATGCTAGGACAGATAGAAATCAGATCTGGCAGATTAAGAATTGTCTCTGGAGAATATGCGTTCAGATTTTATTTGCTTGAAGAGTGACCATTGCTTTTCATGCCTCTTTGTCCTTCTCAGAATAAATGTTACCATATGATTATGCATTCACAGAAAAATATTCCATTTGCTCTGAGTAGATAAACAAAAATATGTAAAGCCAAGATGCTATTATCAGGAATGAAAGTTACCATAGTTATCACTGCCCACTATCATTTTCCAACTAGAGCTACCCGTGTTAAAGCTGCAATGTAGTATGTCTGTCTGATAATAGCATCAGATATTGTGAATAGGAATAACCCCTGCTAATTGTTATACTTCTAGCCAAGTTGGAAATGCAAAATTTGATTAGCCTTCACAGTGTGAAGCACTATCCATAAAAGTGAAGGAAGTCCACACTCCTGCAAAATGTAATGTTAAAAAGGAAAAATAACTCAATTAGTTATAGTAATAGAGCCAGTTTGGTCTAGCAATTAGGGCTCTAGCCTAGAAACCAGAAGACTGGTTTAGTCCCACCTTAGGCATGAAAACCAACTGGGTGATTTTGGGCCCATGCCCCTCTCAGCCCAACCCCCCTCACAGAGTGGTTCTTCTGGGAAAAATGTAAGAAGGAAGTACTATTGTAGGTATGCTTGCATCTTAAGTTATCAAATAAAAAGGCATGATATAAATAATAAAAAAAGTTATGTTACACAGATACAAACAGATCAAAGCTGTTTTTAAAAAAAGATAAGGAAAGTATATAAATTAATTTGTACTTACACTGAAGTTGTACAGATAAGAGTGATAGAACTGCAAAAAAATAATATATTTTCTTATTTTATATTTTTAATAATATTAAAAATATATAATGCAGATTTGCTTCTATCAAGCCTGCCTTGACTGATAAAGCAAAAACATCAAGAAGAGATTTTCAAAGGGATAAGAGCTTGGATAACTTTATTATAGAAAATATATGAAGCTACACCAAGAGAATGTCAGTGATTGCTATTTATCAGATGTGCACCCTATTTATACTGAAATTTAAAGTTAAAATTATTGTGCTTCTTTCTTCTGAGTGATGCAGCAGGTTAGAGACCTTTGTCTTTTGGGCTTGGTTTCCATGTCTTTTGTTTGAGAATAAGTAGATCAGTCAACAGGATGTTTATATTAAACAAGAGCAAAACATAATGTCCTACCTTTTTTAAAAATGGGCATTTGTTTCAGGAAGACTTTGTAGCTTAGCTATCCAGGGGAAAAAACTTAAGGTCACAGTGCATAGCTGAATGCACAATGGTGAAAAGGGAAATTCTATCTTAGGCCTCATTATAAAAAAGATTGAAAATAAAAGTAAAACCTTTGTAATATTCCTATACAAATTTATGGCATTTCATATCTAGAATACTATGTACAGTACTGGCCACCACATTTGTAACAGAACTAGAAAAAGGGCTGTCAAAAAATCAGCTTGAGCATTTTGTTTAAAAGAAAAAGAACATTTGGGACTCTAGTTTTGAAAAAAAGTGACTAGAAGGACATGATAGAGATGTATGAATGCATGAGGAAGTTGAACAGGGAAATATTTTTATCTCATTCTCAAAACCCTGATCATCCAGTGAAGTCCAGTGAAGTTACAGACGAATATACTTTTTCACTCAGTGCATTAGAATACTTTATTGGCCAAGTGTGATTGGACACACAAGGAATTAAGTTGTGGAAGTCATTGTGGAAGATTTAGTGATAGTGTAGAACAAGGGTCTTCAAACTTGGAAAGTTTAAGACTTGTGGACTTCAACTTCTAGAATTCCTGAGCTAACATGACTGGAGGAGGAATTCTGGGAGTTGAAGTCCACAAGTCTTAAAGCTGTCAAGTTTGAAGACCCTTGGTGTAGAACATGAGTATCTTAACCTTTTGGTTTGCCTGGGCCGCATTAGGTAAAGAGAAATTGTCTTGGGCCACATATAAAAATATATATAGTAAAATTAATATATATATAAATTGCATAATGTTAAAAAGTTTACGATCTTGTGAGGCCACATTATCAGCTGCCCTTAATCGTATGCAGCCCGTTGGTTGGACAACTGTTGTAGAAAGTGAAAGAGGATGATCTTGATGAGAAGCTCTGTTGCCAAGGCAGCAAGTAAATAAATATTGCAGAAACCCAGATACAGATGGAGAGTTACAAAACTATCTTAGAAAAGCACCCCCCTAATTCATTTGAATATAAAAGAGGGAAGAGGGGAAATACATTCAGACATGCAAATGACAGTTGCCAGTCATTTTAAAAAAAAACGTTTTGGGCTATGTGGCATCTTATTTCTTAATCTGGTCTACAATTACAGTTCGTTAAATATATGTTGCCTTACTTAAGTAAACATTTAGAATCAATATGGCTAAGATCCAGTGGTATATTAACCATTAAGCAGACTAAGCACGTGCTTAGGATACCAGGCCCAAAGGGGGCACCACAAAGTTGAGAATATGGCTTTGTTTGTACAATATGTACAAAGGAGGGAGGCACCAAGATTTATCAGTGCTTAGGGCACCAGTGAGCCTTGATCCACCACTGCTAAGATCCAAGGAACAATGTCATTAGTTCTTTGTATTCAGGGAACTTTGAATAGCTGTCTTGAAACTGGGGGACTTTCATTATATAATACCAAATCAAGTTTGCAGTTGTTATGCTCAAGCTTTTAACCAAAACTAACCAAAACCAGCTCATCTTGTACAGTTACAAGGGGGTGGTGGTGGAATCCTGCAATAAAACATGATGATCCATTGTTAATACAACATTTTAATAAATAAAAATATATTATTAAAATAAAGCCTTAAATATGTAGAAAATTAAAAGAATGGAGAAGGTGGACAAGGAAGGCACTTGGTAGCAATTTGGAAAACCAAAATTTAGAACTGAATTAGATGATTTAAAAAATGTCATAGAGACCACAGCCATTAAACATTTTTAGACCTGTTGTACACACCTCTGCTTTATTGCTCTTCTACCTTTCCTCTGATTTGTTTTTTAACTCTCCTGAAATAACCTTTTTCTTTAAGATAAAGTTAACACTACAGAACCTTCTATGTTGAATATTTACAGTGGCATACTCATGGGAGAACAAGGGGTTTTTATTAATGAAAGTAGCGTTCCAACATTGCAACTGAAGTTCCATGATTATTTTGTGTGCCTTGTGATGTCTTATGCACACCATAAAGACTGACAGCTTTCACCATAATGCCACAATAAAATGATGAAAGTAGCAGGACCTTGTGAATGCCACTGAATGTTAATTCATCAAATCTACTAATTCTCCTAAAAAATTAGGGAGGGGGGATACCAATTCAGCTCTAGGTTTGACCAACAGCAAAGGTGAAATCCCTAGAATCCCTGAAAATTGGAACCAAGTTATACATTTTGATGTGACAGAAAGGGAAGATTATTAAATACATGAATAGGAAAATATATTAACTACACTTAATGTTAAGTAAATATATAATAAGTGTAATCAAACCTAATTTGTGCCCTGATTAACTAATATGCAGCTGCCTGTATGCCATTCAAAATCCAAGTAATTTTCCTGGTTAGAAAGTTTCATGCCTTTGAGATTTTATCTACACTTCTTCCTAGTCTGTGCATATGGCTTTTTGAGACTGGAGCATGCATTATGTTTTGGTGTAGTAGTAGTAAGATATCAGACTAGAAATCTAGAGACTGAGTTCTCTCCCCGCCTTTGGCAGGAAGCCAACTGGGTGACCTAGGGCCAGTGTCTGTCTGTCTCTCACACAGACACGCATTCATGCACAGCAGTAGGAAGGAGATAATGCCAACCATGGGAAAACCTTGCCAAGAAAACTACAGGGACTTATCTAGGTTATTGCCCAAAGTAAAAAAAATCTGACTCGAATGCATCATAAAACCCATACAAATTTGTTTTATTTCTTGTGGGTTACATAAATTTTTATATAAATAAGGGCCATTGATTTTTAAATTTAAATTTATATATGTCAATTTATAATTTACATATTTATATATGGTATGCATGGATATATTTGTAATCGTACAGTACTTGCTCCTAGAGTTCGAATTACCTTGATAACGGTAATTCTTGAGAAACTTTTTCACATAAATGGTTGCCAAGAGTTGAAAATGCAGTCTTCAGATTTATTTTAAAAGCCTACATCTTCTATTTAGTATATATTTTGACTGTCTATTAATGTCTGTTAACATTCTTTTAAGTATCTAGATGAAGAACAAAGTGTTTTAATCCAGCAGGTGGCAATCTCTCATCTGAGGACAAGGCATTATGATTTTTATTATTTGCATAATTTGCATAATTTAAAAAGCAAGCCCGCTCAAAAATTCCTTTTAACTTTACAGGTATATCTAATAATAAGCTGTTTTTGTTAAAAGTACAATCAGTCCTTGACCTGCAACCATTTATTTGGTGACTATTCAAAGTTATAATGGCCTTGAAAAAAGTACCTTATGACCATTTTTCACATATATGACCATTGCAGCATCCGCATGGTCCCATAATCAAAATTTAGTTGTTTGGCAACTGGCATGACAGTTATGACAGTTGCAGTATCCCAGGGTCATGTGATCCTCATTTGTAACCTTTCCAGTCGGCTCCCTACAAGCAAAATCAGTGGGGGCAAGCCAGATTGATTTAGCAACCTCATGATTCACTTAATAACTGCAGTGACTCACTTAACTGTGGCAAAAAAACTCATATAAATCAGGTGCTTCATTTAACAGCTGTCTTGCTTAGCAACCAAATTGTCATAAATCAAGGACTACCTGTATTTTAATTCAGATTATTTGGAGTTCCTTGCAAAGACAGTCTCTTTTAGATTGATTTTGATTCCTGGTCTGAATACATCTATGCAGCTTTTTTGGCAACAGTATGGTTTGTCATTACCTTATTCTGGAGTATTTTTGAAATTTCCCAGTTTAGCCTATAGTCCTTATTCAAGTATTAACTACATCTGGTCTGCTTAGTTTGAACCTAGAATAGTTTAGACAGGCATGTCCACTTCCTAAGACAAAACTCCCTTATGCCTTTTCAAATATTGTGTCAATTCCTTTGATTAATAACTGACCCCACTGAATTGCAATTATACCTGAGAAGTATTTGAGCCAAGGTCTAAATAGAATTAACAAAAATATGTTTGCAGAGTTATGGTGAGAATCCATTCAGCTCAGATTTTCTTTCCAGATTCACCCCAGCATTTCTCAAGTCTTCTCCATAAACCCTGTCCACAAAGATTAGAAAGCAATTACATTCAGTTTAGCTATTGCATATGTCATACCCCAGAAAGGAAAGTTTATTCGTTCCTTCGTGCATCTTGTTCTTAAGTAATATAAGGAGTTCTTGAGATTCTAATTCCTGTGACATAACATTATTTTTATTCCATTACTTCATGCTGAATATGTGATTCACCTCCCTCCCTCCCTTTTTTATTTATAACAATTAAAAATACCACCTATGTAATTAGCTTGGAAACTTGGAAACATTAAAATGTTTCCTTTGTACATTAGTCTGAATCCAATTACTGAAACAAAAACTTCCAAATTACATTTATTTTCAGATATTCTCTTGCCCTTCAGGATATGATATTACTTTCCCCCCATTAAATAACTAGGGTATAATATCATTTAATATTGTCATGGTTTAAGTTCAAGTTAACTGTCTCTTTCTAAACATGACATTTGAGGGACAAGTGTACATTTTGGAACTTCCTTTATCATTAATTGTTGGCAATAAGTTTCTATGTGCTCAGCCAATAGTACTGTAATACTTCACATAGTCATATATTGGGGTTTTTTTTCCCTTTCAGCTGTAAAACGTCTAATGAAAGAAGCTGCTGAACTGAAAGAAGCAACAGACCATTATCATGCCCAGCCTTTAGAGGTTAGTGGATGCCCACTTTGTATGCAATTCATGGCTAAGGGATTTGGAGAAACTAACTTTAGAGAATTAAAAGTAGGCAAGCATGGACATTCTGCCCCCGGACCTCTTTTAGTGCCCTCTTTAGTTTACCATCTTCAATCGTAATTGCCCAAAATCAGCAGAATGGCTGCTGACCATTTCTGATGGAAAGTAAATAGATATATGCCCTAAGAAAGGCTTATGGTAGTTTAAAAAAAATAAAACACTCAATGTTCTGCCTATCACAGGGGAAATATCATGACCTCGCTTATGTACAATATTGTTCACTTTTATTGGTAATGTTAATAGCTTTGCTGCCCCAATCAATTTTGAGTATGGCCCTTAAACAAGTAAACCTAAAAAACAATGATACAGATAGACCTCACTGAACCACCCTGTTTAGCAAACATTTTAAGTTATGTCAGAGCTGAAAATGTAGCTTTACGACCATCATCCTACTTACATCCATCATAGGATCCCATGGTTATGTGATTGCAATTTTTGTGCTTTATTACTGGCTTGCAACAAGTAAACTCAATAGGGAAACTGGCAATAAAATTGGAAGACATGATCATGTCTTGCTTAACAATCTGTGGTGGCTTGCTCAGCAATAGCACTTAGACCTACCGTATTTTTTGCTCCATAAGACACACTTCCCCCCACCCCCAAAGTGGGTGGAAATGTCTGTGCGTCTTATGGAGCGAACATTGCAACACAGACCGTGAAGTGTATTACCTCAGGGGTCCCCAACGGTGGACTGATGCCGGTCCTTTGATGAATAGTAGCCCGCCCAGGCAGTGGGGTCCTTTTACAGTGCTGAACCCTGCTTCTTCTGTCTTTGTCATTGCCCACCTCTTCTGTCTTTTCCACAGTGCAGGAGTCAATAGGCAGAGCTGGCACATGAAAGGACACCAATCTGTGGTCCTCTCAGGCACCATCTGATTTTTTTTTTTATTGTTTTCCTCCCCTAAACCTAGGTGTGTCTTATGGTCAGGTGCGTCTTGTGGAGCAAAAAATACGGTATATACCACTTCACAGTGCCTTACAACCCTAATTCTAAGCGGTTTACAGAGTCAGCCTATTGCCTCAACAATCTGGGTGGAAGGCTGAATCAACCTTGAGCCAGTGAGAATGGCAACTGAATGGGACTATTAAGTTGGGATAGTAAAGTCAGATTGCTGATTCAAGGAAATCATAACTTTAATATGCCAGTTATGGCCTATTTAACCATAATGATGGCAGTCAGGGGATTGTTAACTTCAAATTTAATTTGATGTATTTTTGAGTGAGAGTGGCTATTTATATTTCCATTTTTCTTTTGCAGGACAATCTTTTTGAGTGGCATTTCACTGTAAGAGGTCCTCCAGATTCAGAGTTTGATGGAGGAGTTTATCATGGAAGAATAGTGCTACCACCAGAATATCCTATGAAACCACCAAGTATTATTCTCTTAACGGTAAAATTTCAGGCGTCAGCTAGAAAACCACAAATGTTTTGTTAGATTATTAGATCATTGTTAAAAGTCTCAATTACTTAATATGTAAAATAATTTTAAGAAAAAATGTATCTGATTGTTTTTTCTAACTTTTCACTGTCAACCCACAGCTATTAAGTTACACTGGTTTTTTAGGATTAAGCTATAATAATTTTTTCTTCCCTTGTACGATTTCCATTGCCTCAGGCATGGTTCACAACAATGACACACCTATAAAATCTTTCAGTAGTAAAATTACCATGAAATACAGGGTCATAAGGTATTTTCATCTAACAGTTAAAAAAATACCCCCTATTCCCCCAGGAAAAGTAGCAGTTATCTGCTCTTTCATGCAAGAAGAATTGGAAATGTTTGAAGAATGGATGGGGCATGATTGCTATAGCATGCAAAGGGAAAAAAAAGTGTGTTTTTGGTATTGATACAATTTTGGTATTGATATATTAAATATATTAAAATATATTTTAATATGTTAAAATAATAAACAGATTAAAATAATAAACATCTCCATTATTTAGGAAATCATAAGTAGGTTTTTATTCATGTATGCTAGAAAAGCAGTTTTAGTTTTTCTCCCTCACTCTACGAATGGAAATTCAAAACTTTTCCATACCAGCCTTTGCTAGCAGCCAGGTCAGCTCATCAAGACTGACAGTACAACTGCCCATTAAAGCCACAACTGCTGTTTTTCCCCCCACCTGCTTTTTCTTCATTCCATATGTGACTCACTTCAGCAAAACTACAACCATGACATGCCTCAAAAATCCATATGCCACACAGTGCTGAATTTTATCTTTTTAAAAAAAGTTTGATGAAATGATTTTTTTTCTTCTCAATTTGTCTTTTTAAGGCCAATGGTAGATTTGAAGTGGGAAAGAAAATTTGTTTAAGCATCTCAGGACATCATCCTGAAACATGGCAACCATCTTGGAGCAGTAAGTCAACTGTTATCGGCAGTAAGCAAAGTTTGATAAAGAAGCAAATCTCTGCTGTTAAAAAGATTATACCTCAGCACAGCAGACTTTATAATTCATTCTCTCTCTCTGTTTCTCCCTCCCCTCCCCTCCCTCCCTCTCCATAATTGCTAATTAAAGTTATTTTTATTACAGTAAGAACTGCCTTGCTTGCTATTATTGGATTTATGCCAACAAAAGGAGAAGGAGCCATAGGATCTTTAGATTACACACCTGAAGAAAGAAGAGCACTGGCTAAGAAGTATGGGTTATGTTTTGTGTGAAATAGTTATGCTCAGTTGTATTTCTGAATAAAAATGTTCTTGGGTTTTGAAATTGATTTTTAGGCCTCTCAGTATCTGAGAGTATATTTTAAATCAAGGTAATATAAAAATTTCCTTGAAGTTGAAAACTGCTTGTGAACATTATGCTGGAGGTTATCTGTGGGAAGGCAGGGGGAAATGGAGTAGCAAAAGCCACATGTCCTTAGCCTTATAATTATTTTTTAGCCTACATTGATTCCTCTCCTTTCAATTTACCTAGTTTTGAACCACTTATTATATCCAAATCTTTTTGGGCAGATGAGAGGCAGCATAAGAAATTTTGGGGCAGCACAGATGATGCCTTTTTGCCTAGACCGCTAAGTACGATTTTCATTTTGAGAACTTCTGGTAGAAATAGAGCATCTTCTTTCTTTCCCCTTTAATTTCTGATAGAGCATCTATTTTTTTCTAGAAAATTTTCAGCACATTTTTATACCAAATACTCACTAGATTCATCTTATGCAATTGTAAAGGTCTTAAATTGTAGTCATGATATCATAATGCCAGAGGCTTCTATTGATGTGTGATAAGACCTGCTGTATTACTGATGATTCTAGAATCAACATATCACATTATCTATTAACCCTGCCATTAGGTTTTTCCCTATTTGCAATCTCAAGTTTTTGTTGCTATGGAATTAGGCATTTGATTCTGTTTTGGCTCCATTATTAGCTTTTTCAAGTATCTTATATAGACAGTAACAACAGTATATACTACTAAAGCTGTCTTGTCTTTAAGTGGGCAAAACATTGCACCGGAAGGCAAAAAAATTGAAGTTAGGTGGGCTAATTTACAGAATATGTCCAAAATCTGGGACCTATGACACCCATGGGATTGAAATTTGGCAAATTTGTGGTCTCTTTAACCCTGACCCCCCCAGAGGTTCAGTAGACCAGTTCTGCCTTTGCCCTCTGGAGGCCAGATAGACTACCTCCTCCTTTTCGGATGGAAATCAGGTAGTATGGTATCACCCAAGCTTTCCGGAAGCCAGGTAGATCAGTCTCAGCATCAACTGCCACAGGGCAGTCAGCTGCAGGTCAAGCTCGCTAGAATCTCTTTCTACTACTGCTTTTTTGCTCTTGTTCATTCTGATTCTCCGTTTAAGTAAGGAAATGTCTCTGAAAAGGTGGCCCCATAGGTCAGGGGTGTCAAATTCGTGTTGTCATGACGTATCAGTACTTTTCCCCCATTTGCTAAACCGGGAAGGGGCGGGGCCAGCACATGACTCAATCCGGACTGCGGGCCATGAGTTTGACACCCCTGCCATAGGTTATGGGTTGTCTAGTCCTATATATATTCAGAGTTATTCCATTAATTCATTCAAGCTTACCTCTAGATGAGGGAATTCAGGATTTCAGCCTTAAATTAATTTAGTAGGGCAAGAAAATTGATTTTGCACTATTACCTACTTGATCAATAAATCTCTAGATAGGAAATGAAAATTTAATTAGTAAAATGAATAGCAATCTGGTCCTGATTTTTTAAAACTATCTGAATCTGTTTGTCCGAGAAGACAGTGAGGTGATGTGTTTGTTCTTTAATCATAATATTTTGTGATTTTTTTTTCTTTTATAAAATGGAACTAGTCAATTACATGGTGTTCTTTATTTAGTCCACAGTGCTTAAGTCAAGAGCTCTGTTCAGGAATAGCTTAGGTTCAGAAAAAAATGTGGTTTTCTGTGAGTAGAGATTTTCCAGAAATCGAATGTTTACTAGGGTCAAAATGTTATGCAGAAAATGTTTACTTTAGGTTGGTGTGGTGATTGCATGATGTTTGCGTATTAAACAGTGGTTCTAAAAAATTAAAAGCCAAAAGTTACATTGCATATCACTTTTATCGCTTATTCCCTAACATTGTATCCAGTTCTTCAACGAAGTATTTTTTCCATATCAGAGCTTTTGATTTCTTTGAATGTAATGTAATTCAAAATTCATAAAATAGGCTGGATTTTTTCACAGAAAATAATGTATTTTAAATATTTAGGCAGTCTATGGATTTTCAGAAAAGAATGGCAATTCAGATCATACTAATTTGCATTACATTTTCTGGAAAACCCATAGCTGAACCTGTCATTGTGCAGTCCTTGGTATACCATGCTTGATTGTTTGGCTTTTCTTGACCATGGGAACAGCTAACAAATCATGGTCTGTGGTTTATTTTCCATGAAATGTGAAAAAAAAGTCCTTCGTTTTTCTGTCTAATCAAGTCAGGGCAAGCAATGACTTCTAACACTTTCTGGGTAGGAGGAGAAAAAAGTAGACAAACAAGTCATAAAATAAATATGTTTAGCTGCTTCTGCAGGCAGAAGGACCAGTTGAGAAGGTTGATGGAGAAGTATTCTGGCTTAGTATGTAATGCAAATTCACTCATTAACTGGTCAGTCTTGTTTCAGAAGTAAATCCCATTGAGTTAGTATTGCATTGTTTGTCATAGTTAACTGACAATAATACCCTGTGATTGTTTATTCAGGTTGTGCTTATATTTCAAATAAACCAAGATTTGTTTTCTACATGGTTTGTTGAACAGCTAGAATACTGCAAATGATTGAAGTAGTCATCCTGGGTTACTCTCCCTCCTACTTTGAACCTTTGTAAATCAGTTAAAACTTAGCTGGGGCAGAAAAACAAACCTAGGTTTATTGTGATGTATGTGGATAAAAGGTAGGTAGGTTGGTTGGTTAATAAGAAGGAAGGAAATAAAGAGTATTTCATTATTCAGCAGGTTGCAAATTTATTAGAAATAGATTGCTGTGCTTCAGAATATATTTTGTTCGATCTAATGTAATTCTAAAAGACTCTAAAAGTAGAATTAAAGATGATGGCTTTTTTTCTACTCTTTCTACAATCTTAAACATCTGGGCATACAGTTATGCAGCAGATGTATAAACAGAACTACTCTAGCAGTTGGGAAAGATGTGATCTTCTGCCAGCTTGTGTGCACTGTAGCATACCCAATTGAGCCTTTAGAACACACCACACATTTCACAGATAAGTCGTTTATCCAAGGTTAATGCTAAGCAAGGCTTAGTATAGCATGCAGTATGTTTTGTTGGTGCTTGCTGATTGTTAAATTAACATATGGTCTGCTATTATTCCCTAGGTCACAAGATTTCTATTGTGAAGGGTGTGGCTTACTTATGAAAGAAGTCCTCTTACCGTTAACTTCAGGGAGTGCCTCAAGCCAGGCTGATCAAGAAGCGAAGAAACTTGCCAGGCAGATCAATTTCAAGGTAAAATAACTGTTTGTTCTTCTTTTCTCTTGCTTATTTTGGTGAGTAGGACAATGCCTAGAGAGGTTGATTAATGCTGTCCAGCAACATGGATTAAAGGTGAAAATTGCTCCAGAAAGTCATTGTTCGATCTCTGTGTCACAGGAATCCAAACTCTGCCTCCTTTCTTAGCTATGTTTGATTTAAAAATTGATACATGTAACACACTTGTTGAAATATGTCAGGTTCCACGCCCATTGCAGAATTTTAATTTTTCCTCATGTTCCCCTATTCTCTAAATTTATTCCAAATAATTCTCCAGTGCTCAAGAGCAAGTTGTAGCAGGTTTAGAGGAGGATAAGGAATCACACTATTTCTCATTGTTATTGTAGTATTTTTCACGCATTTAATTTGATGCATCCTATTGTTTTACAATTATAATACTACCCAAAAAGTTGGGTGCCAATCTTTATAAAAAGAACTAATTACAATTCTGTAATGAGAGTAACTTGCTAAGCAGGATTTTTAAATGTTGTTTTGGTTGCTTTTTTAAAAACAAATGAAACTTTGAGAACACATCGTTTTGAGCAGAATACCAGTGTGCATTTAAGCATGGTAATAGCTATCACAAAATCCCTTCAGAAGTAATACCTTCATTGTGTTCTAAATAATAAAAATAGTGCAAACATGGCTAGAGACCAGAACTTTACATGTGGCTGAAAATTCTATTACCTTGTTTAAAAAAATTCGGCAGCACTCTATATGTAAAGCTGAAATCTTCCACATGATGTTTAGGAATGCAAGTATATGTTGCTTGCCAGGTTCTGTATTATGTATGTGCATGCATATTCTGTAGAACCTCCATGTCCCAGATAGACCTTATGACATTTCTAAGAAAATAAACATGATTGGTGACTGCAGCCCAGTGGTTAGTTTAGAAGTGGATACAGTTTTCTAGAAGAGAAAAGATAAGTGAGAATAATAGAGGGCTTTTTGTAGGTTGAAGAAAGAGTGTGGAGGATAGATTGCATTCTGGAAATAGGTGCATTATAACTGGTTATGGGGCACGATGGCTCAGTGGTTAAAGATGCTGAGCTTTGTGGTCTGGAAAGCTGACAGCCCACGTATAAGACCCGAGTGCTGCACAATGGGGTAAGCTCCTGTTCCTTGCCCAAGTTCCTGCTCTCCTAGCTGTTCGAAAGCATGAAAATGTGGGTAGATAAATAGGTATCACTTCCATGGGAAGTGAGACTAATACCACGGGTTCCATACATCTTTAGCAAATAGTCATGCTGGCCACATGACCACAGAAAATGTCTTCAGACAATGCTGGCTCCCTTGACCAAGAAACACAAATAAGCACCACTGGACAGGGAAAGCTTTACCTTTACTTTAATTGGTTATATTTATAAGTGAACATGCCCCTTTCCGTCCCCAGCAGCTATTGTACAAGAGAAAACCCAGCAGGTTCTCAGAGTCAATAATGCTGCAAGCTGTTGAGAGAGGTGGGGGTTATTGGAGTAATGTTTTCTTCCCATAAGAATGGAAAGCCATTGTGTGGACTGATCTGGCATTTAATTGGAGTTCATCTCATTGCTACCTTCTAATATCTAGCATTGTTTACATTTTATGGATATGCTTTTTTTGTGGTCTTGGTGGGGATTTAATAAACTAAAAACAAAAAGGGACAACTTGATTTTCTTTCTGTGGCATATTTCAGTCAATCATCTATTCCAGAATTGCTTGCTTTATTTAATAACACGGTCTCCTAAATTTAACAAGGTGCCTAAGCAGAGATATATCTTTTACAAAAGTGTTCAATAATGTTGCAAGAAGAATGCCTTACATAACATCTGTTCCCATAATTGATTAGGATTTCAGTGTCCCTTTGATGTAATAATGTGTGGTGTTTTTCTCATTTTGCTTAAGGCTGAAGGTAATTCATCTAGAAAATCTGCTACTGAGCCTTTAGATGTGTCAGAATTTAATCACCTTGGGAGTTCCTCTGAACACCAACAAGAAATTACAACTCCAGCATTCCAGGATACCATCACCAGTGAAATGGTGGGTATTTAATAAATGAGGCACATTCTTGGAAAAGTCAACTTAATATTGCTTAGGTGCAACTAGAAACCTATTTAAATACAGATTGTCCTCAAATTACAACAGTTCACTTGGTGATCGTTCAAAGTTACAACGGTTCTGAAAAAAAGTGACATGACCGTTTTTCACACTTATGACTGTTGCAGCATTCCCAAAGTTACCTGATTGGATACTTGGACTCATATTTATGACGGTTGCAGTGTCCTGGGGTCATGTGATCACTTTTTGAGGGACTTATATTTTTAGAATACAGGTAATCCTCAATTTACGACCACAGTTGAACCCAAAATTTATGTTGCTAAGTGAGAAATTTGTTGAGTGAGTTTTGCCCTATTTTATGACCTTTCTTGCCACACTTGTTAAGTGAATTATTGTGGTTAAGTTAGTAACATGGTTGTTTATTGAATCTGGCTTTCCCATTGACTTTGCTTATCAGAATGTCACCAAAGGGACCCTGGGACACTGCAACCTTCACAAGTAGGAACCACTTGCCAAGCATCCGAATGTAAATCACAGGACTGTGGTGGGGATGCTATGATAGTCATATGTGTGAAAAATGGTCATAAAATCACTTTTTTCAATGCAGTTGTACTTTTGAATGGTCACTAAGTGAACTGTTAAGGACTACCTACCTGTATACCAAGAGAAATGTTTTTGTCACCACAATAAGGATTTGCTCATAGACCCAACCTCATGCTAGCCCAAATCTTTAATGAAATACATTAAATAAGAAATGTGAGTTTTGCTTTGTTCTTTAATGATTTTCAGCATTTACTTACTAATCATACTTCCCATTTCTTCACAAACACTTTAGTAAATATAACTGCATGGAGGAAGATTAATTTTGTCCATTTTAAATTATGGTGGGTTTTTTTAATTATGACATATTAATATAACCAAGGAGAGCTGGTTATATAATCTTTCCACTTTGAAAGTAACTGAGACTTGCTGTTGATCCAGGACAGCTGCTGCTATGACTGCTCTAGATGCAATCTAAATTCACTGATAAATTGTAGACAAATCCCAGTTAAGCTGTATGAGTGGGTGTATGGGTTTTTAGAGTTGATGGGCTACAGATTGGTTAAAAAAAATCATGTCAAATCACAGCAAAGCATCTGTTCCTGGGTACAGAGTATTTCTCAGCTCTTTAAAAGATGCAGACATGCTAATATTTTATAGATTTTCCCAATAAAGTTTTCTTGATATGCAATTGCAGTTCCATGGCATTTGACTTTATTTTTCCCCTTACAAGGCTCATTACATTTGAATGTGGTGGTTTGATACCATATGTATTGCTGTTTTTCTTCCTTTTAGCAAACTGACCCACTGTGAACACCAGAAATAATCATATTATTTTAGGTGGGGTGTGGGGGAGTAAGAAGAATGCTATTAGTTTGTTTTAAGTGACAGTACTTAATCTTATTATCTTTTTCGCAGACTTTTCAGAGTAAGCACCATCCCTAAACAAAATATGAATCTAACTTAGTTCATTAGCTACATATGATCAATTCTCGGTTATTCAAAGTACATTAATATTTTAAAGGATCCCCTTGTTGATCCCTCCCTCCCCCTTCTCTCTCTCTCCTATTTGCTTTACATTAGGAAAGCAGCCTATATGGGGAAAATGCATTATCTAAGGTTTTGAAATCCTGGTTCTTTTTCCTTGTTAATGTATAACATATTAGGCAGAATATGGCTAGATTTTCTGAAGCTCAATAAAACAGATATCCGCAAGCAATTGAACAAATTCACTACAATTTATAATGACATCACTATATAAATCAGGATTTACATAATTTGCCACTGCCAAATCTCAAATGACTCATAGCAATTTATAATAAGCATCAACTTAAATGAATTAAAATCAGCAAAATAACCATAGGCACCAATACTGTCGTCATGAAAAACGCTCAAATGTCAAAGGTCCTGGCGAACCACAACATTAGATAAATCATCTTGTACCTTTAATATATTTCATATATGGCTATAACAACTCTCATCTGTCTATAGAGCTTTTTCTTTTTCATTCTGCATTAATTGGAATCTCTGAATAAAAACAGTTCAAGATAAGGGATAGTTCAGAAGCCTTAATTAACCATTATGGGGATATGAGTTACTGTTTGCATAGTCTCCTGCTTCAGGCAGGGCTGCAACTAACACATCTGCCAAGCTGACTGACAGCCACCCTGAGCATGTGAAGCAAATTTAGGAGTCTAGCCGAACTCCCAAACCATAGTTCCAACCCTTCCTGCCCACCCCCACTTCACAATTCCGTGTTGTAAACAGAGAGCCAGTACGTTTCTAAACAAACAGCAATTCTAGCTAGTTAAGATTCAGTTTCAGCTTATTTTCATCCCACCCAAATTCAGTAGACTTCAGAGAGTATATCTGTTTTTTCCGATTGGCACAGGGTGTAGGAATGTACAACTGGATATTATCACAGTCCTTGATGATGCTCTATATAATCTCTTCCTGTATCCTCATGTAGATATTAATAGCATGGACAGATACCTGCAGGAACTCAAGAGAGTATTCACTAGGCCAGTCTCTCCTCCCTCCGTTAACTGGTGCTTAATTTCCACATAGCAAATCAAGATCTCTCATTCATCAACCCTTGTAGGCAACCCAAATAGTTCTTTAACATCAGTGAAAGTCAAGTTTGATTAGGAGTGGTATAATTCATCCATATTTTGATGAGGGTCATCCACCAGAACAACCATTTTGTGGGATTGGACTATGATTAAAAGAGGTCCAAATAATTTGCTTTCCCTAGAGTACTCTAGCTGAAGCTTCTATACCTGTTCAACAATTGTTTTTAAAAAGGAAAGGTTGGAAACAGGGAGATAATTGTGTAATTTAACTGGAGAAAGCTTCTTCAGTAACAGCACCTTCTTTAGAAAGCTGTCACCCCTTGCCAGTCATGCTCTGCTTTCCTATGGACTTCCAAAGATCTTTGTATTAAAGTATAATTGATTCCCTGTTGTGCTGGGAACTATTAATATATTATGATTCTGATTGATAGTGTTTTACTTATATAAGCAATAACTAACTCAAGCAAGATGACAGCTTGCTCTTCTCATTTTAAATATTGGCTAAATTCTTCTACTATGTAGGACATTTTGTTTTCAGTTCTGTTTTGCTGAATTCATTTTTCTCACTTTAAGTCTGGAAATCCAACCAACTCTCCCACTTCAAATCAAGAAGAGCTCCATTCTCAACCTGCATCCAATAATACTTCAGTGAGCTCCCGCCAAAGACATAACCAGCACAGAAGAGCACCAGGTTCAACCAACTTCAATCAGGTTCAGCAGCCAAGAGTCAACACGAGCCACATGGGATCAAATATGCTGATTCTTCTTCTTGTTTTAGCATTGGCAGTACTAGTTGTTAGACGTATATATCTAGCCAATGAGTATGTATTTGAATTATGAGATTCTCTCATTTTGGAGACCAGTAACTTGAACGTGTTATTGAAATGTTCTGTTTGGTATGTCATGAGGATTGTTTACATAAGATTACTTTTTGTATTTTCTCATTTTAAAAGTGAATGCCAATGTACCTGAGGAAGTACATTAATATTTTCAAGGAATATACACTTTGATAGTGGTGAAAGTATGGATGATTAATAATCTGTACAAACTGACAGATTACCCAAAATGTCTTTTGAGAATATTCTACATTAGCAGGATATTTAAGGGTGAACGGACTTACTGCACTGTGCACAAAGTTTGATGGGTACTTTTAACTGAGAGAGCCCTAAAATTGTTTTATGCCAATATGGATTTATGGATAATTATTCAAAAAGCAGGACAATAAAGATTTATTCATGACAGGGCTCCTTAAATTGTAATGCAGAAATGTTTGTATAGTAAATGTTATTAAATAAAGGAAAGTTGGTAATATAATAGGCACATTTATTTCCTATCTAAAAATTCCAGGAAATGAAATGCTGTAAATTGTAAGCATTTTTTTTAAAGTGGGAAGAACAGAATATACTTTACTTTTTACTTTTAATTGTCCTGAATCTAGAATAATCTTTTGCAAGTTTTGAAGGCTACTTTTAAAATATTCAGTTATGTATATTTTGCTTTTTTAAAGCTGAGAATCCCGCAAATTGTTATGTAATATTTACCCAAACTTAATTATTAGATTATAACTTATTTCAGAAATATACATAATTCATTGGATTGTTCATGTGCCCATCGTTAAAAATAAAATGCTTTTTGAAAACCCATCAACAAAGTTAGAATATTTTCATAAGTTTATTTAAGAAATACTTCAGAAAATTAAGTTTTATTATTAATTGAGCTTGCCTAATTGCTTCATTCATTGAGTTTGCAAGCAATTGATTCCAAGTGGAAGCTAGAGGCAGTGTTGTCAGCCTTTCAGTTTAGACCAGATCAGGAAACTGACTGCACAGGAAGATTGGAACTCTACTTTATTGAAATGGGCTCTAGTAACCAACCCTTGCAAGCTGGCTGTGCTTTCCCCCCTCATTGTTTTATCCCAGGGAGGAGCCAGTCTGAGCTTCTTCCTAATACTATCTCTTTTCCCAGGTTGTAAGGAATGGTCTTGTCCTCTTTGTTCACAGAAACAGTTTCTGAACATTTTCTTGAAGGCACTCTCTCCCTGCCACTCCTCAGGTGCAGTCAGCTTCTAATTTGTTTAACCATTTCCGCTGGCAATTTAGTCAAATAGCAATGATCAGGTCATATGCACAAACACATCATTTGTGGATAAGCAAGAATTCCCTGGAATTGAAATCAAATCAAGGAAACAATAGCAGAAGGAAATACGTTATGACTCCCCTTCAAAATTCAAACGAACAAAACAGAAAGCAGCCGTTTCACAATTAAATCAAACGGAAAGAAGTCTTACAAGATAACAGCTGGCAGAAACCACAGCATAAATCTTTACTCTGTCCGGCAAACCAGTCCTGGCAATAAATCCTCAGCCTCAGAGCTCTTTGCTGTAACGTCCTCACTCAAATAGTTATTTTGTTCCTGGCGAAATGTACCAGCCCAGCTGTGTCCTTTTATACTCATTAAGGCAACGTGCTAATTTACTGACTTGCTCTTCTCATTCGTTCCAGCTGATTTTGCCTTCTCAACCGTCTTCTATTTTTTACATTTAACCACAAATTTTCCAAGTTCTCATCTCCACTAGAAGACTCTCTCAAAACTTCCCTGTCAGCCATTCCCGGCTGTTGATCAGATAAGGAACCAGAGGAGGTCAAAGGTCCTGACAATTCTAATACATCAGGTCTGTCATCCTTTGTCACGTCCCTCTCCTCATCCTGGTTATCAGTCCAATCAGTAAGCCAGGCCGGTTCATATTGTTCTGCCATAACCTCTTCACTTGAACTCATATCAATCACAGGAGCTGAATCCAAGCCCGGAGCCACAACAGAAATAGTTGTCAATGATTTTCCCATTTACAATTATCTGAAAGATTTTTTAAAAATAAAAAGATATGGTATGGACAGAATAAGTCAGAATTTGTCAGAATATTTGAACAATTACTGAAATTGCAAACTTCTGTTGAAATTTAAAGTGGGAAGAACAGGTTAAATAACATACAATTAAGTGAGCTAAGAATGTTGGTTATAATACACAGCTCAGTGGGAAAAGATGTGGCTAAAAGGGTTGAAATGTGTATCAAGATTTCAAATATAATTTTTATAAAATGATGTATTTTTGTTGGCACATGACACCAGAGAAGTTATCCAGAATGTATAAAAGCACTTCGAATGTATGTTGGAAATGTGAATAACATGAAGGGACATTTATTATATTTGGTAGTAAAAAGGTAAAATAGTCCCTATGGATTTTACTCTGCCAGCTACCTTACTTTATAAGTTCTTTTCCTTTCCTCTTCAAGGATTTCCCTCCTTCCCCACTTTTTTGCTTCTTTGCTCTTTTTCTTCCTTAGTTAGTTTAGATTAGTTATCTTAAAATGCTTTAATAAAAATTACATACTAAAAAAAGAAAAGTAGGACACCAAGTAATCCCTCTATTCTACCCCACAAGGAAAAGAATTTGGTGGATGAAATATCCAACGCCTTTATCAATACAGTACCTTAATTAAAATATCGACCAATACTGCACCATGACCCTCTCTTAAAGCCAACACAATTTTGATGCACCACTGATTTGTAAACTATGGGTTATGGCTTCATATCTTATTAATTTGTAATTTAAACTACAAAAGATAACTTGAAACTTGAGAACAATCAACCAATGGAACAGCTTGCCCTTGAAAGTTGTGGAAGTGAGCGCCATCACTTGAGACTTTGAAGAAGAGATTGGACTCCCATCTGTCAGAAATGGTGTAGGGTCTCCTGCTTGGGCAGGGGGTTGGACTAGATGATCTACAAGGTCCCTTCCAACTCTGTTATTTGAAACAATAGTTGGAAGAAACCATGGCTTTTCGGGTAGGTTTAGCCACAGGGACAGATACTGAGACAGAAAATGAAGGTAATAGTGACGTTTCCAGCTGGCTGGAAAACTAAAGGGAAAAAAAAGAAGCAGACATAATAAAGGATTATAAAGAAAGGACCAACGAGGCCATTTCCAAATTCCCGCTGAGCAGCTATTTTAAACCGCCCGCTTCCAGCCCCACAGGTCCGTAACGGCTTGCTCTCCATAAGCAGCAATGGAGAAACCTAGCGCGCAAATAATCAACTTAGGGCAAAACAACAAGAACAACAACAATAATAACAACAATAACAACAATTAATAATAATAAATTAAAATTATTGATGATGATGATGATGATGATGATGATGATGATGATGATGATAATAATAATAATAATAATAATAATAATAATAATAATAATAATAATAATAATAATAATAATAATAATAATAATAATAATAATATGCCGGAGAGAAGAGCGTCCCGTCCCCGAGGTCCGCCTGATTGGCCCAAAGCCTGGCGGATGGCATCCCATCCCGTGTTTCCATTGGCTGTTGCCCACCCATCTAGAACTCAGTGGAAACGCGGTCGGTTAGGATTTCTTTCTTTCGCGAGGGACGGCTAATCGGCGAGTGAGGCAGGGAGGAATGGATGTGGGGTAGGCGGTTTAGGAAGCTGGTTTAAAACCTGGGGGTGGGGGGCGAGAGAAAAAAGCAGCTTTTCTAATAAAAATGGTCGCTCGGACAAATGCAACGCTTGAGAGATGCAGATAGTTCGATGTTTAAACCGGAGTGCATTTTACCCGTCAGGAGGCGGCTGGACGGAAGGAAGAGGGAGCGCTGATTCCCAAAGTATGCTGTATTTTGCAAAACTCACAGTGTTGATCTTATGCGGGGTCCTTCTCGGGGAAAGTAGGAAGCACAGAAAGGGGAGATGGACGGCAGAAGCGCAGGTGCAAAAAATAAGGTAAGGAGAGCCTTTACGATTCGATCAATTTACCCCTTTTCCTTTGGTTTCCCTCTATAAATATGTATTTGCGGAGACGTGTAGTTTTGCGAGTTTTGTTATAACTTGTTATAAGTATAATATGTGTTCCTTCATAATATGTTTGTCAAGAATGCACGTTGTACTAAAAGTACAAAGCACAGTAAAGATTTCTATTTCCGACTAGCATTAAAAATGTCCATCTGAAATCCATGTGATTTCTGAGCTCTGTTCAAAGCAATCTGGAAGCACACAAGAATGATTTCCTAGGAAATCCTGAATTGTTTTTATTACTGTAGTAGCAAGTCGTATCCACCGGTTTTAAAAGAGAAGGCAGCTTTTAGAGAGACGCTAAACTCTAGGAGTTGCATTTAGCACAGCCTTCATCTGGGATGCCACTTAGAATCTTGCAGGATCTGGCACTGTTGCAACAAAGTTTTGAGAAAAAAATTATATATTTCTCTAAATAGTTGCTGCAGTTTAAGAAATTACAATTTGAACAAAGAGAAATAATATTTAGATGAGTAAGTTTTATTACTAAATAAATTTGCAGCTGTCCTGTGCTTAAATGATTGTTGGTCCTGGGCATTTTATTTGCAAATGAATTGAGTATTAATGATGAAAAACAGCTCTGACATAGCAAGAAGGGGCTTTAAATTTATCAGATTTCATGTCAAGAGAGCATGTTTATATAGGAGGAAAATAACCTTGCCAAACCCTGAATACATCTTGGTCTCCAATTCTGCTGTCCAGTGAGAATTGCTTCTTTTCAGAGTACTTGGCTAACTCAGGCCTTGCAAGCCAGGTTTGTTTAGCAAAACCATAAAATTTTTCTTCCCTTTCCTACTTTTTCATCTTTGAAGCTTTTCCAAATCTTTCCCAAGAGCTTGCTGTGTTCCATGCCAGTTAGGATTGCAGAGGTATGTAGGCTTGGAGATAGAATTTATCTGCTGTTAGATATATAGCTTAAGATTAGGATTTGGGGGAAAGGTAAAGATTTGGTAAAAGAGTAATAAAGTTCCCGTGGAGAAAAGGTTTTCACAAAACAGTTTTCCAGAGTGAATGCTGAACTAGATACATCAGTTGCTGAAAAAGTCCAATGGCCTTTCATCTGATAGAATTTTCTCAGGAAGACATGATATGAAGATTAACATGGAAGCAAATACAAGTACACAGTAAAATGGGGACAAATGGTTGGGAAGGGACAGAACACTAACAGTGATTTTTGAGGGAAAAAAACCTTTTGTATGACTGGAATATTGGTTTATCAATAAAACAAATGGGTGAGATATATGGGATTTGGCCCTGCATAGCTAGCGCGCAAACTAACTAAAGCCTTCCAAAACGTCTTATGTAAACCTAAAGACTGAGTAGCTCAAAAAGAAAAAAAAACATGTGTCGTCTACTACATACAGTGTAAGGATTCCAACAGCCACTATGTAGAACAGAGAGGCAGATGATTAGCAAAGTGCATCCATGAACGCCAATTTGCAATGAGAAGACCAGATGAAATACTCAATTTCACAACATATGGACCGACTTAACCATAGTTTCAACTGTGGGAATCTGTGAGCATCCTAGACTACGGTAAATCCAAAAATACTAGGAAATTCAGCTTGACACTTAGACAAATCAACCATCGATGTATACATAGGCATATACACCATGCAAAAGAGACAGTAAAAAAGCTAAAAAAAAGAAAACAAAAAACCCAGAACACTTGTTTGCCAGCAGTCAGCACTCAGATAAACAGGGATTAACACCAGGGTTGAAACTAGACAACCAAGCAGCAAACAATTCCTAGTGAAGGAATTACCAATTCAGACAAACAAGCAGCAAACAACAGTCTAATCAAGGAACTACCCAGGAGAAAACAGCACCTTCACCAATACTGATAAGGACATGCTGCTGTATGTAAATAGAGAGTGCTGGCTGAAGATGTTAACCTAGTTGGATAAAAAAAAATCTGCAAACAGCCTAGCTTAGAGAGCGCCAAGGATTCATAAATATTTAGTATTCTGTCCATAATATCATGCAGAACACATTTGTAAAATATGTAAAATGTGCCAAGTGGTCCTTCAGGTGCAGCTTTTCTCATTTCAGTTGGGCAGAGAAGGCAATTTTTCCCAGGCTTTTCCTATCTACTCATAGAGCAACCTATGTAAATAAATGTTCTGAGTGTTGTAGACTTGCTATTAGTTGGCCATACTTCTAGCACATCTGTGATGTAGTTTAATTAATATGTTCCTAAGCATCCTTGCCAAATTAGAGTTCCCAAGATTTTTGGCGGAAAAGTCAGTGTTTTGACAGTCCTCAATTTATCATCATAATTGACCCTGGATTTACAATCCTAAGTTGTACCTGTTGTTAAGTAGGTCACAATGTGACAAAGCCTGATTTTATTATCTTTTATTGTGGTGGTCAGTAACTGAATCACCAGTTAAGCAAATGCAGTGAATCATTAAGGGAATGATGAATGTTCATAATGAGATTGATTGATTGATTTGCCAGAACGCAGAAATAAATGCCAAAAAAATCATAAATTTAAGTCACATGACCAAGGGTCATTGCAACCAGCTGTAAATGGGAGGGGGCAGGTTGCTAAGTGCCCAATAATCATGTGACTGCAATGGGAAGGGGGGTGTTGGGACTTCAAATCTGGGTTGCAAGTAGACCTGGTGAGGTCTGTTGTAATTTCCAATAGTTGCTAAGTAGCTGTAAGTTGAGTATAGCTATAAGTTCGTGACTTACAACAGTTAATTGAAAAAAGTGAGTTATGACCATTTTTCATGTGACCATTACAACATCCCCATGGTCATGTGATTTACATCCAGATGTTTGAGAACTGACTCACATTTATGATGGTTGCAGTGTCCTGGGGTCACGGGATCACCTTTTGCAACTTTCTGACAAGCAAAGGTAATGAAGAGGCCAGATCCACTTAAAAACCAAGTTACTGATTTACCAATTGCAGTGAGTCACTTAAAAAATGTAGCAAGAAAAGTTGTAAAATGCGGGCAAAACTCACCTAACAAATTTCTTACTTAGCAACATAACTTTTGGGCTCAATTGTGTTCATAAATTGAAGACTACCTGTATCTGTGCATGCTTTGTTTCTCCATGCACTGAGAAATAATCCAAAAAGGACTAAACTGCAGAGTGGCTGTTCCTGCATTCCCCAAGAAAAAGAAAATGAACCCTCTCTCCACCAAAAGAAAAAAATACTAAAGGGGGGACAAGTTGAATAACATTTGCATCATATTATTAGTATTAGATGTAATTTAAACAGAAACACAAATATCTCTCACCAGGTAGTGTGTGAGCAAATGATAATATTGATTTGGTGTCATTGTTTTACCCTCTTTTCTGGTGGCTCTTCCATTTGGACTTCTGTGGTCTTGAGTAGACAGATCAAGGCTATAAAGGAGAGGCTGTCAAAATGCAGGACTCTCCTCTAAACGCTGCTCAAGTAGAGCACACTACTCTGTAAAATACCATGAAATAACTTTCCCAGAGATTTCTTCTGTGGGAAGATGGAAGATTGTGCAAGGAAGGAGGAGGAAAAAGACAACTTGAAGATGGCCTTGTAAGTGGCATCAGAAATGCCCAGATGGTTGACTCTGGTTAATCTGTTTTTAATCTGCTATCAAGCTGTTAATCAATGAATGCATACGGCAATGTTATTTCACAGGGAATTGGGCTCCATAAACCCTTCCTTTTCCTACTATTTCAACAGTAAAATTGGTTGGATGAAAACATATATATTGTTTTAAATCTATTTTTCTCCCAAGAGAGTGCAGATATGGTGCTGCAAACCAAGTTTTCTCTTGAGTTTTATAGATAATGCACATATTCTTGGAGAATTCTTGAACAGGCACTAAATGAACTGTTGTAAATTGAGGAATACTTGTATACATACACACAGTAAATGAAATATGTAATTTCATTTAGTTCATATTAGTATAATTATACAATTCCAATATCAAATCAGCCCAAGGATCAGATATTTAACAAGATTACTAACAATACCTACTCAACAATGTGGTCTGTAGTTTGGGAGTGAGGCAAGACACTATCTTTTCCTGAAGAACTGATAATGCCTAGCTATCTCCATACTAATAGGGCCATCAGATTTGGGCTTTGAGAATCCAGCTAATTGCTAGATCTGCTGGCTGGAGAATTCTGGGAGTTGAAGTCCACACATCTTAAAATTGCTGAAATTGAGAAACACTATGATAGATGATAGCCGATAGTAAGCTTTTTGCATCTCTTATCTGCTTTCTAGTAGTCAGCTGGATTTTATATCCTTGGTCAAATACCCATTTGAAAGAGCATTAATAGAACCAGGTTATTTAGCTATCTAGTACAGTGCAGTCTTATTTACCCTTATTATTAATTCATTTAAGCAGAGTACACTGAATTCAAAGTTCATATGGTTGGGTTTACAGCACCAAATTTTCATTCAGTTATGTTTAACTGTACCTTTTAGAGAATCTGTTGCCGCATGTCTATTTGTATGAATTCAGGCAATAATATATACATACAATAAACAGAAAGAATTAATAACCTTTGGATTAAATTTATGGATGCCTTATTCAATCAGACCAGTTGCATGAAGAGATAGCTCAATGAACACATTAAAGTTGATTCTGCAGAAGGAACCTTCACTACAGATACAGAGTATATATTCATATGTAAGATCTTATTTTGCTTAAAAGTACAGGTATCTTTGACCTATAACCACAACTGAGCCCAACATTTCTGTTGCTAAGTGAGACAGTTAAGTGAGTTTTTCCCTATTTACCACTTTCCCTGCCACACTTGTTAAGTACAGTTAACTGCAGTGGTTAAGTTAGTACCACAGTTTTAAGTAAATCTGATTTCCTTATTGATTTGGCTTGTCAGAAGGTCTCAAAAAGGACCTGTGACACTGCAAATGTCAAATATGAATAATCTGAATTTTTATCACATGACTATGGGGATGCTGCAATGGTCATAAGTGTGAAAAATGGTTATAAGTCACTTTTTTTCAGTGCCATTGTAATGGCAAACAGTCACTAAATGAATGGTTGTAAGTTGAGGACTACTTGACTTATCACTCAGGATGCTGTTGTGTTGGTCAGCATAAAAGGTACTAAAGTAGTTTTCTCTGGTCCAGTGCCCTGGAAATTTGTTAGTCTATAATATCCATCAACCCTAATACCATGAGGATTGTTGTTGTCTGGATGAGGTTCCAGGTTGGGGAAAGGCTACTGCTGTAACTAATAGTATCAGTACATTCAGTTTTCATGTTTTTATTTCGTATACTTCCGCTTGTGCTTAGGCACAACTAGAGATCCAGATATATGATATCGTAAGGATTTCTCTTATGCTACATTTTCTCTGCTTCTTCAGGAGAGTTCTTTATATTCCCAAATTAGCACAAAGGTATCATGTTGGGTCTTAGACCTGACTCAATATGCTCTTCCATCATGATAACTTTGGATAGTGAAACAGGCAGCATATAAATTTAATAAATAATAAACCACTTCATGATCACTCCAGTGCATGGAATTCCTTTGCAAAGATGTAATTTCAGCATATTCTTATTATTATTGGCAAATTACCCCTCAGCTTTTTAAAGTGATCCTTCTCACAGTTAACAGAAATTATAGCTGGTATTCTTGTTTTTCAATGTAGTTACTCATATAGAAAGAACTATGACGTGACCAAAACTTGGCCAGGGAGCAGCAAAAAGCTTCTGTCGGTAGAGGACCATGATTTCTCCATGAGGCCTGCCTTTGGAGGTAAGAAATGTGTGTTTACTCATCTCTGTAAAGTTGAATGATTCAGCTTAGAATCTCCAAGCTACTTCAAGCTACTTTTTTATGTAGCCTCCAACTGGTTGGTGAGATTACCTTATGATTTCAGAGCGTTGCTAAAACTAGAATATAATGAACCAGTGACTTTCCAGGAACAAATGGAAGGACTGTACGTCCAACTTATTGTCAACTGTCTTCAGGAAATCTGGTTTGCTAAATGACACTCTTATTCTGGAGAACTATACATCTTGAAAATATAGAGAAAACACGCAACATACCTGTTCTATTGAACAGACTACATAATTTTCAGAACTCAAGGTAAGTAAAATATTTATTAGCCCAACAGCAGTTGCCTTAAATTCCTTACATTTAACCACATTAAAGCCTAAGCATTTTGCTCAGCAATAATTTAGAAGCCAGGCTTGATTTCCCTGTCTGGATCCCAAATGCTGGGTTGCAGTTGTCTCAGTCAAGTTGATTCTGGCATCCTATTTGAGATAGAGGAGTAGTACAAGGTCACCTGCTCCTTGGTTGAGCTTCAGAAAACTACTGGTGCTACAAATCAGTTTGGCAGTTTACTGATATTCAGCAAGTCAATCATGACAAAATGCTGCACGTTATTTGCCGATCAAAGCTTGTCCTGTTTCATATGTGAGAAGCACATTAAAAGGGAACTGGGTTTCCATTGTCGGGTGGCACCCACTATTGACCACCTCATTGGTCATTGACCACCTCTGCAAATGCCCCTACTGCTATTTAAGGCAGAAAATACAAAATGCCACAGTGTAAATCATAAAATAGACTACGTAGTTGATAAACACCTTCCCCCCTCCAAAATAAAGCTGAATGGGAGAGGAGGAAAACCCAGCAAATTGCAGCTTCTTTTGTAATATTTTCCTATCCTTTATGCTTTTGTCCGCACCCCCAAAATGCCATATTTCCTTGGAAAAGATGGATTCCATTATGAATCTGCCTTCAACATTTCTAGTTGCTTGTGGCTAAGCTTCTCTTCCCCTTCAACCAAGTCCTTTTCTGTCTAAATAGGAGACGCATCTTACTTTGACCCTTCCTAAGTGATTCCTCCGTACCAGTGACTTTGCTATTGCTAGCAGATGTCCAGGCATTATTTGTTACAAATATTAACATTATGTAAATGCTGCTCTTAGACTCCCTTCCTCAAATTCTGAGTCAAAGCATTTTCATCTAGGTCAGCTCATTTTTCCACTGAAAACAACTGGGATTCCATGAATAAGCAGCTTTAGCTGATACTTAAAATAGCGCTATCTTTTCTGTGGAAGAACAGCCTAATGTGTTGTGGCAGAGTTGTTATTCATCTCCTCTATCCCCAACTTAGAACAAACAGTTTCTACTGGACATACAACTGGAAATATAAACTGGCCCATTTCAAGGGCAAACTTAACTGCTAAATTTTATTATTAATACATTGTCATAGGTGAAAGAATAATACCACAGTGTCCTACAGTATCTAGCATAACCATGCGGCTGTTTCCAGACCTTTGGGAGGTTACCTTGGGTTTAGTTTTCTAAATGGGAATTTGGCGTTGCAGGTCTCCTGCCCTACATCCCATCTAGGTGCCTCAGGTGAAATTGAGAGAGTCCCAGGTACCGGATTCTTCAACAGAAAAGAGGCAATATAAAGCTGGTGAATTGTACTCTGTTTTCCTTGAAGTGCTTATTATTGTGATTGCTCACTATGGCTGTGTTCTTGCAGCTCTTTTAACCAGACCAGTTAAACACCCAGCACACTCAGTACAGCTCAGCCTTCTGGTTGTTTTTTTATTTGTTTGTTTGTTTTTTGAGATCTGAAGGTTTGATGTGGCTGAAATTTTTTGGGTCCTTTGGGCGGGGGAGCTCTGGGGCTGAAAATAAGCAGGAACAACCATAAGACCTTAACTACAAGTTAATTGGAATGATTCATATAATCTTGGAATGCAAACTTTGGGGCAGTCAAATTTGCTTGTGCAGGATTCACACATGCAATCTCCATCCTGACTTTCAGTCTGTGTTTCAGGGGTGGGATTCAACCGGTGTTGCTACCAGTTTGGTCAGAGTGTGTTTTGTGCTGTGCATGTGTGTAAATTGCAAAAAAACATCAGCTGTGCCGCCCAGACAGCTAACAAGCACTGCGCGCGGGTGCGCAGCATTTGAAAATCATCTTTCCTGCTTTTTCAACCTCAGCTGTGCCGCGCAAAGCAACTGAGGTTGAAAAAGCAGGAAATAAAGGACAGCCAAGAGGGCGGGCAGGGGGGTAGGCCAAAACAGATGACCAAAAGGTTGTCACATCGAACCGGTTCGGTGTTTGCTGCTCTTCAGAGCTACCGGTTCGATAGAACCGGGCCAAACCGGTAGCATCCCACCCCTGCTGCGTTTGTGTGAAACATTGTCCTCTATCACCTGTTTTTCTTCTTGCAAGAAAAAAAAAGACTAGATCAAACTAGATTTACTTGTTTAAGTACTACAGGAAAGGTATTGAAAATTGGTATCTACAGGACCTTCCTATTTTCTGGAGAAAGATATTGAAGACACTGGGATGTTTTCCCTATGACGTAGGAAAGCAGCATGAAAGAAGTTTTGTTTAGAAAGATCATCTAGGGGGGAAAAATTAAGAAATAACTGTCCAAATTCTCAGCCTCCTTCCAGAATTGCATTTCAGTTTATAAAAGAAATTGTTGGAAGAGCCTTCCAAGGGAGAAACAGTATCTTTCTTCTTTCTGAGAGTATTTACACCAAGACAAATTTCTAGTGTGTCCAATCACGCTTGGCCAATATAGAATTCTATTCTATTCTATTCTATTCTATTCTATTCTATTCTATTCTATTCTATTCTATTCTAATTCTACTCTAATTCTATTCTATTCTAATTCTATTCTATTCTATCAGTGTAAAGTAAAGTTGCATGCCCTATCCTTGGGTGACAGGCTGAGAAGGTGCTCTGTTAAGACTTCTCTGGAAAGCTCTGTAAATCAGAGCCTCTAAAACTTCCGAACTTTATGTAATGATTTTAAATTTTGTTTTAATGAAACAGAGCTTTATTCTAGGTAATATTTTGAAGTTCTAGGAGACTTCAGAACTCTGAGTCCTACAAAACCAGGTATTTCATAGAGTGCAGAACAGAATGTGTTTGGTGTTATGAGGGAAGTAGAAAGTCCACAGTTTTGCATTTTCTTCATAAGATACATGGATGGGAGGAAGTTCTTTCTTCCCTATCCATACATTTTTCCCTCCAAATGCTGCTGTTTGAAATGCTGTCCCTGCCATTTTGGATGTGGTTGTGTATAAGTTACTGAACCAACCCAATTCTAGCTTCCTGCAAATCAAATTTCATGTGGTTCAGGATGTTATATGAGACCCCCAGAAAATGATGTTGATTGAGTGGCTAATCATAGGTAAATGCAAATTACAAAAAAAATGTAATGTTTTCCTCAGTCAAGTCCACCAATATGAAGTAGCCCAGCTGAGATAAAAATCAGCCCTGAGGGGAATGGTGAAGAAAAGTGGCAGTAGTAGATATAGGAGGGATCAGCCTCCTAGGCCCTTAATCTCTCTCTTTTTTGTGTGTGGAGAAATTACATCCTGAAAAGAAGAAAGGTTCCCGAAAAATCCATGCTGGGATTAGAATGAGGCAAAAATGGCATTGTGCAGGACATAGACCTAGTAGCAAGTCGGGGGGAGAGGTCAATTAAACTGAGAAAGAATTTGTTAGATAGCTAGCCAAAAACTCCAAACCAAAACAAAAGAAAAATATCTCTACCAATGACCTCCCAGACTCCTGCACGTTTCAGACGTCTTAAAACCATCAATGAAAGTGAAATTTACATCAAATGCCACCTATAATCTAGCCCACCCTGCCTCATTCCAATCCCAGCCTGCTTAAATGCAAACAAAAGCCTGGCTGATATGGTTAAAAATTCAGATACATTCTTTTATCTATGTCCATCATGGTCTCCTAAGCTAAATAAACTGAGTACCCTACCTGACAGAGTTGAAAGCATAGAATCACTCATTCACGCAATAGAAGAACGCTTAGCAACACGTTTTGAAACAACTATACAAGCAAGCCTAATCTCTCTTGAAAAAAAAATACAGCACAGATAAGTGAGTACCTATCAGCTCAAAATCAAATCCCACAACAACCACAACCACTATCTCAACTACAATCACAACTACAACCAAAAATAACCACCAAGCCACAGCCACAAACTATTACTATCCCTTCAGATAATTCCACAAATAATATCTCCTTACTCATCAGAGACACCACGGAACATGAACAGAAACGTCCAAATGCCATCTTATTGGGTCTCGAAGACACTAACGAATCAGACGACATCACCAAAGTTCATGATATCATAAGCAACTCAAATACAACAAACATCTCTCCTGAAGATATTGAAATAATCAGAGATGGCCCTGGGTGCAAATACAATGACGGCTCTGTGGCCACAAGATTTTGTAGACTTGTATGCAAAAATGAGTCCAGCAAATGCATATTCATTCATACAATAAATGCCATTGCAAAAACCAATCCCAACCACAAAAAACTTCGCTCAAGACCAGACTTATCCATACTGCAAAGAATTCGCTCCCGTGAACTCTGCACAGAACTCAAAAACTGTCTAGACAATGTAGAAAAGAACCTATACATTGACTACCGTGCTGATTGCATCAGAAGAAAGTCACACAACCCACAACTCCGCATCCAACCCCACCCCATCCAACCCACCATCACTCAAAACTAGGCACACACACCCCTAACTACCTCTATTCCAATAACAACTGGCCTTAAATGCAAGCTACTCAATGCAAGAAGCCTTGTAAATAAAATACTTGAATTTCTCCTCTTACTAAATGCAGATAAATTCGACATTATATTTGTCTGTGAAACATAGCTCAACACATCTCTCCCTGACTCCATTACCACAGTAAGATGATTCATGTGGAAATAATTTCTACTGTTTTTAATTCATTTGAGGGGAAGCACTATTTTGCCTACTCCACAGGCTACTTCTCGCTGCTGGTGGCCACAGACTCTTGTCATTCTTTTGCAATAGTTACCAGTTTGGCATAGAGGAGACCTCTGGTGAAATTGACAAGGGGTCTGTCAGTTTTTCCTGTTAGCTGGAGGGTGGAGTGAAACATAAGAAGGTTCCTTTGAGAGTCCTGTCATACTCTCTACCACATTGATGAGGTATTACTTGGATTATTTTTGAACCTGTGCTTATCACTCTTCTGAACGAGTGTCTGAAAACAGATTAGCTGACAGGTCAATCGGACAGAAGACAAGCACAGGAGCAGGTTGGAGGAGGCATCTTTCTGTGGCTATCTGTCGCTCAGCTTGAAAGTTGGCTGAAGCATCGATCACACGGACCAGTTGCCCAGCCTACACAGTAAGTGGTGATTGGGTTTTTTTGCTAGGATGAAACACAGAGTAGAAGGAAAGACGAAGCTTGGAATCCACCACTTGTTGTCCTTGAGTGATCCTGGATCTAGGACTAGCATCCCTCATCTACCTCATGACTAAAGCAGGATAGAAACGAGAAAGAGAATATTCATACGTATTTCAAAATACATAGTTTATTCCTAACCCTTGAGATACGGCAGGATCACCCAAGTATTTAGGAGAACATTGGTCTCACAGAGCTTCTACATACATATCTCTTTGTGGCAAAAAAAAACAACAGTCGCACAATAATCTCCGTTACCTCTAGCTCTCACTTGTTCTTGGGGTATCTTATTTTTGTTGAGGACTACAAGGCTGGTCCCGTGGAGAAAAACAAGGGATTTCTATTTCCCTTTCTCTTCTCTGACTTGAAGCTCTCTCTCACAGCTTGGGTAGGAGTATTAGTACTTTGTGCGCTTAGATGTGTGATCATTCATGCTGTTTGTTAGTATTTAAAGTGGTACAAGATTCTTGGTGCTCTTTCATTTTGTGAAAGATCCTTAGAGATCTTTCTCCACGCATCATTGTTGCTCGCCTCCAAAGGAGCCTTAGAAACACAAAGCACAGTAATTTGCATCTAATTATTAATTCATTAAATTTAATCTACTGTGGACATACGTCTTTTTTTTAAAAAAAAGAAACCTTCCTATCCATCTCTGCTTGAATTCATAAACAGTTGCCCAATAATTTTGTTATAAGACTTTGTTTGATAGCTACAGTTGCTTAGTGGGTTTTTTTAACACTCTCCTCAAGTTGCCTGCTCTCTGCTATGGTATGCTGAGTCCTTTTCATCACATCCGACCCAAGAGGGTGATGTCACCTATTTTAGTTCCATGATCCAATTGCTCTGGGAAATAGGAAGTCTTCTTTGTAATTGATGCAGCAAAATCTGATAGCTACACTTGGCAGTGCATGGTCCAAGAACTAGCCCTAAATGTACACCACAGAGAGAAAGAACATGTTTCAATATTACAGATACAAATCCTAAAGAGGAAATCATTTATGTGCAGCTGAAATATAACTTAAGGCAGATCCCTATTCTGGAATGGGCATTTCGTTCATTCTTTTATTCACAAGGAAGGGTTAATCCCTTTCAACTCTCTGTTGGATCCTGCCTTCTGTTTGCTTCAACAGTGCTCTTTTCCATTGCCAACTGTATCTTTACCCCTACCCCTGGAGGGAAGACATGTTAATACTTCAACATCTCTGCAATGGAGCTGTTCTTTGTTTAATAGCTGTAGGAAAAGAAAAACTTATTTGAGAAGTTTCATTCAGACATTAAGGACTACTCATATTCAATATCTCAGTTTCTTTCTCTTGCAGGCCCAGCTATTCCTGTTGGAGTGGATGTGCAGGTTGAAAATTTGGACAGTATTTCAGAAGTCAATATGGTACGCTACTGTTAATGTTAGATTTCTTATCCAACTAGGATTTTTCTTCAGATTAAAGAAAATCTTCTTCTTCTTCTTCTTCTTCTTCTTCTTCTTCTTCTTCTTCTTCTTCTTCTTCTTCTTCTTCTTCTTCTTCTTCTTCTTCTTCTTCTTCTTCTTCTTCCTCTTCCTCTTCCTCTTCCTCTTCCTCTTCTTCTTCTTCTTCTTCTTCCTCTTCCTCTTCCTCCTCCTCCCTCCTCCTCCTCCTCCTCCTCCTCCTCCTCCTCCTCCTCCTCCTCCTCCATCGAGGGAGATACAAAGTTCTGGTTCTTGCCTTTCTGGTGGCCTCAATCATTGTTATTTGATGCTTTGATGTTTGTCTCTCCATGTTCTTCTTGGTCTGGTTTGTATTCTTGACTTCTCTTTTTGTATATGCTTTGTATGGTATAGAACAACACCAAGACATATATGTATATGCTATTTATGTTTAAATATTTTTTGCATTGACTGATTTTTATGGTGTAGCAATCAAAATAATATGCTGTTGTTGATGGGATGGTTGCTATAGGTTTTCTTTAAAATGAAGCCTAATGTGTGAAGAAGTAACACAGAGATTGTAATTAAGAGAAAGGTCTGTGCATCTGAGGATGCAGAACTAGCTCTCTCAGGAAATGATCTATTTCTTTGCTTCAAATGTTTGCTTGTTTATTTTTAAAAGGAAATCAAGCTCTGATGAACTGATGAACTGATCCTCCCAGGTACTAGTCACCATTTGTGTAAACAATGCAATAATGGTTGAACTTGACAGATCATCCTAATGGTTTAATGTGTTCCCAGGCAATTATAGCCTGTTCAGTAAACCATCATTAAACCAAACATGCAACATGTGAATTAAGGTATTATGTGGATAGCACCTGGGATGCAACAGATGGCCTTTGGGAGACAGCCTTCTTCATTGTAATGGGATGGTTCAATTGCTGATGATTTTTTTTCTGATAACTTTAAAAAAACCCACAATTTCAATTAATCTATAATTTTAGTTTTTTATAAGTACAGGAAATATAATCACAAGATATCTCCTACCACCCCGCGCTTTATTTCAGGACTTTACAATGACACTCTATTTGAGACATTATTGGAAGGACGAGCGTCTCTCCTTTCCCAGTCTTACGAACAGGAGCATGACTTTTGATGGGCGGTTGGTAAAGAAGATCTGGGTGCCAGACATTTTCTTTGTCCACTCTAAAAGATCCTTCATTCACGATACCACCACTGACAATATCATGTTGCGGGTGTTCCCAGATGGCCATGTGCTCTATAGCACGAGGTAATTCCACAGTCATTTGTATGTGAATATTCCATATTCTTCCTGCAGTATTGTAATTCAGGCAAACCTTTGTTGCGTGGACATATTTCAAATATGGATATGTGGATTCATATATTACCGTATTCATCACATGCCTGTAGCTTCTCCTTTGCCATAACATCAACTCTTTTTTTCTACATGGATTCATATATTATTCTATTAATTCCATGCCTGTAGCTCTTTGCTTGTAACAACATCTATTTTTTATATTTCTAGGATCACAGTGACAGCAATGTGCAATATGGACTTCAGCCGTTTTCCTCTAGATTCACAGACATGTTCGTTGGAGCTTGAAAGCTGTCAGTAGCTTTTATTTATCTTTGGTGATAAAATGGTAAAACAAATTAAACAGCATTCAATCTGTTGACTTTACTGATATCCATTATTTCTGCCTGAGCTGGTTACTTCTCTGCTTTAAGGCAGAGTCAACCTGCAGTATCCATTCTTCTGCCTTTATAAAATACGCTATTCCCTCTGCCTTTTCATTTTCAGTGAGAGTTTAAAAAAGATGTTTGTGGATGGGAGGACTCACAGAATGCATTTTTTTTAAAAAAAGCAGGGAGTGCATTGGGGAGACCATGTCCATAGATGAGTAACTATAGATGGGACTCTGATTTTCTGGACTACTTTCTCATTGGAGGACTACTTTTGTTTCTCTTAACTGCATGAAACCTATTTGAAGCTTTTAATGTAGTTTTCATTTATTTCCAACCTCTGAATTTAGGAAATCAGCACACAGTGGGGTAGTCTGATGGGTTTTGGGGGAGTCACACAACATAGGTCTCTGATTAATTGGCCTATTTCATAATTTTGCTGCTGACCGGTAAAATAATTATTTTGCTGTTTCCACGTCTACCTTTGCAGATGCATATACAGATGAAGATTTGATGTTATATTGGAAAAATGGGACCGAATCTCTAAAAACAGATGAAAAGATTTCCTTGTCTCAATTTTTGATTCAAAAATTTCATACAACTTCCAGACTTGCTTTCTATAGTAGTACTGGTATGGCAAAAACGTTTCACTCCATTCTTTCATTCTTTATTAATTTTTAAAATGTATTTCTTGTGACAAACTCAGGCAGCCAGTGGTCTTCCACTACTCTTCTTAATTCTCCCAAATATACTGTGCAGCATATAGTATTAGAGATAACTGAGATACTGTTTTCCAAAGTCTCTAAGTGAGCTTTATTGCTAAGTACATATTTAAATCTTTGGTGCTGGTAGAGAATTCTAATAATAGCATCACTGTGGCCTTGTGTTCTCTATTAATACAGTTGCTTGGTGAATATAAACAAAGCATCTCATGTAAACCAATGGTCAACAAAGTATATTTAATCGTACATTTAAAAGTTTCTTTGCTATCTCATTTAATACAGCTTTAGCAAGACTTCCTAACATTCTCTCATGTTATTGTTAAAGCAGAATATATGATTTTTTTAAAAATGAAATGCACTTTCTATATAATTCAGGCTTCAGAATAAAAGCGCAGAAAGATAATAACTTTCTTGAGAAGAGTTCTCTCCAGATACTACAGAATTACAGCTATCAATGCCTTCACTATTAAAGAACTTGCTGGAGCAGCTAGGCTGTGTAATCCAGCATTGTTTCTCTTTTTTATGGAAGATACATAGTTTATAGTAATAAGATTAACTTACTGTATTCCCAATGCTGTGTTCTCAGTATTGTACTGTTTTAAACAACATAATTGTTACGAGGAAAAATACAATACTTAAATTTAATTGCACTTTGAAACTTTACTTTCTCGTTCTCCCTCCTCCTCCCTCTCTCCCTCTCTTTCTCTCTCACACACATATACACACACAGTGTCTATTAGCATGTTTATTTTCTTCCTCTTTTTGTATTCTTTCAGTCTATCTCTTTTTCCTCCCCCCACTTTCTTTATATTTTATCTGTGTGGCATATATGGTACCTTTCCTAATGACTTTCATGTTTCTGCTCACTTCACATTTTAACATTTTTCTTCAATAGGTCGATACAATCGCCTTTACATTAACTTTATTCTCCGTCGCCATATTTTCTTCTTTCTGCTCCAAACGTATTTTCCTGCTACACTGATGGTCATGTTATCCTGGGTTTCCTTCTGGATAGACCATAGAGCTGTGCCTGCAAGAGTGTCATTAGGTGAGGGATTCCTGCCAAAACACATAAGATATGGCATGACTGTTTCTTACAACATAACTCATTTATTAAAATATTTGCATTCATTTTGATTTCTGTGTCTTAAGATTTCTAAAAGTAAAATAGGACAAGGTATGCAAAAGGTATATACTATGCTTTATCTTCACAGAAATAAAAATATACTACAGTGTATTAGAAATTAATCCTTGATTGGTTAGTGCTATCTATAAAATAATTATTTTATTATGTTAGGTTTAATTAGGTTAATTAGATTTATGTGGCCACCTATGTCACCAGAGTGACTTGGTGAGAAACAACAAATAAAAGCTCATACAAAATAACAACCAATATATAAAACCATCAAAATAAAAACCAACTTAATAAATTTCCAGTCCAAGAACACTTCCAGGCCTGGGAAGCTTTTAAGAAAATGAGAAATAATAATTTTATTAAAGGTCAAAATTATAATAGTAAGAACTAATGCAGAGTAAAAGAAAATAGAATAAAGGGTGCAAAGAAAAAAAGAAAGGTGGAAATAATAATAATTGAAGAATATAGTAAAGAAAAAGAAAAGCAATATACAAAGAAATGATTTCTAACCTTCAGTCACAAGTATAAACAATTTTAATAGTTTTTCACTTCTTAACTTACAATAATTATATCTTCTTCCCATCTATAAAACAAATCCATAAAGTATAGTTATTTTAGTTTTTATGTCAGCAAAAATCCATTAAGGAATAATATAGAAATAACGAATCTATTTTAACCTTGATGAAATAAACCAACTTTATAGTCCTTACTTAATCTTCAGTCCATTCAAGTAACATCATATTATTTATTTCTTTTCATTTTTTTCTCTGTCCCTTCAAAACTTTAACAAGTCTCTTTTGTAAGACCAATATAATTAAACTCCAGATTATTTTCTTGGCTTTTGTTTATATTCAATCTTAATTATTTGAATATCAGCCAGTTTCCTTTGTATGGCCAGAGCAACATCTTTTTCAGTAGTGCCGTACAGCCTGTCATTTGTAAATCTACTTTCAACTCTGTTTTATAGGTAAAACTTACTTCTCTTTCATAATATTTTCTAGACACAGTCTTAACTATAGAGGCTGTTGTAATTGTTAATATTAATTTCTGGTTCCATTTTTCAAAAATGTTCAATATTTCCAGCGTTAGAATATTTGATTTCATTCTGTAACACTTAGTCAAGTTTGTGTTCTTCTCCTTTAACCAAAATATTTAGTTCCCCCTACTGTCCAATTTTTGAAATGTTATTTTTTTAAAATCAAAACGAAATCATTTTTCTACAGGAATTTTTTTTTTATAATTAATTCCAAATCTTATTTTAAATTTATCTTGACCCTTATTCATCTGTAGCTTTTGAAAATCAAAATTTTTAATCAACCTTTTGCTCTTTTTAAAAAAAATTAAGCTTGTACAGATAGTCCTTTAGGTACAGTCCTAATCCATTCAGGCCATGAATCTTGTAAATCTGTTGTAAAATGAATCAGGCTTATTTTAATGATAGTTTTTTTTATTATGCTCGTTAAGCAAATCAACCGGGACGTTAAGTGAAGGAAGATCGGGTGTGCTATTTGCTTCTGTTTGTTAAGTGATTTCTGTGATTGATTGTTAAGTAAACCCAGAAGCTTGAGAATTTGCAGGGCTCCCTTAGTGGCTACCCACCCAACTGTTATTCCGGCAAGGCGAGTTGACCCTCTGCCTCCAAATTTCAGCATTTCCATGCAAATGCCTGGACTTAAATTGGGGTGGGGGATAAATTTTGCAGGAGCCTCCAGAGGGAACCACTGCTTCACTCCTATCAGCTGTTCTATAAGCAATTTACAATAGCACTGTACATACCAAGCCTCTAAGCAAAGCAAGCAAATGCAGTATAGTAGAATGCGAAGAAACTTTTCTGCAAGCAGTCTCCAAACACATGCAGACAAATACAGCATAGTATGCATAGGAACTTTACAGTACTCAATCTACTGTCTGTAGATGCCGGCTAGTATTTCTGCATGCAATTCCAAGAAATGAAAAAAAAAAGAAATCTTTGTAAAGTATTTAGAAACAAACACAGTATTATAATGAAAAAGGAATTAAAAAGGCAACTATCATCCTCCAGTCCTCAAAGTAACAGCAATAAAAGAAGCAAGGAGCAGTAATGAGAGACTCACTCCTCTACTCCTCTATGTGGTATCAAATAAGAAGGGGGGGAAGCATGCTAGCTGCAAAGTCCCTGATCTTGATTGGTCATGTGATGGGAGAAAATGTGCTTGACTACATGGACCTTGGAAATGGTCATAACTGCAGGCAACTTCTGGATCCCAAAAAGGGAGGTGACAGGTCTAAAAATGGCTGCCGTTTTAGGAGTGACTATATCCAGGTCAAATGACTGCAGAGGTCTCTGGTTGGTCGCAATTTTGAATCCCTATTATAAATACACTTTGGGGGTACACTTGTAACTGAACAGTTATTAAACAGCCTGTTTTACTTGAAGGACTACCTGTAGTTAAAACTTTTAAGGACTAGGCAAACACCCTCATGACTTTCACATTTATTAATCCAAAGGTTTCTAATAGCTGAAAAAATATCTAAGATGCAATTTCTGAAAGTGATTATAAAAGCATGCAAATTTAATGCCCTTTCAAAACTGCCAACCATGGTTTGAGCAGGATGACTGTTCCTTTCTCTGCCAAAGACTGCTGTCTTGTGACCATTCGTAAAGCAGATATCAGTGGCTCCCCCCACCCCTGTTGGTAATAGTTGAGATTTTTGTAAAAAATAAAAATCTGGCAAGCAACAGAGCCTAGAGCAGGACTGTCAAACTCCTGGCCTGCGAGCCGGATGTGTCACGCCCATGCTCAGTTTAGCAAAGGGGGAAAAAGTCCCGATACATCATGTGATGTTGCCAGGATGATGTGAGTTCGATGCTCCTGGCCTGGAGGATCTCAGAAGTCTCAGTCATTGGATATTGAACAGGTAATGCCTAGGGGTGGTAGTTACTGTCTGATGATGGTTATTTAGTATAAGTTAAAGAGGTTTGCATTTTTTTTAAGAACAAGTTTTATTGATTTTTGAAGACAAACAAAACATAAAACATAAAAGTATAAAACCTCCTTTCTAAGAATTACTTATAAATTTTAACAAGGCACATAATGTGGAACTATGTTTTAAAAAATATTGCTTTATTTGCCAGGTTTGCATTTTTATTATTTCCACAAATTAACTGCATCTGGTTATTAGGCTTGATTCAGATAAGCTTGTTGCTTGACTTCTGTTAATACCATCTTTGTGCATGTGGCTTCTTCAGGAATCACAATTGTCCTGACCATGTCTACCATCATCACTGGCGTCAATGCCTCCATGCCTGGCGTTTCCTATATCAAGGCTGTGGACATTTACCTCTGGGTCAGTTTTGTGTTTGTCTTCCTCTCAGTCATTGAATATGCAGCTGTGAACTACCTGGCAACAGTGCAAGAGCGGAAGGAGCAAGAAAAGGTGAGAAATGCTTACCATGTGCCTGGGTTTATGACTATGTTCGAACAGCCTTCTCTACCCCAGCTGGCCCTGTTGGGGAAATCCATAATAGAAATTTCTGATGTACATGGAGGTAGTCCTCCCTTAATGGCCACAATTGGGACCAGCCACCTCATGGCTAAGCAAGACAGTAATTAAGCAAGACAACCCTACTGTAAACATATCTTTCCACCATGGTCATTAAGCAAATTATCCATGATCATTAAACTCGATATAGCACAATGCAACTTTTACTGCTGGTTTTTCCATTGGCTTTGCTTGTTGAAATTCAGCTATGAAATGTGAGTAGATATTACAAAAGTAGGGATAACAGGTGTAACAGAGGCAACTAAAGCTCCCTAAGAACTGAACTAGTTAAGTCTGGAACTTCAGCAGAAACAATTGTGGAGATTAAGAATGGGGAAATTCAATATGGTATTTTCCTGGTTTTACTTCGTTTATTTCAGTCACTGCTGATAGATGGCCAGGAAGCTGTGACTAAACTGACAGGAAAACAAAGCAAATTTCCATGCACAGAATGTACCTATGCAGGATGCTTGATGTCATCTGTATGAGATTATATGTTATAAGTGCTGTTGGTGTTATTGTTTTAAGTTGCATAACAGCTGATACAAGCCAAGTTTATTTATATATATTTTAAAAAAATTCTTAATGTATAATCAGTTTTCCCAATAAAATTGTGATTTTAGTTGTTTAAGGAACTGCAGACTAGAAAGCATTTGAGAATCCTATGGTTATGGGTGTATTTGTGAAAGGGCAAGTTCCCAAAATCTCAAACCTCAGATCCGATTCTCAAGAGGAGAAATAGCCCCAACCACTCTGATTTTTACCATGTAATCCGGATTGATATGCTACCATGAGAACTGCTTTCTGGTGTAAGCCTATAAAATGAAATACATATGGATGTTTGATGAAGCCATTTTGATCACTTCAATGAACAAATAAATATGATACCTAGAAATATCTTTGTCTCTATCATTCAAAGTTTTCCCTGTTCTGTTTTAGAAACATACCATCAATATTATCTCAAGTATTTTGCATATATTGTAACATGTATATTACGCCTTTTCTCTAAACAGTTGTAACTCAAATGCAGATCCAAAGTTCTTAAGGAATCCAATGTTCTTTTTGCACTTAATGCAACTATAAATTTTCATTTTATTTCAAGTTTTGTGGTTAACACTGATGGCATTTCATACACGGTAAGATAGTAAGCCCATATATTGAGATTCTGTCTTGGTAATAATTTGAAAAACAAAAGATCACGAATTATATTCAGGGTTATCATTCTGTTGAATAGAAGAGCATAGTCTGCTGGTTGTTTAGCTTTAACAGAACAGTCCTAACTGGAAAAAGGATGTAGGGTAAACCATTCTTGTCATTTCCCCTTTTCTTCTATACTGTCACAAACCATTTCCCAAACCTACAGAGAAGACTTGGGAGGCAGGTACAGGCTGCAGATAGAAGAGATAGTGAAAAAAAGAATCCCACCGCTTCATTCTATGAATTCCATTTGGTAGATTGTGGATTCTACCGAAGTTTAAAAGAACTTACAAATACAAGGGTACAAAAATTTCACATGAAACTGCAATGCAATCTTTGTTTTCCGTTTGATTCATTTTGTACTTACATTTTCCTTCTCCTTTATTGTTTTATTTTCTCAGTTTCCATGCATGGGTGGAATTTCTACAAAAGGAATGACAATAGATGGCATATATAGTGAGTTGGATGCTGGTAGCCCAGAAGGAGACCCCCAAAATCAAATGATATCTGAGGTAACTGAGGAGGATAAACAGGAGAAGATGGTGATCCATTTGACTATGAGTAATGAATCTAACTCATCAAAGAAGAAAGGGCTCAAAGAGCATGTTAGCCTACGTATTATCCAGAACACTCATGCAATTGACAAATATTCAAGGTTAATATTCCCAGGCACCTATATATTTTTTAACATAGTATACTGGTCTGTCTTCTGCTGAACATGCTGTAGCTGTGATTAATTCAGGAGATATTTAGAAGATTCCAGTAATAAAATTTTGGATTCCAAGCAAGAAAATAATCATCCTGTATCAACTGTGGCACATGGAAACACTGGATATTTTTCTAAGAAACATTTCATACAATGGTGATGGAGATGATTGACTCAAGCTGGAAACTATGCTCTCTGCCCTTTCTTAACATACAACAAGTTTTGCTTTTCATATGTGAAAATAAGCAGCTGTTGAACTTTAGTCCTGGCCTTTGCAGTGTCATCATAGTAGGCATAAAGGCTATACTTATAAAAGTGGCTAGGAATCTGCTCTGTGATCTTTATTGGGACAGTTGGAGAAAGATAAATCTCTTCCATTTTATCAGCCAGCATGTGGTCCATTTTTATCGTAAGGGATTGTTGGTGAAATTTCTTTGGTTAAGAAGCAGGCGCTATGAAAGCAGTCCCCAAGCTAGATTGACAGGTTAAAATGTATTGGGATACATGGACTGCCCTTATCAGGATCATGCACTTACAGTTTTTCTCACAAATGCATTGGGGAGGATAATGAAAATGTTTCACTAAACTGAGCAGTGGATAAGTAAAAAGAAATAAGAAAACGTCCTTAAATATTATATATACTTCTAAAGAATGCCTTCAGAAGCAAGTTCTTTGCACTATCATAAATATCTCTCTTCACCTGGGGCTATACAGTTCTGTTGCATTTACTGGTCTATACAAGTATTCTGAATGATACAGGTAGGTCTCATTGAACAAGTGCTTTATTTAGCAACTATTCACAGTTACCCCTGTGAAAAAGTTTGATGAAGAAGTTTGCAATCAATCCTCACATTCATGACCTTCACAGGTCTGTAAAGTGAAGGAAAGTTGAAATAATATTGTAAGGACAGTGGCAGTTTCACTTAGCAACTACTTTGCTGAACAATCTTGTTGCCAGGCCCAATTTTGATAGCAAAATAAAGACTACTTGTATGTCTGGTGTTCTGTAACCTCTTTCGGTGGTGTTGAAGGAACCACTAGGCTTGAGTATCTCGAAGCAGCACAGAGCTAGCTGAAGACATTTTGCTGCTGAAGTGAAGTGTCCTTCCTCATACAGAAATTGATGGGACTGGTAGCTTATCATACCCCAAGCCTTCTACCCTTTGTCTTAGGCAGATGACACCTGTGACCTCCCAAAACAAGTTTTTATTCTTGCTCTATAAAATTTGTCTATAAAGAAGCATAGTTATTTTTTCTTTATAATTCTGTTGTCTCCTCAACATGTAGAATATTATAAACTTTTTCAGTAGTTACTTGATAAAATACTAGTATCCTTTTTGAAGGACTGCTAGGCATTACAAATAGTTTCTTTTGCAGTAACAAAACTACATTATCAGGCTGCATCACTCATGTTTTACTCATTTAGATCAGTGAACAGTAGAAAAATGAATCTGAAGTTCAGTCGGATTTTTTAAAAATAACAAAGAATTGGGAGAGAACATTCCAACCTGAATTCGCAGGATGTCCCATCCTTGGACTCTTCATGGTTTTTTTTTCTTTCTGTTCTACTGGTGGCAGGTTGGCAGGACAGAAGTGAGATTAGGGAACCATTAGTGTCTCTTTGCCTTTTCCCATCAATCTTAATTTTTTTGTCCTTTCTGTCCATTACGAGCAATAGGAGGGAATAGATTCAGACTAAGTCATTGTTTTCAATTCCTCCTTCAAACTGGGGCAAGAGGAGCAAATGGAAACGGCAACGGTAAAGTGCCATGGAATAAGAAATGCCCAACAATGAATTTGTAATATATGGAGAGTCTAGTCCACAGTTTATTCTTTTCTTTCTGACAACATAAATGGCAATTCCTGTTGATGAACAGGGGGGAGATCCTTTCAACAAATAACTGCCTGATTGATCTAAGTTTCACTCCTCAAATCTGCTTCTTCAACCCATGAGAGGGGCAACATATATGAATCCCTCAGAGGATTTTGTTAGGATTGTGTTATGTTTGTCTGTAGTACTGTTGCCGTTTTTCCTGTTCTCCCTGATCATGTAATTATTACATACTTGCAATGTGGAAGAGGATGTGGAGAGGTGGCCCTTTTTCTGCACCTTTGTCCTATACATAACCATTAACTGGTTAAGAAGATACTCAAGAAATTGGATTCACTCATGTTTCCCCTCAGGGAAGAGAAAAGTTCTGAATGAAGGATGATTCGAGAATAAAAGCAAATATCCACCCTCTACCTTTCCACACTGTGTTGGATACAGATCTCCACATGCAATTTCTGTGATGACATCTTCCAGTGCACATCCTCTGTGGTGATTGAGAAGTTGCAATGTTAACTCCCATTTGAACGTTGAATCTTCCAACTGGGAAATCCGAATTCTAACTAATCCTAAGAAAAGATGGCTATGATAGGGAGAAGAACTCTGCATTTGTTACAACTCATTAATTCTCAGCTTGCATGAGAAGAATGATGCTCTGAGACATACGTTGGGAACATGTACTTCTCAAATGTACCAGCTTAGTCTCTGAAACTGAGGCATTGCAGTGATACAATTTTAAAAGGAGATGAGTAATGGTGTAGTTTTTATTGTGAACCTCCCAGACTTGTGCTCTAAAATACAAATGTTTAAACAAGTAATTGAGAAGTGAGGTTGTTGTGGTGGTTATCACATTTTTGTTTTAAGAGAAGGGATTTCCCCCAAAGAGGTCTATAAAGAGTCAGTTTGATTTAGAGGTTAAGGCACCAGGCTAGAAAATGTTCTAGTCCCATCTTAGCCATGAAGGTCAGTACGTGATTTTGGGCCAGTTATGCTCTCTCAGTCCAACCCACCTCACAGGGCTGCTGTTATGAGGTAAATATAAAGAGGAAGGTGTGTTGGATATGTTCATTGCCTTGAGATATTTGTAAAGGTAAATAAGCAAACGAATACAGGTCTACTGAAAGTTTTTAAAAAGTTTTAAAATGTTCTCCCTCAATAACTGACTGTGCTTTCTTGGGATCAAATGAGCTGCAAAGATGAAGTGGGTGGGGAGGTAAAATTACTGCCCAGATAAGGATACACAAAGCTCATAGAAAGTTAATTGATCACTACAGCAGGTATAAGAAGACATGAAGTTTCATCCCCTTTTATGTTCCTGCCATAGAGGCCCCTTCCCTGGAGTCAGATGCATTTATTAGATCAATGTGATCAACCAAGATTATTTTCTGAAATAAGAGCAATATGGGCCAGCAGTTGAATTTTGTTGTAGTCTAAATTTTACTTAGAACGGAATTTTTATTTCAAGATGATCAAAAAACCATGAGGATTGTGTTCTTTGCACAACAGTACATGCATTGTTGAATTCAGCCCTGTGTCCCTTGATTCTGAATTCCCTGGTTTCAAAAATTGCTTCAAGTTGCCACAACTTCCCTGGTGAGACTGGAGAACTCTGAACCTTGCAGTCTCAATACAGAACTTTGCAGTACTAGAACTGAGTTTTTAAGAAAGTAGAGTAAGGATTATTAATTAAAAGCCACAAATCCTATGCCCTAATTCTTTTCACATTAAAAATGAGTATATTGGAGAGTAGCTATAAGCAGTTGTAGGAACTCAATCAAAACCTAACAACTTTTGAGGTATAATTAAGAACATGTCTGGAAGACAGAAACTAGCTCAAAAGTGCTTCAATCCAGAAAGGTCAGCCTGGGATTTCCTGGTTCCATGTTAAAATGCTTTGGACAAATTAAACCCCACCAGCTGTGTTTTGCACCAGCTGAATTTAAATGCGCATTATATTACATTGGGGGAGGGGATAAAGAGTAATTTGGGTATGCAGCCTGCAATTTCACATTTATTCCACAAGGGGGAAATAAATCCACACACATTTATTCCTTTCAGTGTTCAAACTTCTTTTGTTACAGTACTCAGCAGAAATGTTTTTTCAATTTTTCAGCAAGATTTAAGACAACTCTTAAAAGGTTCTTCAGACGTCTGCAGTTAATTTATTTAGCCTTGAAAAGGTTACTTCATTCAGCTATTATTAAAAGCACATCTGTGGCAAGCAAGCACTGGTAGTTGTGGCTTAGTATGTTAAGTGTTCCTAGCCACTATGGTTTAAAAGCCAGACACCTCTAATATGGTACCAAAGAGTTAGTGTTTTCTGCCTCTTTCCTGCCATCTACTGTTGTATCCAGATGTTTACAGTCAAGATATCCTAATCCTCTCTTTACTGTTTTGCATAGTTCAGCTAGTAACTTTCTGTTCATAAAGCAACTGAGAATATTAAAGAAACCCACCAAATCTGCTAACCCTTTAATGGTTTCCAATGACACATTTCTGGGTGGGTAAGTACACAACAACTCAAGATGTACAAATTTTAAAAAAACCATTTTGTTTTACTTCCTGGAATGACAGCAATTCAGATACAGATTAACAGAGTTGGAAGGGACCTTGTAGGTCATATAGTCCAACTCCTGCCCCCCAGCAGAACCTACATCATTCCTGACAAATGGCAGTCCAGTCTCTTCTTGAAAACTTCCAGTGATGAAGCTCCCACAACTTCTGAAGGAAAGCTGTGATTGCTCTCACTGTCAGAAAATTTTTCTTATTTCCAGGTTGAATCTCTCCTTGTTCAGTTTCTAACTTTCCATCCATTATTCCTTGTCTGGACTTCAGGTGCTTTGGAAAATAGCTTGACCTTCCTCTCTGTGGCAGCCCCTCAAATATTGGAACACTGCTATCATGTCTCCCCTAGTCCTTCTCTTCACTAGACTAGCCATGCCCACTTCCGGTAACCATTCATCGTATGTTTTAGTGTCCAGTCCCCTAATAATCATGGTTGCTCTTCTCTGTACTTTTTCTAGAGTCTCAACATCTTTTTTATAGTGTGATGACCAATAAATAAATGCAGTATTCTAGGTGTGAGCTTAATAAGACCTTATAGAGTGATATTAGTACCTCACTTGATCTTGATTGTATCCCTCTGTTAATGCAATTTTAGGATTGCATTGGTTTTTTTTTTTAAACAGACTTTATTCAGTTTTTCACATTAAGAACAAGAATCTCTTTTTAGTGGACAACATATTTCCAGGTCATCATCTTTACATACAAATATGACAGAAATTATACATTGATATAGGCATACTTAATTCTATTATTACCTTTTCTATTCCAGATTTTTAGTAAGGAGAGAAACGAACATATTAATTCTAGCCTCTTTCATTAATCTCAATCAATTTTGTTTCATTTCAATTATTTCAAAAATAATCCTTTAGTATTTATTTTTAAACGTAAGGATAAACAATATGTACTTGCCTAATAAATAGTAATAAAGTTTAATTCTAAATTCTTTCATTAATCTCAATCCAAACATCTTTTTATTTCATTTATTTCAAATATAATCCTTAATATTTATTTTAAAAATAAAAATAAACAATATATATTTGCCTAATAGTAATAATAATGAAGTTACCAATGTCTCTCCTTGCTTTTATTAATCTATATTAAACTTATTAATTTAGCTGGTTCTTTAGTCTGCCATATTCCCTTTCCATTACACTTTTTTTTATGAATTCTAAATTAATACAGATCTTAACACACCCACACAAAAAGAAAAAAAAACAAGTATAAGTTTCCCCTCTTTTACTATTTTGAGTGTAACACCTTAATGATTAGAATATACCTTTATTCCCTCATCTTAATTCCCAATAGACCATTAGTCATTACATCTTTTCAATTGGATTCCACAGCATATTTCCCCCCCTTTAATAAGAGTTATCAGTTTCTATATTACCCTATTTTCTAAGTATTTTTAATTGCAAAGATATTCTTATTACCCCATGTCACCCTGCAGAATCCCCTTTTTAATTCATCAACCATTATCTCTGAAAAAGCCATTTCTTTTCAACATTTTACTAGTTCTGTGTTTCTTTCAAATGCCTGTTTCTTACTGCTTCTCCTCCCCCTCTTTTCGCCATGTCTTTTGTCATTCCAATTTATCTCTTTCTTAATACCTTCCTTTCCCCTTTTCTGCTGAGTCTTTCTGCATTTCCTGACTTCACAAGTATTCCTTCTTTTAATTGTAAAGAAACAATTTCCTTTCAACATTTTACTAGTTCTGTGTTTCTTTCTCTCACATGCCTGTTTCTTACTGCTTCTCCTCCCCCTTTTTTCCCCATAACTTTTCTCATTCCAATTTGTCTCTTTCTTAATATCTTCCTTTCCCCTTTTCTGCTGAATCTTCCTGCCTTTTCTGACTTCACAAGTATTCCCTCTTTTAATTGCTTTCTTAAAACTCAACTTTTTAACCTTCCTTCTTTCCCCACTTCTTTGTAGCGTTCTTTGTGTTAATTGTCTATTTAAAATGCCTTCTTCTTGAATCGACTCCTCCCCCTCTGAGAATCTTTCTTCTTGCTATTCAATCACCATTTCCATTTTTTCTAGCACAGAGCAAAGTGATTCACCTCTTTCCTGTAGTAGTTCTCTCATATTTTTGAGTTCCATTTTAAATTCCCGAAGAGATATCATCATTCTTATATTTTATGATCATTAAAGTCCACAAAAAGAAACCACTTTTACTCTTCTTTCAGTTTTTTAAAGTTCTCAACTATTCCAGTCCAGGGTTTATACCAAAAACATCAATCAGTCCCACACACAATCTTTCCTTCCTTGCTTTCTCTTTTATTCTGGTTCTGCTTTCACTTTCTAGAATTCTTACTTTGTTTCAATATTTCTGTAATATATCAACACCAGTTCATTCAAAGACAAGATGCTTTCCCTTTTATTTGAACTAAATTTTTATCAAAAGGTGACACTCTCCATTGTACAAAGTCTTCACTTTTTCCCCCTGTATTTTTATTTGAGATTTTTCGAACCTCAATATTCTAACACAGTCCAGTCTCCAATTTGTAAACGTTGTTATTATTCTTTGACAATCTTAAGTCCAGCTTTAATTTTCTACTTGTTTATTCCCAAATTATTTTAGTCCAATTTCATTAAATCTTTAATTCCAGCTTCTTCCTTTCCTGGTTCGAAGCCCCATTTAGCTGTCAAAAATATTTTTCTTTTTTTCTCTGTCCCTTTGTAATTTCGCCGCTCACTTTTCTTTTCTTAAAAATTCTATGTTACCTTGATCCCGGGGTACTTTTATTTGGTTATATTGCCCAGTTGTCCCGGTTCAGATGTTACCCACCTCTTTCTTCCCTCCTGCACAAATCTTAATCGAGCTGAGTCATCCTCTTCGGGATGGCCATTTTAGACCATCACTGCAGTCGTCTTCGGGAGGAAAAAAAGCCAAGCCCAGGTGGGGAGATGCGGCTCCCACAATCAGGCTTGCTGCTTCCTCTTACTCCGCTGCCCCTCCAAGGCAGTTTCAGCCCCTAATCAGGATGATTGGGGCTCTCCGACGAAAGAGCACGAACAATAGCTGCAGAGAGTTGCGATCTACTGTCCGTCGGCGAGGAGGCTCCGCCTTCTTCCCCAGGATTGCATTGGGTTTTTTGGCTGCCGCTGGACACTGTTGGCTCATATTTAATTGGTTGTCCATTAAGACTTCAAGATCCCTCTCACAGTTACTGCTGTTGAGCGTGGTTTCATCCAGTCTATCTGGAGACCTCCCTAATGCCTTATTTAACCTGTAAAAAACACATCTTGGTTCTAATAGTACCAAGCGACTTGTACACCAGGTTCTTCTTTTCTCTGATTCTGCCCATGTGACCATGCATTCTCACAGAAATCCACACTGGATTAACAATCTTAAACCTTGATTTTAAAACCCTAATTTATTAAAGCCTAAAGATTTGTTGGCACATAATATTGAGCCATAATGATAGGAGCAGCTGACACAGAAACAAGCAAACCAATTATGAATTAGCAACCCTTTTACTCATGTCAACATTCAATGTTAAATGTTTTCATAGCTTTTCAGGGCACCAACTTGGCTAATATGTTTACTATTCTGTCTCTAGAGCTCTTTCTCAAAACACAAATGGCCAGGCTGAAATTACTGCACTTGGATACGTTAAGCACAGTTCTAGTTCTCTGGAGAAGGTTCTGATAATGGAAAAGGTGGAAGGAAATGATGACTAGCATCAAAATGGTCGGACTTGATTACAGCACAAGGCGTGCGTCTAAAGAACTTGGTTGAGAAGAGATTATCATGAGCAAAATGTATCTCTGTGGTAAATAAGAATTAACCCCATCTTGATGGCACATAATCAATGAGTCAATCAGTCAGTTTCCAGAGCCAGTTAGAGGATGGCCCTTACAGAGCCTCAAATTTAGGCTCTTGTTGTTTATTTTTTTAATTAAAATTTCAAATTATATTTCATTTGGTTTTCTATTTTTGGTATTTCTATTTTTTTTATTATCGGTATGTATCTCAAAAACTTAAAAGCACTTTCAGCCTTTCATCACTTGACTCTCTAAAATTTCATCACTTACTGTTAGGAATGTAAGTCACCTAACAGTTGGGTTGGAAAATATATAAACCAGGATAGACATTTTAATACTATTTCTTTAAGGGAATGCTAAAATTGTAATTGGGTGTGGTTCCTTAAATGGCCATAAGATGGAGCCAGAAACCTGGGTTGTCCTGTTCTCTTGTTGAGAGTGTTGCGGTTCCTACATTTTCCCCTATTGACTGATCATAGTTCTTGGATTTGACGTAAGTTTGTTACTGAACTGTTTTTGATACTGGACTTTGGTATTGGATTACCCCGGACTGAAAACTGACTGCTTTAACTGTGAATGACTTGGACTGTGTTTGGACTTTGCTTAACCATTTACTGGAAGTAAAACCTACATTTTACTATACAGTGTAGCTGTGTGCTGTTTGTGTGTTATTCTTCACCACTCTCATTACGTCTCCCTGTGTGCGCTCATTCTCCTAATGGGGAATTACCTCAACACTTACCGCTCTAAAATGTAGTGTAAACAAACAGCCCAGACATTTCATAGCAAGGAGGGGGCTTTACTGTTTCAATTCAAAAATTGAATTGACTACAGGCTATTGTGTTGGGGACTATGTGCTAAAGCAGGGGTGTCAAACTCACATCACAGCAGCATCCCGTGATGTATTGGGACTTTTTTTTCCCTTCACTAAACCAGGAGTGGGAATGGCCAGCACATGACACATCTGGCTCACGGGCTGGGAGTTTGACAGCCCTGAGCTAAAAGAAAATATAAGAAAATAAGGAACAATATATCAGTTTGGGCTAGTGGTTAAGACAATAGATTAGATACCAGGAGACGGTGAGTTTTAGTCCCTTAGGCATGAAAGCTGGCTGGGTGATTCTGGGCCAGTCATTCTCTCAGCCCAACCCACCTCGGAGAGTTGTTGTGGGGAAAATAAGTGGTGAAAGGAGCATTAGGTATGTTCACTGCCTTGAGTTGTTTATAAAATAATAAAGGTAGAATAACTTTCTAAATTGCTGAATCAGAAACCTTTCTAAAAACTCAGGCTTGACAGCATTTGGCCAGGGATGACCACAGGGTATGGTTTAAAAAAGTCAAGATTCTACCACAGTGATACAATCAAACCTCTACCTATTTTTATAAAAATACATAACACAAGTAACTCTGGAATTTTGATCACATCATTATGGACATCATCTTAACTTTTATTTTACCATAGCCTGCAAACACCACTGATTTAGGCTGTACTTACCACATCACATAAATGTTTATTTAATGCTATGAATAGAAGTATACTTATTCATTTGAAGTATTGAGTTAACTGTACCATGGGTATTCAGTGTAATCACATCTACCTATGAGGTTCTTACAGAGATGATGAATAAGAGGAAGACAAAAAGAAAGTCTAGGATTACTTTGGACTTATGAAGAGCCAAAATGATGGAGGCACAGGAGAAAGTGAAGAGCATTTGAGAGGGTGCAGACGTGTCTTTCTGCTGCTTTTCCTGCTTAATTAAAAAGATGACAAATGAAACCCAAATGGTCTGAATAAGAGACTTAGGTGAGGGAAATGATGTGAACTAAATCTAGCCTTTCAGTTTGGAGGTCATTCCTTTACACAAAATAGACTTGAACATCATCCAGGGACATTAGCTCACTTTGGCCAGTGGCCAATCTGGAAGCACAGCATTTGAGTTGCCTGCACCTTGGCTGCACTCTAGTGTATCCCCTTTTTCTTTAGACAGCATTACATCCATTGGGGATTAACATAGACTTAATGTACACAACGAGCTATATCCTGCCTCTCTTTTACTTTATCTCTAGCTTAGGGAAGCCAAGGTCATGGACATTCTGGGCCTTTATTTTAGCTAGATATGTGAGGGCAATGAGAAGCTTTCTTTTGTTGTCTTTTAAATCCTTAAGGCATCCGAACTGTGCCAGGCTGGCAGACTGATTACATTGCAGTATTTTTCTTGTGGTCCCAAGAAGAAACCAGGGCATTCTCACCTGCTGATGAAGACATCCATGTTTGCACCAGCAATTTGCTTAGAGTGCTTTCTTATTTTGTTCTAGATGTTTTGTTTACTATCATTAGCTACTTCCTCAGTTTTGAGCTTTCATTTGACTTCTTCCATTTTAGAAAAAATATCACATGATATCAAAGGTCATATAAGGTATCATTTTAAAATATCTATAGCTGCATTTGTGCAAATAAAAACATTTCTACATACAGTAGGTCTAAGAAAAACAGACTAAATAGAGCAGAGCTGTCAAACTTTCAGCCCACAGGCTGGATGCGTTACGCACTGGCCATGCCCGGTTTAGTGAAGGGGAAAAAAATCATGATACGTCACGTGACAATGCCGTGATGATGCGAATTTGACACTCCTGAAATAGAGAATAGGAGAAAAGAGGTGTCATATGTATGAGAAACCTTATTTTTGAAATATAAAGAAGAACACTGAAAGTACTTGTAGACATTGAGTAGCTTTGTGTGTGTGTGTGTGTGGTGTGTGTGTTTGTGTTTCCTCAGAAAACTGGAATTTATGAGATTTGAAAGGACACAGAAGTTTCACAAGGGGTAGAAACAGTGTCAAAAGTTTAATGATGGTGTGATATGGATACTATATAAGAAGCGAGTAAATAAATATAATATTTTATTATGTTTTATTTAGTTGATTATTTTATTCCATTTTATTAATTTATAAATAATTCAAGGAAGCAAATATACCAAATAATCCTCCTAATTCCTTCACAACATCCCTGTGAGGTGGATTGAGTTGAGAGTGTGATTAGTCCAAAATCACCCAACTGACTTTCATGCCTAAAATAGGACTAGAACTCAGCATTTCCTTGTTGTGGAAATACCTTACAAGGCAGAAATGTAGCAGAAATATAATGATATAATCCACTCTAGTTCAATAGTAGCAGAGTTTTGTCAAGGAATTGCGTAGCAGCTGTCCAAATGAAGTTGGAGACACTGAAACAAACTTGTAGTGAGATTATATATATATATATATATATAAATATAAATACATACACACACACACACACACACACACACACATATACATAAGAGGTACTACAGACAAAATCAGTAAGATACTACACAGGCATCACATCAAGACTGCCTTCAAAACAGACAGAAAAATAGCAGCCATCCTAAGAAACCCCAAAGATAAAATTGACCTGGAAAACCAAGGCATATATGAAGTCCCCTGTGCATCATGCCCTGCCTCATACACTGGACAGACCAATAGAAGAATAAGTACCCGCCTGGATGAACACAAAAATGCAGTAAAAAAGCTGGAACACACTTCCTCACTAGTCCAACACATGGAAGCCACAGGTCATAGCATCGACTTCAATGGCACCAAAACCCTAGCCATTATAGAAAACCCCAGCCACAGCATTATCAGAGAAGCCATAGAGATTGAAAAAAGACCTGAAAGCATGAATAGAAGAGATGATTCCACCAGACTGTCAATTATTTGGAAGCCTGCACTCACAAACAAAAAAATCTCCACACCACAAGCCAGGCAAACACCTGGGCACAAACAGATCCCCCCTGATACCTCCAGCTCAAACACACCCCAACCAGGCACCTAGATGAAACCTAGCTTCCTAGTAAATGATAGCCGTCCATTTACTCGGAGCCAAGCTGCACTAAAAGCCTCCAATACAGGAACACAATGTTGCCAGCCAATCAAGACAAAAAAAGCCACAAAACAGACAGAAGATATTAGAAACACCAATCAAGCAAAACACAGCAAACTCCAAGACCAATAAACACAGACCAAGACTCCCAACCAATCAGGATAAAGAAAAAACTATTCTGGCACAGTAATAGGCTGCCCCGAATTTAAAACTGAAACAGCTGTGGGGGCCTGACTCACAGACAGACACAACCAGAAGCCTGATGATGGCAGATAAGATTCTGCCGAAACGTTGCTACAACTTTAAAAGCTCAATTACAATGACATGGGAAAATACCCGAACAAAGCTGAATGCCATATATGTGTGTGTGTGTGTGTGCCTATATATATATATACATATATATACATTTATATTCATAGCAGACAAGATAGTCAGGAATACAAGAACATCGCCAAGTCAATCAAACAGGATACAGCACACAGAAGAAAAAAAGGGGGGGGGAAACTTCCCCTTTACACCTACAGTAAGATAGTACATATAGATAGTAAGTACTATGCCACGATAGTAAGATGAAAGAGATGAGGAAAGTAAAAGCAGCTATAGAAAGACTCCAATTATCAAGCCATTTGGATTTTAGAGACCAAAATGGCTATTGAAAGGTCGATGAGTTATTTAAGAATGGAGTGTTAAGTCAATTGCTGTGTTTTATAATTCTAGCAACAGCTAATATCAGGACTGTCGTCAGACTGTAATATTAGTGGATAAATGCCCATGGTGCCATTCCCTGAAGCAGCTTATTAACAAACAGCAAGCCTCACTTGGCCATGCTGATTTCCTTCTTCTGTCACTGACTAACCACCAGCTTTGAATAAACAGCTCTGAGAAGTAACTTGACTCTTTCCCTGACTGGGCTCAAAAGAGCAGCAATGAAAAAGAAGGGGGCCCACACAGGGATGTGGCCCATTGGAAGTATCTTGCTCAACGCTCCCTCCCAAACCTGAATCCAAATAGCAAGGCATTTAAGTACTTCACTTGCATCTATCATCATTTTATCAATTGGCAAATGTTGGCATTATTCCTACTGTGATTACTATTGTTATTGAAGGACTTCAACCCCATGATTTATTCTAATTCATGGATTAATTTTCTACTGGACTATTTTGTGCAAATGAAAACAACAAGCTACTCCAACAGCTTACTAATATCCCCCTCTGGGAAGGGGATGGAATTCGGCCTTCATATAGCTTTACTGTTTTCATAGGATGTATTTGAACATGACTGCGGGCCTCTAGGCAGCTTTAGCACGTAACTAATTACAGGATCCCCAGAAACAAGTATCAAGTGCCACCAGAAAACAGAGCTGGGGGATCAAACATTTCTTACCACCTAGATGCCAAGTACAAGGATGAGGCACTGACCTAGGATAGAACTCAAAACGACTGTTTGTTAAAATTAGTGCTGGTATTTAAAGGCATCTCAACAGGTGCCTCTGTTGCCATTGGATCCTCCCTTGCTGGATAAAGAGCTCTGCCAAATCCTTTTGTACAATGCTGACTCTCCTGGGGGACACTTTTAAAAGCCTTTTCCTAAAATACCTTAAATGCTTCATTTAGAACAATTTTTAACATAACTCTTTTCAAGCAAAAGAATTCTTATCTGCAGATTCAGGAATTCTGCATGGTTTGAAAATCCCTGCCACTGACGTAGGAGGATTTATAGATTTAGTGCAAATTGCTTTCTCCACTGTCCAGATTAAACACTGTGGGATGCTGTTTTTTCCCCTCCTACCAGTAAACATCCTCCCAATAACTAAAAGACGGATCATATTTTAAAAAGATAAAACAAACCTTCATTTTGCTTTCTTCTTCTTCTTCTTTCATTTTGTGGAATAATTCTGGATGCAAGAACAACAGCTATGATGTTGACGATTTATAAAATGCAATCAAGCATCTTCTTGCTGTTTTGTGGATGGGTTTTATTTGGAGAATGCAAAGCTAATGGAAAAGAAATCCATGAAGTCTATAAAAAGGGCAGGTGAGTGAAACCCCAAAGATGAAAAGTGATGCAGTTTTCAAGACATCCAAACATCCATCTCTTGTTTGTACTAAAAATATTTCTTGTAAAAATATGTCCCTTTTTGATGTGATGAGTTTATAATCAACACACTAAATAAATATAAATCAGTTTAATTTCACATGCACATAATGGGGAAGGAAATCAGGAGAGATTATTTGATAGCAACCGATAAACCATTTAATTTGATACAATTAGAATAATTAGACTAAATGAGAAAGTAATGCACCTTCTTTTCTCTCAGTTTAATATTTTGGCTATATTTTTCAATCCATTCACACTTGCACCAAGTAAAAATGTCTCTTGCATCAAATATCCCTGATAGTTTCTTCCATACATTTTATTTTCTGTGTATAAATTCATTACAATTATTTAACATCTTCATTATCATAGAACATACTAAATTATTGCATAATTTTAATTTTAAAAAGCTTGAACAAATTACTTCTATATTCCTGATCTAGATATGTTTTTTCTACCAAGGGCATATAGTTTCTCCGAGTTTTTAATGTCAATATGGTGATGTTGAAGATCTTAGTAAAAACCAAGGGTTTCCTTTTTGCATGAGTTCAGTATGTCAAATTTGTACTTTTATACATTGATTCATAATATTATCACTTTTAACAAAAATAAGAAATATAGTAAATAAGGTTGGGCTTATTACAAGTCAAACTCTACTGAACTCCATATAGAATTTGTACCATCTTTATGTACTGTAAGGTGTCCATTATACTTGGAAATTATTTAACTAAAAAGACATTTACTGTGAATTTCCCAATGCAGTATTTTTCCTCCAAATGATTTAGGAAGATCAACATTTTCTTAGCACAAATAAATTAAGCATAGTAAATGTATAAGCATTGATTGGTTGAATTTTTAGATAAATTAAATTCAGGAAGTTTCAGAAAGATAACTCCCATTCTCCTTCCTGTCCTCCCAGCATTTTGCATCCAACACAGACTCCCTGAAGAATTCTAGTTAAAGGGAACAAGGAATAAGCTTCCTGCCATGTAAAATGGCACCAAGGGGAGGTTGTCGAAGTTCCTGATTATTTTATTTTCTTCAGTTAATTAAAAATAGGAATCAGTAGAGGATTTCCTTCTGAAATTTGAGGAATTTGAAGAAACATGGTTTTTTGAAGTAGAATTCAACATGAAATGTTATTTGAAAGAAATATACCCTCCAACTGACTTTGGAAACTATTCACATTGTCCTAAAACAGCCTCTTCCAACTTAGTATAATATAATCTCCAGGTGTATTATACTAAAATAAAAAAAGGTGTTGGTTGGGAATTCTGTGAAGTGTCATATGCCCTATCTTGGAGATGCCAGGTTGGGACACGTCTGCCTGGAGAGTACTGCCTGCCAAATCAAGTTCTTAAAAGCAAAATTAAACTGAAGAGGATGGTAAAGCAGCTGGCAAAATAAGTCCTTTGGCATCTTTATCACTTAATTTTTAAGCTGTTCATGAAAATGCTGATGGAAATAGCAAGGCCAATTTAAGGGGACTGCAATGTATGTAGCTGTAGGCTGAGGAGCAGCAGGTTGAAGTAAGTTATAGGCACCTGCAGATACACACATGCCTTCCTGTGTCCATCATTCTGTAGCTGAGATCAGAGTGTTTACCTGAGGCCAATGATGTTTTCAAGCAGACCACCCTATTTATTAGCTAATGCAGCTCCATATTAGGCAAGATATATATCAATCTAAGAAGGTTTTCAGGGAACCAAGTCTTGTTACAGAATAATACTGCTCTATGTTGGACAATGAGGTCATCCTCCTAAGATGGATTTCGTATAGTGTGGGGGACATGTAATGTATATTTTTCTTCGAGACACATATTCAATTTTTAGTTCAGATTCTGTGAATATTCCAGTTTAAACATTTCAGCATCTCAATTTGCAGGAATTCTTGTGTAATATTAATTTGGGTTTGGTGGGAGGGAAGAGTTCCAAAACTTGTGTTACATTGGGCCTCCAAATTTTTTAAACTAGCCCTGGCAATAGTGTAATAGATGCCTTCATTGTTAGCATTGTTTTATCACTGAGAATAAACATTTAATTCTATTTAAAATCGCATATCCAGCAAAAGTGAAGCTCCCAGGGGTGCAGAAATGCCAATAGTTTGATGCCTAAAAATCAGGGTCAGAAAGTAGCCATCAACTTCACCTCCAGAAGATTCATCTCTAAGAATGGACAAATCACCCCAGGATGTTTGGATTGGCCATTCTATTGAAACATACTGTTTGGGGACAGATGGCCTTGTTTTGTGCTCAGTTTATATTCTCATATGGGCTTTCATAGCATCACCCAATCAGTGATGCTGTATCAGTGTTTCTCAACTTTGGCAATTTAAAAACATCTGGACTTCCAAACTGGCAGAGGAACTCTGGGAGTTAAAAGTCCTCAGCTCTTAAAGTTGCCAAGGTTGAGAAACACTTCTGTAAATTATTAAGACAGAGAGGTTGCGATGGTTAGAGTATGGTCTAGTAATGTATAAATGGTATCTGGATTCAAGAAGCAGAGATTTTTTTTATATTTTAGCTCCCTAATCTTCTGAGTTCCTAAGCCTCCATTGGTCAATGCTTGTTCAGAATCATTGCGAGACTGCTTCCTTCCCAAGACTGGATCTCTGTCCATATGGCCAGTGACTCATTTCAGCTGTTGACACAAATACGTTTAAGCCAGGGGTGGATCCTTCAGCTATGCCTCTAAAGCTTTCTTCTGCACAGGACGCCTGAATGGCTGTTTGCCTCTTAGCATCATTTATGAAGGTTGCAGAGGGAGGCAAATTAAAAGGGAGAGAAAGGAATGGGGAAAGATGAAAGTAATTTAGAACATGGAGGCAAAGAGCCTTACCTGTCTCAACTAATCTTCTCTTTGTTAGTTATAATCTTACTTTCTTATTGGTGTAGAACATTCCTTCAACCTGCATTGTGCAAGCTGCATTTCAAAAGAGGATTCACATGCAACTGGACTTTATTGGAACTGCATACTGACACTGACTAGCTTATCTTTTGTCCTTAAGATCACTTTCATACTAAGATTTAATGAGATTTTGTGTCACTGTAAGGCAGAATATAAATGTACAGTATTTCTCATCCTCCTCATCTTCTGAAGTATGGATAAGCTTGCAAGTCCTGAATCCTCTCTTGAAAACAGCAAGCACATTAGAAAGCTTTCACTTAGTATTAATTTTCCCTTTTCAGGCAAAACTATGAGCTGGCTTTAGTGCAAACCATGATTAAACCATGGTTTAAGATTGGTTGGATATCACCCTCCCCCATGCTGTGAACCATACTTTCCAAACTGGATGAAACTGGAAACTATAGTTAATTGTAGGTTCCTTATTAAGCCAAGATCTTAGAGCAACATATAATTGACCTTCTGTGAGCTCTGAAGTTAAGAAAGATCAGCCTGATTAATACCTAGAATGGAGACCGCTAAGGTATTTCTGGATGATAGACTAGATTAGGAAAGTAGGGAAAAATCCAAGAAGCAAAGGCAAAACATTTTTATTTTGCTGCCCAGAGAAACCCATGAATGTATCAGTACTTTCATGTTTTATTTTCATTAGGGGGAAATTATTATCCCAGCAGGCACTTATAAATTACATAACATAAATTTTATCTTCAACTGGCATTTTAAAATACCTAAAAATGTGGGGTCCTTGGTGCTTTCTTGAATGGAGCTTGGATGTTTTCTTGCAAATGTTTCATTACCCAAAGTAGGTAACAGCATCAGTGCTAGCAAGGAGTGGGCTTTGCTCTCATTTTATATTCAAATAAGCTAATAGTAAACAGTCCAACAAAACAATTTCCAAGACCACTCCCAACAACACCAACAGGGCAAATCACTAGAAAATGAGATCAAACCCCACTCCCATTAGCACTGCTTATGTTATCTAGTTCGGGTAATAAAATGTCTGCAAGTAAACAAGCTGAGAAAGCAACAAGGGCCCCTCCTTTCAACCCTGAGCTACAAGTATTCTTTATGGGGTATAAACATGTATACCCCATGTAAGCAGATTCAGACATTTAGCATAACCAACATAATTTTTAGCCTTCATTTTCTAGCAGAGCTTCTCAAATTTCGAGTCAGAATCAGAGCTACTTTCGACTGGATGATTTTGTCATGGGAAAACTGCAAGTGAGCCTGTTATAAAAGTGAGTTAAGAGCTTGACACAAGCTGCTGAAATAATAACTTAGAGACTGAAGTTTGTTTCTTTCCTTGTTCCCTATGAGCAGGGTGACCAAGTTTGCTAAAGAGAGGAAACTGAGGGATGGGATGGGATACTGAGGGGTGAGTGGGAGAGGAAGAACAAAGTTTCCTGCTGCCATAAAGCACATACACTTCTTTCCTCTGCTGCCATGGGAACCCTACTATGACCCAGATTTAATCTATTTATATCTCTCTCATTTTATTATCTGTTTTCATCCTCCCCTTCACATCCAGCTGTCATTTCTACTAAACTACTATTGTCTAAGCCCTTTGGTTTTTATACAATGAGCTCAATAATCTATCATAAGCAACGGAAGAATGAATATCTATGATCTTTTCTTTCTTGCTGCCTTGTTATTCTCTTCCTCCCCCAAACATCCTTGGCATTTTGCATCTACCGATTATTTTCCTCTTGAAATGGTCCTCGCTATGGGACGTAGAGAGTGAAGTTTTTTAGGCCCTTACTCCTTGAGATCACCCTCCAAAACAAAAACAAGGAATCAAAATGAATGGGGCTGGCAGTAAAATAAAATATTATTTGCTGTTTTAAAACCAATGCAATGGATTTGATGTGATAAACCAAATATTGCTGACTTCATAATGAAAGGTGGGATATGCAATCCAGTGATGAGGAAGATTGGGGTTTGTATCTTCTTTCCATGATCAAGCAGAGGAGTATGAAAAGGGGATCGAGTTTTCACCAAATCCCTGCCTCTCTGCAACTGGCACTTTCTTCAGTCTTAAGATTCTCTCAGTTCCCCACATAGATTTTTAGAGGATCCAAGAAGTGGATCCTCAAAAGTCACCTCCATCTTCTACCAGCAAGTTGCTTCAAGGGAATAACAGAACGATATTGTCAGGGGAAAAACCTGATTATGAGCATAGTTGGTGCACTTAATAACAATTGAACAAACAGCATCAGGGGTGGGCTTCAAAAATTCAGGAAAGAGTTCCCTGCCTGACTGCTGGGTGGGTGTGGTCATAGTGGGCGTGGCCTAGGTGGCCTCCTGTACCACAGCGGAGGGGGGGGTGTTTTTGCCCTCCCCAGGCTCCGGAGGCTTTCCTTGAGCCTCAGGGAGGGTGAAAATGGCCTCTCCAGGCTCCGGAAGCTCTCTGGAAACCGGAAATGGGAGGCCCATTTTTTGCCTTCCCCGAGCTTCCATGTGTGCCCTGAACTTACCTGCATCCAAAATAGGCCGTGTGGGGACTCCTGGGAGGGGCAGGAGGGGTAGGCGGGGCCATCCAGGAGTGAGATTTGGAGGTTCTCCAAACTGCACTGAATCTTAGCTAGGGGCTCTCCTGAACCCCTGCAATCCCCCAGCAGCCCACCCCGGACAGGACACCTATTAAAAAATCTCACTTTAGAATTTGAAGCATAGCAAACTTAGAGCACTTATATTAATCACATTGCAATGAGACAAGCAGTCAAAATGGACGGCTTGAGGCCGATTATTAGTCAATAATAGTAATACCTCCATTATATCTTTATATTTATTATACTTCCATTATTCAACTTTGCCTTTTATACCTTAAAATCACAAATCATGTGACTTTTGAGATCTATCCACACTGTCCTAGCAACAGGGGCAGTTTTCCATTCCTTTAACCTCAATGTTACAACATGGTTATTTTTATATGTACTTTAAGCATACTTTTCCTCTTTTCCCATAGCCTCAGCCCCCCTCGTTTGAGCATATATGTAACTACAGTGTTCATGTCAGCTACCATTTCATCAGATGGACATTCTGATTACAAATTTTATTTTATACTTGCATCAGGCAATTAATGCCAATATCGAACCTATCTCAGGCCCCTCAAATTTTACTGTGCTAAAAGAGAGTCCCCATTATTTTCCCCTTACAATATGCTCTCAAGAATTCAGCATCAGTGTTAACTATCTCTCAAAGTGGCCTGCAAAACTGGTAATAAGTTTAATAGCTATAGTATCATGAAACTTAGAACATGACTTTTGTTGTGGGGAAGATGGGGGTAAGCAGTGTTATGCAGAGTATCATTGTTACTCTGCAAAATACACATTGAGTGGTGGGAAGGGTTCAGATGCTCACCTCTTAGTTTATGTGCTCTACTGTCTAAAAATATGTATGCTTTCTACTTTTTAGGTAATTGGTGAGCAACAACAGGAAAGATGTAGATCTAGATCAAGGCCATCCTGATGTAGGCTTTCAGGTCCATATAACAAGAGGAACAATCTGGTAGTAAATTACAAAGTCTTTCTAGAGTTCCTCAGAGTCACCAGATTGTGTTTTGTTTGTCAATGTCATGATATTGACATAGCATTTGCAAATTATGAATTATGGTTGAGTACAGGGGTTCATAAATGGACTCAATTATCCTTTCCCTAATCTTGAATAATGTCATTTTCATTAGAAAAAAATCAAGATTTGGTTGTTTTGCACAAGCATCTCAGCAGCGGCAGTCCCAAACTGGAACCTTGATTCAGAAACAAGATATTACAAAAGCTCCTTTATACCTAGGATATGCCCAAATAACCACCTTGGGGAATTACCTCCAGCTTATGAGGCTCCTGCTTGGGCTTAGATTACACTGGGATTGATTCATAAACTCTGCTTTGTCTCTTGACTTGACATGTTGATAAAGTTTAAAGAATATGTTCAGTTTTATGGAAGTTTCTAAAAATTGTGTTGCTGTTGTTCTTTTTGGTTTTATAGCCAGCCACAAAGACAGAGAAGAGAAACACACGGAGCAGCACACAAGCAAGGCAGGTATGCAACTAAATTTGAAGTAATAAATGTGAAAATTGAAATTCGTATAGTTTATTTTCTTTCTTATCCCCATATATAAAAGAAAAATTAGTAGAATGGTTTCGCTACTTTAAATTCTGGATTTGACAGTTTGGAGAGAACGAGAGGTTTTTTTTAGGTTGCAATACTACATGTATTATTTTATTAATTTCAAAACTTGCTAAATTATATTCCTGCAGCATCTGATGGGAGAGTTCCATTTCATTCTTCCTCTAAAACCTAGTCTGCCATTCTCAAACAAGATATTTACCAGGTCTGTGTCCTTCCATATGTTGTTCTCCGACTCACATTAGTTGTTAAGATCTGGAGGTTCCAGTTTTCTAACCCCTTCATGGGATCATCTATTTTTCTTATTAGAATAAAAATTAAAAATATGGATTGATTTCACAACTGTGCTAATTAAGAAGATGGAGAACTAACATATTGGGAAGCTTCTAGGCCAAGGACTGTAAAACTATGCAAGGAAACTCTTGTTTCTTCTTCTTTTGTTGTGTTGTATTCAACATATAGTGGTCTAGAATATGAATATTATATAGACAGAAGTTCTAATAAATGAGTAGAGCTCAGTGGATGGACTCACACCTCATTTCAAGCCATTCTCTAAAAATGAACAGTTATCTGGGTAGAACAACTGCCAATCACTTGGTTGGCCTTACAAATAATATGTAGTATAACACAAACTAAATTCTGGAAGGCCTTTCTTCTTATTTTGATGGGGGATATTTACATGTAGCAAAGCAATCTGAACCTATTGCAATCTCCCTATTTAGATATTTTTCAGGCTGGGGAATAGGGGAACTTCAGTTATTTTGAATTACAGCTCCCAACAATTCTTTCCATGAAGACTGTAGCAGAAGGGAGTTGCAACTCAGGAATTCCTGGGCAGTAACAGTCTTTTTTTAAGGACTAATTTACACATGTATGTACTTTCTTTAATTGCTTCACATTACAGGTCTACTTAGAAGGCAATAGAATGTATGGATTATTGGGTTCGAAGCAGCAAGGGATAGAATTACTTCTGCTAGGCCTTATCTTCAATCTCCTACACTTTTAGCAGAATTAGATGCATCAGTCTAGAATCCAACCTGCTCGTCCACTAACAGAACTGCTTCTGCAGTCAGACTGAGAAAGGAACAATGTAGAGAACCCCCTAGAAGATATTTTGTAAGGATGAGGGAGAGGTTTCCAAGAGAAGGAAACAACCACTTTCTTTATCTAGGGAGATTCTCATTCATCCAGATCATGGTTGTCCCAAAGGTGCTTTTTCAAGAGGCAACTGGATTCTCTTGTTTTTCTTTGAAGACATTTTGCTTCTCATCTAAGAAGCTTCTTCAGCTCTGACCGGATGATCGAATATAAACCCTTCCATTCCCCACTATCCAGTCAGAGGTGAAAAAGTTTTTTGGATGAGAAACAAAACGTGTTCAAAGAAAAACAAGAAAGTCCAGTTGCCTCTTGAAAAAAAGCACCTTTGGGACAACTACTTTCTTATTTAAGTATGCAGCCTGTTCTTCTACGGAGTACCCCTGTGCATTGCCAAAAAAGAACAAAATAGGAGCAGAGATTTGAACAAGATTTACATATGGTGTTTCAAAGGTAGAGCTGCAACATGGTAAATAATTACTATGGTTTAAATAGCATTCCATGTCTCCATCTCAAATATGATTGTAACCAGAGTACCTGTTCAGGTACTTCAGATGACACTATGGCTGAGCAATTTCAAAGCAATTGTTATCTTCTAAGTCAGGGCTGTCAAAGTCGGGGCCCGTAGGCCAGATATGTCATACACTGGCCATGCCCACGCCCAGTTTAGCAAAGTGAGGAAAAGTTGTGATACGTACATGATGCTGGTGTTCAAAGTACTTGGAGTGCCCCCAGATATTTGGCTTTTGTAGTACTTGCTATTCTACTCTCAGCTCTGTTGAGTTCATAAAGCATTCAAATCTCTTTTTTTTTTGGACTGCAGCTAGATTTTATATTATGCATAGTTCTTTAATAGTTCCCCTTAATCCAATTGTTGCAAAATTACCTTAGAATTTCTTTACAAATGCCACTGTAATGTTATTTGTTCCTGTCTCTCCAGTGCTATTGTTTGGTATATCATTTACCATGTTATCACTTACCCACATGTGGCTCCTACATATTCAGGAATTATCTGATACACCTAGTCTTTTCAGTGAACTCAGGGACTATATCATAGAATCTGGAGAAAATCCTCATTTTTTGAATATTTATGGATATTGTTCATCAGTATAAATATAAAAAAATGTATTTCTATCCCTCTGATATGTCCTGATTCATTGGGAGCTCAACTCCCATACTTAGAAATAATTGGTTCTTTTTGTTGTCTCCCTGGCATGTAGCCCTATACTTAAACGAAGTCCCGATATCACCAAATCACCATTGATAAAGTCAGAACAACTTCTCAAAATAGATGACCATGACTTCAGCATGCGGCCAGGCTTTGGAGGTATGATACAGGAGGGTCTCCTGATATTACATTTTTTCCTCCATTGCTTCTTGAAAAAAACATTGCATTGATCTCGCACAAAAATGAATAGGAAGAATCACTCTATTCTGTGAAATGTACAGTAAATGTTTGCTTAAATATGGGACAGTTTTTTTTCCTGATGCAGTTTTTCAGATTGTAGGTATTTTTCCAATCAATTTTGGAAGAGATTGTTGAAACTTGAATGCATCCTTTTCCAACCTGGTGTTCTTGATATAAGTTTAAATTACAGCTTTTAAGGGTGCAATGATTACTATTAGTTGCAGGGCAGACAGAAATGTGGTATTAGTTGTTTTGCTCACTGCATCCTGGTACTGAGAAATTTAGTGATTGAATTTCTGCCTGTTGTTAAGCTGCAAAAACTGGGTACTATTAATATGAAGGTGGTATGGCAGGGATTTTGGGAAAATGTTTAACATCTACCTGAAGGCATTGGGTGAGGCCATTTCCCAGCATGGAGCTAAACATGATTAGTACAGTACTAATAATCCTCAGGTTAGGACCATTCATTCGGTGACTTTATGACAGCACTGAATGAGAGGAACTTATGACCAGTGCTTAGAGTTCTGATCATTGAAATGTTCTATGCAGGGTGGGCTTCAAAACTTTTAGCAACTGGTTTTCTGCCCGGTTCCTGGGTGGGCATGGCCATGGTGGGCGTGGCCTACTTGGCCTCCTGCGCCATGGGGGGACAGGGGACATTTTCGCCCTCCCTGGACTCCGGAGGCTTTCCTTGAGGCTCCAGGAGGGTGAAAATGGCCTCCCTGGGTTCTGGAGGCCCTCTGGAGGCTGGAAACGCACTCATTTTTGGCCTTCCAGAACCTCCAGGAGGCCCGTTTTTCACCTTCCCCAAGCCTCCACACAGGCCCTGTACTTACTTGGGATCCAAAATGGGTCCTGGGAGGGGAGGCACAGGGTGGGCGGGGCCAACCAGTGGTGGGATTTGCCAGTTCACTGAACCTGCCATAAAATTTGTTACCGATTAGCTACCAGTTCTCCTGAACTGTAGCAAACCGGTAACAGTCCACCCTGGTTCCGAGGTCATGTATTCATGATCCAGGTGCTTGGTGCCCAGCTAATGATTACATCACAGTGAGCTGTCATGATTGCAATTTCTACATTTCTTGCTGGTCCTCACAAACAAAATCAATGGGGAAGCGAGCAGTAAGTTTGAAGTTTTGGTCACATAAGGTCTTCATTTAAGGACACGTGTAGTCCTCACTGAATAACAGCAACTGGGACTACTAGACCTGCCATCAACAAGCAACATGTTCATGTGACACTGTTATTTATGACATTGCTTATCAACCACAATTGCAGTCCTAATTGCTATTATTGAATGTTGATGATATTAAATTGTACTGAGGATATGCATACACTCCATAGCCAGACTTCTCAGGGAAAAAAGCTGCAATAGTGTGGGTGATTTACAGGGACATCTTGTGATTGTTTTTCCTTGCCAGCTTCCCCACTGACTTTATGAAATCAGCAGGAAAGATCACAAATGGCCATTACCTGACTACAAAATACTGCAATACCATCATAAGTGTGTTCCAGTTGCCAAGTATCTAGATTGTGATCTGTGGGGTGCTAGGAGACTGTGAGTTCTAGCCTCACATTAGACATGAAAGCCAGCTGGATCATTTTGGGCCAGTCACTCTCTTTCAGCCCAACCTATCCCACAGGGCTATAGTGGAGAAAATAGGAAGAGGAATAAAAGTATTATTTATTTCTAAAGTAAAAATGGTGGGATAAAATCTAATAAATAAAAGAATTTCAGATGATCCCTGAACAAATGGTAGTTAATTAAAAACTACCTGTCATGTGATGTCTATTTTTGATATTATTGTTTTTGGTTCCTAATGATGTTTTCCACCAAGAATCCCAAACTCTGTGTGGGAGACCTTAAAAATTCCGTATTTTTTTTAAAAAAGGCACTGCTTTTTCTCTTTTTGAATATCTATCCTAATGGTTGACATAAATATCCTCTATGTGTATCCAGGCCCTTCAATTCCTGTTGGAGTTGATGTACAAGTTGAAAGTCTGGACAGCATTTCAGAGGTTGACATGGTAAGTATCCATTTTATGATTCAAAATGCAAATGGATAATTGGACTAGGATTCATTTAGTTGTTCATGAATACACCTGGGATTCCCTGGACTCTTAAGTAATTTATTGAGATCAGCATTGTCTGGAGTTCTCAAGGAGTTATGCATATGTATTCATACATTCATAAGTATTTACATAAATCATAAATTTATCCCAGTCCCATAAATGCTCATGAAATTCAATATAAAGTTAGCAATATTGGGCCCAGAAGTATGCAACTAGACGCTCCAGGACCATCCTAAAGCTTTATGCAATCCCTATCCATCCTAAAGATTCATGCAATTGTAATTATTAATAGCAAAAAAGAGATTAATTGTTATAAACATGGATGGATAATAATTGTATCAACAATATTTAATGTTCAATAAATATAAATAAAATGGAATTCAATTTAGGTTTTGTTTGAACCTAATGCTTTTTGAAATGCCATTCAAATGCCACTCATAAATCTTGGCTCAGAAATACCTGAACATAATAGAAAACATTCACAAGCATTATAATCCTTTGAGCACATTTATAAACATGGGAACTCCCACCAGAGCCTCCTAGAAGAACATCGGAGCTGCTAAGTATCACTTAGGAGTAGTACTTCTGCTTCCATGCAGGGGATGCATTTATTGTAGGATTAATGTAATATAATGCAGATGTTGACATTTGCATTATCAAAGTGGCTTTTGTTTGAGTTGTACTCATTTAATGGTTTTTATGTTTTTTTAAAGTTACAAATAATTACCATTCCATCAACTATTTTAAGAGAATTTTTCTCGTTTTTAAGGCAGATGAGAATTTTTAAATCTTTTTTTCTGTTTACTCCATTAAGTGCTTAAAGACTTAGTTTTTTTTGTATTTTTAGTATTTGTGATTAAATAATATTTATCGGAAAAAAGGAAGGATTGGCAGTGACAATGTCTCTTTTCCATTCTTTAAAATTTTAATTAGGATTTCACCATGACGCTTTATCTGAGACATTACTGGAAAGATGAAAGATTGTCATTTCCAAGTACCAATAACCAAAGTATGACCTTTGATGGCAGGCTTGTGAAAAAGATCTGGGTGCCTGACATGTTCTTTGTCCATTCAAAGCGTTCCTTTATCCATGACACAACGACAGATAATGTTATGCTTCGAGTACAGCCAGATGGGCAAGTACTTTACAGCTTGAGGTAAGATTTAATCATAATAATAATTGGTCAAAGAAGCAGAAGAAACAGTAGATCATATACTCAGCTCATGCAAGAAGGTCACACAAATTGATTATAAACAATGACATAATAGCAGTTGCCAAAATGATTCAGTGGAACATCTGTTAAAATTATCATCTGCCAATAAAGAAAACTGATGGGAACATGCAGTTGAAAAAGTAAAAAATGAGCGAGTTAAAATAATGTGGGATTTGTGATAAAGTCTTGACACATAACATACCAGATTTAACTATGGTTGAAAAGAAGAATATGTAGATAATTGACGCTGTGTTACCAGGGGATAACAGAATAGAAGTCAAAGAACTGAGAAGATCATAAACTATCAAGATCTGAAAAGTGAAGCTCAAAGTTTCTGGCATAAACCCGCAGTGGTGGTCTCAATATGATTATCGCCACACTGGATGCCATTCCAAAATATCTTGGATGTCATTTAGAAAATATGCTCATTGACAAAATTTCCAGCCATGAGTTACAAAAGGCCACACTGCATATACTGCATTGCTGATACATTACAACATCCTAGATTCTTGGGAAGAACTCAAGGACCAACATCAAACTATAGAAATAGCAAGTGTGATTTCACATTCTTCTGTATATAATCATAATTTAAACTTGCATGCTAACTACTTTCAGTGGCTGTTGGTAGCTTACAACAATCAAAGAAATTATAATTAAATTAATTTATTAAAATTATCCATCAATTTGTTGTTGTTACAAATTTAAAAATATTGATAAAATGGGATTTTGAAGATTATATGCTGAAGGGAGTCAGAAGGAATGAAAGATTATAATTAAAAGAGCAGAACACTTACATGTGATTTGCTAACACAGCATGGAGCAAAATGCCTTAACATTTGACATACTGAAAGGTATTATTTGTGAACAATGGACTCAGAAGTTTGTGGAGATCCTCAGTCATCCAGGTCATTGTTATCCCAAAGGTGATTTTTCAGGAGCTATGCTGGCTGAGGAATTCTGGGAGTTGAAGTCCACAAGTCTTAAACTTGCCAAGTTTGGAGACCTCTGCTCTAAAAGGATGCAGATTACCAGCTGTCTGCAAGGAATATAAATCCTTCCACTCCCCATTATCCTGTCAGAGCTGAAGAAGCTTCTTGGATGAGATACGAAACATCTTCAAAAGAAAAACACCCAGAAAGTCCAGTTGCCTTCTGAAAAAGCATCTTTGGAATGGACTCAGAAGTTAATTTTAAGAATACCTGCCATCATAGATAAGAGTATGTGTAAATAATGTTATGGAAGAGGAACAATTTCTACTGGACAAGACTGAAATTTGAATTGAATTTTAAAATGACAGGCTACAAGAATGATCTAGAAAAGGATGATATACTAGCTATGCGAATGAAACCGGGTGATGTTTTAATACTTAAAAAGGACAAACAAATAACAAACCAGAAGAGTTACTTGGATAATTTTCCTTTAATGGATTTGCAAAGCAAATCTGTTGAAGTGTTGGAAGACTTTGTAAAAAGGAACAAAGGAAAAAAGGAAATTAAATCAAGTTATGGGACATTATTTGAAGGAACTAAGAATCAAGATTGTATAAAGGGAAGGAATATAAATGTGGTTTATTTGATCGTAGTTAAAATTGATATTGTTATTTCTGGTAATTATTAATGAATTTTTGCTGACCAGGACTGGGATGACAAGGTTTTAAGGATTTGTTTATAGGTAATAGATGAAATACTGGATGAAGAGTGTTATAGCTTAAGGGAAGATGATAAATTGTTAAATTATTTATATTTGTTGTGATGAAGGGGAAATTCTTTAAGTATTTGTTTTCTCTTTATATTCTTTCCCCCCTATTTTTATATTTTTCTTTTTTTCTGCACTCCATCTTTTCTTTTTATTCTTTGAATTATTTGTAGTTTCCATTAGTTTTTATATATATAATATAACTAGCTCTATCCCTGTGCTTCACAACAAAACTATGTGATCGTGCTTAGTTTGTGGGGAGAAAAATAAGGGGAAAAATTGTGCTTCTGGATGTGCTTCTTCTACCAGCATCCATCAGCTAGTGTCCTATCAGTGTGTGAGTTGAGGGTTGTTTGGAAACTGAAACATAGAAACTGAATGTCAACACAGTATTTGCTGTGTGAACAAGGAGACAGCACGGAGCCTGGGCATGGTTTAGCTCAACTGTTCTGTACTAAAGCTGGTTGGTGCTGTGAAACTAAAACTGAAACTCCTCTCCTCTGCTTGTGTTTTGCATTTAGAACAGATTTCTTTTCAGGTGTGGAGGGGGAGCATCAAAGCATGTTAATAATAATATACAAAATACTAATGCTCTGATGGTCATTTCGAAAAATCCTTTCTTAGTGAGCACCTAGAAGCCAAGAGGAACATGTGTGCCAAATTTCAAGTTTGTAGGCTTTATGGTTGTGGAGATTTTGTGATGATGTGTGAGTGGTATTTCACTTTTATATATATAGATTATAGTTCTTAATAAAATTATTTTTTTTAGAAAAAGAAAGTGCTATAGATGAGATTGCCTGACGGCATACGGTGAGGCAGAGCTCTAGATCCCTTAGGCCAATCAAGTGATGTTGTGCATGTTTTTTTCTCAAGACTGGCTGGCTGTGGTTTTCAAAGGCCCATGTTTTTCCATTCTTGGTTATGAATGATGTTGCAGTATTATGAACAGAATTGGTATGCAGTCCGAATATCCTCATGGACTCATGACTCTTTTTTAAAGACTAATTAGCAGTTGTGGCTGGGAAGGCTTTTGCATTCTCACTTTGTGAGCCAGTTGCTTTTCCTGTATTGGAAGCATTTTTCATGGTCACTCCTACCTTAGACACCTCTGAAGCAGATTACTACAGTGTGCTTTAAATGGGGCTGCCTTCGAAGACCATCTGGAAACTGCATCTGGTCCAAAATGTGGTGCCACTATGCATACCTCAACACATCCATGTTATACCTCTGCCCTGCATGCTACATATCTTGACTCAGGAGCAGGTTCCATGACTTAATTTGAGTATATTAAATATTTATACTGCCACTGTTGATATTGCAGTTCTGGGTGTATATCTTACTGAAAGTAATGGAAATTACTATAACCAAGCATGAACAGAATGGCATTTATTATTTATTATGTAAAAATTATTTAAAATGGAATGTGGATCTAACCTGCATTATTCCTCTTTTCTTCTCCCATTTCTCATTTTAACACATTAAATATACTTACTGTGTTCTTAGGGTCACTGTAACAGCAATGTGTAACATGGATTTCAGTCGTTTTCCCCTTGACACACAGACATGTTCCCTGGAAATTGAAAGCTGTAAGTAAACAAGTACTTAAAACCACATATTGATTCCTTAAAACTGATTTCGAAGTAGGTTTGCATGTTATTTTCTCAAGTGTTCTAATACCGTAACTGATGCTTGCAGATTCAGTCTTCTTCTTCTTAATCCCTAAGGATCTGTGTCTAGACTGAGTTAGATATTTCACATAAAACCAACCAACTGTTGTAGCTGTCCAATGGTAGCTGTCCAATTTCAGTGGTAGCTGTGCAATTTCACATTTAGGAAATGTTTCCAGCTTTTTGTTATGCTCCTGTCAATAATATTGAAGGAGTAAAACTTGCCCCTCATCATTAATATTAAGTGTTGATTGGACTACAATTGCATTGGGAAGAACTGCTAGCGTGTTCATAACAAGAAGAAGTAATTAAGATGTATATAAAATAGACTGAGAGTTGAAATATAAGACATTATTCTATAGCAGGGGTATCAAACTTGATTTCATTGAGGGCCTCATCAGGACTATGTTTGACCTCGGGGAGGAGCGTGGAGTGGGCGTGGCCAGATTGTGCGTGACCAGCATGACGTCACTCATGTTGGAGGGCACTTGTGGTGGCCCGAGCTCTCTGCCAATGAAAGCGGGCTTCCGAGTTCCATTTTTGGCTACAATGGCCTCCTGCAACCCTCTGCCAGAAAAAACGGAACTCGGGAGGGTTTCACTAGCAGAGGCACCGCAGGATGGCCCTTCACTGTTTCCAGGATGGCCCTGCATGCCAGATCTAAGCACCCCACAGGCTGGACCCGGCCCCTGGGCCTTGAGTTTGACACCCCTGCTCTATGGGTACCAGGCTGCTAAGGACTAGACTAAGCTCTGTGCTGTATATTACCTGGATTCATTGCCATAAATATTTCCTTCCTCTGTAGATGCTTATACTGAAGATGATCTCATGCTGTACTGGAAGAATGGGAACGAATCCTTGAAAACAGATGATAGAATATCATTATCTCAGTTCCTTATACAAGAGTTTCACACCACCACCAAACTTGCTTTTTATAGTAGCACAGGTAAGTTTGCTTGGATCACAAGTTTTATTTCAGAATAAGTCAATAAATCGAATAGGTCAACTAAGGTTTCTTGGAGTGATATACATAGAGGAATTTTGGGAGTCAGTCTTATTTTATACCTAACCCGAACCCTCATTATAGGACATCTAACAACATTATCTTGAAAATCCATATTAACCTTAACTTTGTCATACCATAAATAGCTATACCACCCAAATTTCAAACCATGTCCTTCTAACTCCAGTAACCTCCTATTCCTCAACCACCCAATCTTTCATCCATACCAAACAACAAACAGCAAAATACAATTTCAGATCAGGTAATCCCAGATCTCCAACCTTTCTTTAGTATCTTGCAAGGTTTTATATTTTATTCTTGTTTTTTGCCTTGCTATACAAATTTAGATATATGTTTTTGCTATGGTTTGAAAGATATATTAATCATCCAAGTATTGTCTTGGAAAAACACTCATCTTAAACATGAAATTCTGCTCAATAATGACAATTGTCAACTATCCCACTTCAATAAGCCTTTCTTCCATACCTTAACATTATTGTTCCTTAAATAAGTGTGGTTAAATCACCATTCACAATAACATATGCCTTCTGTAATGTATATATTGATTTGATTCCCTGAATAAAATTCTCTCCAAAGTCCATGCTTCCCAAAACTTTAAACATAAATGTCCAATTCAAATTGTCAAAAGCTTTCTCTGTATCTGCAACAATCAGGGCCACTTGCTTCTCATTCTGTTGTAGAAAGTGCCTTATTATATTCAATACATTTCTCATGTGATTTCTTAATTGAAATCGATGTCTTTTGGATAGAAACCCACATTGATCATTATGAATGAAATCCTGTAAAAAATTAGTTTATCAGTCAATATAATTGCAAATATGTAATAACCATTATTCAGCAACTACATCAGTCTATAATTCTTGGCTGAAGTGAGCCATTGTCCTTCCATTGGCAATATTGGCTCTTTCTGGGATTCTGGCATAGCAGATATTTGCAAAATGAAATTCATCACATTTTTAAGAGCTGTAAAAGTTGATTCTCAAAGCATTTATTATATGAGTTCACAACCCATCCAGACCGATGCTTTCCCATTTTTAATCTTTTTTATAGCTTTTGATACTTCAAAGCTTGTTCATAATTTGCTACTGAGGTTGTGAAAGTTTTGGTAGACTGTTTTTTCAAGTACTCATCAATCTTTTCCAGAGAAACTTCCTGTTTCTTATACAAATGTAAATAGAAGTCATGGATAATGAATACTCACATTATCTGTTAGTACAATCTTGCCTTTCTGGATCTTTAATATTATTTTCTTTTCTCTCTTTCTCAATTCATATGCCAACCATTTCCCTGGTTTATCTGCAAATTCAAACTTTTTCTATGTCATATAGTTTAGTTTGGTCTCTATTTCTCTTATAATTAGTTAAGATAATTATGGAAGTAAGAGTTTAATTTGATATAAAATAACAGTATATGTTGGTGCTTTCTGTAAACCTTCCTGTTTTTTAAAGTTCTTTTTTTTCTAGGGATTTCTTTGTTTAGCTCACAATTATGTTGAATGAAATAATCTCATTACAGTTTTGCTGGTATCTAAGACAGTCATTAAATCCAAATTATAATTAAAAAAATAAAACAATTTTTTACAGGCTTATACAATTCTTTTTTTTTTTGTAATAGTACTTCATTTAATCTCCATCTAAAAGTTGTAAATTTTTCTCTTGAGTATTAAGATCACTGGATTATAATCAAAAAAACTTATAGGAAAGATATCTACCTTAACTATCTAATTAGCCAACTTTTTGAAACCCATATGATATCAATTATTGAAAAAGTTCTAGGCTTTTTTGAAAAGAAAGTATATTATCCAGAGTTGCCATTCTTTTATTTCCAAGAATCTACATTTGCCAAATTGTCCATCAGGCCAAAAAATGATTTTTGTAACATTATCTTACAGGCTTTACCAAGAAAGAAAATTTAAGGTATATAATCCAAGAAGAATATGTAATTTAAATATTCATAAATATAAGATTTCCTTGGCAAGATTAATGTTGCATTCAAGAATGGCTTTATAATTGCCCATCAATGCTTAAAAGTGGTGTGCTGAAAAATGTATGCATATTTCAAAGCATAGTACTATGAAAATAAATACTGTAAGAGTTCCATGTTGTTTATATGGTTGTTGTCATTGGTATTCTTCACTGTGATCAGATTCCGCCTCTTCCTCTTGCAGGTTGGTATAACCGTCTCTTCATCAACTTCACATTACGACGACATATCTTCTTCTTCTTGCTTCAGACCTATTTCCCTGCCACTCTGATGGTCATGTTGTCTTGGGTTTCTTTTTGGATAGACCGCCGTGCTGTGCCTGCAAGAGTTCCCTTAGGTATATGATGGAATCCATCTCTGCTTTGTTTAGAACAGCTGCAACCTACGACAGTGTGTGTTGACAATTAGTTGTAATACACGTGGTCCTCGACTTATGAGCATAATTGAGCCCAAAATTTCTGTTGTTAAGACTCTTGCTCCAGGTTACAACCTTCCTTGCCATAGTTAAGTGAATTGCTGCAGTTGATAAGCTAACAACTCACTTGTTAAGTGAACATGGCTTCCCCATTGACTTTGCCTTTCAGAAGGTTGTAAAAGGTGATCATATGACCTTGGGAAACATCAATGGTCATAAATATGAACCAGTTGCCAAGGATCTGAATTTTAATCACCTGACCATGAGTATGCTGCATAGGTCATAAATGTGAAAAATGGTCATAACATTTTTCAGGGTTGTTGTAACTTTGAACTCTCACTAAATGAACTGTTGTATCTTGAGGACTACTTGTATTTTTACCGCCTCTCTTCTTCCCCATAGGAAGCCTTAGCTAGCTTATGGATAAAAAGCAGGTGGGAGCTGATAATAAATAGGTAGGTAGGTAGGTAGGTAGGTGGATGGTTGGATAGATATATAGATAAAGATAATCAAAGGGATTAAAGCTATGCCATTTGTATTTAAAGGGGATGATAAATTAGTTGTTTATTTGAAAACAATACTAAGTCCAATGAGTTTTATCAGAGTTAAATTTGCTTTAGACTGCAAATGTGAAATCCCATCCAACAATTATTTTGTGAAAAATAGGTCTTCCTGTTTTCAACAATCTTACTTCCTCCACCAAAGTGTGTCTAGAATGGCAATCCTAGTCCGGTTCTGTACCTCAAAAGCAGAATTAACTATCCTCAAGGCATCTTCTGTACCTCAAAAGCAGAATTAACTATCCTGAGCAATACTGGGTAGGATGTATACAAATAGGCTTTAAGTTTCCACTAAAAAGACAGAAAGATGAATAAAGATGCCAGACCATCAATATAAATAAGACTGCCCTTTGGTGAAATAAATGCATTATTTAAAAATGAGTATCTTCAAATGGAAAATTGTAATGTCCTTAGGTATCACGACGGTACTGACCATGTCTACCATCATCACTGGTGTCAATGCCTCCATGCCTCGAGTTTCCTACATCAAAGCTGTGGACATTTACCTCTGGGTCAGTTTTGTATTTGTCTTCCTCTCAGTATTAGAGTATGCTGCAGTGAACTACCTGACCACGGTGCAAGAGAGAAAAGAACGGAAGCAATGTGAGAAGGTAAATGTGTTAACAACTGAGACATTAATTTGGGTCCTTGTTGCTCTCTGAGCTTGGTTGTTTCCTTGCAGACATTTCATTACCCAACTAGATAATATCATCTGTGTTAGAAGGGAGTGGAGTTCTAGCACAGATGATATATTCTAGTCAGGTAATAAAACATCTGCAAAAAAACAACAAAGCTTAGAGAGCAAAATTCAACCCTAAACTTCAAATATTCTGTTACTTTGGTGAGATGTTAATATAGATGCATAACATGTTTTTTAACTAATCTAAATATTTAAATTTAAGACAAACTCATATATAATTATGACAGGAACTGACCTTAACCAATGGATGTAGTTATGTTGATTTGAATGTCATTCCTTCTCTTTATTCCACAGCTTTCTTGTGCTTCCGCAATCCCACAGCCAAAGCAAATGACAGGGATGGAAGGCAGCTACAGTGATGGAGAAGTAAATGAATTAGGGCAATATGTGTCTGAAAATGGAGGCAAAGAAGATAGAATGATGGTCCAGTTGGGTCTTGGATCAGAAGGAAATTCAAATAGGAGGAAAATCCAGAGGTATAGCAGCATGAGAATCGACACTCATGCGATCGACAAGTATTCCAGAATAATATTTCCAGGATCATACATTTTATTTAATTTGATATACTGGTCCATTTTTTCATAGTTATTTATTTTCTTTAGCTATTTTTTATGTTTTTGAAACATCATGCATGAATTATCAAGTAAATTTGAAAGTGAAAACTGAATTTCTTCGTTCTTCCTGATGAAGTTTGGTACTCTAATATGAATATCACTTAAATTGCTCTCCTGTTCATTTTCTTCTGGTTTCAATGGGAAATAGAAAAGAGAAGAGAAAAGCCTACCTTTTGCAAAGGGGATTCTTTGAACAGTTTGCATTTTAAAAGACATGTACTAAATTATTACTAAAGGACAAAAGAAGGCAAGAAGATATTTTAAAATTCTCATCTGAAACTTCTAATTATGGCATTTTTATTTCAGCTACAGAAATGGGTTATATTTTAAATTTTTGTTTTCATTTGTAAATATATTATGTGCCATTAAGTCACTACTGATTCTTAACAACCATATAGATTCCAGGATGATCTATCTGGTCCATCAGATCTTCAAACAATGTACCCATTGCCAGTTTGAGTCTATTCAGTTTGCTGCTGGTTGTCCTCTTTTTCTCTATCTTCCTACATTTCCCAAAATTATTCTCCTCAAAATGTCAGCTTGGCAATTTTTGTTTTGAATAAGAACTTTGCATTGAATTGTTCTATGATCAGTTTGTTTTTTGGCTATTCACAGTATTCTCAGAAGTTGTCTCCAACACCAAAGTTCAAAAGCATCGATATTATTTTTAAAAAATTGTAAATTAAAAAAAAACTCTTTGTAGATAAAGTACAAATGTAGATACTCTGCAGCTACTCTGCAAGATTTAATAATCTTAAAAGAAGTGTAAATGTTAACCTTGTATTTATTTTGCTTAGAATTTTCTGCCTGAGTAAAGAAAATATTTTTTGATATTTTGATACAGTAATTTGAAGAAAGCAGAATACCTAAAAGTATTATGACATGTTAGAAAAACATTTTATGAAAGCCATTTAAGGAATTATTAATACTGCTGGTGCCTAAATTGAATGGGTTTTTTTTTTTGTTTAAATCAACAATTCTGACATTTTAAAGGAGACACAGATATATATTAAAAAATGGCATCGGCTTTGTGGATTACTCTGATGCATTTTATGGGATTATTGTAAGCAGTATCACAGATGACATGTTCTACTTAATTGAATCCTTTTTTTACTACAATGCCCTATGGCAAGGGTGATGAACCTGTGACCATATAAACGTGGAACTACATTTCCCAACTTCCTTGAGGACTGGGATTGTTGGGAGCTGTGATCCAATAGCACATGGAATGTTATAATTCTGTTTCCGACTTCCAGAAATTTCTCAGCTTAAATATAGGTCATGAATATTTAAAACACTGTAATAGTTATATATTCTGATTCCAGCAGAAGGGTTCCTTCTATGAACGCGAGGTTTTTGGACAACAATGGAGGAAACAGCACTAGGGGGGCAGAGATCATTCACGCTGAAAGCTCCCGTTCTTTTCTTTTGACATTGTTGCACTGGACAACATTTTTCTAAGTAAAGAAGCAGCTGTTTAGTCTCCAAGCTCTCCATTGGATATATCACATGACCTTAAATATAAAGAAATATTGTTTACATGTTAATTAAAAAATAAGGTGATGCATTGAATTTTATGTAAGCATTAAAACCGAAGCTAGTATTTTCTTCTAACCAATTTTCAAATAAATAAAGGTTTTTATTCAGATATCACAATCCTTATGTTTCAAATCCAGGTAGGTTTTGAAATATTAAAAAACACTGCCATTTTTTTGTTTTTGGTGTGTGATTTTTTTTCTTTTTTGCTAGAAGACCTGTTACTATTTAAGAGCAACAATTGTGATCCTAAAATAATTAGTACTTTGCAAGAGCTAGAACCAAGCAGATGAACGGTTCCCAAATTTAGACTTAAGTTTCAACCTGTAGAAATGGCAGAAACATCCTGTAAGAATCTTCAACCTTAAGAGATAGATAAAGAATGAAACCTAGAAGATTTATGCAAATTTGTTCATTGAAAATATGTTGTTGGCATAGAATTTTAATTATCTAAATGCAAAATTTCCATTTATTTTAACTCTGACTTGTACCCACAGACCTGGAAGTAAGTTTCAAAAAAATCCAAAAATATTTGTGCGGAGATCAGATTTTACTCTCTCACATTTCTTTTTCTGCTAAGAGCTTTGCTTGTCTGAAACTTGGTTCCTATAAGCTTGGTACAAAAATTATATTTACTGCAATCATTGCCATAATGTTTTAGTTGTCCCCAAGTATTATTTATCTACTTCTGACCCTGAAGATAAATCAAAATATAAACTAGGTATACCGACAAAGGAGAATGTTTGTAGCTCAGAATTGAATTGTGAAATCTGTATTGCCCTCTGAGTTTGATCATTTCTCGCAGATGTTTCATTACCCAATGAAAAGTGATTATGTATAGTTTTGCACTTTAGTGACTTTCAGACAAACAGAAATATGATGCCTAAATGAAACTGAATTAACATTACTAATCAGCAGGCTGAATGAATGTATGGTTCAGAGCAACTGAACCAATATTAAAATAGGAATTAATTTCAGGAACATCATAGGAAACATTCCCTGAATCAGTGGAACTGCTTTATTTTAAAAACAAAGCAAATGGTTTCAAATCAGTCAATTGCTTAGGCTGTTTAAACCAGGGGTGGGATTCTACCAGTTCGCACCTATTCAGTAGAACCGGTTGTTAACATTCTAAGCAGTTCGGAGAACCGGTTGTTAGAAGAAATTACTGGCCTAATCCTGTAAAGCAGGCAGGAAGGAAACATTCTGGTGTTGCTTACAGAAACTGCCTCTATTAACCCTTATTACATTCTTGGCAGGACTAGACTTCCTGTCTCAGGAACTTCTCCTGAGTTTTTTTTCCCCTCCTTTGCTGGTATTTTGCTTGTGTGGAGTGACCATTCAAAGTTACAATGGCACTGAAAAAAGTGACTTATGATCATTTTTCACACTTACAACTGTTGCAACATCTCACAGTCATGAGAGGCCAGGCGAGGAGATGCGTGCCTTAATGTGTATAATATTGAGTTGGCCACACCCAGCCAAAAACATGACCATCAAGCCACGCCACCAACTTAGCCACGCCCACAGAACCAGTTGTTAACAAATTTGAATCCTACCCCTAGTTTAAACCCATGGGAAAACAAAGTCCAACATCTGGAATAAGAAACATTCTTTTCCTGATTTAGTAGCAAAACCTGTTACTATTAACTTCAATGAAATTGTATTTTACTGAGCAGTAGATTTATTGGATGATACCTGAAGTCACTGACACTCATGCACTGTAGAAAAAACTATTCAAATAGCTTTTAAAAAGCGTCTCAATTTTTTTGCTAACACACATGCTTTCTTATCTCCAAACAAATAAGTAAATTATGAGTCAACAAGTAATTTTAATTCCTAGAAACCATATAGATTTTTATGTATAATTTTTATTGAAAAAATTTACATACATAAAAGATAAACATGAATATATGGAAAAGTTAAAAATGTTTTGTTTAGAGCATTCTAAAGAATTAAGAATTACCCTGTCAATGGCAGACTAATAAGTCAAAGGAAATAATGCTTGCCTATCTTCATATATTCATGAATTTCCCCTTTCTCTTACGCATATATAGAATACCAATAAGAGGAATAACTGCTATAAATGTTCCCCTGTTTTGGGGATGCAGTGAAAAATGGTGGGCTTAGGTACCTTCATATACAAAATCCATTTCCAGATGCTGATTGCCTATCTCATTTCATCTATTTAATATATGGAGCAGCTTGTCCTCACACACAGAGAGACATTTCATTTTCTGTGTTCAGAATTCTTTTTTACCTTGGTGAAAGAGAACAGACTATCCTATACTGCCTATGAAATAATGCTTCATAGACTTCTAGTCATTTGGCATAATAAAATACACTATTGAATATGCTCACTCTTTTCACTGAAAGAATGAGTGAACTCCCACGATTTTCACAGGTTAACAATCAAAAGTCTGCCTTACCAATGAAGCAGCATATACCGCTTTGTTAGAAAACTCCATACTAATGCTCCCTATTTTCCAAGCATTTTTTTCTGAAGCACATTGTAAAAATCTGGACAGTTGACACAGAACTCTACTTAGAAACTTACAATAGAACCATGCACAGTGATAAAATGAGGACTCAGAATCAAAATGTACATTCTAAATTAAACTATAATTCATCTATTTTAAGTGGTACTTATAATAAAATTAAGGAGTTTTGCAAACCATTTTTATTAAGATTTCTTTTATTGAGATAGATCCTTTCGGTCACGCAACTACGGTAGAAGGCCAAGATTAAAATTAATTTATCTGATCAAAATAATTTTCAAGTACCGCAAAGGAACCTTTCTGAAGCTACAAAAAGATATAACCCACATACGGGATTAATCATGTCTGGAGTAGAACAGTCCTGTGTAATGTTGTGGTTAAAATGCTGGATTAAGGGCAAAAGGTCCAAGGTTATTTAGCTTATCATTCTTTCTCAGCCAACCTCCCTCTTAGAGTGTTCCGGGAGGAAATAGGACAGAGCATTAACTACACTGACTTCAGCTCTTGGATGAAAAGAGGATATAATCAAATAAAGACTATGCAAGCAATGAATGATACTAATTATCTCCCTCTGTAAATATATTGTAACAGTTGTTTCAATTCAAAATCACAATTAATATTCAGCTTTGAGCAGCATTTACAGTATCCCCCGCCCAACTAAGTGGTCAACTAAGAGTTAAGATACCATTGTAGAATGACTGTGTCAGTCCTCTAAGATAGGCTGGACCAACAGCCACCAAAGCTATTGGTCATAAAAAAGCAGATAATGATACAACTTTACAAATATTTTGCCTTTAAAATAATTCAATATATGCCTAGATATTATTTGGTATTCAGAAATTTTGGAAAATCATACTATATCCTTTATCAAACTTAGCTGGATTTTAAATAATCAGTATTAATTTTTTTTCATTAGGACAAACATGTTTTCTATATTCAGCTTTTAAAATACTTTAAAATATTTTAATTTTATTATATTTACTTATGCCTGATTTTATTTTTAGTTTGATTCTGTAAACAGCCATAGAATCCATTTGGATAATGTCTTTTTACCCTAAAGAATCAACAGTGTAGTTTCTTTACCTGTGTGAACTGGTATAGCACTGCACGCTCTTGAAATGGAAAATCCATAAATATTATAATTGTCAAAAGTTTCAGTTTTAATCAGTACTGTTTTGTCTAGTCTACCTTCTTCTGCTGGAACACCTAGAAGGCTGACCTAGGAAAGGTCAGTTGTGGTTACTATCAACCTTTTGAGGGAGTCATGTGAAAAACTAGCATAAGGCTTTAAGAAATTAGTAAGAGGAACTTAAAAGCCTTGCAAGTTTCTCCCTGCTTCATTTTATATTAAACAAAATTAAGACAGCGTTATTTTGAGTTTCTTTCTCTCCCTATATCTGGACTGTTGAATGTCTTATCCACATCCCTCCTTAATGGCTCACTTTCTTTCTTTCTTTCTTTCTTTCTTTCTTTCTTTCTTTCTTTCTTTCTTTCTTTCTTTCTTTCTTTCTTTCTTTCTTTCTCTTTTCTTTCTCCCTTAAAGTCTCTGTTATGTTTATCAGCTCTAAATTCCTGAATTCCTTTGCAGGTATAGAGGTTCAGAACACACATATACAAACATGCACATTACTGTGTATTACTCAATCAATCAACCAGGTCACTGCAACCTCTCAGCTTTAAAATTGATTGGAGGTATAACCAAGAGCATATATTAAGATTCAGGATCAGGCCAGAAGCATTCCTGAGAACTTAAATTTATTCCAGTGGAGTAAAATACTTATAAATACATTTCAAAAGAAAAAAAAAGTCCTATTGATTCCTCAAGGATTAGCTAAAAGGTAAAATACTTGGCTTCAACTTGTTTTTTTCCCCAAATAGCCAATATCACCATCACCATCCATCAGGGAAATTTAACACATAAAATGGGTGGATGACTAAATAGTTCCTGACTTACAACCATTCCTTTAGTGACTGTTCCAAGTTACAACAGCCCTGAAAAAGGTGACTTATGACTGTTGCACCATCATCACTATGGTCACATGATAAACATTTGGACTGGTTCATATTTATGTTGGTTGCAGTGTTCCAGGGTCATGCAATCACTTTTTGAAACCTTCAGAACAAGCAAAGTCATCGGGGAAGCCAGAGTCATTTAACAACCATGTCACTAACGTAATAACTGCAGCGATTCACTTAACAACTGTGTCAAGAAAGATTGTAAAATGGGGCAAAACTCACTTAACAACTGTCTCTGCAACAGAAATTTTGTGTTAGATTGTGGTAATAAATCTAGGGCTTACATATAATTTTTCTTGAGTGCCATTCTGTCTCTCTTCTATTTGCTGTTGAGACAATGGGTGCTGCTTGGTATATGGACAAAAAATGGGGAGGGGAGTAAAGTATGTGCATAGTGCCACCAGTTTGTTATCTTATCCTTTTTTCACTTTAGGAAGCACCTCTCCCCTAGACCTAGCATACAATAACTGAGGCAGCCGCCTGCTTAAACTGCAAGGTGCGCATTAATACTACAGGGGGCAGGCAAAGCCTTTCCCCTTAGCACTTACCTTCCATGTGGTTAAAAACCCAGTACTGCCCTATCCTACTGGATTTCAAGTCGGATATAACAACTAGGACTATTTTTAAAACGGAAAAGGAGGATGTGCCCAAAAGTAATTTACTGGCTGAAGCAGTAGAGTATGGGGTCAGCGTCATGAAAGGAAAAGGGCAAACTCCAGGACATAATCAGGAACGCCTGGAGAAGGCTCTCCAGGCCTCCCTTTCAAGGCCAGCGCGATGGCACGCCCACTTCGGCGATCAGGTTGTGCCCGCAGGAATGCCCGATGGCGGGCAAGGCGTTTTACTCGCACACCGGAAACTCAGCCGTAGCGACGGGGCCGCCTGGTTCGTTTCGGCCGGGAGAACGGGACGCCCCGTCCTGCTTCCATTCCGCCCGGTTCTAACTTGTAGCTGCATTGCACCAATCAGGCGCCCGAAGAGGACCCAAGGAAGGGCAGCGAAGAAGTGCGTCAGGGTGGATCGGTGCTCCTTGTAAGCCACCTCCGGATCTCCCTACTTACCTCTCTCAAGAGCTCCAAGAGATTCGTCGATTCGATGTACTGGGCCATCCACCAAATGCATCTCTATTCCTGTTGTTTGCTCCCTTCACCTCAGGCCCATGCAGCCGCCAGTTAAATAACGTTCCTGACTGCCATCTGTCAGAAATGGTGTAGTGTTTCCTGCTAGGGAGGGTGGCATTGGACTAGATGACCTACAAGGTCTCTTCCAACTTCTATTCTATTCTATTCTGTTCTATTCCTATTCCAATCTCACCCTCGCTCCAAAATAACCTTGAAGGCTTTTGCTAAAGTGAAATTCCCATTCTCACAGCTCAAAATTCTTATAATGCAGGAATCTGACTCGCTCTGTCCTTCCTACAGTTTGCAAAATACAAACCCACCACCTTACACTCCTTAAGAAATATAGTTTTTCTTCATGTTTATGGAGATCCTTAATCATCCAGGTCAAGTTTGTCCCAAAGTTGCTTTTCCAAAAGGCAACTGGGTTTTTCCCCCTTGAAAACGTTTCGCTTTTCATCCAAGAAGTTTTTTCAGTTCTGACAGATGTGGTGAGAACTGAAGAAGCTTCAAGGATAATAAGTGAAATGTTTTAAAGGGGAAAAAAACCAAGGAAGTTTAGTTACCTTTTGAAAAAGTGTCTTTGGGGTAATGTTTGTTCCTTTGCTGCACCACAGTTAATTGCCTCACTGTGGGATGTACTATGCCTTCTCTTTCCCCTCCCTATATACTTTTTGTACTCAGCTTATTCATTCAACTCTTACACACGTTATATGGAGCAAATACAGCCACATTCTCACTGTAGGAAGTGTGTTTGAGGTAGGAGCAAATGTGTGTAGTATAGTAAGGTTCTATGGCACCTTGTGAGAATTCACATGCTTTATTGAGGAGTGTTTCAAGATTTAATTTCACCATCATGTGTAGAAAGGATAGAAAATCTGGAAAATTCCATGGGATAAAATATCATTTTTGACAGGATCAAAATACTGTATAAGGTAAACATAATGAGAGGGGAAGGAAAAATAGAAATAAAGTAAAATGTGTAAATGTATACAAGGATTTCAATATGTATAAATATATTATAAATATCCTTTGAGAAGTTTAAAAACTAAATTCTGCCATCTTAGAGGGACAAACTTTAATAAGTCAAGTATTCCTATTTTATGCTACTAGTGATAGATGCTTTTACTCTGATTTGCTGTAAACAGTTTCAGATAATTATGAGGTGCAAAAGTAAAAATAATGCAATCAATTAACTTTACTGCTCAACAAAATATGAATAGTGGTGTAGCATTTACAGAGCAGGCTCACTTCTAATTCTTTTCAGGTGACAGAAGCTAATTTTTAACAGTGGAATATTTCTGGGTATAACAAAATAAATTTTCAAGCACTTTTGTGTAAAATAATCTGAATTAACTTTAAAAGTGATTAAACAGCTATGTCAGGTAAAAAAAAACAGAGGAAGCTTTGCAACTTTGATAAAAGTTGAAAAGGGTAGTACTAGAACAAGATGAAATATTGTTAAGTTTTCACTAACCATCTTATCAATAGTCTAGGTAGGAAAAGATGTTTCCAGTGTGCAGTACTACTTCTCTTCCATTCTGAATGTCAATTCTGACAAGAACTTTGGAAAACCTGGTCTGGCCAGTCTGAAAGCCCTCTACTTCCTATAGTATTGTCACAACTGGATTCTGCAATTTTTCAGAGAGAAAAATTCTTCCAGAGCCACATTTTTCCTGAAAATATAAAGTTATTTCAAATGGTGGCTCAATCAAATCAAATGCTAGATATAATACGATAAAATTATTTTTGTGCATGGTAGAAAGGACCAATTTGGACAAAGAAATGAAGTGTAACTTTAATACATTTATACATACTACTACAATATCACAATTGTACAAATAATTTATGATTTCCAAGTACAGCTTGTAGAAGATAAAGAGAAATTCCAGCATGTCAGATGTAATATAAAAATTCAAAAAGGCAGCTCATTTTAAAGAATATCCTAATCTCGTCTGGCAACAAACATTAAATTATTATTAAAAATAAAATCTTCTAACATGCAATTAATAGTTCAACATGCAAAATTCTCAAATAGTTTCAGTGTTTTTAGTTTCTTCCTTCATTGCATATGAATATGTATATTTAAGAAAATAGGCATATTGCTTCAATCATGAATCCATAAAAATTAGTTGTTGAAATTGCTACAACATTTAGAATATTAATTCAAAAGAGTGTAAATACATTTATTATAAGTTGCTAAGATGTTAAAAACTAATTTACTGGATCAGTTGAAAAGTGAGTAAGCACTGGATATTTATAGAGAAAATTGCTTAGATAAGTAGATGCAATGTGAAATTATGTATGTATACTGTATATGTATATACAGATATAGATGATACAGATGATATAGATAGATAGAAAATCTATTAATAGGATTTCCTTCTGAGTAGGTATTCACAGAATTGCATTGCAAGGCTTGATTTGTCATTATAGTTTTCCCTCTTTGTATTCAATCACGTCTGATTTTGGTGACTGGAAAGGTTGTTTAGAAGTAGTTTGCCATTTCATTTTTCCTAGGGCTAAGAAAATATGACTGGATTAAGGTCACCCAGTTGGCTTTATACCCAAGGTGGAAGTAAAACTACCAGTTTTTAGCCTGATTCTATAATCGCTAATTAAACTGGTTCTTATTATAAGTATTACAGAATACCAAATACAAAGGCTGACTAATAGCATTAATACAAAACAAACAGACCACACGACCACTTTCCAACTGATGCTTGTAATCTAGCTAATGGAGCAGTTTGGCAATATTATTCTAGAGCACCCTCAACAACTCTAGATAGTATTAATATGAGAAGAATTAACCAATTTGTAAAATGGAAGAAAAATAGTAATCAATTATTTAAAAATGTTGCCAATAAGGGCAAGATTTTGTATTACCTTACATTCAGAAATAATTATCCCTTAGAATAAAGAATCAATACTTGATACTCTTTTTAAAAAACCAGAATTTTATGTGTTTTTAAAATAAATATTTAGAAAACATGCTTTTAAAACACATTTTAATCATTTGTAGTACTCTTTCATAGGATATCCCCTTGCAAGAGGAAATAGCAACATTTTCTTTTCTCTTGGTTACTCACTTCTCACCTGTTTATTTGCTTCTCACCATCAATACAAAAATATAGCATTATTCCAAATACTTTAGAGGCCAAATCCATACTATTAGCTACTTGGTGAATTATTATTTCAAGATGGCAGCTACTGTATTTCAGATTATCACTTTGCTTTCAGTCAAAATACTTCAGAGGACTGATTATGATCTTCTGAAGGAGAGGAACTGTTTGATGCTCATATAAAATGAAAAGGCTCAAAGTGTTCTCTAGCAGAAAAAGAAGCCTAAGTCTTTAAACTGGAATAATACCAAACTCTGTCTCTTTGCATGAAGAAGGAAGTGCTATTTTCCACATAAAGGAGCAGAGTCATACTCAATTCTGTAGTCTGTTAATTTACTTTGTACTGCACCCATAACATAAATTTTTGGAATAATTAATTTTTAAAGTACAATTCTTCCAGTGCTTAAATGGACAATTGAGCAAATGCAATAGAGGAAACTTTGTTGTTGTTTTCTTTTGAATATTTTATAAAGCAACGTAAACAAAAACCTAAAATACTGCTTTATATTGCGCCTTTATCTATAATATAGAGAGAATCACCCATTCTTGTTTAATTAGATATTTTCACAAGATCCCCCCCCCCCCCAGTCTTGGATTCAAATTTAATTGTTATGCCTGGTTACTTCTGTATTATACTGTATAGTTCTTTGCGTATGACTTCAAAAAGGCACTTTTTGAACGTGCAAGTATGCAAATGTACCACCTGCACACAATTCTTTAAAACAATAACATAATTTCCTAGATCCATACAATTGACTCTCTGAGGTTACTTTCATACTACTCTATTAAATAGAATTGAATCCGAAACATTGCACATTCCTATTATTTGAATAAATATTATACATTCTATTAAGAGAGAAGCTTGATCCAAAAATTGTGCAGAACAGGAGTAAAGGAATGTATTTCAGGTATGAAATCTCTAGTGATTAAAAATAGCCTTCCAGGAAAGTTGAGAGATAATGAAAAATGTTGCATTTTGGAAACTAAGCTCCATTTATGAGAAGGTGTTTAAGAGAACAGAAGTTATTTCTAATATTAAAAACATAAGCACATCCTTCAAACAATGCCTAACCTTTGGTATCCCCCTTTGCAAAAGTCATAATTCAATTATACATAACTTAATATATTAATTTTTCTGATGATTATGTTTATTTGTTAGATTTTTATCTTGTCTTTATTTTTTTAGAAGTAACTGAAGGCAGAGAACATACCATATATTACTTCCTCCTTATTTTCCCCACAACAACACTGTGAGGTGGGTTGGGCTGAGAGAAAGTGACTGGCCCAAAGTCACCCAGTGGGCTTTCATGCTTAAGGTGAGACTAGAATTCAACAATATCCTGCTTTCTGGCCAGCACCTTCACCACTATTCCAAACTGGCTCTCCATATAAAAAGCATGGCTCACTGTGTTCCTTGACATTAGAACAATGGCTACAGAAATAATATTTTTTTAAAAAAAAAATCATGGTAGCACTTGCAACAGTTCAAAACACTAATATACATCTATGTTCTCTTAGAATTACACATGTAATTTTATCTGAAATTAAGACAAATGACATAATTTTAGACAAAAATACTATTTGAAAAAATACATGGAGGTTTCACTGTCTTTCCAATTATTAAAAATATTCCCTAGAAGTAGATCAGTCCTGGACTTTCCATTGAGTTTTTAAATGTTGTAATCTGCTGCATTACTTCAGTGTGATGCACATTCTGCTTCAATACCATTATCTGACCCTTTTGTATTTCCAGGAACATTCAGATGACCTTCTTCTTTCAGTTTTGTTAATCTGAAATCTTCTCTAACTTTTTCCAACACATCTGGTTTGAAAATAACATCCAAGGCAGTCATGGCTAAAGCTTTAGCTGCTCTCAAGGCATAGAACTGAGCTTCTTCTGATCCTAGGATAATCAAACCCACAAAAGGAAGAGATTTCATTTCAGTATAGGAACTATGTAATGGCATTTCAAATCTGAAGAGAGGTTTAAAAACAATTTCTTTTTTTAAAAAAGATTGCAATCTCAATTCCACTGGAAATAGAGACTAAAGAACAGTCGTCTCTTACAGATGCAGATGTATCTATCAATGTAAAATCCACATTATTCAACTAAAGCTGTATTTATACATTTGCATTGAGTTGTATCCTCTATCTATAACAGAAGAACCCCACTCACAAGATGCTCTGGCTTGCATGAATGGGCAGCAGATTTGGGACAAATATGTGCATCTACTTGAACCCTTTAGTCAGCAAAAGCCGTCTTTCTCAAGTTCTGCCTTTGCTCCTCAACTTAGAAACAAAGATGAAACAAAGAAAATTGGCATGGAAGTTTCCCAATTCCACATACTCATTTTATGTCCAGTTTAGAACCAGAAGCTGTGAAGCCATCAGATCTTTTGCCAAGAGATTGAGAAAAAAATTAACTATTGTTATGCACAGAATATAACTCTTTATATATATAACTTTTACATCCTGAAATACTGGCCTCATTGGAGAGGATGGTTACAGAGGTTGGTAAAGGGGCCATGTTTTTTACCCAATAGAGAACATAGCTGGTAAGTTTCCTAGACCAAAAAAAAATGTTTTCTCCCCATGTTTTTTTGGTAGAGATATGCATCCTTGTCTGCTTTGGATCCAAATACTGCGTATTTCTGGTATTTACCATCAGTCTTGTTCTACCACCCTCAAAAGGCCCTGGGTGTCACAACAGAATGTGATCACTCAAATTTGACTCCATATGCATTTTGCCACATTATTCTGAATGTTTTTTTTTTTTAAATGTGAAAGATACACCCACTTTTAACTACTAACCTGCAGCCGTTGTATATTGCTCAGTATGGTTCAATGCATCAGAACCAATGTAAAAATAGGAGTGAATCCCAGGAATCACGTAACTAACATTTCCAAAGTCAGTAGAACCTAAAGAGAGCCAAAACATTTTTAGGTTTTGGAATATACCAAACAGTCTACAAGGTGAAATGTTATTGTGTGGGTTAGCATATAAAGTATTATTAAAGGGTACAGCAAATAAAAATATTCAGCTCCCATATAGATCCTCTTCCATACAATAAGTATTAAGGTGGAGTTTTTTATATGTCAAATGTTAGGATTTTTGTCCCTACATTTTAAGAACTTGAGAAATAGAAACAATGAGGAAATAAGAATCCTTATTAAAAATTGACTTCCAATCCCACATTACTGAATGTATGGCCAGCCTATCATACAGCATAAGCAAACAGTGAATTTAATACTGGTAGATAGAGAAGTTTGGTCATCCTGTCAGTCAACATTAGGTGATACCTCTTTTGACAGAAGAAAACCAGCTTCCAAATGTTTTGGATAGCCAGCTATTTTTGCTTTTTATCTATTCTTGGTTTTGATTTTTTTCCATTCCTTATGGACTTTTTCTAATTTAGGGATATCCTTATGTCATATCCCATTGCATGCATTGCATGCTTCAAAGATCCCCCATAGATTTTGGATAATACTGATGTCTTGGGACTATGTTTCTTGTAAAAAAATTATCGGTGTATGTTTCACAATTTCTGAGACATGGAACATTTTTTTAGCTCCTTTGCTGACTCTGGGATATTATCTTTTAAGATATATACAGAGGTGGTATTCAGCAGGTTCTGACAGTTCTGGAGAACCGGTAGTGGAAATTTTGAGTAGTTCGGAATACCATCTCTGACTGGCCCTGCCCACATCTATTCTCTGCCTCCCAAGTCCTAGCTGATCTGCTAGGTCTTCTTTTGTTGCCCTGCACAGGAGAACCGAGCTGGAACACAGGTTAGAGTGGTGGGGAGGGAACGGAGATTATATAGTATCCTTCCCCTGTCACGCCCACCAAGCCATGCCCACAGAACTGGTAGTAAATTTTTTTGAATCCCACCACTGGATATATACATGCTTAGTTAAACCCATTCTCAACTGCAGAGTTATTTTCTGGGTCATACATCCTCCAAGCATAATAAAGCCACAATGAATATCAAAATGTTTCAGACTCATTGAGATTTTTTTTTTTTGGCTTAAAAAGGCCAGAAAAATGGTTTCTTTTGACAATTCTCCCATGCAGATAATTGTTATATTAACAATATGCTTCAATGAATCTGAGACAGTGCTAAGCAAACTTTTCAGTAGAAAGTTTGCTGTGATCTGTGGATTTTCTTTGGCAAACCTGACTAGTTTGAGGGAAGCAAAGATTATTTTTGTGTTTCAGATTTCAAGGTTCCATGTAAATTCCATTATTTTTCACAGTTTAAGTTGCTAGCTGAAAGTGTTTAAAGGGTTTTGGACTTTTTAAAAAAAGCCTTCTCTGGTCCGTTAAAGTAAACTACCTTTATTTTCAAATACTCAAATACCTGCTGAGGGATTTATAATGGCTGAAAATAGAACAAGAGGGGTTACCAAGAGGTTAGAATGGTCAATCTCCTTTTTGAGGTTAAAAAATATAAAATCAAATGGATGGGTGTCAAAACTTTTATAGTTGTCATGTTCACTTTTTAAAGATTTTGAATCTGAAAACAACTGCATATATATAGTAAGCAGAATCCAAATTTGTAAAAAGATACTAATTTTGTGTACCCTATATGGATTTATGTCTACTTCTGTTCACTTATGTATTCATAGTATATTTCTACAGTATTTGACCAAGGGGCCATGCCTAAAAGAAGTTATATTCTTGAAGAATTGTTGTGAAAGTGATACGAGTAGCAAAATTAACTTGCTTATTAGAGAAAAATCAACAGTTACATTTACTAATTACTGGAAATAAAAAAGAAAAATGAACTTGTGATTTTTGGCTTTGAATATTAGAAAGGATAGTTTATGGAAAGAAGAAAAGTATGATGTAACTGTACAGAGGGTAAAATATAAATGCATTTACAACTGCTGTCAAAAAGCTCAGAACTCATTTATAATGTTTTCCTTTCTTCTTCTGTTTTATTTCTTTTTCTATTTCCTTTCTTATTCACTATTCTTACTTTGTTTCTTTTCTAATATTTGTACTGTTTTTAAATTTGTTTAAAATTCTTCAATAAAAATTATATTTTAAAAAAGGGGTTATATACTTACCTGTTAAATCATTTAAACTGTCATCAGAAATGAAGTCCATGCCAAGCTTCTTGCCATTTTCTTTGTAAATTTTTTGTAGAGTCTTATTAGGAAGCACATTGTAAAAATCAGTTTCATTATTGTGTATTTCCACCTAGACAAGAAAAGAAATGTTAGGATATAAAGAGCTTATTATTCAATCCTAGGCACATTTCACTCAGAACACAACCCTAATATACTCAAAATAACAATAAAATGTAAATCTTCTACACAGGTACTTGAAATTAAATCATAGTTAATACAAATGGATTTATACTATAGTAAACATATAAAAACTTACTGCATTATTTGTAACAGATTAGGACTAATCCGCCCTTTTTATCCTATAAGGATAAAAATGTTCGGATTGTGAGAATTGTGGTTCCATCCAAAATGGCACTGGCTCTGGAATGGCATAAAGCAACCTCTGCCACTCCCAAAATGGCACCCACTCTGGGATGCAATGACATGGTCTCTGTACAGGAAAGCTATGTCGGATCAGCTGCTTTTCTTTCCAGAAATGATCTTCAGAGATGGCCTCTCAGAACATAAATCAGCCGATCAGCCACATGGTGCCTTCATAGGAGCAGATGCCATTTTGGAAGCAGCAGCAAATCTCAGATCACAAGAACTGCAGTCAATTTCAAAATTCTGCTTCGGAATGGTACCACATGGCTTTTGTATAGGAAGGACATGCAGTGTATTGGTTGGTTCTCCTTGGAAAAGGTGATCTTCGGAAAAGGAAAGTGGAGCAAGTGTGATGGGGAGAGGAGACCCAGTGGTGTGGGACCCAACCAGGTTGGAGGGGCAAGATAAATGAGTGGGGCAGCTGCAGCATCCCTCTGGTCGGTCATAAGGATTGCAAAGCACCTGAATTTTATTCATGTGATGACAGAAGCACTGTAGTGGCCACAACTTTGGGTACAGGTTGTCAATCACATTATTCAGTGTTGTCATAATTTTGAATAATCACTGAACAAATGTTGTAAGTCAAAGACTATCTGAATGTAGAATAATGTAAATTGTGGATACTAGCTAAATAACTGAGTTTGAGTTAATAATTTATGATTTTGCCCAAACTGATACAATTGATTATAGTAGTTACAGAGCACTTTTAACCATCTCTTCCCTACATACTATAGTACTTTTGATCAGTACTTGAACTATTCACAAATACAAAAGGCAATGTTTACATTGCATTGCTGTTCTTTCAACTCAAATAATCCATGTTTTAAAAATCAGCTTACATTATTCTTTGAAAAAGTTATCTAGCAGTCTTACTTCACACCCAGTTGCTAGAGCTGCAGCTTTAAAACAATTCTCTGCTTTTTCCTTTAAGGTAGAGAGTTCCCTTAAAGAAGGAGCACGCAAATAAAATTCTAATTCAGTGTAAGAAGGGATGATATTAGGCTTCACACCTCCGTTCTTTATTATACCTACAATGAAGAAGAAATAGGTAATTGAAATGAGTTTGGCACAAGTTTTTCTGAGGCTTATTACAAAACAGCTAAACAGAAAAGTCCTAACTTGATCCAAGGCTCTCTGCTTTGCCAGTAGATCAATGAGAACTCACACTGAAGACATTCTGGCACTAAAGAAAAGCAAAGGACATCTGAATTCCAAAATCAGGAGCTTTCACTTTCTGCTGTATTCCTCTGTTGATTATTTGTTGCTCTTAAAATTGGGAGAAAAAAGTCTCATCCTATACCAAGCAGAACTAAATAAGAAATATCAAGCAGAAGCAAAATATATTTAAAGCATTTAGGAAAAAATTAAAATAAAACCATCCTTTCATATTTTAATTCTTACGGCCTCAATTTTTGATTAAAACTGAACAATTTAAAATGTAATATTTACTTCAGCATCCATAACAATGTATTTTCAAATACATTTCTCTTTTTTCTGTTCAATATAATTATGCTATAAAAAAGAACAATGCTAACGTATTTTTGTATTATATATTGTATTATTATCAGCCAAAACCTCTGAAGGACATCCAGGGTATATTACACCTCTACTCTAACCCCTCATTTTTTTCCAGACCTGATCAGGTATGTATCATTGAGAAATATGTGGTGTGTGTGTGTGTGTGTGTGTGTGTGTATACGCATATATACTTGTTTTTTATTTACTTAATTCTAACATATACCCCAAGAAAAAATAGTTGATGCCTGTTTTAAGAGTAGGAATTACTTTATACTTCCCTGCTCTGATTTGGAAGCATGACTTAATCTCAAATTTACTCTCATTCTAGTACAGAAACAATTTAGTCATGAAATGGCAATATATCATAATTGTAACATTACTAAATCAAAACTCATAATGCATGATAATAAACTTAAAATCAAAAAGAAATACTGAAATCTGACACAACACACCTAATATATCTACAGTTTGTTTATGATTATTTATCTTTCAAGAGGAGACACTCTTGATTTGCAAATATGTATAAGCTTTGTATTCCACCTTTGTTTCTTACATCCAGAAATGTCTTCAGATGTGCTCCATGTTTTTCTGTGGGAAATCACCATAAATCTAACCCCAAGAGGTTTAATCTATTTTCCCTCCTATGGGACACTACAGTAATTCTTAGGCAAGTAAATTTGGGTGTATGACAACTTGGTGTGGGCAGGTGGGTGTAGCCCCTTCACCACTGCCAAGTCCCCTTGCCAACTCACTGCTGCCAGGTTGTTGCAGGACAACTCAACATAACAATTCATTGCGGGAACAACTGTGATGACCCAGAGTAGGATACAAAAACAAACACAGTCACAGAAAACAGGTGAAGCCCCTTTTATTCCTTCAGTTTGCTTCCAACCTCTGAATATCTTTGAGGGAAGACAAAATAACTCCCACACAGTTACACAAAGAAGGAAAAAAGCAACACAAACCAGGCAAGATAAGGGCTGGAGGATGTCCACAGATAATATACACTGGGAAGGACGCCAAACTCAGAGAGTAACTATAAACTAGAGATATTTACACAATTTGTTTCCAGCATTTGCCAGTATGCAGGTCCAAACTCTTATTCAGTTGTCACACCTGCAGCCCATGAAGAGGATCAAGGCCCTTTCCTCCCAAGGAGACCACATCTCTCCTTTATCCTCTCCTCCCTGCATGCCCTAGGATAGATAGGAGATGGGCCTGGGTCCTCCTCTGGCTTCTTAACCGGACTCTGCCCTTCCCCAGTCTCCTCTTCCTCGGAGTCAGTCTCCACCAAGGGCATGACACAACTTGCTTTTAATGACTAGATGGAGAGCCGTGTGTGTGTGTGTGTGCACAAGCAAGCAAGAGAGGAAAGATAGCTGGGCAGGTGCTTGTGTTGGGCAGAGTGGTGGGTGGGGAGGAGGTGGCGCCAGGGGTTTCCCATTCTCACATTCCTGCTGCCACCACTGTTGCTTTGCCCATCCAGCTGGGCAAGGCAAAGTGAGGCAGAAGTAGGGGTGGAGTTGGGGATGGGTGGTGGCTTTACTCCCCACCACCACTGCTGCCTCCCCTTCCCCTGCTTAATTGCAGGGGTTGAGGCTTCTGCCCCGTTGGGTATTGAGAGCACTGACTGAGAAAGTCGGAGCAAACACTGGGGCACACAAGCGTTTGCAGAGCACCAGAGTCAAGGAATGTTAAGGCATGAGTCCTTTCTCTGCCCAAGAAGAGCCAGGGTGGGAACTCCACAGCTACTATGGAGAGATTTTAGAGGAACTGGATGGAGCATTGCAGCAACGATCCCTCCAAAGCCAGGAGGGTGACTTCATGTGTTTTTGCTTATGTACAGAATGTGTTTCTCTAGGAGGACAGAAGAATAACAATAGGAAGGGGAGGTCTTCCTGAGCCCAATTTTTTTGACTGGAGTGTTGCTAACGACATTTTCTCCCTGGACTCTTCGCACCAGCACTCTGTTCTGGATCCACCTGCCACCAGCACGGATGAGACCAGGTTGGTAGTCTCTAGTCATGCTCCACAGGACCAAATCACCTGCTTTGCCAAGAAGGCAAAGGAAGAAGCTAAAAGGTGGTTGAGCCACTGAATCAAATTATGCCCTCCCCAGATGTGCTGCGAGAGGCAATTTTCCTAACCCCGCCCCTGGCCAACACATCTGGCAGGTTGGAAGGAAAAGAGATTCCATTCCTTTCAGTATTTTCCCAATTTGTATGTCCAAGAAAGCTATGCAAATCAGACAAGTGGAAAAAAACAACAACACAAGGCACCTTATTATCATAACAGGATATGTTAATGTTAATTATTATTATAAGTAATTAATGATTGTCAGCTCATTTGGAGTTTTGCTGACAAAGCAGCTTATTTGTCTGAGCTGCATCCAAGTTGCCAATTGTCCTTTGCTCTGGTCTCTTTTTTGCCCTGTGCATATGGTGACCATATTTTGTTGGAGGAAAGAAATAAAGAATAACCCTGAAAGGAAGCAAATCTGAAGGGGCTTTCCATTTTCACATCCCCTGCTGCCACCGCCACTGCTTCCATGTCAACCTTCAGGCCATTTGGAGTTTGGACTATTTGGCAGTGGCAGCAATGGGTGGGGTATTGGGAGGAAGCAGGTGGCAGCCGGGAATTTCAGATTCGCTCCCTTTCAGGTTTATTCTTTATTTATTTCTTCCAAGAAAATATGATCACTGTACCCACAGGGAACAAAAGAGAACGGAGCAAAGGACAATTGGCAACGTGGATGCAGCTCAGACAAATAAGCTGCTGTGTCAGCAAAACACCAAATGAGCAGACAAAATAATTGGTAGAGCTGGCTAGAATAATTTTTAATTAATTGTAATATTAATTAACATTAACAGGTCCTGTTGTGATAATAAAGTGCTTTGTTGTTATTTTTTCCACTTGTCTGATTCACACAGCTTTTGGGGCATACAAGATGGGAAAACACACAGAAAGGACTGAGTTCTCTTTTCCTTCCAACCTGCCAGATGTGTTGGCCAGGGGTGGGTGAGTACATCTAGGGAGGGCATGGGATAGTTAAACTGAAGCTGTTAGAAATATCTGAAAAAACCAAGTATGTATTTTTGAGTCCCTGGGTAAGCAGTACTTGCTTCCCAATATTTGAGATTATAATTCCATAATCATAGATAATCCATCATATTAAGGTTTATATGATATAAAAGCATAAAGATTACTTTGAGCCACACGTTCCTGAAATTAATAAACAAAATCATCTTGTTTTGTCAGCAGCCCATTAAATGATGAAACATTTGCCACACAGAATTAATTTCCCCAGCAAGATGATAAAAGAATGGAACAGTCCCATACCCAATCAAACTGTTCCATATTTAAGATAGTTATATAGTAACAAATACTGTTATAGAAATATTCTGGGAAATTGCTCATCTGAAGAGAACATAAAAACTAGAACAGTGAACTGTTAGGCAATGTTGTGGTCCAATTTACATCTTTCTAAAAAACAATTGCTATACCAATTAAAAATCCACTTATATAATGCATGTTGTGGAGATGTGTCAACTTCCTGAACATGTCCCTGCAGTTTTCTTGGCAACATTTTCAAAACATTTTGCTACTGTTTACTTCTTAGTGCTGAGAGAGAGTCACTGGCCCAAAGTAATCCAGCTAGCTTCTGTATAAATAATCTTCTGTAGCCAGCCTAACTAGCAACAAATCACCTATAATAACTCTATTATGATCAAGCTAACATGGACCCAAAATAGACAGAAGAAAAAAATAGTATCAGCACAGATTTGCACCTGTAAAAGAGAGTTTCATAGCAATATTTACAGATTTCCTCGAAGTCCCCTACCAACTTCCATGCAACTTTGAGGAGGTAGATCACCTGGGGGATAAAACACACCATCACTTACTCTCTCTTATAGTGTTAGTGACGTGTAGAAATTACTGTTTGAAGGGAGCAGGGTATAAATTGAAGTAAATTTAAAATTAATGATAACTGCCTAAGAGTTCAGAAGCAATGTCATTCTGACTTAAGAGAGCATGAAATGAAACCTTCACAAAGCAGAAATTGGATGGATGAAAAACATAAAAGGGACAATTATCTGGAAAAGGAGATAATTTGCCTCCACCAATAAGTTACTAAATAAATGTTTTATCTGGATCAAAATAGATGTCAAGACCCATATGGAACACTTTTTATCTACTATTTGAGATGCATTAATTCCCTTATTATATATGCTGTAATATTCTGAAAAGAAACCCCAACAACTGGAAATAAAATCCAGATATTTTATTAAACAAGATCAAATGGCATGGATAAATTGTGATTAAAATACCCTAAGAACCATATTGGGAAAAACTAATTATTTATCTCTAAACCAAGAATCTTTTGCTTTTTATATAATTTATAAAATTATAATTTAATAATTTTCATTATTAAAAATGGCAACAGCTATTAGGTATGCCATATATTGCACATAATAACTTTATTTTTAATGCATCCAGAATAATTATCTTTGAGATGCAAGATTATTCAGTGTCTTTCAAGTAATGACCTTAAATTAAGCAGTTATAATAAAATTACTGATTTTACCCCAAGATTATTTCTAAATGCATATATATTTATATATCTAGAGAATGAATACAAGTTCTTCCTTGGTTAAAGGCCATATTTAATTTTTGAATTAAACTAACTTCAGAATGTAGGATTAAAGCTACATTATGTTATTTATATTGAATTAAAATTAAATATACCAATTTAACTTTACACCCTGAAAATATGGATTTAATGATTATGTAAAAGCTAATTTTATAGTATTAGGTGCTTCATATTTTCATATGAAAAGCAGAGTTCTTACCATTATTCATTTAATACATTGGAATAATTAAACTAGTAAACATGAGCAGCTGTTCATTTTGTATAACATTAACATGCCAGATAGAACACATTTGCTTAATAAGGGTCTGATATAACTTGCTGGACATAAGAGTGAAGGAAGGTCTCACCATGTACTCTCCATGTCGGTTTCATTTGCTGTCTTAAAAGGGACAGATTGTTGTATGCAAGCACAGCAGCATCTAATGCATTTAGTCCTTCCCAAGGGTAAGCAGCAGCATGAGAAGATTTTCCATAGTATTTCACAGTCACACTAGGAAATAAAAGTTATCACTTGTTTTTAATCAGTTTTAAAGGAAAGAAAATCCCTTTGGGTTTCATTTCATGAAAATAATTTTAAGGAGATGTGCATGCTGCATTGTATAGTATTACTTCAAACTCTACAAAGATCTGAAACAGCAATTAACACAAAGTTATGAATGGAAGGTAATACAGAGCTTCCATAGTCAAAGCTAATCTTTGGCACTGCAAAACATTATTAGATCTCTAATACAGATATATTGTTAGAGAACTGATACAGCACATAAAATTAAATTTGGAGGAAATTAATGAATTAGTACCTAATCCTTCAGCAAAAACCATGTAAAAAGAACAGGTTAAACATGTGTGAAGATGAAAACATCCTGGAATTTTATGAAAGGTTTATCTTTTCTACTTGTTACATTACATTCTACTTTCTACTTTCTACATTAGTTTTGCTTGCACCAAGGTAGGATTTGTTTAATCTGTGATTTATTATTTAAGCCAGAGCTTAAATGATAAGCTTATTTATTATTTAAGCCAGAGCCTATCCCAAAAATGAATATAATAAATGTGCTTTGTTTGATCATTCCTATGTTTCCTTCCATTGTTCTTGGCCGGTATCCAGTACAGAGCAAACCCAGATAAGACTACTCATTTGCTCTTCCTAGGACAGGAAAATGAACAAATCTCACTATGGTTTACTTCTATATGCTAACCCAACATTCATTTCTAGACAGGAAAAAATGTTTTACAAAACACAATACACCTGCATTAGAAGTGTAGTTATATAGATTAATTTCTCACAGTCATTCATATCAAGAAATTTATTTGTCACAGAGGAGCTCCATAGAAGACAAAGTCATCTGAGCTAGGCCAAAATAAAGGGGCAAGACAGCAGATGTTTCTTTAATGAAATGTACATGACTGGCAAATATATATTTTACTTCCTTTCCAAAGATAAAGTCTTATTTGAGTTGAGTCTGACTATGGTTATGTCCCTGTAGTTCTGCTGGCAATGAAATGAAGGTTTCCTATAGAATGTATTTTTCACCTCCCTCACTTGCAGCCATCCTTCTTACTGGTGGCCTCTCATTTGAGCAGGGTAAACTCTGAACAACTTTTTTGAGATAAACCAATTGCCCAAATGTGGTCACCCATCTGTTTATTTCCAAATAAACATATATTTAAGTCTAGAAAAGTAATATATTAAAATGACAGCACTGGCAATGAAAAACATGATAAAATTTGACTAAGAGGAACTGAGTTACAAATGCAGCCTTAAACATAATGAGTGAGAACTGAAAGTTTATAAAGCATATGAAAAATTATATTAAGAAACAGAATTCGGGAATGTTAAAATTTCAACCCAATTTTGCTGATTTAGAAATTATTGGCAAATATCTAAAACTTCTTAGAAAGGGAAATCTTTCAGTGGCTGCATCTTCACTGTAGAATAGTTTTCACTAAGAGATTAAGTAGGTCTCAATTGTTACAGGCTCCAGATATTCCTGGTGAGTTATTCTGAGGGATCTATGATGAGTGATAAGATACCCACCTGGACTGATTTTAGGCATAGCTATTTAAATTTTATGTATTTAAGTTCCAGCTGTGAATCCTTGTTAAATATTAAATCCTTGTAATATTCCTTATTACAGTAAGCCATCAGTGTCTCATAATTACAGTGGGGGAAATATAATAAAAAGGTGGTAATTATTGCTGATTTCATTTTATCACAACCTTCCAAAAATCACTGCATGAATACATGAAGCTAACTATAATTGTAGTTTGTTTTTGCTTACATTCATGTTACATCTTACTGATGTCTTCTGAATTTAGGAAAAATTATATTTAAAACAATGCTATTCTGCTTATATATTTATAATTTAAAGTACTCAGAACGCTAGGGAATTCTGATTCTACATAGAATTATAAGTAAAGGAATGTGCACTTCTTTCAAAACAGAGGAACTTTGGATTATATCTCATATTTTTCACTGACAGCATTGAATATAATGCTAGATGCCTGCACTCATATTTTATTTGCATTTAAGTAACAACCAAGCATGACAGATTTCTAAGCACAAATGCAAAATATGTATGCATAGTCCATTGATGATATGATACGTGTGTCACAGAGAACATGCCAGTTCACTGAATGCTGGGAAAGATGAAAGGTAAGAGAAGAAAAGGATGATCAGCAGCAAGGTGGATAAATTGAGTTATAGCAATGATGGGTGCATTGAAGGTCTGAAGACTTGAAGGCCCAGGTAAAGGACCAATTGTCTTAGAGAAAATGTATTTATACAGTCGTTAAGATCTGACATTGGCTTAGTGGTACATAATCAGTTTGCATCCCATATAATGGGCCTTCATAAAAATGATGAGCACCAAAGCTCAAAGACAAAAAAGCAGAATGTTTAAGATTAGCAAAGATCTGCACATCTGGTAACATTGTTTTAGAAGCTGCATATAATCCAAACAATAAATGTGCTACACATTAGTTTTAAAATTAGAACTTACAGTGTAAAAAAGAATTTTAAATGATTTCCCCAAAATTATTTCCTGAACAAACTTTACAAAACATCAGAATATTCTTTTCCAGGGCAGAAAACAATTGTGTAGGTTTGTGCTGCGTTATCAATTTCTTACATTTTCAGCATTGTCTCAAATAACCAAACAACTTGCAAAGGACACTTCAGAGCTTAATTTATTTGGGTCATGCCTGGGTTTAATTGATTAGCATGAAAAAGAATGAAACAGGGCAATCTATTAAGAACCAAAGATTCCATTTCTAGAACAAATATTTGTTTGGTTATTCAGCCTTCCAGTATCCATGAATCCTTATGCCTATTTATGCCTACAGATATATTTTAATTAGAGTGAGCATGAAATGAAACATAGAATTTAAGATATGAACATATTCATAGAAAGGTTTTGTCTGTTTCTCTGTTAAATGCATTGGTAAGAACTACTACCTGAGCTTGCTTTCTTCTCCCTGCTCCATCACAGCTTTCTTTCTTTCTTCTGCATCTTTTATACTATCAAAAGTAGATAGAGATGGCCTGCAGGCTTTTTCAGATGAAGAGAAGCACACAGAATAGGGCCTCTGACAAGGAATTCTACTAGCAGGCAATATCTGGTACTAAGGCTGAAGCAAGAGGTAGGTTGTACCTGTACATTTTAATATTTTTGTTTAGCTAATAAATTGTGGCATAAAAACACTGTAAACTATTATTAGTTAGAAAATATTTTTCCCCTAGGATTCTGTGTTAGAAATGTAATCAGTTATAAACTAAAAATCCATGCGCGCATGACCCCCCTACTGCATGCCTCTGTGCATGCGCATGTAACCCCCTACGTGCCACATTGCATGCGTCTTCCACACGCATGTCTCCCCCGCGCATGCGTGGCAGATACCTGACAACCAGCTGGCTGGCAGGGGGGCACATGCACATGTGCAGTGGGGCTCTTCCAGGTGACCTCTCGCGTGCCGGCAGAAGTGGCTCTGTTTGCCACTTCCGGCATGCGTGCCATAGGTTCACCATCACAGTTATAGCAAATCTCAGTTTAGAAAGTTTTAGCCTTCCTGTGGCTTCTTGGTCTGATGGAGCTAATATATCCTTATCACTACCCCTAAATGATAGCACTTTTGGTATATATAGTATATATATATATATATATATATATATATATATATATATATATATATAACTATAATGCTGATGCTGATCGACTGTTACTCTTTGGGAAAAAAATCTTCAACTTCTAAGTCAGAGTGTCAAACTCACGTCATTGTCACATGACGTATTGGGACTTTCCCCCCCATTTTCTAAACTGGGCGTAGTTGTGGCCAGCATGTGATGCATCCAGCCTTTGGGCCAGGAGTTTGACAGTTTAACCACAGGAAATCATCACTGCAAGGCTAAGATATATCTAACAAAAGCACCTGCAATTTGCTTCATTTATCAAGTCCAAGAGAATACTAGACTATGAAAAACCACCAGTTTTCATAAAAAACATATCTACATTGTTACACTTTTTTCCTTCCATTCAATAAAGTTCAATTCTTGGAGACTACCTGGACAAGTCCCAGCGGTTTTCTTGGCAAAGCTCTTCAGAAATGCCTTCTTTTTAGGTTTGAGAGAAAGTAACTAGTCCAAGAATACCTAGCTGGCTTTGTACCTAAGGCAGATTAAAACTCAGGGTCTCCACGTTTCTAGTATGTAACCACTTTAACCACTGCACTAAATTGTCTCTCATTACACTATTATAGACATATGAACACCTTGTGACATTCAGAGCCATATAAAATAAGCCATGTTCATTTTAAAGAATAAAATTGAAGTGTACTTTGTTTTCCATCCAGCATTTTCCACATATCATTAATTGTTGTCTAACTATTTAGTTGTTTCCAACTCTTGGTATTTTATAGGAAAGTGCTCTCCGTGCTATACTGTCAGACACAGCTTCTTTCAGTTGTTGGATGTTCATCTTTGTATCAGTTTTGATATTATCATGCCAACATGTTCTTTGCTTGCCCTTTCTTCTTGTTCCACTAACCATTTCTAGCATCACTGACTTCTCAAATGATGATTCATGTCATTAATACCAGAGGTATTAGCAGAGGGCAGTTAATCAAATGTATTAGCAGTCTGTAGACTTTCAGAAGCATGAAGTATTAAAAGAAGAAAGCTCCACTCTACATCCAAGCTAAAACAATCCCAAAATTTTTATGATTCTACATGAGCTTGATTTGGGGAGATAAGGAGAGACATAAAGAAAAATGAAAATAAATGTAAAATTAACATTGTTCCATATAAATTTGAGTTATGAGATATTCAATTCTGTATTATAGGTAAACATCAGATCCAATTTCCTGAGCAGTTCTGTAATGGATGTCATAGCCCCAGCTGAAACAAATTATTTAGAGAATCATGTGAAGAGGTATTACGAAATAAGAACTGTATTGAGCAATTCAAGTGTTTTAAATACACTCAGCTTTATCTATAGAACCAATCATAGTACAGCTACATGTCACACGACAGAAAGTAGTCAGCTGAAAAACCTGAAAAATGCTGAAAACAATAACATGATAAAAGGAGAGAAAGATGTACTTGCTGCAACCTGTATAATGATGAAGTTTCATGAACCTTTAAAAATGGTTGCTTAGGTTTTTTTTTTTAAAAAAAAGAATATTTGATTACTGATAGCTATACATTCAGAAAAAATTACAATGCGAAAATATTCAGATTAAATGAATACTGCATTTTTCAGATATATCTGATAACTGAACTATACTGATTTTCTACTATTTTATTTTACATGTAATACATTACCAAAAAAGTTACTGAAAGGTCATAAAACAGGATGCCATTTGGGATAATCCTTTCCTTACTTCACAATTATCTCAATATTGCCAAATATACTACCAAGCAAAACTGAACCAATAAGCAAATATGGAACATTGTAAATAAGTAGATAAGAAGGGAATTTCATAGCCCTGCTCTGGAATAACAAGAATGTGGGAGCCTTTGGTGTTTACCAGATGTTTGGGTAATAAATAGCCATGGAGTTTATAGAAAATCAATGAAGGTTGTGTATATGTGTATGTGTCAAAAAAGACAAGGACATGCCCTTACAATCAAAACCGTGGCTCTTTGTACAACTGGTGGAATATACAAAGAGGTGAGGGATTCAACTGTGCAGTTATATCCACTATTTTTTTTTTACATCCTCACAACTACAGATCCTCCTGCAAAAAGGTAATGGCTGTCCCATTTTCTAGTTTTTATATTGGCCAATACTACTGGGCCCAACCCACAGTTACATTGCTTAAAAATGAGATAACACGAAAAAAATAAAAAAACCACACAGGCAAGTTATTACAGGCAATCTTCAATTTATGACAATTGGGACTGGAACTTGCTTTACTAAGCAATGCAACTGTTAAACTAGTTGCCCCCAATTTTATGACCTTTTTTGCCACGGTGAATCCTATTGATTTCAATTGTTGGAAGCCCACTGGGAAGGTTGCAAATGGTGATCACTTGATCATGGGACCTGTAACTGTTGTAAACACATGCCATTTGCCAAGTATCAAATTTTGATCATGTGACCATGGGGAAACTGACAGTTGCATGTGTGATAACTGATTATAAGTCACTTTTTTCAGAGCCATGTTTTGGAACAGACATTAAATGAGTACTAATAAGTCAAGGAATACCTGGAATAACTATTTTTTGTAGAAGCAGTTTCTGAAAATGCTTACCCCCTTGTTTAGCAAAACAACACAGAGCACTGGGTAAGCTATGGTTGCAAGAAATTGTTCCTTTTGCTTATCGTAGATATTGTTCCTTCTTTGGAGGATTAAAAAGTTTGGCATTCTGCCTCCTTCAAATATTAAGATAGCAATACTGAATACAAGTTAGTTATTGGAAATGGTGGTAACTGTACTTTCTAACCATGATAAGACCAAGGGCCATTTGAGTAGGACTCCTCAAATGTAGGACTACTGTAGGAGCAAGAAGAATTTAGGAAAAGATGCTGTTGCTATAATTGTCAAAGGAATAAAAAATGTATTTCCATCATCGTATCCATGCATTCATGTTAATAATGGAAGTAGCTCTAAACCAATAAGAACTGAAACATCGACTTCTGATGTCCCTTCTAAACTATCTACTATTTTCCTCCCAAAGAGACCCTTCAGGATATTATATACAGAGCACAGAACCTCAACTTTTGCACAACACAGCCAAAATGAAGCAGAAGTTTACTGCTGGTAGGGTGTTGTTCATGAACTGACACAAAGGATGAAAAAGGATTCCAAGCAGCCTTCAGAATCTAAATGGGGATCAAAAAGCACAGGACCCTTTTTCAGACATTATCAGCAAAGCTTTCCCACTCCTCTGTACTCACTCATGTTCTGCAATATCAGGTAAATAAGCTGCATCTTCTTGAGAAGGGTGAGCCATAAAAACAACGTCTAGATTATCAAAAGCCCCAGCTTTAATTAAATCCACTTTGCCTCCTCTATCTTCTTCAGCAGGGGTACCCAGCACTGTGACCTAAAACGAGAAGGTGACAAGGCATCAGGATCTGGAAAAACAACAACAGAACATCCCGCCAAAGGAACCCAAGCCTGGGAAAGCCTGTTTACTGGGGCGCGTGTGCGCGCCTCTCTTCAACATTGCGCTCAGACTGACAATATTTTGTAAATGCATAGATAAAGATAAGAGATTTACCAAAAACAACAACAAGAAGATATGCTCAAAATGTAAAGTTAGCACTTCACAATCCCGCGCGCTCCTTAGCATTGAAACCAAGGAGGGGGGCGAAGAGGACCAAGATGCCAACTCGCTTCTCACCTTAACAGCGGGCGCCTGACGAGGGAGGCCGGCAGGGTTCTGGCGAAGGCTTTCCAGAGCGCCCTTCAGGCCCAACGCGGCGGCGGCTCCCACTTCGGCGATGAGGTTGTGCCCGCAGGCGTGCCCGATGGCGGGCAGGGCGTCGTATTCGCACAGGAAGCCCAGGCGAAGCGGCGGGGGCGACGGCGGGGTAGCCTGGTTCGTTTCGGCGGGAGAGCAGGGCGCCCCGTCCCACTTCCAGTCCGCCCGGAAGGCCGTTTCTAACTTATAATTGCGCTGCACCGACCAGGCGGCCGAAGAGGAGGAGACGGGCAGGCCCGCGAAGAAGCTCGTCAGGGCGGCGTGAGCATGGTGCTCTTCGAAAGCCAGCTCCGGGTGGCTCCAGATCTCCCGGCTTAGCTCGCCCAGGCACTCCGAAGACTCGTCGATGCATTCAGCCGCCCACCGCTTCCATTCTTCCAAGCGCACCTCTGTGGCGGACGATGCTTCCCCTGCTTCGTTGGGTCTCATTGCAATTGTCGGACAAAAGGAAGGAAGGACCGGAGAAAATAAAAGGGAGCAGCAGAGGAACTGTTCTCAGCTTTCCGAGGAGAGGAAATATAATAATAATAATAATAATAATAATAATAATAATAATAATAATAATAATAATAATAATAATAATAATAATAATAATAATAATAATAATAATACCGAATTTAAAAAATACGCCTTACAGAAGAACTAGCAACCCCGAAACTCGCCGAGCAGCCTGAACTTCACATTGCCCGAGATGCATCTTATATATCCTCGTTTATTTCGCAACTCTTTCCCTAAAGCCTGCTGGGAATAGTAGTTTTTTTTTTTTTTTTAAGTAATACTACTGTGGCAATGCGGAGTTCAATGCCAGACCGAATAGGGCAAAAGTCGCTGTTTACTTGACAGGGAAGGGAGAGGCCGACTGAAGCAATATTTCAGTGGCAGATAAGACGGAATCTCGATGGGAGGGGCGAGGGAAAGCTCCCCGCGCGCAGCCGCAATCGGTTTCCTCTCTTTGCAAGTCGCGTTTTAGCCGAGGCAAAGGTTCGTCTGTGTGGACTGTTGTTCAGTCTTACAGCTTTAGTCTCATCACTTGTTTGTAGGTATTTTGGTATTGCCATCACTAAAAAGAAATCACCAGCTATGCTTGATGCCCATCTAATTTTGTCTTGACCAACAGCACAGCTGCTTAGAACCAATTTCGTTTTGTTTATCATTATTATTTGTTTTGTTCACTGATAGAGCGTCCACCACTCCAGGAGGTAGGCTTTACTTTACTTAAAATTCCTCACATTATTAAGGAAATTCTTCCATAAAAGTTTAGATCCCATTCTGTAAAGATTGGTTCTTGTTCTACCCTCAGGTAATAGGCATAATAAATTCATGGCCTCTTTTCCTGTGACAGCCATTAAGTATTGAAAATCTGCTATTATGTCTCCACCTGGAAGTTTTAGGCTAAACATGCCCAGTTCTTTTAACCACTCTATACAGGAGTTAGCTTTCAAATCTCTCTTCATTTTTTTATCTCTCTTCTCTGTACTGGTTCCAGGTCTTCACCATCTTTCTTGTATTGTGCTGACAAGAACAGGACATGAAATTGTTGATGTGGCCTGAACTAATGTAACAGAGTGGAAATACTACTTACCATAATCAGAACACCACATCTTTTGATACAGCCCAAGGTTGCATTTGATCTTTTGGCAACTTGCACTGGATCATGCTTAATCTGTGGTCTACCAGGATATCTAGATTCTTCTAACAAATACTAGAGCCAAACCACATACCAATCAGTCTTGTAACCATATATATGATTATTCCTACCTAAAGTCAGAACCCTACATTTCTCATCATTGAAGTGCATTGTGTTGGAAAAGGCCAAATGTTGAAGTCAAGAATTTATTCGAAACCCGATACTGTCTTTTGAAACACTAGTAATTTCAAAGTGAGTATTACTTTAAAAATGTGATTGATTTCATGAAGTTTAACTTCAGAAGTAATAATTATTTTGTTATTTATTGAGTTATATGTGTGTGTATACACGCACTCATAATACACACACATATATGAGTGAGGTGATGAGAAAGTGAGCACAGTTATTATTGCAATATTATACAAAAGGAAGCAGAGAAGGAAATATATTAAGTTTTAATCAGATAGAGAAACTGCACTGTAGGGTCTTTTATGCTTTCTAAGCTTGGTTGTTTTCTTGCAGATATTTCATTTCCCAACCAGGTAACATCATTAGTGCATGTTTATAGCAACGTTTCTTTCTTACATTCTTTCCTAGGCTGTGAATAAGTTAGCAAAAATTATGAATTATAAGAATCTAATTGAATGAAGCACTGACACAGATATCAGAAGAAAATAAAAGAACAAGAAACTGCATAGTGAGTCAAAAATTGAACACGAAAAAGGCATTGATAACCAAATATGTGGAAGAGATTGATAAAATTAAGCTGTAAATATCTTACATGATAGTAAGAAATTACTCCATTACGGTTGAAAATGAGACTATATGAATGCTTCATGTGTTCACACACTTGGAGAATTAAACAATTCTTCAGCTTAATTTATCTTGTATTCTTGAAAATCATTAGAGATCTTTCCCAATCTTGTATCCCTTCAGTAGCAGAACACCAACGTCCAGGAGGCAAGGAATGATGAGAAGTTTAGTGTTAACACTAAACCTCTTTCTAGTCTCCTATTTTCACCTTTTTCTAGTCTCCTATTTTCGCTATACTACCCAAGTGAACTAAAATTGAAGGTATTTAATTATATTTTTTCAATGCCCATGGTTCTTACTGATAGTTTTAGTCGTTTGAATTAAGAGATTACTGTTAGAACAACCTCTGTAAGCAAGATTTTATAATGTGTTAAAAATTAATTTTGATTGTGCTCTTACAGCAAATAGCAGAAGATAGCCAGAATCAAATCAAACTTCAAATGATTCTAGAAGAGCTTTGCTCCCAAACTTCAAATGAGGGTTAGAAGAGCTTTGCTCCCAGATGCAATCAGTACCTGTTAGTGAAACAGAAATGAAAGGCAATTTCTCTGTTAAGATTTGCCCTTCTGTTTTTGGGAGATAAATAGATATGTTTCAATTGCTGATTTTTTTATTTTAGGAAGTTACAATTGGGAATGTTATCTCTTTATCCTTCTGTCACTAGAATTTTAATCCTTTAGTAGCAAGCTACCTTTGAATACATCAAAAATAGATTATAGTTCTTATACAAATCCAGTGCTTTTATAAAGATAGGTTAATATAGTTCTAATAAAATATCACTTTCTTAATGTGATACAGCATTAAAACATGAAATATCTGTATAATATTGTTTTAAAATATTTAACACTTTTCAGGCTTTACTAAAACAATTTTGAGAAGAAATTTGATTGTGTAAAAAGGAAATAATATACTTATCATTACTTTGAGGTGGTATGGAGCAAGTAATACCACTAGGTACTATTCAAAAACAAAAGAAGAAATTCATTGTTTTTGCTATTGTGCTACTTTGGGAAAATTACAGGTCTGGCTATTACTATTACTAAGAGCCCCTCTATGAAGCAGGGTCAACAAGTTTGATAAATAAAGTAATAGCAAAAGAAGCTCGGTGAGATAATCCTACACAGTCATAGAAAGATGCTCTTTAATATTTGTTCATTGGCTTTCTTTTGCTTTGGTAAATTTTCTATGGAGAGTGTTAAGTGTAGGAACTTAGAAAATTTTCAAAAATTGTGCAGCAAAAAAGTGTACAACAGCCCTCTCTATCCAGATGTTTTGGATTTTAATATGTCCCAGCTAGGAGCTCAGTGATAAGGTAATATGCCAATTGTTGCCCAAAAGTTTTGCAAGTACCAAATTGCTTATTTCCCTCCCATTTTTTCTTTTATTTGTATATTGTACCATGTTATGTTTTTACTTTTTGTACTGGATATGTTTCATATTGTATTTTTTTTTCTATGGAAGCTGTTTTGGTTTTTTGGAGTGGCATAGAAATATGTTTAATGAACAAGTAGAGACTAACATATTTTGTTTGAAGCTATTGGTTAAGATGAAGTATTTTTTATAGGAGGAGAAGCCATAGTCACATGTTTTGACTACATATCCAGCAGGAAACTACTTGGACCTTATTAAAAAACATTTTACGTACTTTCATTCTGTAAAAAAGTTACACAAAATTTGGTAGTACATATCACATCAATTGTGAATGCAACATATATTAACATTTATATTGTTTAATAATATATAGATATCAAAAGCTAGAAGACTGTTGCAATATCACCCAATGATCCAATGATACCATACCTGCCAGGTAACACGTGTAAAGCTATGATTGGTCAACATAGTGAGGCAGGTAACAAAACAACCAACAACACGTGTAAAGCTATGATTGGTCAACATAGGTATTACCTTATATGGTCAGTATGCCTTATATGGTCAGTTTCCTTATATGGTCAAATATGCAAATACATAGCCTTATATGGTCAAATGTACCCAAAAGGAATGTTTCCTCACACACCCTAAACCCCACCCTAAACTTGCACAATAAAAGAGAGGGCAAAGTTTGCTCTGGGCTTCCTCCCCCAAGAACATGCCTTTGTGTCCTTGTCTTCATTGCCTCTGAGAAGCCCGTCTGGGCAGTCAGTCAGGCGTGGGCTACCAGCTGACTCCTCATCCCTGCAGTGGGACCAGCAACTCATCAACTGGTGGCTACCAGCTGACTCCTCATCCCGGCACTGGGACCAGCAACTCATCAACTGGTGGCTACCAGCTGACTCCTCATCCCTGCAGTGGGACCAGCAACTCATCAACTGGTGGCTACCAGCTGACTCCTCATCCCGGCACTGGGACCAGCAACTCATCAACTGGTGGCTACCAGCTGACTCCTCATCCCGGCACTGGGACCAGCAACTCATCAACTGGTGACCCCGACGTGACTCCACTTCACAACGTGCTCCTTTTCTAGGGAGACGTCGCCCTGACTCCCGTACTACCCACTGGGCAACAGCAAAGCGCACTCGTAAGTATGGGCTCCCCACTTTCCAAAGTTCTGTCCAAGCATGTGGATGAACTTCATTTTTTAGTCAGGAAGGCCAATGCTCTGCAAAGAACTAATGGCATGACAGTCTTTCCTCTTTCAAGGAAAGCTATAATATCTTTCTCCTCTATCTTCAAAAACATTGCCCAGCTTATTCCGAGGATGGCACTCTTAAACGCTCCACATGGGAGAAAATTGGGAAATGGATCCATCAACCTCCTCGGGCAGCGCACATATTCTCTGTACCTGGAGAGCGCTCATGGCTGCGATTGATATTTTTATCCTTCTCCTGATTCAACTTTGAATCAACAAGATTCCCTCCCTCCTTCTTCAAATCCCCCACTGCTCTTTCGGCAGCTCCTTTGTCTAATTCCCCCTGCTCTTCCAGCAGAAACTTCACCCATCTCCTCTTTGTCTTCAAACACCCCCACTCCCCCTCCCTCCTCCCCTTCAACAAAAGCCTTACATTCCTCTCATCCCTCCCCCCTTAATCCCCATCTCCTCTTCCAGCAGAAACTCCACCCACCTACTCTTTGTCTCCAAACACCCCCCGCTCCCCCTCCCTCTTCCCCTTCAACAAAAGCCTTACATTCCTCGCATTCCTCTCCCCCTTCCCCCCTCCCCCTCCCTACAGCATTTCAGCCTCAAAATTTTCCTTTACAAAACCTGACTCCTTCCCCTCTAACACCCCTCCCCCTTGCTTCGTAACACCTTTCAGGAAGCTTTAGCTAATGGGAAGATTAATGCAGAAGATCTTTCTTGCTTCCCCATGATCCTTCAAGCCCCAGTGGCAGGAGGCAATCCAGTTGCTCAGTATGCCCCCATGGAATGGAATCTTATGAAAGATCTTAAATCTGCCACCACCAACTACGGTCTAAAGTCACCCTATGTGCGTGCCATGCTGGAGAATATCTCTAACAACCATAATATTCTCTTTTCTGAATGGCAAACAATGGCTTCAATGCTCCTGACATCTCCCCAACTTGCCGACTCCTCTTTGATCATGGAAGGGGTGGTCGCTGCCCCCTTTCTTTATGACTCATCCACTCTTAATTGCCTCTCTCTTACAGCAGTAGGTGATAGACCTTTCTCATTGCCTGCTAACACTATAGTAGCCACTCTTGTTATTGCAACCTTTTCCCCTCTATTCCATGCCCTCAAGGGCTTGATCGCATCATCCCCAACTGTCTGCTATCTTTGGCTATCTTGCCCACAGCTATTCTCTTCCAAACAGCCCCCAAAACAAAGAAGCTGTGCATCATCGAATGGCTTCACCTCCCTCACACTCCTAGCCATCACAGTTTTCACTGATGGCTCTAAAACAATTAAGATGCCTCAACCTTCCCCTCTATCAGCAGGGGAAAGTCATAGTTATTTTCATCAAAACAAAAAGGCTCTGGTTAAACAATTTGGCATTTCTCTGCAGTTTGCAAGCAAAAATGCTTCCTCAAGGGATTAATCCCAGGGGCATAGAGGCTTGTGAGACATGGCAAATGGATGTCACTCAATTCTCACCTTTTGCCCCTTGGAAATACCTTCACGTGTCTATTGACACCTATTCAGGGTTCATCATAGCCACCCCTCAAAGGGGAGAAAAGTCAAAGCACGTTATCAATCATTCTATTTGGACCTTCGTAGTACTGGGACTGCCAAAAAATCTAAAAACAGATAATGCACCAGCCTATATCAGCTCTCAATTCTCTGAGTTCTGCTATCACTGGTCCATTATCCACAAGTTTGGGATTGCCTACAATAGCCAGGGGCAAGCTATTGTTGAAAGGGCTCATCAAACCTTAAAATTGGCATTGCAACGATACATGGGGTCAAATGGCCTTAAGGGCCCCCCTAGCCTCCCAGCATTACAAAATATTTTGAATGTTTGTCTGTATACGCTCAACTTCCTTAATCTCACTGGCACCCCTCCCCTGTCTGCTGCGTCTCGACACTTTACTAAACCACCTGTTCCCACTTCGAGACCACTTTCCTGCATGGAAAGGACCTGCTGAATTGATCACCTGAGGTCAAGGCTACGCAGCAGTCCAGCTTCCTGACAGAACTCTTTGGGTTCCTGCAAGGTGTGTCCGCCCATATCACCGCCCACAACCAGCGAAGCCATCATCCAAAAAAGATGACAGCACTTCTCTTCTTCCTGCTTGGCTGTTCGTTTTGCTGGACTGATGGGACATCCACCAGCCTTAACACCCACAAACCACACAACATCACATGGACAATCAAGGACGCTTATGGGCAAATATTCAACTCTACAACTAATTACACCATGATTTCTTCCTATTTCCCCAAATTACATTTTGACTTTGCTGAAATGATTATGTATTATTGACAAAAAAATCATTTTGTATTCAGGTACAATTGTTTCCCAAAATTGATGTATATAACTCAGAAGATTTTGTTTCTTTACTAGAACCTAGACAATGTAACCTTAGGGCAAAAGAAAGTAGTAACTGCTTTGATGCTAACTGTACTGCTGGGATTGGGGCTTCTGGGACGACCACAGGTATAGCTGGCCTTGTTACTTCTGATCAGCATCTTCGCCAGTTAAGTGCCACCATAGATGAAGATCTTAGAAGGGTCGAAAAATCCATTCTTGCCTTGCAAACTTCTCTTACCTCTTTATCTGAGGTGGTCTTACAAAACCGCAGAGGCCTAGACCTCTTGTTTTTGAAACAAGGGGGACTATGTGCTGCTCTTAAAGAAGAGTGTTGTTTCTATGCTGATAGCTCAGGAGTTGTCCTAGATTCCATGAAAGAACTAGACACCAGATTAAAATTAAGAGAAAGGGAGCAGGCTTCACAACATACTTGGTATCAAGGACTATTTAACCTTTCCCCATGGTTAACAACATTGTTATCTGCTATAGCTGGTCCACTTATCCTTCTCTTGTTGGCATGTACCATTGGACCATGTGTGATAGGTAAATTCTTAGAAATCCTTAAAAGAAAATTTGGCCAAATTGATTCGGATTTATACTCAAAACAAAAACAAATTAATGCGCTAATAGAGAAAAAGGCCCTCTTGCAATTCTCCTCAGATTCCGATGACTCTGATAACGAGTTCACCAAAGATGCTGCCAAGGGGAACCACGAATTCTCATGAACCTATGACAGGATGAGTCGGAGGACCTAGACTGGACATAACAGTGAGGATAGTGAGTAAATAGCCCCAAAAACAAAATAAAAACAGGAGATGTTGCAATATCACCCAATGATCCAATGATACCATACCTGCCAGGTAACACGTGTAAAGCTATGATTGGTCAACATAGTGAGGCAGGTAACAAAACAACCAACAACACGTGTAAAGCTATGATTGGTCAACATAGGTATTACCTTATATGGTCAGTATGCCTTATATGGTCAGTTTCCTTATATGGTCAAATATGCAAATACATAGCCTTATATGGTCAAATGTACCCAAAAGGAATGTTTCCTCACACACCTAAACCCCACCTAAACTTGCACAATAAAGAGAGGGGCAAAGTTTGCTCTGGGCTTCCTCCCCAAGAACATGCCTTTGTGTCCTTGTCTTCATTGCCTCTGCGAGAGAAGCCCGTCTGGGCAGTCAGTCCAGGCGTGGGCTGCCAGCTGACTCCTCATCCCTGCAGTGGGACCAGCAACTCATCAACTGGTGGCTACCAGCTGACTCCTCATCCCGGCACTGGGACCAGCAACTCATCAACTGGTGGCTACCAGCTGACTCCTCATCCCTGCAGTGGGACCAGCAACTCATCAACTGGTGGCTACCAGCTGACTCCTCATCCCGGCACTGGGACCAGCAACTCATCAACTGGTGGCTACCAGCTGACTCCTCATCCCGGCACTGGGACCAGCAACTCATCAGAAGACACCACTTTATTGTAATGAACAAAATAAGGAACAAGTCCACTCGCATATGGTACTGGAAACATAGAAGGTATTTTGATATATTTTTGTTTCATTCTGAATATGGTCCATTTTTGTGATTTGAACACTAAACAAACTTCATCTTTTAATACAGGGTCCCCAACCCCTGGTCTGTGGCCCAGTAACCAGGCTGCAGCCCAGCTGGAACCGGGCTGCACAGGCAATGGGCAAAGGCGTAAAGCTCCATTTGTGCAAATAGTAGGCGGGTGGGTAGGTGTGCAAAACTATCCCCTCTCCGCCACTACTGTTGCTGGTCTGTGGAGCCAGAAAGTTTGGGGACTGCTGCTTTAATAAATTTGTTTGTTAACTTGATAAAACAACACAGAAAATAACACTGTATATTTGCCCTTTTTTCAAGACACAGTTATTGGATGAATTAAGACTTACATTTTATTTTTCACATGCCAAAATATTTGCTGTGTTAAAACAATTAGTCTAAATTGTATGAATCCCTAATATTTCTTTGCAATTTTAAAATAGTCCCTGATGTCAGCATGAGTAGGCTTCAGCAACGTATGGTCATATTTGCATGAACACATTAGGAGTTTTCCTTTCCTGTTTTGGGGATTGAAGAAAAATCAATTATACTGACAGATATATCCTTAAGTGAATGAAACTGTACTTTCAGAAAGCTTTAAAAATCAAATCTTTTATGTTTGAGATGAGATACAGACTGATGTGTACAGGCAGATTCTAAGAATATTCCTACAACTTCTCAGGTATATCTATTCAAAAACTTTTAACCAAATATAACAGACAAAGATGAGATGCCATGCTTATTGGACAAATATGAAATAATCATGATGGTGCCTTAATCACTAGAGTGAATTAGCTCTCACTATCCTGGCTTGAAAAGCATCTTTTTGATTTGTTAAGGTAAAAATGGAACACACTGGCATTTTTACAACAGATTTTGCAATATATTTTTCCCAATTATGGTAACTATGATTGAGCTTACTGGAGTGGAGATGAGTGGACACATACAGGAACAAGACACAGATGATCTGGGAGGGGAGAATATGTAAGAAAGAATGTTTCCCGTGAATCCAGGAGGTAGATGAGACAAGTGTTCTTACTGGTGGAAAAACAAACCACTCACCAGCTTTGCCAAGTCATAGTACTGAAAAGGGGGAAAAACCCTTTACTTCCAAGAAAGCAGCAACAAAGAGGGAAAAAAACAAAAACCACATGGAACTTCTGTATGGCAGTTTTCATTCTGTTTCTTCTCCCAACAGCCAAGAACAGGCAGGGCGTAATAAACAAATTACCTCTTCAATGGATGAAAATGTTTTTATTATGGAACTCAAAATAGTATGTGTCTTCAGAGTTGCTATAGCCCCTGGAGTCCTAACAATTTCCTACCTTGAATTCTGCACAAAATAAAAAGAAAGGTACATTTAGAAAAATGGGATAAGAAGGAGAATATAAAGAGCAAAAGCTTAAATGAATATAGTTGTAAATATAAAAAGCCTGGACCAAGAATGAGAGTTTGGTATTTGGTGTAATGGTTAAGGCATCAGACTAGAAAACAGGTGGCTATGATTGTAGTCCTACTTTAGCCAGCTGTGTGATCTTGGACCAGACATACTCAGCCCTTGGAAGCAGGCAAGAGCAAAATACAATCTTGCCAAGAAACTACATAGACACTTCTAAGTAGAACATAAGCTTCCTAACAGACAGGAAGCAGCACGTGAAGCTAGGCAGAATCACATCTGATACCTGTATAATCAGCATAGCCCCTCCCCCAAGGCTTTTCCCTATATACCAATGATTGCTTCTCAAACAATCCATCTGTTAAAATACTGAAGTTTTCAGATGATACAACAGTGATTGGTCTCATTTGAGAAAACGATGAATCCGCATACAGGAGGTTGTACAACTTGCCTCGTGGTGTAACCAAAACAATCTGGAACTGAACACACTCAAACCGTAAAAATGGTGGTAGACTTTAGGAGAAACCCTCCCATACTACCACCTCTTACAATACTAGATAACACAGTATCAACAGTAGAGACCTTCAAATTTCTAGGTTCTATTATATCACAAGATCTAAAATCAAAAACATCATCAAAAAAGCACAACAAAGAATGTTCTTTCTGTGCCAACTCAGAAAGCTCAAACTACCCAAAGAGCTGCTGATACAGTTCTACAGAGGAATGATTGAGTGTATCATCTGCACCTCTATATCTGTCTGGTTTTGTTCTGCAACCCAACAAGACAGACACAGACTTTAGAGAGTAATCAGGACTGCAGAAAAAATAATTATATCAACCTCTCTTCCATCGAGGACCTGTATACTGCACGAGTCAAAAAGAGGGCTGTGAAAATATTTACAGACCCCTCACATCCTGGACATAAACTTTCAACTCTTACCCTCAAAACGATGCTATAGAGCACTGCACACAGAACAACTAGACACAAGGACAGTTTTCTCCCAAATGCCATCACTGCTAAACAAATAATTCCCTCAACATTGTCCAATATTTACAAAGTCTGCACTATTCCTGTTAATCTTCTCATCACTCCTTCTCACCCATCCCTTCCCACTTGTGCCTGTATGACTGTAACTTTGTCGCTTGTATCCTTATGATTTATATTGTTTCATACTATGATTTGATTGCTTATTGTACTCTATGACTATTATTAAATGTTGTATCTTATGATTCTTGACTCTTGATGAATGTATCTTCTTTTATGTACACAGAGAGCATTTGCACCAAGACAAATTTCTTGTGTGTCCAATCGCACTTGGTCAATAATAGAATTCTATTCTATTCTAGTTATACAGTCGGCAGGTGTCAATACAGACTGGGCTTAAAAATTTCATAAAATGTAACAAATCAGATTTCTGAGAACACTTAAGTTTTAGATATTTATCTTTGGAAGAAAAGGGGTAGGGAGCCAAAAGCTCTTAAAGAACTCCCAACTGGCTGCCCAGATAGAAAGCGGAAGAAAGTTGTTTCAGCCAATATCCCAGTTAATGTAATCCTTCCAAACAGATCTTTTCTGGAGACACCACTCATTAGTATTACAACTCAGGATGACGTCAAAAATCCAAGACTAGAAAAGAAAAAATCCTCATGGGGACTGATCTTTTAAGTAAATTTGCCTCTTCTGTTTTATCAACACTTAAAAAAGACTTCCATATGGAAAGAAATAGGCAAAACCAGCAGCTCTGAAGTATTTCCTACATTCTGTTGTACTGCCCTTCTTTCAATTTTGTGGGTTTCTTTACATAGAATTATTTGACTTGTATTGATGTCATAGTGGACTTAGTTAACCAGGAATGTCCCATTTGACCCTTTGTAAGGCAGGAAAGACTATTTTGTTTTGAAACTTAGCAATGATGGTGGGTTACCTTTAGTTGGGATTTTATTTTATAGGCTGGAGATAGTGGGTCGTTGGAGATTATGTTATTTTACCGGATTTCTTACTAGGTTTTTAAAAAAATGCTTGTGAACAGTCCAGAATCTTGGGGAAGGGATGTGTAATGCTAGATACATAATAAACTTGCTCTTCTTGCATCCCTATTGCTCTCTAGATATTGACGGATTGCTCTTTATTTCAGTAAAAAGCCCTTCATCGTTGGGAGAGTTCCTATTTATGATGCTAGAATGAAATAAATTGAAGAGTTGGGGAGGAGGGAGGGAACCACTGAAGGACCCGGGATGCCCGGCTGCTTCTAAAGATGCCAGAACTCGACTGAGCCTGATCGGTTTCCCAGCCGCATGAGAGACTCCGCGAAACCCGAAGCCTCCGGCCCTGTTGAAAATCCAGCGTCTTCCCCCCACCACTCTTCCCCTCTCCGCAGTTCCTGGGACAACTCCCGCGGTGTCTAGCGAGGCCGCGACCTGTAGGAGGAGACTTGCGCAGCCCTTTCTCTCTCCACCTCCGGCTCTCGCCATTGTTCCCGCCCCCTCGCCGACTCTTTCGGGCCTCTGTGCACTGTGGCCGCCGCGGCGCCGCTCGCCGTCGCCCTCCCGGCCTTTTCCGCCGCAGCCGCAGCCGCCGCCTCCTTCTCTTCCTCCTCCATCTCGAGCTCGTGTTGCTCGGCTCGCAGCTGGTCTGTTCCCGAAGGGGAGATCCCAGGCCTCCGACCGCCATGTCCCGCTATACGCGGCCTCCCAACACCTCGCTCTTCGTCAGGAACGTGGCGGACGCCACTAGGTGAGGAGACGGTGGAGGGAGGCGGCTCAGAGCTATAAGGGAGCGGCTGCGGGAACGCGATGGGCCTTTTCGGAAGAGCGGGGCTCGTCGCTCCTCTATTTTGGGAATAGGGCGCCGAGGCAGAGACGTGGGGCTCGAACGGAGCGTAATGAGCGGCCCGGGTTAGGGATGAGGGGGAAAGAGAGCGTCACCATTTTCGAGGTGGTGGTATTTATTTGTTTTAATTCCCCACCAAAGTCTGTGCATTTCATACCTGCACCGAATATTAACCTATTGGGGAAGCTTTGCTCCTCAAGGCCTCTGAAGCTTATCCCAAGGAGAACGTTGTTCATTTCCTTGCTAATTTTTTCCTCAAATGTTATTTATTGGGTGTTAAAAGAATCACAGAATGCACAATGGGAAAAAGCACGAGGGGGGGAAAAATAAAGCCTCTCTATAGGATTAAGAAGTAAGAGCTTCCAATGTCAATTCTCCCCCATGCCCTGCTTTAAGGGGACAACAAATTAATTCCTATGAGGAAGACTTAACTTGCTTTTGTATCACCATAGCAGTATGTTTCTCTGGGGGAATCCAGCAGCATGCCCCAACACGTTGGGCCCAAGATTTGGGGAGACCTTCATAGATTTTTGATATCTTCCCAGTGTGCTTTCAATGAAATGTAAGCTTAGACCAAGGATATAATTCTGTGGATTCAATCTCACCTTCCTTTTCTTTTGACATTATTACCTCCAGGCCTGGGGTTTAATTGAAAGTCATATAACTTAATGATGCAAATGGGAATTAGGCTTTTGTAGTTTTTTTTAAATACAAGGTAGGTACTGTATGTTTTGAGATGTGGAGATTATAATTTGGAAGTGGATTGTATTTGCTGAAATTCTCTCCTGTCAATGAAGAGGCCACCAGTTGTTTGTATAGGTTTCAGTTCTTGGTATGTTTTGAAAGTAACTTGTCTTATCATGTTAAGTGATAAGATTTTTGCCCTTGTAGATATCAATTACATATAAAATGTCTACTGTGTCTACTGTGTTTCATCAGTATCATTAATTGAAAATTATTTTTCAATTTTAACTGATTTAAGTACAGTTCCCTGATTAATTAACATTTAATCATTTCTAATATACATGGTAAAGATTCCCCCAATTGAGTTTGGGTCCTGGTAATTGCATCCATGCAATTTTTTCTGAAGTATTATCAAAATTATTTGTAATTGCCTTCTGTTGCTGTGTGTGTGAGAGAGTCATTTATTCTCCATTCTAATCATCAACCCCAAGATTTTCAAGTTGTCCTTCACTCAAAAATAATCAGGCCTGAGCCTATTTATCTCCATAGATTTATCATTTAAAAAATGAATATAGTAAACCTATTGAAACAGTTCTTCTTTAACATAGGAGACCTTTATCTAAATTTTTTATAGTTATCCTGTCTTCCTGGGACTTAAAAAGAGAACAGAATAAATAGATCATACAATATTTGAATCCAATTAGTCAGATGTTTTGGATCTAGCATAGCATCTTCCTGGAACCGTCACTACCCCTTAAAAGGATACAAACTCCTGGGCTTATTGGTAGATGTATAAATTCAGGACAAGTGTTTAAAATTGGGAGATGGCTGTTGCTATCCTTATTAAGTGCATGATGAGAACATGACAGGATGGAAGTAAATGCCCATACACAGTCTGTATAAATTTGGTACATATGTTCCTCTTGGCTTCTAGGTGCTCCTTAAGAAAAGATTTTTTGAAATGACCCTCATAGCATTAGTATTCCATATATTATTATTAACACACTCTGATGCTAAGGAGTTTTACTCCCCCTCCCCACTAGAAAAGAAATCTGTTCCAAATGCAAAAGACAAGCAGAGGAGAGGAGTTTCAGTTTTAATTTCACAGCAGTAACAAGCTTTAGTACAGAACAGTTGAGTTAAGCCACACCCAGGCTCCTTGCTGTCTCCTTGCTCACACAGCAATACTGCTTCAGTTTCCAAACAGCCCTCAACTCTCTCACACAGTGACAGGATGCTAGTCAGATGAATACCGATGGATGCTGGCAGGCAGAAGCACAATTTTTCCCCCTTATTTTCCTCCCCAAAAGCTAAGCCCGATCACATAGTTTTGTAGCGAAGCATGGGTATAGAGCTAGTTATATATAAAACTTCAATGCAGTACGGCAGTGGCTTCATAACTGGATGTCCAACTCAGCTATCCAGGCGATTCCCTCTGGATTTGCTTCATTCAGATCTTCTATCTAGGGAGTTAGAGAACGCATGTCTTGAGCAATCTTGCATGATATATTTCATACTTTGTGAGATGGTGACAGGACAACCTATGTTGCTGCTTCTGAAGGCCTCTTGAATTCATATATTTCCTGAGCAAGCGCTGCTACTGTGGCTCTTTTCAGGAGCTATCAAGAAATATAGAGAGTGTACTCACTTCTAATTTGAAACACCTTTATGCAAATCTAAATACTGCATACATCTGAGTATAAATTATAAAACAATGCTTTATGAATAGAATGCGGTTGTATAGTTTTTTCCTCTATTGAAGTACCACCCTTTTATCTTTCATTAACAGAAAACTGCATCCCTATAAAATCTGCTGTTACCATTGCTAAACTATAACCTGTTAACCTCTGTTTCAACTCCTTATACTTCCCTGTCTTATCCCCAAGGTAATGAGTGATAAAAGTAGCCATGATGATATCCGAGCAGGAGGAAAACATTCCTTTAGTATTACAGCCAAGAGCAGCTTAAGTTTATCTTGCTCATGGGTGAGGGCAACATCAGGAGATCTGATAAAATAAAGATGCTTCCAGGCCATTTTTATGTTACAGTTTAGGTACCAGTAGAGAAAAGGCCTTTGCCATTTATTTGGGAGTAGGAAACTTCTCTGACAATTTCACTGAATTTGTTTTCATTGTAATGGACCCATAAATTATAGGTTGCTTACATATAAACAAAATGATGCTGTGGAAACTCCCACTGATGGAAAAACCAAGGATGTTGTTAATGAGTTAATTTACCTGTTGTTGATCTAGCCAGTTTCTTTCTGCAGCAAGAAAAGGGAGGAATGAAAAAGCACAAGGACAGTGAACATGATCACTTTCATTACTGTATTATATCCCCTTTCTATCAGAATATTCCATGAAGAGAGATATTCTCACAAGAATTTAGGAAGCAAGGCATCATATTCTGCACGTATAGGGTTTTTGCAATTTCTTTCAAAAATGATCAAATTCCTCATTTAATGGGAATTTTAGAATTAAACCACCTCTTTCTTTAAAGATGAAATGAGTAGTTAATGATTTTCTTCTTTGTTCATCAAAAATTTGGGGAGAATTCAATTTAGCTGACAGCTGTACAGTGAGGAAATACTATTGTTTTACATCACAATATAATTGCAATGTAGATTGGCCCCTTTGCATTAGCAAAAGGTACATAATAAATGCTTTATTGAAACAAACAGATTAATTTTGAACAACGCAAATTGATTTAGGATCATGGCTGTTAAACATTTAAAATTTGTTTGCTAAGATTCTAATATGGATCTGTACCACCATTCTTTTCACACACCCTCCCATGTAGCTTGTTAATTATGTTTTCGAGATATGTACTTCGATGCTCCATCTTTATTCATTGGTTCTTATACTTAAACAACAAGCAATGAATCAAACAAACTGTTTATGCACTAAATAACGATATAGAAGAATGAGACTCATGTAAATTGGGATCAGTTTGTTTAAATCCGGGGTTCTAGGGATTTTCTTCAGTTTGTAAAGATAGTATTTTTATTTTTTGGATGCAAAGACTTTGTTGCAACCAGAGTGGAATTTCTTTTAATTTTTGTTAGAGAAGTGAGACAATTCCCTTGTTATAATAGGATTTTTGTTTATTTGAAATGACTGATTCTTTATGACAAGTGTCCAAAAAAGTTTCCTTTTAGCTAATGAATAAATGATTATTGTCCAACCTATCAGAAATTTGTATAAATACCTAGTTATTTGGTTGTATAATCAGAAAACATAGAAGCAAAAATAAAGAACCCAATTTCAGCAGTTAGCTGGATAACTAGATTCTGAGGTGAGATTCTAAAGTGAAGGTGGAAATTGAACCTGGTTTTCCCCATGCTAATCTAACACCTTAATATTTGTCCTATACTGTAGCTGTTATGTTTATAACTAACCTATTTAAGGTTACATTATACAATACATAGTATAATGTATTGTAGAAATGCGGTTCTTAATTACTAATTAGTATCCGTCCTTCAGTAAGTCTTTGATCCCCATTTATTCAGTTCTCTGTAGTGCATAACCACTTTTATGAGTTCTTGTAACCCTTTCCAAACTCATCACTACATCACATTTTTACTGTGTAAAGAAGTTTTCATTTTCTCTTTCCTGAATCAGTTTAAGTGTAGACTTCATGTTCAGCTGTCACTATATTTGTGAGAGAAAAACGTGTGCTTTTACTTTCTCATAGTGTTCTCACCTGCATAAGTCCTGGTACGATCTGTCAGGCTACATTGTACTCTTTTTTTAGATTTGAAAAGAGAACAGTGTATAATAGCAGTTTTAGGAAGGGAAAAAAAACTTTGAAATGTTCTTGTTTGTGGCCTTTTTGTCATGCATCTGGCTGCCTGAATTGTTTCACTGTTCAAATAAAACACAAATAAAAATTGTCCATTACTAGAAAAATAAAGTTTAAGGGAGGCTTTAAAGGTTCCTGTCTGTTTTTGCTTAATATAATAGTCATATATTTGAAAGTATTAAAATATTTGCCAGTTTTGATTTCCCCAAGTAGCCAAAGTAGTGGTTAAAATTTGAAGTAATACCACAAGAAATCTTAGGATTATACAAAGTATTTTTTAAAAAATATTTTTAAATATAGAAAACATTTCATGGGTACCAGGTGCCATTATATAGAAACACTCATGTTTTTTTGCCTTATTTCTAAAACACTTCAGGCCTGAGGATTTGCGCCGTGAATTTGGTCGATATGGCCCTGTAGTAGACGTATACATTCCGCTTGACTTCTACACAAGACGCCCACGAGGATTTGCTTATATACAATATCCTTTATTTCATTGTATTGTTATTGCGGTGCATTGTTGTTATTGCATCCTAACTTAATGTATTTATTTCTTTGTCTCAGAAAATGTAAAGCAGTCCACAGTGGCTGGCAAGCACCCCAAAGTTTGAATGAACCCGGTTAGATAGAGTCCAAGCAGGCAAGCCAAAAGACACCTTAAAGTTCAAGCTTCAAGGAATAAAGAGGGAGGGTGGAAAAAGATAAAAAGAAAACTGGAAGAGGGAAAGTCCTTTTTCAAGGAAAAAGACAAAGCCACAACACCAAGTTAAGGCTTCGGCTTTCCGACATTTGCACGAGTTCCAAAGTCAAAGCCAAGTCTGATTTGGTTGGTTCTACGGCCCTTGTCAAGTCCATCTAGCAAGCCCAAAAGAGTAACGGTCAAGATCAAGTGACATGGAGGTAACTGACAAAGTTTCCTTTTGTATCTTATCGCTCAAACTCTTACATTTCAAGTCAAGAATTTGTTTGTTTATAACTGTTCTAGTTTTAAATACTGTTTTCTTAAATTAATACAAAATAATTGTATACGAATATTTGTTGGCTTTTCTATTAATTTATTCCCTAACAAAATCAATATAAATGCAACAGTGCTTGTTTTGATTATCTAGCACAATTTTTAAATCATCAAAATTTATTTGTTGTAAAAGAATTTAAAAAGCAGCAAAATGAAAAGAAAGTCAGATTATGAAAATAAGTGGCAGAATAATATTGGACTATGTTTTCAAATTTTAAACTGTAGTTATCCATTAGGTGCGAATGAAGACCCTTATTGCAAGGTGTATACTGTAACTATATTTGCACCCAAAGATGCACTAGATATATAAGGGCTCAGTTATACAGAAAATTCCTTCCTGTCAGGACTTTGGCATTCATATAAAAGAAGAAGCAGATTTGTTACACAAAGATATGCCATTGAAATGAAATGAAGTTAGCCTCTGCAGGAATTTTGTATTTGTTTCAGTGCTCAAAGATTTTTGGATTTAAAATGCATTCAGTCTTCTCTATTTTGTTTGAATATTGAGATGCTTCATATTTTACAGTATGCCAGATATATGTCTTCCATTGCTGCAGTATACCAGATACATGTCTTCTATTGCTGTTTTTGATTAGTTTCAGATGTTGATTTATTGCATTTGTTTACTTTAGACCAATATTATGTAAATCTATCCAGTATAATTTACTCAGCAAGTCATGATTAAAACAATTACGTTTATGATGTATGAATATAGACAAAGTGTGAAGGGAGATTTACATTTCCAAAAACAGCTGACCAGAATTTTGAAGTCCCACACAAAATACCCACCAACCTTGTAATAGATAATACTTAAAAATTAAATCTATGTACTAACTTTTGCATGCCTGTGCAAAATTGGAATGATTACATGATAAGGTAATGATACCTTCTATCTATTCTGGGACCCTGGTAGATGCTTCAGCTTGATAGAGTGCAAAGCCAGTAGTGTTTTGAAACATTTATTGAACACTTGAAAGTGAATAGTGGCCATTGGTTCTTTTTCCTGAATGGAGATGTGATCTTCCTTTCATACTTTATATATTTCTTAGCATATCTCTTAATAAAATGTTGGTATAATTAAGAGACCACATAGAATATGCAACTGTTAAGTTTTATGTAGAATATAAAAATAAGATAATTTATTTTTAAAACATTTGAATGTGTGGTCTATGCTATATGATACATTTTTTTGCTTTGTGCATGTTTAAAGTGTCCTTAACAGACAGTCATGTTTGAAGATGTTCGTGATGCAGAAGATGCTCTTTATAACCTCAATAGAAAGTGGGTATGTGGCCGGCAAATTGAAATACAGTTTGCACAAGGGGATCGCAAAAGTAAGTGAAAATAAACACATCACTTACTTATTCTGCAAATATTTATTTAACAAAGTAGATTTTCATATTGCTTAGAATGATGCAAGCACAAAAACCACGACACTCACAATGGAGAGGGACAGTTTATTAAAATGTAAAAGTAATAGCATGCTAACAAGGTAAGGCGATTCTGTTTCTTTGCATTCGCCCAGTTTTTGTTTTAATTTCCAGCCCCAGGTCAGATGAAGTCAAAAGAACGTCGCCAGTGTTCTCCAATGGATTACAGAAGATCAAGAAGCCGCAGCCGAAGGAGGACACGTAGCCGAAGTTCATCATGGGGCTGGAGTAGAAGACACTCTGACAGCTTTAAAGAGTAAGTTAGTTTCAATATCAACCAGTGTAAAAAAAATACTACTTCATAAAGTGGGGCATGATTCAATTGCATAAACTGTTTCAAGATAATATAATGGCAAAGATGGTAACCCGATGGTGAGGGAAAGGAAATGTTGTTCAAAGTCATTTTGGAGTAGAATGGCATAGACAAACCATAAACAAATAAATAATGACTTCTGTTATATGTATAGGTTCAATGTATCTGTGTCCTTAAAAATAATTTGAACACAAGGACTGGAGATTAGAGTTGATCCACAATGTAGAGTTAACTATGAATGCTTATATTTTATAACTTTGAAGCACTGAGTTATCTTTGTTTTGCCTTCTGTCTCTTAGTGGTTGTATTCTTGTTGCCATTGCAAGGTACAAAATGTGCACACAAGATGTACAAAATGCAATTCGGAATGTGTTTGGTTTCAGCAGAAGGCTAAACAATTTAGGCATGCTGTCTAAGAAAGATCCATCCACGTTCACTTTCTGGGATTGTTTTAAATCCTTTTTTAAATGTCCACAGTAGTTTCCTTAGTTCCAAAACACAACTGGGGACTTTGGGTATATAGTCTGCCTAGAACACACAATAAAGGAAACAAACTGCGGCAATTGTTTGGATCAAACAAAGATCTAATGCTGTGGATGATTTGCAGGTCAAGACGTAGACGGCATTCTTATAGTCAATCTAAGTCTCGCTCAAAATCTCTTCCAAGGCATTCCAGCTCACCAAGACGATCAATCACACCTCAAAGAAATTCTACCTCTCGAGGAAGATCGCGGTCAAAATCAATGCAGAGATGTTCAAAATATGCTGAGAAATCGCCCTCCAGCTCCCATCGAAGACGTTCTACTTCAAGGACAAAGTCACGCTCACATCCAAAGCGCTCAGGTTCAGTGACCAGATCGCTATCTAAATCTCCACGAAAACATGCCAACTCCAGTTCTCGTTCTAGAAGTTTCTATCAGAGAAATAGTAACCAGTCAGTATCTGAAGAAGATTAATGTGTTTTTCTAACAGTTTTTTATGAGCACAAATTAAGAACAAAATTTGTCCAAATGTACCTGAAATGTAAGATAATTGATTAATGGGAGGTGTTGCTATGTTCTTTGGGTCCATATTTTAATAAGCAGAGCTCTTCAAAATTTCCTAGCATTAAATAAACATTTATTTAGCCTAGATTAGTTTATCTTAACAATACAATTTGAACCTAGGCTCACTCTACTGGTATAAGCTAGCATTATGCTCTGCTCTTAAATCAAGTTTTCTTTTTTGGACAGAATTGTCTTTGGACCTTACTTTCAAATCTTTGGAACAGCAAGAAATTTATGCTACTGTAATTTTGTACTGGCTTAAGGGTTCACACAGGTCTGTCTGGTACTTTGTAGTGGAGTTGGAAGGGAAAGCCTTTGTCTACCATTTCTACTTACTTTAGTAGGTATTGCAGTACAGTTGTGTCAGCCAGAAATATGGAGATGCTGATGGATCAGATTTTCCATTCCACCAATGCAAGTCATTCCCCCTCCCCCTGAAATTTCCAAGCAGCATATAAGAGGAGATGAGCACGCAGAAGTGAGTAAAAATCAAAGTAAAATTACATGCAATTCAATGCTTCAATGGCAGGTCTGCCCTCCGGATAGGATTAAGTGTTCCAATAATTTGGATTTTATATTGTTTATGTTAATAATTTTGCTGCTGTTGACCTTATTTTAATTGGCGCTATTTGGTGCCTTTTTGGTGATACCAAGATTTTATTTGAGGACAACCATTCATGTATATTCTTAAGGCAAGTATCTTTTAAGAAACAAAAATTGATAGGAAGGCACTGCAACTCAAGTTGTAAAGCTTCTTTGAATTAAAGCTTGTCTGTGTTTCTCTAAAGCATGTTAACAGTGTAAACGGGGATACTTGTATAATATATAGAGATACATGTATGACATAAGATAGTAGAAGTCTAGCATTTGCCTTAATTTCATATTTAAAACTGTTTAGATCTGGCAATTTCACTTCAGACTTTTATTTGAAAAGAAAGTAATACTGTGGAATTTTCTGGAACTAAAATTACGAATTTACATGAATGATTTATAACATTGCATTACATTAGATCTCACTTCTGTTGTCAAATGAAGGTGAATTTCAGGAAATCATTATTTTCCCGTAAATGATAAAATATGGTTGAACATTGGATTTCTAGAATGAATGAAGGGTGTGAAACGGTGTATAAGGACACCAGTGCAAATGAAGTGCTAGACATTCCCCATTTGATCAATAAAAAAAATAATTTGCCTGCAAATAGAAAAAGAGCTTGGCAATGAAATGCCAAGTCTAGATTTTTTTATTCCTGGATGGGCTGTCTCTGCTGTAAAGAGCTTAAAACAAAATACATTTCATAATATAATTTCCATTTGCAGACTGAACTGATACAGTTCACTTTCTGGTTACATACTGCTATTTAGTAGAAATAGCTTTTGCTCTTGTGCAGCAATCTTTTTTCAGAAACATGAATAATGATCACGTGATTAATTTGATTGACATTAGTGCTTATGGAAAACAGATTAGTTAAACAGGTTTTTTAAAAGGAGATAATTAGAAATATAAGATAATTTGGGTTTGTAATAAAAGTTGTTAAGCACATGATTTTCATGTGTGGTTAAATGTTTTTGTGAAACTCTTAACATTTGTTGTGTAAAATTTATCACATCTATATTTTCAAAATATCATTGTAGTAGGTGATCAGTATAGATGACACCAACAAGCATTTTAAATTCTAAGCCTGTAATATGATTTAACAGTTAAGCGACTCAGTATAAAGTCATTATTAGTGTTTAACTCAAGTAACAAAGGGTATTCTAATTTTTTTTTTGTATTTTACAATATATGACACTTTGCATTGTGTAGTAATATTTGAAGACTATTTGTTTTTTAAATGTATGGTAACTGTGATGTCTGTTACATGGTACAAGCACTGCATTGTATTAAAATAATTGTAGTGGCAGTAAAACTACATTTCACGAGCAAGTGTTGGGAGTATCATTGTTATTTCATAACTTAAGGTTATTTCAATAAAATACATGCAGTTTTCATCTTTGCTTCTTTAAACATGTGTTTGCTTTCAGAACTTGTAAATTGCTCCCAATAGAATCAGACTGACTTTTCTTTTGTATTGCAGGAACCATAACCAACAAAGTTCTTATGGTCTCAGGTTGCTTGAAAGGACTGGTGCCATATAGGGGAAATTCTGCAGTGTTCTTCTTATTGTGAGTGTTAGCTTTTGAAGATTAATGCTGTCAAGAAGAGCTATTACACTAGAGACATTCCCCTAAGCTGTTTTGCATTGTTGGGAATGTTACAACCATTTCCTTTCTACATCTCTCCAAGATGATGCATGGATGGAACGGAAATAACTTGTTATTTTATTTCAGAACTTAGTAGTCTGATACAGCAGAGATGCACTTAGAATTAACTGAGTTCACAATCCTTATATATGAGCATAACCTCTGGTTATCCCCAGGATTCCTTTATTAGCAGCATAACTTGGATTGGGAGTTATTTTGTTACTGCTTGTTAAACAGGTGTGACATTACAAGTGTGACCTACTAATTGGCAAACCAGAAGCCTGGTAGCTGCTTCATTTATTATTGGCCAACTCTGGTCATTGAGATAGCACAAACTTGTATGTGACTATTCTGAAGTAATCCTCAGTAATGTTATTGAAGGTGATGATCGTTTATCGCTAAATCAGAATGACATGCTGCTAAATTCAATTAAATCACTGTATGATTTGGTATGTACATATATACCACCTTCTCAGCTTTGTAAGACAGGAAGCAGTTCCAGATAAACTAATTCTACTTTATTACATAATCTTTCAAGTCTGAAAGTACATTTCTCTTGGTTGCTTTTACAGCCCCAGAAATTGGGGAGAGGATCCCTTCTAAGAGGTTTGCAACACCCACACTCCTGTGGGCTAACTGCTCCTCTGGGTATGGCTCTTCTCTGTTTCCCAGTCATTCCCGCTGACCTTTCAGGCTCAGTTTGTAGCTCTGTGCTCTTTTATGGGAAAGGGCAGATCTTTGGAGAAGCCTCAAACTTCCTTAATCTCTCTCTAAAAAAAACGAAAAGTCCTACCATGTTTCTCCCTGCCCATTGTCACTCTGGGACTGTAACTGGGGTGCTGGGAATAAGGTGATACCCGTGGATTACTCATCAACCAGCAAGACTATGGTTTATTTGTTAACTATAGATATGCAAGTTTTACGTAAACACAGTCTGTGTATGAAATATGAGGCAGTCAATGCATATAGCTCCCGCAATCACCTGTATTTACTCTTAACCAGGAGAATACTTCTTTCTTTTCCTCATTAGAACTGAGAACTGTAGAACTGAGCTGTTCCAATGCCTTGTACCAATAATATTGTCAGTTTGATTTCTGTGTAACTCTCCAACGGTGTCCATGTATGTAGGTGGTGTTCTGGTTGTTTGAAGATCATTTGGCTTTTTAAAAATTCATTTAAACAATTAAAATGTGATGAGTTGCAGGTCCCAGTGCCGGGATGAATCAGCTGACGACCTGCACCCAGACAGACTGTCTGGGTGGGCTCCTCTTGATGGCAAAGATGACAGACACAAAGGTTTCTTTTGGTGAGAGGAAAAGAGCCCAGAGCAAACTTTGCCCCTCTCTTTATTGTGCAGCAAGCAGGGGGTGGGTTTAGGTTACATGAGGTTAGACAGGAACAGGAAACACTGCCATATATGGTTAATCCTTATGCTATAGCTGACTCAGGATTTTGTACAGGAACAGGAAACATTGCCATATATGGCTAATCCCTAGTGACTCAGGTTTTACACGTAGCTGTTCCTATAGTGTCACCCTATATATGTATTGTATGTGTATTGGGTTGTCTGTGTACGTGACTTCCTACTGATGTGTCATATCGCAACATCTCCTCTGTTTTTATCTTGTTTTTAGGGCTATTTACTCACTATCCTCACTGTTATGTCCAGTCTAGGTCCTCCGACTCATCCTGTCATAGGTTCATGAGAATTCGTGGTTCCCCCTTTGGCAGCATCTTTGGTGAACTTGTTATCAGAGTTATCGGAATCTGAGGAGAATTGCAAGAGGGCCTTTTTCTCTATTAGCGCATTAATTTGTTTTTGTTTTGAGTATAAATCCAAATCAATTTGGCCAAATTTTCTTTTAAGGATTTCTAAGAATTTACCTATCACACATGGTCCAATGGTACATGCCAACAAGAGAAGGATAAGTGGACCAGCTATAGCAGATAACAATGTTGTTAACCATGGGGAAAGGTTAAATAGTCCTTGATACCAAGTATGTTGTGAAGCTCGTTCCTTTCTCTTAATCTGGTGTCTAGTTCTTTCATGGAATCTAGGACAACTCCTGAGCTATCAGCATAGAAACAACACTCTTCTTTAAGAGCAGCACATAGTCCCCCTTGTTTCAAAAACAAGAGGTCTAGGCCTCTGCGGTTTTGTAAGACCACCTCAGATAAAGAGGTAAGAGAAGTTTGCAAGGCAAGAATGGATTTTTCGACCCTTCTAAGATCTTCATCTATGGTGGCACTTAACTGGCGAAGATGCTGATCAGAAGTAACAAGGCCAGCTATACCTGTGGCCGTCCCAGAAGCCCCAATCCCAGCAGTACAGTTAGCATCAAAGCAGTTACTACTTCTCTTTTTGCCCTAAGGTTACATTGTCTAGGTTCTAGTAAAGAAACAAAATCTTCTGAGTTATATACATCAATTTTGGGAAACAATTGTACCTGAATACAAAATGATTTTTTTGTCAATAATACATAATCATTTCAGCAAAGTCAAAATGTAATTTGGGGAAATAGGAAGAAATCATGGTGTAATTAGTTGTGGAGCTGAGTATTTGTCCATAAGCGTCCTTGATGACCCATGTGATGTTGTGTGGTTTGTGGGCGTTAAGGCTGGTGGATGTCCCATCAGTCCAGCGAAACGAACAGCCAAGCAGGAAGAAGAGAAGTGCTGTCATCTTTTTTGGATGATGGCTCCGCTGGTTGTGGGCGGTGATATGGGCGGACACACCTTGCAGGAACCCAAAGAGTTCTGTCAGGAAGCTGGACCGCTGCGTAGCCTCGACCCCAGGTGATCAATTCAGCAGGTCCTTTCCACGCAGGATCAGGTAACTGTCTATAATAGACTAGTGGTCTCGAAGTGGGAACAGGTGGTTTAGTAAAGTGTCGAGACACAGCAGACAGGGGGGGGTGCCAGTGAGATTGAGGAAGTTAAGCGTATACAGACAAACATTTAACACATTTTGTAATACTGGGAGGCTAGGGGGCCTTTAAGGCCTTTTGACCCCATGTATCGTTGCAATGCCAATTTTAAGGTTTGATGAGCCCTTTCAACAATAGCTTGCCCCTGGCTATTGTAGGCAATCCCAAACTTGTGGATAATGGACCAGTGATAGCAGAACTCAGAGAATTGAGAGCTGATATAGGCTGGTGCATTATCTGTTTTTAGATTTTTTGGCAGTCCCAGTACTACGAAGGTCCGAATACAATGATTAATAACGTGCTTTGACGTTTCTCCCCTTTGAGGGGTGGCTATGATGAACCCTGAGTAGGTGTCAATAGACACATGAAGGTATTTCCAAGGGGCAAAAGGTGAGAATTGAGTGACATCCATTTGCCATGTCTCACAAGCCTCTATGCCCCTGGGATTAATCCCTTGAGGAAAAGTTTTTGCTTGCAAACTGCAGAGAAATGCCAAATTGTTTAACCAGAGCCTTTTGTTTTGATGAAAATAACTATGACTTTCCCTGCTGATAGAGGGAAGGTTGAGGCATCTTAATACTGATTGGAAGTATTTTACAAGCAGTGTCAGCTACCTGGTTCCCTTCAGAAAGGAAACCTGGGAGATGTTGATGACTACGTATGTGGGCTACGAATAGGGAATGGGTCCTAGATTGAATGAGCATTTGCAGCTGAAGCAACAGTGTCATTAATGATGGTTGTATAGAAGGAGATAGATATGCCTCAAAAATATGTAAGACCAATTGGGAGACATATAGACTATCCGTTATGATGTTAATTGGTTGTTCAGGAAATGTTTTCAAAGCCAAGTTAAAGGCAGCCAATTCAGCTTGTTGTGCTGAAGATTGGGGCTTTGTCAATTGCTTGTGCCAGTTGCCTTGATCATACCAGACACAGGCACCATGAGTTTTAGAGCCATCAGTGAAGATTGTGATGGCTTGAGTTAGTGGAAAAGCAACTACTGGAGAGGAAAAGGTAATAGGTACCGTTTTTATTAGCTGCAAACGAGGGTCAGAAGGGAGATGGCAAGAGATGGGACCAATCCAATTTTCCAGAGCGTCCTGTAATACATCAGATGTCTGAAAAAGGGGGTCCCATTGAGACAGTTTGAAAGGAACATGTATTGCCTGGAGATCATGGCCGAGTAGGGCCTTAGCTCGGTGACGCCCCTTAGTACAGAGCAAGGCGAGCTGAAGGGCCCGAGAGGTAATAGTTGTCCTAGGAGTATGGGGAAGGTGAAGCCATTCAATGATGCACAGCTTCTTTGTTTTGGGGGCTGTTTGGAAGAGAATAGCCGTGAGGAGAGCAGGTGTGGGCAAGATAGCCAAAGATACCAGACAGTTAGGAATGATGCGATCAAGCCCTTGAGGGCATGGAATAGAGGGGAAAGGGTTGCAATAACAAGAGTGGCTACTATAGTGTTAGCAGGCAATGAGAAAGGTCTATCACCTACTGCTGTAAGAGAGAGGCAATTAAGAGTGGATGAGTCATAAAAAAAGGGGGCAGCGACCACCCCTTCCATGATCAAAGAGGAGTTTGGGGTGGTAGCAGTTGGAAGCAGAACAGGAAAAGCTGTTTGTGTGGAGCGGGCGGCAAGTTGGGAAGATGTTAAAAGCATTGAAGCCATCGTTTGCCATTCAGAAAAGAGAATATTATGGTTGTTAGAGATATTCTCCAGCATGGCACGCACATAGGGTGACTTTAGACCGTAGTTGGTGGTGGCAGATTTAAGATCTTTCATAAGATTCCATTCCATGGGGGCATACTGAGCAACTGGATTGCCTCCTGCCACTGGGGCTTGGAGGATCATGGGGAAGCAAGAAAGATCTTCTGCATTAATCTTCCCATTAGCTAAAGCTTCCTGAAAGGTGTTACGAAGCAAGGGGAGGGGTATTAGAGGGGAAGGAGTCAGGTTTTGTAAAGGAAGATTTTGAGGCTGAAAGGCTGTAGGGAGGGGAGGGGGGAAGAGGGGGAGAGGAATGCGAGGAATGTAAGGCAGGATGTAAAGTTTTGTTGAAGGGGAGGAGGGAGGGGGAGCGGGGGGTGTTTGAAGACAAAGAGGAGATGGGTGAAGTTTCTGTTGGAAGAGGAGATGGGGGATTAGACAAAGGAGTTGCTGAAAGAGCAGGGGGAATTGGGCAAGGAAGCTGCCGAAAGAGCAGGAGGGAATTTGAAGAAGGAGGGAGGGAATCTTGTTGATTCGAAGTTGAATCAGGAGAAGGATAAAAATATCAATCGCAGCCATGAGCGCTCTCCAGGTACAGAGAATATGTGGCGCTGCCCGAGGAGGTTGATGGATCCATTTCCCAATTTTCTCCCATGTGGAGCGTTTAAGAGTGCCATCCTCGGAATAAGCTGGGCAATGTTTTTGAAGATAGAGGAGAAAAGATATTATAGCTTTCCTTGAAAGAGGAAAGACTGTCATGCCATTAGTTCTTTGCAGAGCATTGGCCTTCCTGACTAAAAATGAAGTTCATCCACATGCTTGGACAGAACTTTGGAAAGTGGGAGCCCATACTTACGAATGCGCTTGCTGTTGCCCAGTGGGTAGTACGGGAGTCAGGCGACGTCTCCTAGAAAAGGAGCACGTTGTGAAATCACGTCGGGGTCACCAGTTGATGAGTTGCAGGTCCCAGTGCCGGGATGAATCAGCTGACGACCTGCACCCAGACAGACTGTCTGGGTGGGCTCCTCTTGATGGCAAAGATGACAGACACAAAGGTTTCTTTTGGTGAGAGGAAAAGAGCCCAGAGCAAACTTTGCCCCTCTCTTTTATTGTGCAGCAAGCAGGGGGGTGGGTTTAGGTTACATGAGGTTAGACAGGAACAGGAAACACTGCCATATATGGTTAATCCTTATGCTATAGCTGACTCAGGATTTTGTACAGGAACAGGAAACATTGCCATATATGGCTAATCCCTAGTGACTCAGGTTTTACACGTAGCTGTTCCTATAGTGTCACCCTATATATGTATTGTATGTGTATTGGGTTGTCTGTGTACGTGACTTCCTACTGATGTGTCATATCGCAACAAAAATGAAATTGGTATAATATACAATTTAAAATGAAATTGGAAAAGAATACAATAATTTAAGATGTAGATAAAATATAAAATTATATTTCAGTGTCACCCCTGCAATCTACTCCAATCAAGTTCCACATATGCAGATCTCAACTGAACCATTTTGCTTAAGAACTGTTCTGTGTTAAATGTTATTTTCAGATTCTGATCGCACATACGTTGTTTTGATATGAGAATCCCAATGGGTCATTTGTTTGGTACATAGACTGAGGTATCTGTCTCTCACCCTCTTATACAGGCAACAATCAAATAGGATGTGAGACAGGCCCGGTCTTGTATTTTATCCAATTCCATTTTAAATTGCTTTTATCAAATTTTAGTAATAGTTTGTTTCTGGAAATTAGCACTTTGATATGGCCCAAGGGCAGGCAGGCAAGCAAGCAAGCAAGCAAATAAATAGTTTAAACAATTACACAAAGATAAGCAATCTGAACTTTGGAAATTGACCTTGAGCAGAGAAAAGGAAGAGCGGGAGAGAGAAGACGGAAAATAAGATGAGAGAAGAAACAGACAAAGATCTACAGTAATCACCTTATTAGACAGTTCAGAAGTTTGCTACAATTGCAATTTTATTGTTTAATACCCAGTTTCTACTATGTACCTCTTATGAAGAAAGAATATGGCCAGCTGAAGGTCGTTTCCAGTAATGTGATCTTGACAATGGGAGGGCTTAATAGATCAGTTTTAAAAATTGAAAAGTAGAGCTATATTCAGTGCCTGGTGTGACAATTTAAATACTGTTTTTAACTTATTGCAAGGAAGTCATTTCCAGTGCTAACGCCTCATAATATTAAAACATCGGATGCTGACAAAAATATTCAGATAATCAGACAATGGGACTGATAGGAAATTGTAACTAAAAAAATAAGATATTTATATTAAGATGAATTGAGAAAAAAACTGCCTTCAAAGTTCTGGAATTTTCAATCTTTAAGTCTTAAATCTTTGAAAATAACTACTGTAATGGTGAATCCAATGTCACTTTAAGATTAACAGATGTATCATTGTTCTTTCACTCAGCAAAATCCATACTTTGGTCTATGAAACATACACAGACATACAGCCTATCTGTGAAAGTGTGTAGCAATTAAGCTTAGAGCTTAACTGCAAACAAGCTGTAGAACAAGCAAGATGTTCTTGAACTTCAATAAACTTGCTGGGAAACAGATTTCTATATATTCTCATAGATTTCAAGAAGCTGGGAAGAAAACAGGAAATTAAGATGGACCTGTTGAAGAGTTTCATTTGGTGGGGGTAGCTCACTCAAAACTCCTGAAGGGATTGTGAATAGGATCTGGACAGGATTACTGAAGAAGGAAGGGATCAAAGGGGGAAATGATTATTTGAAAGGGAATCACGTTCCAGAGAAACATTTATGACCCTATTCTGCCAATGTGAGGAATTGCCATCTAAGCTTAATAAACTTGTTTTACTCTGAGAGAAAGTAGGAGGGAGCAATTGTTGCACATACAGGGCATAAGCAGAAATTTCACTTTTCAGGCAGGACAATCATGTACCTTTTATAAGCTGCTTAAGACCTGGTTGTTCATCCAGGCCTTGAGCTAGAATGAGCCTTTTTGGTTGATTATTGACTTCTTGGCTTTTGGAGTTGGTCTTGGTTGACTGTCTCCCCCCCCCCCCTCTTTTTTTATGGAGCCTCAAAATTGAAACGATCTTCCTGAAGACATCATCTGCACAATGTACAACACATATTCCCTTCACTCAGATATGGCAGATCATACTGGGGCAGCCCAAGGGAACAGATCAACCGATGTTAGAGATAGTTACCTTACCCATATCATATGGTTCCATACTAGCTTGTCTACATCACACAGCTCTTTCAATTTGTGAGCAGTATGGTTGAGATATTTTTACATTGTGGGCAGTACTAGTACCCAGTTGTGGAATTAAGAGATTCTTTCACTGAGTTCACAAGGGAGCTGTGCAGATAGGACACAGCAGTGTGAGCCATATTGGAGTGAGGCAGCCCCCTATATCACCAAAAGAGCAAGATGCTCCAAAGGTCTGTCATTAGCAAATTACATAGTCTTGCAATCCAGCTGATATATCTAGATTTGCAACAAGTAATTAAAAGGAACAGCAAATCCAGCTTTATTGAACATGCTTGCCTTGAAAGAATCTTTTGGACATGTGCAAAAGCCTGCCATTTTGCATGTACGACGCCATCAGCAGAAAGGCCAAAACTATAGATCACAACAATTCATACATGTGTACATAGGATTGAGGTCTATTGATCAGCCAGAGATCCTGAAGGCAACATGTATGAAATTTGGTAGACCTATAAGCAATATATGGTTTATACTGTATGCCAAGACCAAAATCATTGTGTTACAAGAAAAATATAGTCAAGACTGATACACGTCACATTCAGCAAGAATACAATTTGCTTCCCTTAGCTTGTAGTGACTCTTACAGTATATGAGCAGTACTTTGATCCTTTAGTGCGTTGTAATGAACTAAGTCAAGGATTACGTGTACTGTACATTGTCTGCCTTTGCGAAAACATGCAGCTTTGAAATACTATCCCATTTGTCATTTTTCAAGCCTTTTGAAGTTTCTACAGAATGTTGCTTATTGCTTTGGAAAGTGTGACCAGAACTGGATTTATCCAAACCATTGTTTTATTCCCCCTAAAAATATATTGAACATGAAGGATGATTTCTACCAAAATAGGCTAACCTGTAGTTCTATTAAACAAAGATTCTTGTTACATATTTAGCAAAATATAGTATTCATGGGCCCTAGATATGGCACTAGGTGTGTGCAATGCTATTTGATCCAGAGGGTAAGGTGCTTGTGTGGAGATATCAAGTAGCACTTGTTGGCACTTCCTGAAATGAAATGTACAGTATTTATTTCTGGGATTTTATAGCAGCCTGAAGCAGTCTTGGAAAAATAAAAGGTTCTAAGGAATTGTTGCCAGTTGCCACACAACTGTGTACCACAAAGCATCTTTCCTCAAAGTATGGAATAGTTCTAATAACGTTTTTCTTATTAAAATCAGTGCTAACTGTATTTCAGGGCTGGGGTTAATGTTCTTTGTCTTTATTGTAAATTAACCATACTGAAATATAACTTGGAAATAATTGTCTTTTTTGTTACTTCTGTATACAACTTGTACTGCTCCCAAAATGATAGTGTGCAGCTCATTGTTACAGAAACCGAACACTTCAGTTTTTGTGACATTCCCTTTCATCTGTTCTGGAAGTTTTGTTTCTGGAAAATATATAAATTGTTCCCATAATGACACATTCCAGGTAAACATGTTATTTCTGAACGAGTTTGATAAGGAACTAGTAACTGTATATACAGCCTGCAATTAATGTTGGGAATACTGCTGAAAAAAGCTTACCATGAAGATGTGCTTGCATTTTCAGTAGTGTACAGAAGATATCTTCTTCCTTTAGATATGTGATCAAGAGTCTCCTATTAATTATACAGAAGCGTACTGTACAGCCTTCCATATCTAAATTCAGCAAAATTAAATTTACCTGAGTAAATGGAAGAACTCTGACCTGCCTATCTCAGTTGCAGGAAAATATATGCTTTGTCTGGGGCCTTGGCTATTACATTGTATGTTTGTGTGTGTGACCATTAGGCCTCTAGGCCATTAGGACTGTCACTGTTAAGGTTATGGAATACTGCATCAATGTGTCCGATATGCAATCTTCTTAATATAATGCAGTGAACCAATCATAAAAAGAAATTATTATATTGTAAAATACATTATTTAAGTTTCTAATTAGTAATTATAGCAGTTAGAAAATGTAACCTGTATTGCTGATGCAACAAAAATGCTTAGCATTTGATACTGCTTTTCAAGATTCAGCCAGACAGAAAACACATAAAAAATAACCACCAAGTAAGGGGGAGGCCAAATTGTTTTATTTGTTTTTTTTTTAAAGTAGCCAATTATTTCTGGTGGATAGCACTGTTACCTATGTTAGATAATAAGTGCTACATTTCAGGTGTCAAATGCCAAACTTTGTATGGAAGCTTGTATGGTGTAATTTAACTCCATATATTGTTTTCAAACAAATTCACATCTTTCTGAAAACTTATTTTTCAATAAAACATTGTGTGCCATGGATTGTAAATTTTTTCCAGTAGTGCAACAGTAATGCTTTCACATTTCCATTTGAAAAGTAATAGATTTTTTTTCCTTTGAAAAATCTTAATACATTGTGCAAATGTTGACAGATCTTTCCATGTGTCAAACACATTTTAAAAAGATGTCCATTATTATGTACAAAAGCCATCTACCGCATGGGCAATGTAAAATACATCCTTTCATAACAAAACTAAAATGTACCTCAAAATATGAATATACACATTACATGATATACATTATTTACATATCCATAAAAAATTAGAATACAGGTTTCTGTTTTTAAGACTAGTCAGTCCTTTGAACATCAAAATGTAACAAGGCTGGATTTAGATTGCTGGCATGTTCTTTGTCAGTATCCAGAAGCTATGCTTGAACTTTTAAGAGTGTCTTTAAATGGACTGCCATCATCTTCCTGTTTTGGTCAGAATATTCAACAGTGCTCCCAACCCAGTGACTGGGAGGCTTTGGAAGGACACTGGGTGAAGGAGGATCACTAAATTTTGCCCCAGCGTAACTTTCTTTTTGGTTAGCTTCTGTCACAAAAATAGATTTCTTTGCTTTAAAATTTTCTGTGTTTTTCAAAGGCTTTTTCTCCTGCCTTTTAATGAGTTCAGATGATAATGATTCTTGCCAAAATGTATTTTCACACTTTTTTGTAGATGGAAATTTATTTAGTGGTATGTTACATTTACTCCTCTGTCTGTTACTCTTTGATTGGTCAGATAGATGCATATTGTGAACAGGCTGATTATAAGGAAGCGGAATCTTCTCAGATTTTCCCATCCTGTTTTTGAACAACTGCAAAGATAGAAGATAATCTCATAAATATCTCTGACAATAATATCTAATCTCTTAATATTAAATAAACTCTAGTTAATCCTTTATTCTGTTACATGTTAGCTTAAAGTTCCATATAAAAATAAAAGTTAGTCTCACCTAGCTATAAATTGCCTGTTTGCACTTCACAATTGTTGTCAAATTGTTTTATCCTTTTCCTTCATTTCCTGGTTTGCCTTCAGTTTGTAAACTAGATGTCAGGACCTGTCTCACTTTAGAGATAATAGTTTTTGAGATAGCACTTGTCTAAAAATCATAATTAAAAATTAAAATGGAAACAAGTAGAATTCTAGAAATCTTAATACTAATCCTATACAGATGTATGCTTCAACTAATCTCAAGAATTTGCTTTTAAGCCCCAAATTTAGAGATTACTGCCTAAATGGCTGAGGAATGCAATGCTACATGATGTATGAGAATCTTTATAATCAATCAGACTATTGCTGTTATTTTGTATATTCAACTTTTAAAACTCTGGATTAAGAGAATAATGCAACTTCTCTAGCTAGCCAGAGGTTCCCACTGAAATGACAGATTACAGTTCTGAGGATCTGACTAGGGACCTGAAGATTTCATAGCTGTAATACTGTTTTCTACAAAAATGTATAATTCTCAGAACACATTTTAAAATGAATCATGTCCCTAAGTGAGAAACAGTTTCAGTTAAAACTAAGGTAGTAGTAGTCCTCAACTTATAACAGCTCATTTAATGACTGTTCCCCATGGTCACATGATCAAAATTCAGTCTCTTGGCAACTGATTTATGCCAGTTGCAATGTCCCAGAGTTACCTGATCCCCTTTTGCCACCTGACAAGCACAGTCATTGGGGAAGTCAGATTCACATAACCACGTTACTAACTCCCATCTGCAATGATTCACTTAAGGGTTGCCAGAAAAGCCATAAAACTGGACAAAACTCACTTAACAAATGTCTCGCTTAACAACAAATTTTGCGCTCCGTTGTGAGGCCTACCTATATAAACCACCCGATTGTACTAGGTTGCAAACGCGATAAAGATCTCGGGAGGGGAAAAACTACGAAAATGAAGAGCCCTCAGCAGGAAAGAGTGGATTTTCCGTAAGCTCTCCCTAAGGCCTGTAAGATGGCCGGGGGGGGGAGAGAGAGGAGGAGGAAGGTCAACCTAAAAACATTCAGAGACTAGTTGCCTGCCAGGATGAAGCATAAGCCACAAGGACCCTTCTGTAACTACGTCTTCCAAATCAAAGTCACTTCACCGGCATACTCATATACGACATCATATACAAGATTAAGAGATGCTCAAATCGAACAATTCAAATTGACAGGTAACTCCCCCCCTCCGGATTTGGGGAGGGGGGGGAGGCATTTTCTCGGTAAACAAGCCCCCTCCCCCCCCGGGCACTGCGAAGTGAAACCGAATCATCAGCCTTTTCTCCGCCTCGGAGGCGGCCCGCCCTCCCCCGTTTCCTATTGGGCAGGGCCTTCGCGTCGCTCTGCCGCTTCGCCTGAGCCCAGGGGCCGACTCCGTCTGTTGCTGGGCGCAGGCTCGAAGCCGATTGGCGCGCCCTTTCCACCTATCCGCGCCCGTGGAATCTCCCTGCGGCGGCTGGCTTGATGTAACGGAAACTCGGCCCCGCCCGCCGAGCCTGGAGCGGATTCCGCGCGGCTCCTCCTTCGAGTTTCGAGAAAAGAGCTGCTTTTCGGCCCCTGTGGTTGGTTCGCCTCACCTCTTTTCTGAAGGGCTTGTTTGTAACGACCGGGGTCGTTCTTGGCGAAGGCGCCGGAGCTTCCTCGCCGGAACGTCCCGTTTCTAATCCAGAGTCTGACGAAGCGGTGGAGACTTCGCAGCGGTTGCGCGTCCCTTGCGCGGCGTTCCTTCGTCCCAAGCCGGCGCGGTGTTGCTGGAATTGCTGGTAGCAGCGACACTGTAAGAGGCCAGAGGGAGCAGAACGGATCTTCCTTCTTCGTCGCCTGACTCTCTTCAGCGATGGTCTTGCGCTACCGTTTGGTCCTAGTCCCGGACAGCAGCCGGGTTGGGGGCTTTCGCTGCTGTAGTCTGCCCGCAGGAGTCGTTGAAAAAGGGACGTAGGAAACGGACGATGGTCCTCAGTACCGTCTGACACCCGGGCTAGAAAGGGCGAAGGCGCTGTGGTAGTCACCATGGTGAAGGCTTAGAATATATGCGCAGCAGCGCAAAGGCAGGGAGGAGCGAGGGGAAGGGAAACAAAAAACAAAAAAACGGGGATGGAGGGAAGGGACTGCTGAGCCTCGGCCGGAGCCGAAGCTTCGCTGGTCGAAGCGAGCAGATCCTCTCTCAGGAGAACATGGCGGGGGAGTGAAGCGAGGAACCTCAACGCCCTACTGTTGTTACTCCAAGAAGGACGCGCCCTCTTCCCGTTGGCCGCCAATCAGAACAAAGCGGCAGCGGGAGCTCCCGCCTCCTGTCCAATCAGCAGAGAGCTCGTTCGTTTACGGCATCCGCGACACCAATCCGGGCAGGCGTAAAGCTTGCAAGGAGGTGGGACGGGGGAGGTGATCACTCTTCCAAGAGTCCTTTAAAGTTTTCTGCGGGCCGTAAGCAGCTCGTCGTGGTGGGCGGGGTGCGTCCTTTTGTCTAGAGACAGGCCGCCCTTCCGAATTCGGTAGAGTTCTGAGTAAACAAGCCTAGGAGTGGCCCTGTGGGGCGGCGGCGTCCAATCACAAGGACGGCAAGCTGCTTAGCCCGCCTCTCATTTGTGTGAGCGCAAATCCGGAAGGAGGAGGAGAGTGGGAAGTGGTCGCCTGCCCAAGGAGAAGGAGTAAAGAGCGGGAAGTCCGAAGGAACGCCGGCGGCCGGCAATGGCAGAGGAAGAGGCGGCAGCAGTAATGTTGGTGCCGCGAGGCCCGGAGACTGCGGGGTTGCTAGAGGAACGCGATGGTCCCGTGCGCCAGGAGGAGAGTCTTCCCCACTTGGTGGCCACCGGCTTAGATCAGCAGCAGCAGCAGGTCTGGCTGAGCTCTTGGATGGGTGCCTCCTGCCAAATTCCGGCTATCGATCCCAAGGCGCTGCAGGACTTGGCAAGTCTGGCCGTCCGGGTGGCGACGCAAGTAGAGGACCTGCTGCGAAACGTGCAGGGCGCCCTGCAGGCTCTGACGACCCTCAGCGTGGGCTGCATCCAAACCTACCGAGATGGGGTGGAGAGCCTGGGAGACGCCGTAGACACAAGCATCCGCTCCATGTACACGCTCATGGCCCGCTGCGAGGAGCTGGAGCTGGAGCTGCAGCCGGTACCGGCCCTGGCCAGATCCATCCGGGACATGAAGAGTGCGCTGGACAGACTGGAAGGCCTCTGCAAATAAGTCTACTGGGCTGCTTTTCCTGCTGCCCTCTCGGACCTTGCCTGTCTCTTAATAGGGTTTTCTTCAGAACCTGCTGCTCGGTAAATCTCAGGATCTCTGCAAAGCTAACGGTTAACCAGCTCTTAGAAACCGGATGAAATTGGTTGGTCCCTTTCATAAACAACCAGGTCTTCCTCAAGTTTCGGCTCCCCTCTCTTGCAACAATGCCAGTCAAGAAGAACCCATAGTTTCCTTGCACATAAGGGGTTCTGTAAAATCCTCTGAAACATTTAGTCTTGATAATAAATTTTATGTAGTCTGCTCCATATATGTTTAGTCAGAAATAAGTCCTTAATGTGTTTGGTGAGGCATACGTGAAAATAAAAGATGCAAGATTATAGTCTTGAATTGCCACACAATAGAATTCAATTCCTGAATAAATGTGTACGTTGAACTGCAAACTAAATAAAACATGTTTTTTATTTGTAACTGGCATACATGACAGTCTTAACTGCATCATTTTGTAGACTTATTGAGATAAATTTGACAGAGGACAATGTTAATATCTAAACTTTGTTCACACAGAATTGTTTATCTGAGCAATATTAGCATTTATCTTAATGTTTAGTATTTATCTAAATTTCCAGGTAATTTTTATCTTGTTTTATAGGCTTATAGTGGTTGAAGTTTGAAAATACTGGAAATAAAAGTGAAGCAACATCTATTTTCCGTATTCACAGATCAGCCAAGCCACATTACTTACACTAAAATTCCTGCGGGGGAAATGATATAATATTGAAAAGATGCAAAGTAATAACTGATTTGGGAATTTCCAGGGCTACAATCTGCCCTCATTTATGAACTGACTGAATGACGTTTAAGAAAGTCAACTATGTACAAATCCCAAGACGTGCCATAAAACATGATTTGCATATATGCTGAAACTAAGCAGGTTGATGACTGGTCAGTGTTTGAATATGTTGTATGCAACATGTTGGTGAGCATTGGTTGGTTTTTGGGATCAGCTTAGTCTTTCAGTAGAATCACAAGGACGACCAGGTAGGAGAGTTAAGGAGGAAGTGCTTCTTAATATATATTTAGTTTGGGAATTTATTGTCATTATTAAAGATGGACCTGGAATTTGAGCATAAATCTTGTCATGTATATAGTGATAATATTCTCCAGATTTTCTTGATTTAGTCACTTTAAAATGGGAAAATACTTTAAAAAGCAATAAAGATTTATTAAGAACCTACAAGTCATTGTTCATCATGCTAAAATGCATTACAGATTCTTTTCTAATTTCTGTACAGGCCTGATATACAGTGCCTTGATTCCTATAGGAAGATGAAATGTAAATGTCTACTATTTTTTGATTCTGCCTATAATTACCTTGACAATGTTGTGACTGTTAGAAGTGGCTTCATCTCTCTAGTAATCTCTTTTGATCTAGAATTTGCTCTCAGGTACCAGTCATCTATGAAACATTAATTATTGACTTGTAAAACTATTAACAGAACAAATAATCTATGTTGATAATTTAACACATTAAACACATTAACAAAATGGTAAAGTATGAACTGTGTTCTTGGGTTTTATTGTTGAAATAAAAAGTCTGTTCCATAGTATTCCCATTAAAAAAAGAGTAATATTAATAAAAAGCCTTTCCTATCTGAATATAAGATGTATAACTGCACTGTAGTCAGTAATGCAGGAAGTTAGCACCCACCCCTCTCCTAGAAAATTGAAATATCCTAGGAAATGTTAAAAAGGCAGAATATTTCCTCTAAAAAGAGAAGTAGAAACTCAGAAGCAGAAACTCACCCCCACCTTTGTTAATGGGTTTGCCATTAAGGCCTGGGCCAGAATCTCCAGGTAGGGCTGTAGCAATTGCCAAAAGCCCTTTTAAGGCCATGGTCATCCAGCAAGGCTCAACCAAGCCTGGAACTCAGGACAGCCTACAGCGTTGCTCCTGCATGGCCCCATGGGGGCCTGACAACCAATCAATACAAGCTCAAATTCAAATCCCAACAGAGGGTATAAAACTCAGGCACGCTCAGCACCTCAGCCCCCCCATAATCTCTTCCTTTTCACACTGAAGCTCCAAGCCATGTGATCCTGATATTAAATCTTCCAAGAAGGAACTGAACTGAACCAAGGAGGATATTTCTTTCAACAGTAGATTTAGTCAAAGTTCAGTACTTCTGTTTGAAAATGTCATTAATTTTCTAGTTGAAATCTATGACACTAAAGAAATGCTTTTATGCAGCAAATCTTCTATGTTAATGTATATCCCCATTGATTTTTTAAAAAATACAATAGGGTGAGTGTGAAAAGGAACTAATTTTTTAATAACCAAGATACCGTACATACAGTAGTTGCTAATTTGGAAACAGCTGTTTTCCTATTCTATTAGAACTTTATAGTTAAAGCCATATTACATAGATAAAAGGTGAATATTTTATTAATAGGGTTTAGAATAAAACCTTTCATAATCATGCTTTTTTAATCTGGTCAGTTTTTCAGATATCGTTAATATCTCTAACTTAGTTATTATCCTAATCCTGTAGTTAGAAAGTATTTTGATTCTTTGTAGTTGGTTGTGTTTGCTAAAGATACTAACCTCTTAAACCAAATTTCTGGAGTCACCCAACATACCTAGTAAAGTACTATAAACTAATCATAGGACCTTGGTTTGCACAACAGACTAAAATACACTATGGTTGGCTAGTTTGTGGTTCAATGAGAGTACTGTTTTTGAGTTATACTCTGGCAATGGAGAGCATGTGAACATGTGTCACAACATGCAGAAACATTTTTTAACAATAATTAAAGCGGTTACGCTGTTGCAAAGCTGACGTGGGATGAAAATGGCTTCCGGCTATCCGCGCAGGCCTGTATGTGTGCAACTGCTTTGCTTTCAGGACAGCCAGGTACAGCTTACAAAGCAGCCATCTGTGCTTTGCAAAACCACTGCTGCTCTGATAATTCAAAAAGAGGTGTTTTGCTCATAACCATCCATGTGAAATACACAACACTAGTTTATAGCTTCACCATCTTTTTGTGATACCGGCTCGCTGAATGAATGCTCACTAAAATCCAAACCTCAGCACAATCAAGGGCCATGTGTGCTAGAATGCTGAGAAAACATCTGGAAAACATCTGGAAAATTTAAAGTTGATGAAGGATGGATCAACATATATTTATTTTCAACTGAGTAAATTATGATTTTTTTAAAAAACCATACAATTGCTGTTAGCTTTTTTGTTCCATAATATTTTGTTAATAAAAATAAAAGGTAAAAAATCCCAAAGTGTATGTATTTGGGGTTTTTTGCTTGCATTTTTATTTAATAAAAAGATGTTAAAAACTAAAAAGTTCAGTAAATATTTTAGGTTACATCCTTTCAGCAAGAATTAATATTTTTTAAAATGTCCTCATAGCATTATATTGTTGCAGATACAATGAAATTGATGCTTTATTTTAATATATTTGTTCTATTTAGGTAAGAAGCAATTGCATGTATTTTCTGTATTTAATATTTTCAGATGTTTATTTTCTTTTAAAATTTAGTTCATGGGGAGTTGGAGATAGAAAATGGGCTTATAGTCAAAAGACTTGCTGTTCAATTTAAGAAAAACAAACATACAGCTCCAACAATTCAGTGCTTTGCAGAATTGATTAATATAGATCAGCTAGGGGTAACTATAATGATTAATGGCTTGAATTTATTGGTATATGTATAATCTGTAAATATCTGTCTTGTATATTATTTTTTCATCTATTTCTCTTTTGTAATTTAATAATTTGTTGTAGTTCTTGTTTTTGTATTTAATTAATTGAAAAGCCCCAACACATAAACAAGAGGTATGAACATAGTTGGTTAGGAAACCGAATTTTAGTATAATTTATTGTAGACAGAAACATTCTTTTTCTAACAAAATTACCAGAATGACACAGAACAAACATAGTTTCACCAACACAGCTAGTCTCATCTTACTTTCCTTGTCCAAAGCATTTAAGCTTCAGTTTTTATGTTCTTTTGTGTTTATGGCAAAATCCTTGTTTACCTCTGTTTCATGGTAGAAAGAATGCAGCTCACGCAGTTACTTCTGCCTTAAGGGTAAAAATAATGCTGTTCTTTATGTTCTTATATTGTAGTGGTGCGCGGGGGTGGGGGGGATGGAAAGGCAGATCATCCAGTGAAGGTTTTGGGTTTTGCCTTGGAAAGGATGAAATCAGGAATAAGCTCATAGTTAAACAATCATGTCCTTAGATGTCTATAACTTTTATGTTGTTGAGAGCATATAATAGAACCACCCTTGTAATATTTTTTCTTTTTTCCCATCTTGCCTTATTCTACATGCAATCCTTCTTTGACTCGTTGCCAAATACAGTTCTTTGTCTCTACTATAATCATTTGTACTGCTGACCTTTCTCCTTTTCCATTGGCGATGCTGTGACCTATTTTCAAGACACCACTGTTCCTATGCTCAACAGCTCTGCAATTATTCTTTTCCAGGCCAGAAAAGCAATTTATATATATAAAAAGCTGACATAAGCATTTTAGTGGTTTTGAATATTTATCTTCCCAGGGGCAAGTTTGTGGTAGACCAAATGGCAACAGACTTTCTCTGCATTTTATGCAGTACGGAACATTGCAATTGAACCAGAAACATTGATAGAATGGCCCATTTCAGCCATAAAGTTCACTGGGGGATTTTTAGAGCTAGTTGCTGTTGTCCAGTTTACTGTGCATAATGTAACAACTGTGAGATTGAAAATGTTATCCTGAAATTCACAAAAGAATAATAGCATAATAAATTATTATTCAGGTATTTCCCCTAGAATCTAAGATTTGCCCATGAAAAAAGCTAAGCCCTCCTCTGGATCTTTCTTTACAATAATACCGATAACTAAACCATCTTTATTTGGTAAAGAGATTGGAGGATCATGCGAGGGTACATATTTTGGAGACTTTTATTTTGTCCTTATTTTTAAAAATTGAATTATTTTCTCATTTATGCAGTGTCTATTTCTAGCTCATTGCTGTTAGAATTGTGCATCTGCGTGCCATGCACTAAATAAATAATTGTATGCATGTGTCTCTCAGTGTAGCCTACTGCTAATTTTTGTAGCACCAAGCTTTTATCTGAAGCTGGGACCGAGGCAATATAAACTCAAATGTTTGGTATGGCTGTCATGCTGCCGGGAAAAAGAACTGCCTCAAAAATCTAGAATTGTGTTTTTATCAGAGAATGAGATGGTAGGCTTTGTTGGCATTTTGAGGCTCTTTAGTTATTTGACAAGCAAAAACATGTAGCAAACCTCAATTATATAGGAAAAGCAGCTGGAAAAAAATAACTGATCAAGGGTTTGTCTGCTATAAATTAAAGGCTGTTATAAGACAGAACATTAAACAGCTGCTGCTTGGACTTGCTCTTGAAAATTGTAAGCAGGAACGTGGATGACTCAGTCTCATGTGATGTGCAGAGAGAGATGATGTAATGAGTGTGAAATACACATGATTTCCCAGGAGAGCAACACACACACACACACACACACACACACACACACACACACACACACACACACACACACGGTGGGGCTAATGTTCCTTCTATTCATGGTGGACAAATAAAAGAACAATAATGGCAACGTTATGCCTACACCTTTTTCTGTTGTTAATTCAAATTCTAACTTCCTATATTCACACAACAAAAGGGAGGTAATGCAGATTTATGATGAAAATATATTGATTAATATTGATGAATCACATGAATGCTTTATTTTGTGGGAGGGAACTAAATGTTCTTTGGATTTAAAGATAGATTTTTCTGGACAAATCTACATGAAATATTGATGGGTGCTGACGTAGATTAGATCTGCGTAAAGCACTTAGTGGTGAAAAAAATAGTACACATTTTCTATCGGAGACCACAAAGTGGTACCACTGAATAGATTCTGTCCAGTGTGTAACAGAACTGAGAATTAAGAATTGGACTGAGAAGCATCAGTTCTGGATCTGTACAGGTTTCTTTTGACTCATTTTCTGATAAGATCATTTCACAGTAAAATATTCAGAATCTTTATTAAGGACAAAGGTGAGTAGAATGAACACACAAATGACATTTCTCATACCCTCTTGAAATTTCTGAAAGTCTGCTTTTTATTATGGTCTTTGTGAATCAGTTCTTGGATGACACTGTGAAAACCACTTTAGGAGGGTAGATCATAAATTATCATATATCATATATAATTTAGCTTAAGATTTATATCCTGATTTCCCCCTAGTACTCAAGGTAGCTTATGAAGAATTGCTACCTCAAGTCAGGCTGAAAAATAGTAACTGGCTAGAGTCATCCAATATGTTTCCATGGCTGTGGTCCTAGTCCAATATTGATCAATGCACATGTATATGTACAAACACACATACACAGACCTTCCCTTCCTTCCTTCCCTCCCTCCCTCCTTCCCTCCCTCTTTCCTATTCTGTTTTTGATGATCTTCTGACAAAGTTTTACAAGTTTTTTAAACTTTGAACTTTTTGCTGAACAAGGAAGCAGGAAGTATTTGGAGCAATTGTACATTAACAGCCTGGAGTTTCCTCTTTGAGTTAACATAAATGAGAAGTGACACTGCATTGCATGTGGATGATTACTGGCATTTACGTAGTACTGGGAGTTGGTTACAACATGTGTCAGCAAAAGAAGGAGGCATTTTCTCTTGGCTTTACAGAAAATATGTGATAAGACTTTAGAACACTGCCTCGAAACTACCTTTCTTCCAGCCACAATTTTCTTTTTTTTTCAGGAACAGGAAGATCATGGATCAAAACAACCTAGTTTTTGTCTCCAGTCAATACACTATGGAACTTCTATATAGGGATTTATTTGCTTTGGTAAATTTAGGAAACATACAGCTTTAAGGGAGAACGCTTTCAAATTGAACTGTAATCGTCATGACACACAATAGATGAAAAAGAACCAGGAAGGCAAATTTTGTTTAGCCATAGAAACTAACACCTCTGAAATGTTTTCTTTTAATTGGAGGAAATTCAAATGTTGTTATGCCTGGGTTTTTTGTTTTTTTCACATTGGCATCATTCCACTCTGGTTGTTACACTGAGTAATCATAATTTGATTCGCCATTATGTGAATGGTCTTTTTACAACTGATCAAATTAATGGAATGAATGTTGTTGGATTGCATTGAGATACCTTTTTTTTGCCATAGTTTATGTGCACTCATATTTATTCTATTTTACCTGAAAATTGACAAGCTTCTTCCCATGCTGAATAGTTAAGTTAAAATACTGTGTTTGTCTTGAAGTTTGGTGGATCAAGAGCCATACTGCAATTTACCAATTTACCAGAAATCTCTCCAGTTCTATTCATTTACCACTCCACTGCTTTTTCACACTCAGTTGTACATATTTCTACAGACATCTCCCTGCTTTCTTCAGTGGCACTAATGTTTCTTTGACATTTTTCTTGTTAGTTCATCCTCTGATTCCACCAAACACATCCACAGAAATCTGTATTTACATTTCTATCAATACTGAAAAATAAAATTCTGAGTAACATTCATTCAGCCATGCAGTTACTTTCCTTTTCCTTTGTGAGTCATGCCTCATAATAGTGCTGACAGGTGCATGGACTCACAAAGAAGTAAATAAAACTTTTTAGTGGGCTGAATGGAAACTATTCTGAGTTTTTATTTCTGTGTGTGTACAGAGTGTACTGCTCCTTATTCATGATTGGTTTCTTAGAATTGGTTTTCTTTTTATTTAACTGCATTTATATAGCTTAGGTTTGATTTACTTTACATTATTTATTTGTTTATTTATATTTATTATATTTCTTTGTTTACTTTAATTAGGTTTAGCCTAGTCTTAGTTTAGTTGTTTAGGTTTAAGACATTGAATTCACAGAGACATTCCTATACTATGCAGTGAAAGCCCTCTTTGAGGTAAGAGAGCCTCTTATTTATTTACTTGTCAACTTGCATGTCTGATTCTAGGATGTAGGATTCAAAGAGGTAACATGATAGGTAGCATGATATAAATAATAGTAATAAGAAATTAAAGGAATCTAGGAACAAGCAAAAATAGTTTTAGAACAGTTTTTAGAATAACTTTTGAACCTGAATATTTTAAAAATATTGGTACATCTTCTTCCAGGCCCTGAATTGTGTTAATATCTTTAATTTAAATGCATCCACAAGACAGCCAGAAAAGCTGGGAAACATGACTCTGTGGCCTTGCTTGGGGCGCACAGAAAAGTACATACTCATGGGGCTGGAAAACTGTATGGATTGAAAAAGGGCCTTTGAATTGGGAAGGAAAATGGCAGAAACAAATATTAGCATGTTAAACCATGGGGTTGATCCCATGGCCACAGTCATGCAGCACAGCACATCTAGTGCCTGCATGGAGTCAAGAAGTAATTGAGATAGTCTCTTATGTGCTTATGTACTTATGAGCACATTATATCAGTTGTATCATGTGTAGGCTAGACACGTTCTCTATCTTCTTTAGTAATTTTTATATGGAAGTTGTTGAAAAAGTGGTGAGACTCAAAACTTAGGCAGAAACTGCATTAGTTGCCCCTAGTGGATGACAGCCTCAGGACCTACTTGGGGAAGTTCTAGGTTTTTTTTACATTTCTAGGGGCCTTCAGTATTATTAAGCAAAATATTCTGGACCATTTACAAGGGTTGGAAGTTGAGAGCAAGTAGTGATTCTGCTACTTCCTTAGTGGATAGTCCAGTTGATAAAAATAAGGGAGGAGACATCCAGTGGCTGCTCACTTGAGTACATGAAATTGCTAAAGGGAAGCCATCCATCAGTGGGATCCAGTATTACTGATACACTGATGATCACCAATTGCATATCCCTGGAATGTTCCAGGGATAGGGTGACCTTGTATTTGGTGGCTGTTAGGCTCAAAATGAACAGACTGAGATTGAATCCTATGTTGTGTGCTCAAACCCAGCCCTCCACCTCTCAGTTTAACATCACTACACACAACAGTGACACCAGAACAGTACATGTACCAATATCGTCTGTGATAATCAGCCCAGAATCATATCAGACCAAACGGACGCAGACTAGCTGATTTAATAGTAGTTTTGTACCTCTGACTCTATATGAATTCTTAATTTACAAACAGCTGAATAAAATCCATGCAATTAGTAGTCAAGAGGCTCAGAGTCACACTAAACTAGAGATGGGAGGATCCGAGCCTCTGACCATCAACATGATCTTGGAGGCTCTGTCAATTGTTCATACAGCAAGGTTTATATTGGAAGAAGTGGGCTGTTATAACATCACTAATGGCAGAACAACTAAAGGCAACTTCAGGTGTCTCTGCAGCTGACTAGAGGCAACATTCAGATGATGTCATGAGGATTGTTGCTTAACAGTAATTAGTGAGAGTCTTCAGGCTATTAAAAAAAATATGGATACAATCTGCCAAATTTGTAGCTATAGAAATCTGCTATTTTTTTCTCTCACATCAGTTTCAACACAGACACTTCCCCAGTAAATGACAAATAAATAAAACCCCAAGCAAATTCAGTTTCAGCTCCTATCATAGTAGCCTAATTTAATTTTACAGAAAATAGTCTGCTGCTACTGCAGAGGCAGAGGAGGTAAAAATGAACCCTTTTCACTAATAATGTATATCCAAGTGGGTTTGTTGACCCTCTCCTATGATTATTTCCAAGCAGCAACATTTCCAGAAATTTATATACATTAAGAATTCAAATAAAATTTTAATATTCCTTCCAGATCCCAGTTTTGAGATATAAGAGTTTTTCTCAACATATATTTCATAGTTTTTCAAATATAAATGTGTTGAAAAGGTAAATAATACAATTTTTAAAACATTATGCATTTTTTATTTAACAGAAAAGTGATCATACAAAATTCAATGGTGAAAATCAATTTTGCAACACACAATGTTTATTGAGGAATCCCACCCACAGATAGAAGTGGAAGTGCAGTAAATATTATGATAGGTTTGGATTATTGTCTGTACGATCAAATTTGCACATCCACATTTTCCCTGCTGTTTGGAGGACTGGGAGATAATCCATTCGACTGACAGCTATATTGTAAGTGAATGGGATCCTACTTTCAGAAAGCTTTAAAAAATCAAATAAATTGAAGAACACAGCTGAAATCCATATTTAAAGTCCAAGGTGAGATCTACTTTTTTCAATGGAAGTACTTCTGGAAATGATGCTAAATTAAGATTTAATGTTTGGGTATTTCATGGTTAACTTACATTTTGTTACATATCTGCACTGTTGCTACCACAAAGAAATCATCCATCATTAAAATGTGACAGAGTGAGAAGATGAAATTTTTGAACAAATTCTAAGATTATTTCCAGGAGTTCCCAGGTATACTTATTCAAAAATGTTTAACCAAATGTTTAAATGTTTAAAGATGAGATGCCATGTTTACTGGACAAATAAGAAATATATTTTCACATATAAAAAGGGAAATTATTATACTAAGAGGTCATTGATTTGTAGGAAATTCATATAGAAAAACATTTCTCTCTGAATTTTTTGTGGTGTTTTGCTGAGATTTTCAAATTCTGCAGAATTCTATACCAGGGATGCAGAAGAGTCAAGGATATCCCATAATTGGACTATATTATTCAACCACGAAATAAGAGATTTTAGACAGAATGTGCTCTCTCATGGCATTAGAAATAAAATTTAGATGACTTGTCTTTATATGCTTGGCTGAATTATTCCAAAAGCAAATGTGATGGAAAATTTTTGCTAATAATCTGCCTGATAATTTCTGTCAAAAAGTTATTCATTAGCTTGAATTATTTTGTATTGCAATTTGGCTAGTTTTGATTGGACAAAAATGTTATTTGATAAATAATTTAATGTTAAGGGTTTTTTTTACTGAAAAACTTATTTTTAAAAAATGAATATATTGTTTCTCTTCAAATACAGTCTTCAAATAGAGGATCGAACTAATGTAATTCTGTTCTAACCTACTTGCTTTTAATCTATTTTAGTGAATATTTCAAAAGTTCAAAGATACCTGCAGTCTTTTTGGGGAACTCTGTGATGACTTGGGGTGTGGCACAAAGGCAACTCAGCTAGAGTATAAGTATGGGTCCCTTTATTAGCTCCAGCTTTGCCCACAACATCCCGGTTACCTTCCAGTCTGGAGAAAAAACTCTCCCACGAACCTGCAACAGCCTTTGGCTGAAGATATTCCAATCCAAACATTGTAAACAAAATACTTTAAATTATAAATCCAACAAGGCAAAATAAGTAATAAATCCGGCAGGGCAAGATAAGGAGTTCCAGAAGTAAAGTAACATGGCAGTAAATCAAACCAGTTGGGAGGATGCCAGGAACTCAGATAACAGCCGACAACATTAGATAAATTCAACATTTGTTCCCGACAAACGCCCCTCCCAACTGGTTTTCATTTAAACTCCCTCCCCAGGTGTGCCTTGTAAAGGGAATCAGGGTCCTTTCCTCCCTTGTAAGCCATGCAACCCACATTGCTCCCTTCTCTGTTCTTCCCTGCATGCCCTAGGATGAAGAGGGGGTGGGCCTTGGTCTTCCTCTGAACCCCATTTCCCTTGTTCTACCTCTCCTCTGCTCTGCCTAGCCTGACTTTGCCCATCCCCAGTTTCATCCACAGATCCTGCTCCCTGTCAGCTGTTCGTCTTCCTTCTCGGATTCAGACTCCAAGGGGGGGGGCATGATAGACCCCCTCTGCTTCCTGCTTAACCCAATCAGGGACAACCAGGAACTGGCTGGATTGCTGTGGCTAAGACATGCAATCATGTGACATCATACTTTACACTTCTTCACATATGGTAATCAGTCCCAATTTGGTCCCAATTGAAATCGTAACACAATTACTACTTGTATTATGAATATTCTCCTTTACCATCAAATACTCTCCTGAAGCTCCTTCTATGATTGGGGCTTTGACAAGGCGAAGGGGCTTGTGTGGGTAAATGAAATCGTGGGCTATGTCATTGGACATGTATATGTCCAGAAGGGTCACCAAAGGGGAAAAGGCTATGATAGACACCCCAGACTAATATCAATTGCATTCTGCTAACCTGCCTTGGATTAGCATGGCAGATTATAGTCTATTCCTTAAACATGTCAATATAACTTCAAAAATGGCCCTTATTCCCCAGTGGTCCTGGGACAACTACCCATGGCAGCAGGAAGACCTGCCCAAAGGCAGAGGCTGCTAAGAATCACCGGGTTAAATCAGGCTGCCTTGGGATATTGAATATAGGAACATTCAACATTTGAACAATGAAAATGGACACTCAGGTAGAAAAACTGCTGATTGAACTCAACAATGTGCATTGGGTGTCATTGGATTATGTGAAACACAATGAAAAGGCAAACATTTAATTGAGCTTGATAGGACTCGGCATCTTCTCTACATTAGGTGTACTGAGGATGGATCATGCAATGGAGTTGGTTTTCTCATCCACCAAAAGCTGCAAGACTCTAGTAAAATTTGAAAGTTTATCAGAAAGAGTAGCCCAATGCATCATTCAATGAAAAAAAATACACATTTCAAATAATCTAAGCATATACATCAACAATAAGCTATATTGATGATGAGGTCAAAGAGCTTTACAGTAAGGTGGCCCAACTTCAAGATAAAGAAAAATGCTCATACAAAATGCTTATTAATGGTGATTTTAATGCAAAAATAGGAAGAACAATAACTGGAAAAAAGCTACCTGTATGGAAGTGATGAACGAGATAACAGAGGCAGTAGACCAGTAGATTTTGCTGAAGGACAGTTTTATATCATGAACTCATTTTAAAAGAAAAAGGCTAGCAGAAAATAAACATGGAAGAATTCATCTGGTACACAAGCAAAATTCACTACATCATGGCAAGTGATAAAACCATATTCTCCAATTGTACCTCCATCAGTTGCTTTAACGTTGGAAGTGACCATAGAATGGTACAAGCTAAAGTGAAGCTAAACTGTCAAAGAGAGTGTATGCAAATTATAAAGATGTCATGAAAAACAAAAATAAAGAGTGATAAGCTGTTACAGAAGAACAGCAATTTTGAGATTAATTTATAAAATTGTTTTGCTCTATTGCAAGGTTTGGAAGAGATGAGCATTATGGACCTAAATGAACCAATAGCAAAAAGCATATTTGAATCTGCTAGAGAACTGCTGGAAAAACACTTTGTACAGTCAAATAATACCACTTAGAAACATGGAAGATCAAGGAAGTGCTGGAAATAATAAAATAGCAAATAATAGCTGTAGCCAAGAAGATCAACAAATATGAAGCTTGAATTGCAAATTAGAGGCAGAATCTCTAATTTCAATCTAATCAGAATCAAGTGCCTAGAAATAACATTAGTCAGTTAGCTTTGGGCAAAGATTGATGGCACAATGGAAGACAAGGTTGCTGGTCAATGGTGAAAGAATTGGAGAGGTTTAAAAACAAGAGAGGAATCTCCCAAGGAAACTCACTATCACAACAAAAGATTTGTCTTTGCACTGGTTCGTCTGTCAGCAATACTGAATAACTCAGGCAATGACTATCAAACACCAAAAACATCTGCCAGGCTACTCCACTTGCTTTACATGGATGATTTGAAAGTATATGGTAAAACACTATTTGAAATAGAATCGCTGCTCAACATTGTCCGTATAAACAGCCAAGATATTGCAATGGAGTTTGGACAGGACAAATGTGCCATGCTTGCCATACAACAGGGAAAATAGTGAAAACTGACAGAATAAGGATACCCTATTGAAATGATATCAAGAGTCTGCATGAAGACAATATCTGGCTACCTCTCAAGCTGACAACATCAAGCACAATGAGGTGAAGAAAAAGGTTACAAATGAATACATCAAGAAAATGAAGAAGATCTTAAAATCCAAACTCAGTGGAGGAAATACCATTAAGGTAATCAACACCTGGGCAATTCCAGTCATTAGATACACAGAGGAATAGTGGACTGGACTCAAGAAGAACTAAAGGTTTTGGACAGGAAGACCAGAAAAATGATGACAATGAATCATGCCCTTCCTCCATACAATGATGTTGACAGACTCTACCTACCAAGGAAAATGGGTCAGCATGGAATGTAGCAGGTACATCAGATGGTTGAAGAAGAAGAAAGGGCATTGGAAGAATATCTGAAAGAAGTGAAGAAGATGCATTCTAGCTAGTATATTAGGAAAGCTTACCGACTACTGGCGAGAACAAACTGGCCTACAAGAAAGACCAAATGAAGAACAGAATGGACGCAGGGGAAGACAAAGCACTACATGGCCAGTACACTAAAAAAATTCCAGGGAAAGCAGAACAAGACCTGACAATGGCTAAGAGCAGTACTGCATTCTAACCACTGCGTCACCAGAGCTCTGGTATATAGAAAGATAATAAATATTTGCGTTAAAATACCAATAGAAAAAGAATATAATATTACCTTATACTCATCTACTCAAAAGTAAAGCCTGATGACTTTAATAAGGCACAGAAAGTGTTTAATATACAGAGGTGGTATTCAGCAGGTTCTGACCAGTTCTGGAGAACCGGTAGCCGAAATTTTGAGTAGTTTGGAAAAATGACAAATACCACCAAGCCACGCCCACAGAACCGGTAGTAAAAAAAATTGAATCCCACCACTGTTAATAAAGTATATGTGCAACCAAGTTCATATTGAACTACATGTTACAAGAATACACAAGAGAGCACAAGAAGAGCATGAATATTGCCAAACGCCTACAATAAATATAGGAAAAAAGCAAATCACAGTTGCATGTTTTCATATTCATAACTGCTTATTCATAAGAAAATATATTATAATAATCTCCAGGTTAATGCATTTTAAAGTTAAAATTATTCTTTTGACAGAACACAATAATTTTAGTTATCATATTTCGTAGTTGCCCAATGACAACAGCCCAGGAGGATGCACTGTCAATTTAGATAACTGCCTTCTTGTACAATACAATATATTATAAAAATTAAATAATAAGATACTAGCAGGGATGGGTACCTAGGGGTTCACCTGGGTTCGGGCGAACCCGTAGCTAATGTTATGGCTGCTTCAGCGAACTGCCAAATCCCATCCCTACTTGGCCCCGCCCACCCTGCCCCTCCCCTCCCAGGAGTCTCCACGCAGCCTGCTTTGGATGTGAGGTAAATACAGGGCCCGCGTGGAGGCTCAGAGAGGGCGAAAAATGGGCCTCCCGGAGGCTCCAGAAGGCTGGAAAAAGGCCCGTTTCCGGCTTTCGGAGGGCCTCCGGAGCCCAGGGAAAGCCATTTTTGCCCTCCCAGAGGCTCGAGGAAAGCCTCCAAAACCTGAGAAAGGCAAAAAAGCACCCCTCCAGGCATGGTGCAGGAGGCCGACTAGGCCATGCCCATCATGGCCACGCCCACCCAGCAACTGGGCAGAGAACCAGTTGCTGAAATTTTTGAAACCCACCTCTGGATACTACAGCAGTTGATGTCTGACTCTTAAGATTTCACTCAGTTTTGAAATGTTTTTGGTGTGTAAATAGATGGAATTATATTGCCACCTAGTGATCTGTAGCCCAAATGTAAATACACACACAAAAAATTCACCAAAAAGCTTTAGCATTCATTCTGTTTTTGCCAATAAAAATAGAGGGCTACCAAGATCTTAAATTGCTGCTAATAAAATGTATTGTGCTTATTGAATGTGATGATGACAATAATGATGGTTTTGTAAACCACCCATACCTAACCTACTTACATTTGAAGTAGTTTTTGCTTTAATTTCTGAAATGACAGATACAATATTTACTGATCATTATTACCCAAACATTTCTGTTGTTTTTCAAAGTAATAATGCAGTATTTATTTTTTTTCATTTGAAAAACCAAAACACTAACCAGTTATTTTCCTGCTGCGGGGAAAAAACTTGTTTAAACCTGAGTTATTTGCTTACCAAACTACATTTCCCTTGCTTCCTTTCTTGCCTCCTTATTTATATTGTTTTATTATAAGAACACATATTATTGGATATAGTGATATTTATGGAGTGCTGTCTACATAACCCTGATGATTTTTAGATAGCTTACACCTTTAAAGATAAATGAAAATTTAGAAATCATTAACGGTGACTTCTAAAATGTTAACGTTGTTCAACATAAGGTTGCTTAAATTTTACATCTGAGTTACATCTGAGTGTGGCATTAATAAACTGAAAAAATACATCAAATTGTTCACATCTTAGGCTTAATTCTTAACACTAAAATTGCCACAGTATTGTTTCTTATTGTTGATGCTATTGTTGATGCATGCCAGAAAAAAAAGACAAAAGGAAACACCTTTCTAATTTTGTTTTGTGCTTCTGTCAGTTTGCTTTATTGCTAATGTGCATGCAGCACTGATTATTTTAGTACAATTGAATTGTTAGCACATGCATTTTAGAGGATGAACAGGAAATTTTATCGAAGGCAGCAACATGGGCAAAAATGAAGCCATAACATTCCTAGCAAAGAAACAGTATGAAAAAGTAGGATCAGTCTGCCAAAGATAATGGTCAGAACAGCTGTGGGCAGCCAAGAAAAGAGGTGAAATAAACAGAATAGCTTGTTGTGTGGATAGAAACAACAGCTGTATGAGTTTGAGAGAGTGAGAGAGACAGAGATAAGCTGATTATCCTTGAGGCCAGCAATGCCATTCAAAACTGATCTGTCTCTACTGCCTGAGAAATGACATTTGAGCAGGGCTTCTGCAACTGATTGTTAAAAACTCACATGCCCCACAACATTTTAAAAAGTTGTGTCTCTTCCTGCCATTTTTGCGATTTCATTTTTCAGATACGGTGCGAGTAACAAGACTATGAACGGATTAATAAAACAGCTGTACTAAGATGGTCTCGGCTTTTACGAATATTTTTTTTTAGAATGAAACCCTTGAACACACGCACTTCTGAGTAAGCGTCATCACCATAAGAAATGCATTTTAAATATATAACCGCTTTTTCATCTCCTCCCTCAATCTCCTGCCCTGCCAAAGCCTCACTAACGTGGCTTTTATTCCTGTGTAAAAGTTATGATGGAATTTAGAGATTCAGGGCACGATTCGTTTTCGCGGTTTTTACAGCAATGTTTAAAAAATGTAAATCTCTACACCGCTCAGAATCGCTCTAGAAGGGAGATGGGAAGTCTCTAAATACGATAGGTAAATCAAATAAAAATAAGGGGAAAAATGAACGCAGATTCCTGCGCAGGATTGATTTACAGTGCGTGATTACTACTGCAATGGAAATTCTTAAGCCAAGCCAGAAGTGAAAACTACTCTTCTTTCTATCTCTATAGAAAAAAAAAAAAAAAAGGACTTACCATAGAGGCTCACCGCCCCGCCCTTCTTGAGTTGGCAGAACGGCAGCGACATAAAAGTTCCCGGAACCGGTTACAAACGGCCGTGGGGCATTGTGGGTGTCGGCGTTACTTGCGGGCGACGGAGTGGAGGAAGCGAGTGTTGTTGGGGTCTTCCCCCTCCCCTCTCCCCCGACTCCCGACCCCCTCTAACGGCGAGCGCTCCCGATAGCGGCGGCTGCGGCTGCTGCATTCGGCCCGGCCATGTCCTTCAACAGAATTCCACCGCGGTGGCTGAACTGCCCGAGACGCGGACAGCCCGTGACAGGTAAGCTGTGGCGGGACGGAGGACGGGGTGCCGGGCTTTGGTAAGAGAGCCCGTTGCGTATCCCGCCATGTGGTGCTTGAGCCCTCTCCTCCGCATGTGGAGGCTGAGCAGCCTTTGGTCCAGCTCGTATTGCGGGTCTTCGCTCTGTTGGACCAGCAGGCTTTATTAATACAGATAGTCCTCGACTTACGACCACGAGGGAGCTGAAACTTTCTGTTGTTGAATGAGTTTGGGCCCATTTTATGACCTTTCTTGCCATAGGGGTTAAGTGAATTGCTGCGGGTGATAAGTTGGTAACCTGGTTGTTAAGTGAATCTGACTTCCCCCTTGACTTTGGTTATCAAAAGGGGATCACATGACTTGGGGCACAGCAACAGTCATGAGTGTGAACCAGTTGCCAAGCATCTAAATTTTGATTACATGATCATGGGGATGCCACAAAGGTGGCAAATGGTCATGAGTCACTTCTGTGCCGGTGTAACTTTGAACGGTCACCAAATGAACCGTTGTAAGTCAAGGAATACTTGTATAGGAAAATCATTGATCAGGTGCGGGAGACTGGTTTTAGAAAGAGCGGGCAGAGAGAAGTTTCCTCTTCAGCCATTTGGATGGTACTTTTATGGAAAGGAAGAGAAAATGCAGACCTTTTAACATTCTCACTCCAAAAGAAAGGAAGCAAAACCTTTTTTGTAATGTATTGAATAGTTATTAATTAATACTAATTCACTGAACCCACTACAAGTAACAGAAACACAAATAACCCCCAAGCAGCCTGATAGGAGCAAACTAGTGGTTTACCAGCTTTGGATTAGGTATATCTGCCCAATTAAAGGCCTAGTTTAATTATGCTCCCAAATCAAAAGCTTCAGCCATGCTGTGCAAATAGCAGGGACAATTTCTTGCTTGTCTTAGGAAAAAGGGAGGGGAGTTGGAGAGATTATTTGCAACACTTAATTGTGCTGGTTAATTTAATCCTTTAAAGTAAAACGTGACCATGAAATAGCCCAATAGAGCTTCAGTTAAGTAAGGAAAACTAATGCTGGGCCAGTTTCTTGGCAATTGAAAAATCAAATATTTGCAGCCATAGTCTAAAATAAATTTAGGAGAAATTGTTTCAGTCTAGGCACCTCTTGTTTTCTAAATTTATCACAGTTTATTGATCATTGTTATTATATTTGAGGGTTGCTGTCAAGAAGGGTTTTTTTTTAATAGAATGAGTCAGATACCCCTAGGGAGAGATCAGAAGAAATTTTTAAGAGTTGCAGTGAGACATGTTCTAAATTTGTCCTGAGTTGGAATTTGGCTGAGGCAGGATATTTTTTATCAGAAAATTTTGATCCTGTGAATCTCAAGGAAGTGGACAGGATTCTAACAGTTGCCAGTGCAGTAATCAGTGGGACAGACCCAGGTCTTGGCTGATTAAGGTTGTGGTTCAGCCCAGTGCATTCTTGAATGAGGGAACAGTACCTCCTGCCTTGAAAAAGGCAATAGCACTTTGATTTATATACTGCTTCACAGTGCTTTACAGCCCCCTCTCTGAGCGGTTTACAGAGTCAGCATATTGTCCTCAACAATCTGGGTCCTCATTTTATTGAATCTCAGAAGCTGAGTCAACCTTGAGCCTGGTGAGATTCAAAGTAGCAAATTGCAGGCAGTCGGCAGGCAGCAGAAGTAGCCTGCAGTACTGCACTCTAACCACCACCACTGGCTCTTGGTGCATCCCTTTCTCAAGAAGTTATCACTGGATCCAATAGTATTGGATAATTTCTAATTAGTCTTTAACCTTTTGAGAAGTGATGGAGTGCAGCTCTAAAGGACCTTGGAGGAAAGCACATTATGCAATTGCTTTTTAGACATGGTTATAGCACTGAAACAATATTGATAGTGTATACTCTGGTGGAAGTGGGGTAGCAGTGATGCAACTCTCCTGATTATTCTGGATCCTTCCATGCATTTCAATACTATTATTTATGGTATTTAAAAAATACCATATTAGGTATTAGAGGATAGGGAATGGAGACATTAAGTTGCAGTGGTTTTCTTCCTTTCTTTTATCATATATTGCATGTATGATTATCATATATTGCATGTATGATAATCAGTTCTGTATCTCAATCCCAGAGTGACCAAGTGGTGCTGTTGAGGTTCTGTCTTACAGCCTGTAAGATGTTAGTCTAGTTGGGGAGAAACAACTGAATTGTAGCAAGACCAAGTGGCAGTGAATTCAAGAATCTGTTATTTCTGGTGGCTTTTTGGCTCTAGATAGGGATTTTCTTAGACAAAATCATTAAAGAATTTGAAGTCCTTGTGGATTCTCAGTTGATCAAAGAATAAATTGTAACCATAGCTGAGAGAACTTTTGCATAGATCTGCTTGTGCATCAGTTGCACCCTTTACTGGAATAGAAAGCTCTTATAGTCACTTATGTTTTTTCACCTTTGAACTGGGCTAATGGACATAATATGAGATACCCTTGAAGACCACTTGGAAGCTACAGCTCATCCAGATTGTGGTGGCATGCCTAGATTTCAGTGTATCTTGTTTCACGCATATGTAGATACCCCTTCTTTGGGAGCTGCACTATCTGGATACCAGTTGACTTCCAATTGCAATTCAGGGTGCATCTGTTAAGCCTTTTCTAGCTTGTGGACTAGATATTTATGAGAAATCATTGTTTCCAATAATTTCTGCCAATGCTATAAAATCTGGCAGATTGATATGTTCCTGATCCCATCAACAAGGCAGTGTCATCTTAGGAGATTTCAAGCCTTCTCAGCCACTGGTGTATACTCTCCTTAATCTTATTGCCTCTTTGAAAAACCTCAAACTCTTGGCTTTTCTAGAGTCTTTAGAGCCATTCATAAAACTTATATTAAAGGTAAAGGTTCCCCTTGCACATATGTGCTAGTTGTTTCTGGCTCTAGGGGGCGGTGCTCATCTCTGTTACAAAGCCGAAGAGGCAGCGCTGTCTGAAGACATCTCCAGGGTCATGTGGCTGGCATGACTAAACCCCAAAGGCACACAGAACGCTGTTACCTTCCCACCAAAATGGTCCCTATTTTTCTACTTGCATTTTTTATGTGCTTTTGAACTGCTAGGTTGGCAGAAGCCCGGACAAGTAACGGAAGCTCACTCCGTTATGCTGTGCTAAGGATTCAAACTGCCGACCTTTCTAATCAACCAGCTCAGTGTCTTAGCCTGACTTATATTAGCATCATATTATTTTGATTTTATGTATGTTTTGGCTTTTTTCCTGTATATTTAATTCTATATGTACTTTTGTAATGTTTGATTTATAATTTTCCTTCTGGTTAGTTTTTATAATTGCTTGATAATGAGATAGATATAAATTTAATAAGTAAGCAAACAAATGTTTTGAATGCATTTTGCCTGTTCTGATTAGGCAGCTTATAAATTGAATAAATATATTAATTAAATATTATTTATTATATAGGTGCATTTAATTTTATCGTTCATGCTGCAACCTGATTCTACAGTTGTTGACATTCATTTTTTTCTCATGAACCTACACTTTGTATTCCATAATGACAAAGTAAAAACAAAATTTTAGAAATGTCTGTAAATTTATTAAAAAGAAGAAAAAACTGAAATATCACATTGGCGTAAATATTCAGACCCTTCGCTCAGTACTTTATTGAAGTACCTTGGCAAGTCCTTGCCCTGACTTAAAAAAAAAAAAGTGCCCGCAGCTCTGCTTCTACTTGTCCCGCGGGGAGACCACGAAGCTCAGAAGGGAAGCCCCAGAACACAAGGGCATCTGCGCGCTGCCATTTTTCTCTGCGCCGCTCCGCTTTTTCCTTTTCCTTTGGCTCCAGGTTCCGCATCCTCGGGGCAGCCCCGCCTGGTGGTCCAGTCACCGAGGAGAGAAGTGGAACTGGTCCAGACTCCTATCGTCTCTACTACTACGGCATCTGCACACTGCCATTTTTCTCTGCGCCGTGCTGCCTTTTCCTTTTCCTTTGGCTCCGGGTTCCACATCCTCGGGGCAGCCCTGCCTGCTCAACAGCCATCCCATCACCAAGGAGAGAAGCGGAACTGGTCCAGAACCCCCAAATTCCTTGCAAATCCTCTCAAGTGCAGTCAGGTTGGATAGAGACCATTGGTGGGCAGCCGTTTTCAGATCTCTCCAGTGATGTTCAATAGAGTTCAAATCAGAGCTCTGGCTGGGCCACCCTAGGACATTCATCGTGTTGTCCGTAAGCCACTGTTGTGTGGTCTTAGCTGTGTACTTAATAATCATTGTCCTGTTGAAAAATTAACTTTCGGCCCAGTCTGAGGTCCTGAGTGCTGTGCAACAGGTTTCCATTAAGGATATCTATGTACTTTGCTCCATTCAACTTTCCCTCAACCTTGACCAGTCTCCTAGTTGCTGCTGCTGAAAAATACCCCCACAGCATGATGCTACTACCAACAGGCTTCAGTGTTGGGTTGATACAGGGCAGGTGATGAGTGGTACCTGGTTTGCTCCAGACATAATGTTTAGAATTGAAGTCAAACAGTTCAATCTTGGTTTCATCAGACTAGAAAATCTTATTCTTCACAGTCAGAGTCCTTCAGGTGTTTTTTTGCAAACTCCAAGCGGGCTTTCATGTGTTTTGTACCGAGGAGAGGCTTCCGTCTAGCCACTCTTGCCACAAAGCTCAGATCGGTGGAAGACTGCAGTGATGGATGTCCTTCTGAAACTCTGTTCCATTTCCACACAGGATCTCTGGAGCTCAGTCAGAGTGACCATTGGGCTCTTGCTCACTCCTCTTACTAAGCCCTTCTCCCCCGATTGCTCAGTTTGGGTGACCAGCTCTTGAAAGAATCCTGGTTGTGTCAAACTTCTTCCATTTGAGGATTATGGAAGCCGCGGTGCTTTTAGGAATCTTCAGTGCAACAGAATTTTTATTGTAGTCTTCCCCAGATCTATGCCTGACAATAATCCTGTCTCTGAGCTCTGCAAGGCAGTTTCTTTGACCTCATGGCTTTTGCTCTGCTACAGTATGCATTGTCAGCTGTGATGCCTTCTATAGAGAGCTGTGTGCCTTTCCAAATTATGTCCAATCCATACCACAGGTAGACTCCAATCACGGTGGAGAAACATGGCAGCAATGATCAAGAGAAATGGGAGGCATCTGGGCTATATGTCAAGTGTAGTTGCAAAGAGTCTGAATACTTAAGCCAGGGTCCCCAAACTTTGCAACTTTTAGATTAAGCTGGCTGGAGAATTCTGGGAGTTGAAGTCCACAAGTCTTGAAGTTGCCAAGTTTGAAGACCTCTGACTTAAGCCAATGTGATATTTCAGTTTTTTTTTCTTTTTAATAAATTTACAGACATCTTTGAAATTCTGTTTTTACTTTGTCTTTCTGGGGTACTGAGTGTAGATTAATGAGAAAAAAATGAATTTCAAAAACTGTAGAATCGGCCTGCAGCAAAGTGAAGGGATCTGAATATTTTCTGAATGCACTGGATATTGAATACTGGAATAACTTAGATTATAATGAAGTAATACATAGAACCCCCAAAGCTATTGGTTAAAAACTGGTATTTAAAATGTATGTAGTTGGAATAAACTACAGCAGTAGAGTGCTAAGTTATTGTAATGATGTGGCTTGAGCGTGGACAGTCATGTTTTGGATTAACTAAATCTAAATTTCTTTTCAGAGACAGTTATATGTTGAAGTTATATGACAGTTAATTAAGCTGAGACATTATGCTACCTTGTTGACAACTAGGCCATTAATTAAATCTTATGAAACACTTTATTTTCCATGGCTATCATCTGATAATTCAGTAGCTAGGCCGGATCCAAGAGTTTCCTTGTATTCTTTTATCTCAGAAGCAATTAGTTAATATTATTTGCATATTTTTTTGTCCTTGAGCAACTCCATGTTATCTGGACTGAATTTTGGTCTATTTATCCTCATCTAATTTATTTTAAATATATATGAGTTTAGGTATTAATTGGATATGGCTAATAAGATGTTTAATTAAACAACATAATTTCTCTAGAAATGCTTTTGGAGTATTCTCAATGAATGGGAAATAAAGCTTTTCAGGTACTGGATTTTACAGTTCAGAACTTAATTTTGTTATAGAAGATACTGAGTTATGTCATAAAGTGCTATAGTTCTTTGTCCTAATGAAGACTATTAATAATGATTCAAACAGACAGACATTTTTATGAGGCTTCATGTTGATTAGATGCATTTTTAAAATTACTACCAAACAGGAATATTTTTACCTCTGAAGACGATGCTAGGACCAAAATATGATGATAAAGTTGCTGAAGAGTATCGTTTCCATCCCTCTATGTTATCCAACTATTTAAAGAGTCTCAAGGTAAAGAATATAATTCAGTTCTTTAGTATCTAAATAGTAAAGGGATTTTTTTTACTACTTTACTAATTTTTTTTTCCTCTGAGCATGCCTACTGTAGAAATATCTTCCCAATATATTTATGGATATGGTGGCATGCATGTCTGTTTGTCTGTATGTCTGTTTAAAAAGTAAAAGGAAACAACGAACACATCAAAAGATGAAAACATTGGACAGCAAAGTTAAACCTTTTAAGTTAACAACAAAGCGAATCAACACGATGCTTATTTCCCGTGGACAAAACTGTATCTAGGACAACTAAGAGAATGTAATTTTTCCACCCTATTGCTATTTTCTGTGTACCTCTCCCCAAAATTGGTTTCAGAGGATTCTCCTAACACTAAAGCAGGAGGGGAATATATGGGTAGCAGGAGAGGAAACCACAAAGGCAGTTTTGGAAACAGGAGCAAAGCATTGGACTCCATCCTTTCTCTTGTAAATTCTGCGTATGAGGCTTTCAATGATACCAGTTGGGATATACATAGCCATGGTATTTTCACGGTGTATGTATAACATCAGAAAAGTTACTTCTGAATATTAACCATTAGAGTTACGCATGTTTATCATAAACTGGTTATCACATTTAAAGCCTTTTATGGCACAGAGCCAGGTTATTTGCAGGACCTCAGGACCTACCTGTCCTTCCAGATCAGATAGGGTGGGTACACTCCTAATAAAGGCTAGTGTTGACCAGGAATTTAATGTTTTTACTGACAGTTCTGAGGAAGCATATGTGCCAATGTCATCAGTGACTCTGCAGGCCTTCAAGGCCATGGAAAGTTCCTTGGGAAACACACAGTGTCCTTGCAAGACCTCCAAGGGCGGCAGATTACTTTCTGTACTTCTTCCTCTTATCTAAAGTGTGCCAGTTTGTCTGGGTGGAATATGCTGGTGCTTCTGGATGGAGAAGTGGACAGTGTAACAAGCATATAAATATATCAAAATGTGTTCAAGTTTCCCTCTTGCTAAGCCCCCCCCCCCCCGGTCTTTATTCAACTGAATAAACACGTAAAAAGCTTATCAAGGTAAACACCTGGACTCTGTCTTTCTTTATACCAAGGTACACCTAAAACCAGCAAAACACTAGGAAGCATGCCTTTTCTGTGGCAGCCCCTGCCCTGCCTGTGTGGTTCATCAGGCTTCTACCCGCCTAGCTCTCCAAAAATCACCGAAGACTTGGCTTTTCTCCCAGGGACTGGGATAATTGGACAATTGCACATTAGGAGTTGACTTGGCACCAGGTTTTTGTTGTTTTAACTTTCAGTTGAGAACTGCTGAGAGTTGTCTAGATGCACAGCTATACACACATTTTAAATAAACTACCTAAAGTTATGTTCACCTTATGTGTAACTTCACATATCTGCATTAAACTCTAATTTTATTACTTTCAGGTTAAAATGGGTCTGTTAATAGACTTGACAAACACCAATAGGTTCTATGACAGAAGTGAAGTAGAAAAAGATGGCATCGTGTATGTGAAGCTTCAATGTAAAGGGTAAGCTAATGACACGCCTGAATACTTTTTTATGGAGGAACATTCTTACCTTTACTTAACGCTTCTCTTTTTGGTAGGCATGGAGAGTGCCCCACACCTGAAAACACAGAAACATTCATTCGTATATGTGAACAGTTTCATAGTAAGAACCCAACAGAACTTATAGGTATGTATATTAACCTTGCTGTGTGACTATTTTCCATCTGTCTTGGGTGTTTTTCCATGTAATATACTAATGCTCCATTTGCCACTTTCCACTGTAGTTGCACATAAACATTTCACAACTTAATCCAGCCAGCATCGAATCATGATAGCAAGCAGTAGAACCAAAAAAACCCAAAATAGGATGAAATACCAGCATGTTGGAAATAAGCATTCCTGATGATGTTTGTAAAAAGGAACAAGCCTGAATGAGTGCCATGAACTGTATTTAATTTTCCATTCATCTAGATAAGTCACACAGTACTTGCTATCACCAATGTCTTGCTGAATAGGGAAGCATCAAGGTGAAATCAAAGCTGAAATCTAAATAATCTAATCAGCCCTATTGTAAGGAGTCATAGAAGTGATCATGTTGTCCAGAAGCGATTAGGACAACAGTTATGCATGAAGACGGTGATGCGGGAAGTATTAGAAAGAGGCACTGGCTCCACCCTGACCCTTGAGAGAAGAAGAGGGAGCGAAGGGAAAACTCAAGTAAACTTGCTAGATTCTGTTACTGTAACCTATCTTAATAAAGTGTAGCTCTAGTTGTACTGTAGAATCAGTTTCTTCATCGTCTGTCTCATAGGGCAGAAACATACATCAACTTTAAGATTTATTACAGGTCTTTTTCATCACTTGATTATAGTGGACGTGTACAAGAGCTAAAGTTAACAAAGTTATGTAATGATCTGGAATAAATGTTATTATGGAAATGATTCATTAGATTGCATACTCTTTTCTAATATTAATTCCTTTCTTTAACTTACTGCATTCATGGCAGTGCAATGCCGAATGCGGATTGACATTGCTAAGCAGTGTGGTCTCATGGTTTCTTCTACATACAATCATATTACTTAACAAAGTTTCTGGTCCCAATTAACATAGTTAAACAAGAACTATATGTCATTTTACTTACATACCACACAATTTCTATACATGATTATATACAAGTGACTAGCTTGAAGTAAGGCCAAAATGATTGTATCAGTTGCCTATTAATTTAATTACCCATACACAAGATTGTTTATTCTTAATATTTGAACATGCTATTTAATGCATTCTAATCTGCATTCTAATTTCAATTGTGAAGTCTAGACCAGAGACGTTAACTATTTTAAGGAAACTTGTTTTTCATACATATCAACAGTTGCATATATGTATATCTTTTTTATTTTTTATAAGTAACTCAAGGCAGTGAACATACTGAGTACTGCTTCCTTCTTCTATTCTCCCTGCAACAACAACCTTGTGAAGTGGGGCTGAGAAATCATGACTGGCCCAAAGTTACCCAGTTGGCTTTCATGTCTAAGGCGGGACTGGAATTCACTGTCTCCCACTTTTTTGGTACCTTAACCACTAGACCAAACATTCTCTCTACCAATATATATTTTATAATTGCTTGTGTATAAATTAAGATTCAAATTAAATATATATGAGTATACAATCATTCATTTTTACTTTCATTATACAACGTTATTAGTCTCTACTATTAGCTGAAACACAACCAACAGAAATAAAGGATTTTTTTAAATCTGTGGAAGCGGCAAGATTAACACACAAAACCCCCTCAGAGTTTCCTTTTCAGTTGTCTCACTTTGGATTGTTAAATGCATTTGTCAAATTCCAAATGATTACTACATTTGAATATAAATAAACTATTTTCTTTCAACTGAAAATAAAATGTACTCTTTCTATTTTACCAGGGAAAACCTAGGTTAAACCTTATATTAGTTTTTTAATTTAGTCTTCCATGTGTATTGCTTTATTTAGCATATACATTGTATTAAAATAACTAATGAAGCTCAATAAAATTTGACAAAGAAGCATCAATAATCCTTCAAGCTCTACTGATGAAAGTCAAGGGACAGAGGAAAAATAGCACTATAATTAAATATAAAGAAGACCAAGCTAATGACAAGCTCAGTGTTCGAATAGAAAAAATTGAAGTGATGGATAGTTCTGTCTGTTAGGATTGGCTAGCAATGTGAAGGAACAAGAAATCAAGAAGTATGGTTGACTAGCATTTAATGTGAGGTAGCACTAAAAGCCTTAGAAAATGTTTATGGATATCCTCGATACTCACAAAGATTGGCATCAGGCAAACAACACTTCTCTCCTTGTGGAAGTAAAAGATGAAGAAACCTGATACTGTGAGATCCTGTTCAACTTTGTTGTTAGAGAAGACTCTTGAAAATAGCACTCATAATCCAGAAAACAAACAGAACGAATCATGGGACAGTCCAGAGCTCTCACCCAAATGACTAGGTTAAAATTACCAAAATGTGGACATATTATGTGAAGGCCTAGCTCTCTGGGAAAGGTGGAAAGAAAGAAGATGACCAACAGCAAGGCGGATGAGTTCAGCTGAGTGCTCATCGAAAGACCTGCAGGGCCAGTATGGGAACAGGTCATCCTGAAGCAGATCTACCTCGTGGCTAAAACTCAACACCTATTTCAAGGCACATAATCAAATTGAGTCGAGTACAGATTTGGGAGTTTCAAAATTGATGAAAAATCTTAAATTATTCAAATATTGAAACATAATGAAATCCATGAAAGATGGTGTTCCTGAGCAAACTTATTTGCTCTAATGAGCTGCTGTCCAGAATAATTGCAACAATATTTAATGACTATTTCACTCCAACAGCCTCATTTGAATTTTACAAGGTGTGAACTGGATACTTTGATGTAATTTGTAAGAATTGCTTTTTTTCTTGGCCACTAGATGGAGACATTACCACAGAAATAAGGCAGAGGTGTTTTTGGATTTTTTTTTTTTTTTTTAGTGCTACTGGTTCATTGTTTTAATTGAATCCAGTCTTCAGAATTTTCTTATAACAATTGCTGATGTACAGTCAGTTTTATGTCATATTAATATAGAAGCTAGTGAGTGAAAAATCCTATGAGAATAGGAGAGCCCTGAGGCCCATCTATTCCAGAAATACGGCCCTCAACAGTAACTGGTTTCTGGCAATAAGACTTAGGTGAAGCAGTAGCCTCATTTCAGCAATTGATGTCAAGATGAAAGCATGTACTCTTTTGAATCCAGAATAGCTGCTGAATGTACTTTCTCCCCATAATCTGCCTGATGCTCTTTTTTTGTGCTATATAGGCAACATATTTCATCAATTGTAAGTATTAACTAAGTGTTCTATGAAGATTTTTTTTTTTTTGCCTTACGTTGCGACAGTAGCATTTTGTCCCAGCCTTAATTGGGCTAAACAGCTTGTTCATGGCTAGTGTCTTTATGTGCTATGGCACATCCTGAAATATTAAGTGATCATGTTTGGTCATAAAATCAAAACTGACAGTAAATTACAAAAGGTAGAGGGAAGAAGAAGCTAATGTGCCAGGAGAGAATTTTCCTCTCTAGATCCTTATGTAAAAGAAAATGGCGGTGGTGGTGGATGAGAACGAGAAAGTACAGGATAGGTTAGAGGTATATTTTCATTCAAAGGAATATGACAACTCAGCAAGTGTACTAGATTGTATTGAAAAAGCAGACTATTGTTCTGGCTTTCCCTCCTAAATGTATATTATGCAAAATATACGGAAGATTCCACCACCCCCCACCCGCCAATTCTGATAGGAGTATTCTTAAGATGTATCCAGAAACCTACAGAATATTTTTTAACTTCATGTGTCCATTATCTATTGATATTTGCTGACACTTTTGAACTAGAGAATGATGATTGAAAAATGGTTGAAAAAATGCTTTCCATGTTCATAGGTTGCTCTCATGCCCTTAATCCCTAGTTTTGTTTTGAAATGTGCAAAACAAAGAACTGAAGTGTTTGCTTATTCAAGGAACCGTTTATGTGGTAGGCGCTGTTCACACTCCAATTTCCTCTTGCAGAAAAGGAAGGAAGAAGTAAGTGGTATGAGAAGTGAATGAACGATCACGTACTAGCTGAGGACTAATTCCCTTATAAGGGAAGTGATTATGACAAGCAAATGTTCCTGATGCTTTTAAGTGAGCTTGGCAATTGTAATTATATTTTTTCTTCAATTTTGTCTTCTAGGTGTTCACTGTACGCATGGTTTCAATCGTACTGGATTTCTTATCTGTGCCTTTCTGGTTGAAAAGTTGGATTGGAGGTAAGTTTTTAAATAAAAAAATAACTCTTGGGCAATATTATAGCAACAATAGCATAATTACATTATTGTACATATGTCATCAATGTCATGGATAATTTTTCCTTCATCTTGCTAGTGGGGTATACAAATTAAAGTGGCTATAAAACATATAAAAGGAGACCCTGTGGATTTTACTCTGCTAGCCATTGCTGACTATAGGGGGCAGTACTCATCTCTGTTTCAAGGGCATTGAGCCAGGGCTGTCCGTAGTCATGTGGCCAACATGACATCACTGAGTGCTGTGGAAGTGGTACCTGTTTATCTACTCGCATTTGCATGGTTTTGAAATGCTAGGTTGGCAGAAGCTGAGGTGAGGACAGGATCTTACACTGTTGTGTGGTGCTTGGGTCTCAAACCTGGGCTGCCAGCTTTCCAGCTGACAAGACAAGTGTCTTAACCACTGAACCACCGCCCTGCCCCATAAAACATAATATTTTGTGTTATATAATATCTGCCAACTTTCCAGTATATCATCAAGGAGGCAAAATAATATTGCTAAGTATTCTTTGATGGATTTTACTACTGCCAGATAGAAATATTTCAGTTAATTTGTTTCAAGACTGATCTGGATTTTTAGAAAAAGTTTGACCTCTTTCAGATGTTCTGAAGGTAATTAATTTTGACTTGATCTCTGTTTTTGGTCTGAAATTTGTGGGGGGAAATCTCCTTTTTCCTTAGTCTACAATTATCATTGCTGTTATTATCTTTGTGTGCTACAAAACTTGATCAGATTCATGGTGGCTTACAACTTTTTTTTTTGGGTTTTCCAACACCTGTATGAATTTTATGAGCTATTCATAAACATTGTCATACAGCAGGAGAGTGAGTGACAGTATAATGAACAAGTGATAAAACTAAACACCAGCTTCTCTTTCCCTTCCAGAAATGCTGCTGTTAGAGCAATAAATGTTTAATAGAAAAGCAGACCTGTCAAAAAATATAAATATTTCTATGTTTTCTTCTCTCTAATCTATACAGGTAGTTCTTGACTTACAACCACAATTGAGCCCAAAAGTTTTGTTGCTAAGTGAGACAGTTAAGAGTTTTGCCCCATTTTACAACCTTTCCTACCACAGTTGTTAAATAGATCACTGGTTATTAAATGAATCTGGGTTCCCCCTTGACTTTGCTTGTCAGAAGGTCGCAGAAAGTGATCACATGATCTGGGGAAACTGCAACTATGACAAATATAAGCATCTGAATTTTGATCATGTGACCACAGGGATGCTGAATGTTCAGAAGTGTGAAAAACAGTCATAAGTCACTGTTTTCAGTGCTGTTTTAACTTTAAATGGTCACTAAATGAACTATTGTAAGTTGAGGACTACCTGTAGTTTTATACATGTAGCATTTTTTCTTTCTTTTCTAGAGAGAGGCCTTAGTTGCTACCAGGGGTGGGATTCAAAATTTTTAACAACCAGTTCTGTGGGTGTGGCTTAGGTGGTGCGCGTGGCTTGGTGATCATATGACTGGGTAGACATTGCTTGGTGGTCATGTTATTGGCTGGGTGTGACCAACTCAATATCACTTACATCGAGGCACGCATCTCCTCGCCTGGCCTCTCATGACTGTGGGGATGCTGCAACAGTCGTAAGTGTGAAAAATGGTCATAAGTCACTTTTTTCAGTGCCATTGTAACTTTAAATGGTCATTCCACACAAGCAAAGTACCAGCAAAGGAGGGGGAAAAAACTCCAGAGAAGTTCCTGAGACAAGAAGTTTAGTCCTGCCAAGAATGTAATAAGGGTTAACGGAGAGGCAGTTTCTGTAAGCAACACCAGAATGTTTCCTTCCTGCCTTCCTTGCAGGATTAGGCCAGTGATTTCTTCTAACAACCGGTTCTCTGAACTGCTTAGAATGTTAACAACCTGTTCTAGTGAATAGGTGCGAACTGGTAGAATGCCACCCCTGGTTGCTACCCTAGCAAAGTTCTGGAAAAACAGATCAACAATGAAATTCACAGTGCAGTGGTAGAGCTTGAGTATGTGGCGGGCCTGTCCATTTCATTCAGTGAAAAAAATTAATAGAGTCATTTTGCTTTAGTCTGATAATTTGAATTTTGGCCCAATCTAACATATCCTGTAGATTTTAGAAAATAGATTTTTGTAACTTTTTGGACTTTATGAACACCATATTGCTTCTTCGTTGTACTTCTTTTAAGCAAGCAAAGCATCAAAAAAGCTGAACCCCCACACCTCCCTGCATAAGGTTAAAAGAAAGTAAAACAAAGGCACATTTAAATAACTCTCAGCCTGCAACAGTGTAGATAAGATTTTAAGGAGAGATGCAAGTATTTACGTATCTATAAGAAGTATTCAAGATCCAGTCGGGTGTAGTGGTGAGTGTATCAGGGTAGGAATTAGCAGACCCGGAGTTCTAGTCCTGCCTCAGGCCCTAAGCTAGCTGCCTGACCTTCCTTTGAAAGGAGTGCATTGCAATGTTTGGGATTGTGTAAGAGGTACTTTTTCTTTGAATCATTAAGTCAGCCAGATCTTTTTCTGGGCTTGTGCAGCTGCTGCTTGTGGCATATTAAATATTAATGTGCTTTATTTTGGCGTAATGGAGTGGAGGATATTTCATCAGAAATTTGAAGTATAATACTAAATTGGCAGGCATATAATTGGAAGGGAAGGAAGGGTGAAAATTGACATTACATGAGAAAGGAGAGTTGACTGTTTTTAACACTGGCTGCATGACAGATTGTAGAAGGAAGCAAGGCCAGTTCTGCATGTGCATATGCTTTCATAACTGCATCATTAGCATGATAAAAGATGTGGCTGCTTTAAAGATTCAAAGAGAGATGCTTATTATGCCCTCATGCTTGAAAGTAACCTCTTCTAAAGAATAGCTGACATTAACAGACCCTCTGCTGAGCAAATTGGTTATTCCAGGGTGACCAGTTTTTGTAAAAAGGGTAATCTTACATATACGCAGGGATAAATCTATTTTATTCAAGAGCTAAACATAATCTGTTCCCTATATGTGATATAGAAAGGTGAAAGATTTGAAAATACTGCATTTGCATCTAACAATGCTTTAAAAAAAAAAAAAAAAACATCCTGAGATGGTGGTAATTAGTATTAGCAGTGTGGCTTGGGTACACAGTTGTATACACTGAAATAGTTCAAGATCATTGAAACATGTAATTTGAAGACGATATCCAGGAAAATTTAGGATTTTAGGAATACAGTTTCTTTGTCATGTGCTCAGGTGAATTGGAAGGTTCTTGAAGAACTTATATTAGTTCTCTCCAATAATTCAACGTTGAATGCTGCACAACAGCAGTAACTGTTTTTTTATGTTCTTACATTTTTTCACACTTCAGTAGTGTCTAGACATCCGTTAATAATATTTTACAGTAGCTCCTATAATAGTTACAGTTTGTGTTTAATTACATTTTCTCCTTTTTTTGGCATCTTCAAGAAATCCCCATTTCTAGAAAAAAAAATGTCATTGCTTAGTGCTGAAGATGGTCATCTTCTTTCATTTGGAATCACAAGTGGAGAGGTATCTTGTCTTTAGCAGACAATGAAAAAGTGACATCCTGCCCCTATTGTTTTTGGACAGTAGGCATAATTTTTGTGTGTTTGGGTTCGGTGGAGATCACCAGATTCCATTTTTTTTGTATGTATGTCTTTTATGTACTAAATCCTTCCTGCTTAATATTCTGTTATGATTTTAAGCATTCAAAGGTATCTTGTGGCTTTGCTTTGGTGAAAATTTCCATGGATTTTATGCTTACTATATTTAGAATTAAAGTTTTATCATTTAGCTGTCTATGTGCCTTTTATGCCACTGAGGGGAGACGCTTCTCCTGATCAGAAAACTCTTTTATTGTGGTGTTGTTAGACATTTTACTTGCATTATTTATATGCTGCCAGATTTTAATTTTATGTTTCTAAAGTTCTCCAGAGTATATCCTGAAAGCACTAAATACAATTATTTTGTATCTACTGTAGATACAGTATTTTGATTGGAACCATTTTCATTTGAGTAGCATACAAGATATGGTAGCTAAATGAATACGTTAATAATTGTACTTCTTGTTCTTTTCTGCTCACCTTTACAAGGCAGAAGTGCTGACAATCTAGCAGATTGAAAGTATTTTCTAAAATGGTGGAATCTAGGGGAAAATTGCTTCAAGATAATAGTTTAAAAGAATCATCACATTTTAAAGTCTCCTTTGTTACAGCGCTGTTTCAAATAGACATTTAGTGTTTATTTGCATTTATGAAAATACATTTCCTACAGAATATTCTATTCTATTCCTTTATTTCTTAGGCATGTGAATGTAGAAGAAATACAGATGCAAAATGCTGGTGTTGGTTTTATAGCTTGTTTAAGGAAAAGAACAGCATATCAATAATTGTTTGGGGAGCTTTGTTGCATTTTCTTCTTTAGCAACTATTTTGCTTTTTTCCAAAGCATTTCCATGAAAATGCAAGGCTGCTTCTTTTGTAATTAAAACATAGTATATATTGGCAATTACTTTTATAATTTTGCTCTCTATTTCCAACAAAAGTATACTATATTTTTAAAAAACTACTTAAGCATGTTAAGATTGAAACCCATGGAAATTTCCTAATACATTTTGGTTTCTCTTGATAGTGATACTTTCTTGACACATTATGAAAAATCTATTACAGTGGCAGGATACGTTGGGAGCCCAAGATTTAGTAATAACTAGTTAGGAATTATGTTTATTTATTTTAAAATATTTAGAACTTTTAAATATTTTCCTTGCTTTTGGGCAAGTATACTATCAAAGTGATTTGCCTACATAATCTTACACTTGGGTTTATCTATATAAAAATAAGGGGGAAATGTGTTTGAATATTAGGGTTGGTAGTTAGGCTGCCAGTTTGAGCTCCAAGCTTGGCAATTTGGTTGCAAACATTTCATCACCATTCGAGGAGACATCATGAGTGCGTTTTGAGTTGTGACAGCTCAAGGAAAAAGGGAAAAAAGAATTGTGAAGGAGGATAGGAAAAAACAAGCGTGATTTTCCTATGTTTACCATTAAGAGTAAAGCTTCCTTTGACCAGAACTTAGCTCCTGGTAACCTTGTGTAGTTTTCTGAGCAGTGATACAGAAGTGGTTTGTCATAGCCTTCTTCCCAGATTTTGCTTTTTGCTTTTACTTTCCAGTTTAATCAACAGCTTAGGGATTTCTTAGTTCCTATTTGAATACAAACCTGGTTTATTTGTGCTTAGTTTTACATGAATCAGCCAAGGTCAGCCACCCGTGATTCTTAAAATGTTATGATAGTCTGTTTTTTTCTGCTGATGAATCTTCAGGGAGGATCAAAGGGAGCTACTTCTTGACAGAAGAAACAATTATTTTGTTTATGTTGTTCTGCATCAGAGGTGGTATTCAGCAGGTTCTGACCAGTTCTGGAAAACTGGTAGCGGAAATTTTGATTAATTTGGAGAACTGGCAAATACCACCTCTGACTGGAGATTTTACAGTATCCTTCCCCTGCCATGCCCACCAAGCCACGACCACAGAACGGGCAGTAAAAAAAAAAAGAATCCCACCACTGTTCTGAATGGTTGGTGGTAATTCATGATCTGTGCTTATCACTGAATTGCTCTGTGATCTCCATGATATTTTTGTAGGTCTTAACTTTCTGTGGTTTGGAAAAAGTTTTGAAATACAGTTTTTTATGTTTTTGTACAGATGCACTGTTAAGTTCTTTGTGCCACAGATCTTTCAGTTTCTGGTGAAACGTATGGACCCCTTCTCTATAAAATGTATTTAAATGCATAAAATTAAATGCATAGATATATATTGTATTACAGGTAACCCTTGGGTAATGACTATTCATTTACTGATTGTTTGAAGTTACAACAGCACGATAGAATGGTATTTATGACTGGTTCTTGGAGTTCCAGCTGTTGTGGTATTCTTGCAGACACATGGTTATGATCTGATTGTTTGACACCCAGCTCATGATCACAATTTCCATTGTTTCTTGCGGGCTCCCCACAAGCAAAGTCATTGGGGAAGCTGGCAGGAGGTCAGAAGTTGTGATCAGATGTGGTTTTCACTTAATGTCTTCTGCAGTTCTTAATTATGATGACAACCAAAATCGCCGGGTTGTAAGTTATGTGGTCACCCGATGGTTGCACTTTACGATCATACTGCTTAGTGACAGATATTCTGGTCCTAATTGCTCTCATAACTCGAAGGCTATTTATATAAAAGAAATGAATTATGGGAGAAATTATGAGAAATTATGGTTCGTCATGCTGTCAGCCAGATGTTTAGACTGAATTTGGCATTTTTATCCACTTATTGAGTCCTTCCCAAAAACCTGGGATAGGCAGATTTTTATTAGATGGTATTAGGGGAGTGATGCAGTGGCCAAGAGATAGAGCTCTCGCCTCACAATCCGGAGGCTGTGAATTCTATCCTAGGTAGAGACAGATATTTTTATTTCTTTATTTAATTTATTTATTTTTGTCAATTATTTACAAGATAATAGGTATAGGTAAAAAAAAACATAGTTATGAATACATGATACATATAAGAAAAATAAAAAAATAAAATAAACAATAGGAAAGGGACGGTAGACACATTGGTGCGCTTATGCATGCCCCCTACAGACCTCTTAGGAAAGGGGTGAGGTCAATAGTAGACAGTCTAAGGTTAAAGTTTTTGGAGTTTGGGGAAGAAACTACAGAGTCAGGTAGAGTATTCCAGACATTGACCTCTCTGTTGCTGAAGTCATATTTCTGTTTGGTGTGGTTGACCTTGAGTTTGTATCTATTGTTTGCTCTTGTGTTGTTATGGTTGAAGCTGAAGTATTCATGGACAAGTAGGACATTGCTGTGTATGATTTTATATACTATACTAAGATCAGATCGAAGGCAGCATAGTTCTAGGTTTTCTAGGTCTAGAATTTCAAGTCTGGTGGCATAAGGTATTCTGCAATGAGTAGAGGAGTGGAGGACACTTCTTGTGAAATATTTCTGGACTTTCTCAACTGTGTTAATATCAGATACGTAATGTGAGTTCCAGACTGATGAGCTATATTCGAGTATTGGTCTAGCAAATGTTTTGTATGCTCTAGTTAGTAATGTAATATTACCAGAGAAAAAGCTACATAAGATTAGGTTAATAACTCTTAACACCTTTTTGGCTATGTAGTTACAGTGGGCTTCTATCTCTGGGCACACTGAGAATTTATCTGCTGAACAAAATTCCGCATTGGTGACAGGAAGGGCATTCGGCCATTAAAACACTCTGCTAGGTCCATTCAGTTTCCCAGACTACACCCCACAAAGTATCATGGGGTTGTTAAATGAAGAAGAAGATGATTAAAAGTATCATCAGATGTAAGCTGTAAAGTAAAGCTGCCTTTTGCAATTATTATTAATTCCTCGTTGTTTTTATCTTGTTTATTTCTTGTAAGCTGCTCAGAATCTCATTGTTAGTTAATTAATTAAATATATATGCTGCTCAATTCTCAGCAACTCCAGTTTGCAAATTATTTAGTTATGTATTGTTCAAGTTGGGTAGCCAAGAAATTAAATAAATAAAACTCAAATGTAGATATCAAAATGTTACAATAATAACAAATATCTGCTTTAGTAATATTGTGTGCTTTTTTTACTCCATTAAATCAATAACAAGGGCACACGCTTGTAAATGACAATTTTAGATACCTATATTTTATTGAAGTTAAGAAACATTTTTGGAGTTTGCAGCCCGTAAATTGCTTTGTTGTCTATATATATTATTGAATGGAACGCTTAAGTTTTAGTTAAAGGTTAGTCAAAAATAAAATAGTATTTTTTTGCTATCCAGGTTCATGGGTCCCATGACATCTATTCAGGGCCTTCAGGGAAGCCTTGGTTAAGACCCTCTCAATATAGCCTTGGCAAGTGTAATAAGAACTGCTGTGAGATTTTATGGGAGCCAGTTGGGAATATTTGATGCTGAGTCTTGGATCTGCTACTGCTCTGTCCTCTTGGCTTTGTGGAGTCATTTCTGAATTTTTCTTTTCATGCCTACATTGTCACACACAAGGTCACTTTTTTTTTTTTTGCAGTATTGAAGCTTCTGTGGCTGTTTTTGCTCAAGCCAGACCGCCTGGCATCTACAAAGATGACTATTTGAAAGAACTCTTCCGTCGTTATGGAGATGTGGCTGATGCACCAGCACCACCTCCTTTGCCAGAATGGTGCTTGGAGGAAGATGAGGAAGACGGGGATGAAGATAACTGCAAACTGGGAACTCTACAATCAGAAGCTTGCTCATCAACTTCCTTTCCTAGCAGAAGAAAAAAAGAACATTTAAAGCTGGTAATGATGTACTAGAGCATAATATAGCATGTTCTTGAACTCGTTTTAAATATGTTATTGTAATTCCTTTTTTAAAAAAATATGTGCCTTCAAGTCAGTATTGATTCCTGGCAACTGCCTGGACCAGTCCCTGCAGTTTTCTTGGTGTAATTGTTAAGGCACCAGGTTGGAAACCAAAACACTGTGAATTTTAGTATTGCTTTAGACATTAAGTCATCTGGATAACCTTGAGCCAGTTACTCTTTTTTGAACCCAGAAAGAAAACATTGGCAAGCCAGTTATGAAAATGTTATCAATATTTAGAGCATGCTAAATTTAAGCAATTCAGAACCTGATAAATTACCCACAATTTTATAACCTTGGCATTCTCATTTCCGCATTGTACATGATGTACTGAAACCACATAAGAGTTGCTGCTGAAATATAAAGTTAAAATAAGGAGTACCTCTCCTTTACAGAGTGCTGGTAGAATACAAATAGTTCAATTAACATACAAGATATCTATGTTGTTTAAGGTACCAAATTTGTATTAACCACACATTCTCTTAATCTAGCATTCATTTCATGCTTGGTAGAGCCAATACGGGAGATAAGATGGGATCTCATTTTGATAGAAGAAAAAAAAGTTAAAAGTTTTGAGCCCTTTGGTTTTGAAGCTCTAATAGTTTAGATCAGGAGTGTCAAATTTTCAGCCCATGGCTCAGATGCATCATGTGCTGGCCATGCCCATGCCCGATTTAGCGGAAGAGAAAAAGTCACGATACGTCAGGTGACAACACCGTGACGACATGAGTTTGATACCCCAGGTTTAAAGTGTAGTATTTTTCTGATGGTATTAGATAAGAAATCCCTGATCGGTAAAACACCTTAAGTTACATACTGAATTTGGGATTCAGGATTGGAGGGCATCTAGTGAAATATTAATTTAGTTAATAAAATATACTGCCAAACTCCAAACAACTCTGGGTAGCTTCCAGTAAAGTACCATAGTATAAAAAGAAAAAGATCAGGCACATCCAGAAGAAAAAAACACAATATATCAAAGAAAAAGGACTTAATAATAAGTCTACCTCCAGGCATGAGAAAGCAGCCAAATTCTCAAAGAGTTTTGGAATATCATAAGAATGTTTCAAAACGTAGGATGTTCTAAATAACTGCTTGGTTGTTTGTCCTCCTTCATTTCCCATATTCAGTGAGTTTTTTTTTCCTTTTCACTCTATCAGCCATAAATACTTCTATTTTAAAAGTTATAATAAATAAAAGGCTTGCTAAATTAATATTAAATTAATACAAATTTTGATTATAATTCTGCTACTGTTATTTAATATTGCACAATTAAAAAGTAATAGTTTTAATTTCAGACATAATACTTTTCCATTTTGTAAAAATGAAGGAATATGGCAAGCGATAAAGAATTCTGAATTATAATGAAAAACTTGTTTTTTTAAAAATGAAGAATTAACTCTTAAAAGAATTAAGAGTGAATGTAATATTAAGTTATAACTGGCATTCTAATAGCTTTTGTGTGATTTATTTTTTGAAGAATAGAGCTTTGAGCTTTAACTTAATGAGTGAACTTTTTAGCTAGCCAAGATATTAAAATTTGAAGTGTTTATTAAATTAATATGCAAATTTCTTATAAATTTTATATGTTTTATGTGATTTGTCAAGAAATAATGAGTATTGATAAATCTTTTTTTCCCTAATTTTCTGCTAGACCTAAAAGATAGAATCTAAGGTACCATCATTAACCAGATGAAGAAGAGTAAGGTTTTAGATAATTCTGCAATCCTGATGTTTTGAAGAATAACTTACCTATTTGTACTGTGGAGATAGTGAAGGTGGGGTGGAGTTGTGTTGAAGACTGTAGGGACATTGGATTCTGCCAATTCTACCAAGAAAGGCTTTTAATTAACAAAGCATAATAATTGAATCGTACCTGGGGAGGAGAGAGGGATCTCACTCTGTCTCTCTCTGCCTCTACATCTACATCTATGCTACTGCCTCTTCCTATGTCTCTGTCTCTGTCTACATACACACACTTGAAGATCCCATGACACATTGGGCCGATTCCTCAATGCCTGACACATTCCTACCAGATTCCTCAATGCCTTCAACAGTGACAGAGCTTCTAATGTCCTACCCTCACTCCAAAAGTATTTTTTCTCCAGTGAGACCAGTCTAGCAGGGCAACTTGATCTACCCGGTTATGGGACAAAGCATACTGTTTCTGCTTTTGCTTTTCAACCCCAATCCAGGTGCCTTTGCAGGTAGTCGCTTTCATGACAAACTATTTTTGTGTTGAATTTATGTTTACCTTACTTCACTGCAAACGGTTTTAAAAGTTCAGGTATATATTTAGAGATGTATCTGCCTTGAAAGTAGCCCATGTTGAACTGTATAGCATAGTCAAAACAGCAGGAGTTGACCACAATGCCATTTTGTATTAGGCCACAATATATTTTATAAAATGTGCCAAATTACAATGACACAAGAGTTATGGCTTCCAGATTTTGGACACATTTTGTGAGTTAGTCTGTTTGAGGCTTTTTGGTTGAAAAATTGTTGTCCTATGATTTGCTGTTTTGCCCAGTTAAAGGCTAAACATGGACAAACAGAAAAGTGTTAGTGGTATATAGATGAGTAAATGTGCATTGGGGAATGCAATCAGGAAATGTAATACAAGAAGCTATTTAGTAACAAATATGACTTTCAGTGATAGGTAGTTCTGCTTCACAGGTTGTAAATATTCAACACTGGTGGATATTTAACTCTTATAATAGCTACCATGACAGTAGAAAACTGCAGCGTTGTTGCAAACAAAGCATTTTGTACATAATTATTTGGTTTGAGTGACTTGATGACCACGAGAAGACTTTTTTTTTTAACCTGCTCCCCCAAGCAGTATTTGTACTTTTGTGCTGTGATTTTGATTTATTGTCTTTGCTTCCAACCTCAGAACAGAAGTCGAAAGACCCAGCTGACAGAAATTATTGGATTGTCCATTAAGAAGAAAGCTAATGGTCAAATAAGCATATTGATAATTTTAATTCAAGGGTGAAAAGATTTGAAAAAATAAAATAGTTCGGTTGATTCATTTAACTTAATTTTATAGCTTTTCAGGCACTTTTTATCCAGGGGAGGGCATAGAAATACAATTGTATGCCTAAGCTTCCAATGTGCATACAAGCAACGAGGGATAATCATAGTAATAAAATACAACATGATGTCCTGTTCTAAATCTTTGTTCATTTCTAGATATGTAACTAAGGTCCAATCCAGTATTGGAGATTTTGGTTTATGTGTTTAGCATATAATTTTATAAGTTGTTTACTTATAAGCCTAATAGGCTTATAAGAGCCTAAGAGCCTTTAAAAGCCTAATAGGTCTACAAGTCACCCAAACTCTCTTGTTATCTTTTGGTATACTGGTATGAATATTGTCTAACACCCCCCCCCCCGCCCAAATAAATAAACATCTTTGGTGATGTTTCCCATCTCATCGGTGAAAATGAATGCAGACTTTGTACCAAAGAAACATGAAAAATAATATCAGGTATATTTTGAATGATGATGATAATATTAATCAGCAAAATAAAAAAGCTGGTATGCTAGTTCTTGATGCAAAGATATGTTTTGACAATTTGGAAAGGCCTTTAATCTTCAATAAAACAGAGATGACATTTTCTGAGACATTCTTTTAATAATGGTCAGAAATACCTTACTAGTTCCATTATCTTAAAATAAACAGAATAGTTTGAAAGGAATGACAGAAATAGGGTGGATTCTTAAGAGACCTAATAAAATTTGAAAAGTTTGTAACAAAACTTCAAAATATCTGCTGGGCTTATTATTTATTTGTTTTCTTATTGGAATATGATTCAAAACTAAACAAAGAACATACCATTAAATAGATATAGATTTTAAAGAGAATGATTGATAATAAAAGCTTGTGAATAATTAATTATTAAATTTATGCAAGTATTACACTCAGAATTGATGCAAGATGATTTTTTTGTTGCTATATTATACTACTGTTGATTTCCAAAATTGATAATTCAGATTCAGAATCTGCTAAAAATACAATAATTAGGATGGATCATTTTTTTAAAGATTTGGTGGCAATGTCATAAAGCTCAACAATCCTAGATGATTCATCCTAGAATGAACCAAATTTTAAATATATTTTCTGACAGCTATTTTTCTGTATTACTAAGCGTAATATTCCTACAAAGCATACACAGTTGCTGTTGTATATGATAACAGCTGCTTTGATACTTTATCCTTCTTACTAGAAATTACACACAATTCCTTTTTTTAGAACAGTAGCAAACTAACTGGGAATATGCATTATTGTCAAAAAATAACTTTGTAGTTAAAAACAAGTCTAATACCGAATTTAATTTAATCTGGAAACCATTTATAGAGTACGACTCAGTGCATGAACTCAGTGCATATCCAAAGTTTGGGTATTTCTTAATGTTAGACTTTAAAATGTCATATTTTGTGTGATTCGTTATAATTATGAGGTGCTTTCTCTGATTAATAATAAATTAAGATCACCTTTATATGCAGTATTATTCTAATGTCACATTGAAAAATGTAACTTCTAATTTTTCTTTTTTTTTCTTTTTGTCATTGTCTTTGTTTTGGTTTGAAATATCTGTTAAATAAAAAGTTTTTTAAAAGGTTAACATTATTTCAGGTAGGACAGACTCACTAGCTGCTTCCTTTTACATGCATAAAGGATCTTACCAGTTTAACCACTTCTGTCAAGGAAAGTGAGAGCCTATGGGACAGTTATTCATAACTGGATAATCCGTATTCATTTTATATCAGGATCTGCCTAACAAGTTTTTGAAATGTTTCTCCCATACTTCTCTAAAATGTCTAAGATTTTTATTGGCTGAACTCTGGGAACTTTGGCAGAAGAAAAAATAATAATTCATTTCCTTGGTTGACTAAATCAAAAAATTTCCAGGCTTTTTCTGGGGTGTCTTGCTCATTACCTTATTCACAAAATATTTGTTTTCAAAGATTTAACAGCTCTTGAAGTAAGGTCTTTGGGGAATTTTGTTTGTGAGTTACAGATGCAGCAGTGCTGAATTTTGTTTAGAGCTACATCCTTTTTTTTGATCAAACCACTATGACCACAAATAAGTAGTGAAGAGTATTTTTTAGCTATCAGCACAGACAGCAAGTTTTCCCCTGTTCAGCTCAATGGTTCGCCAGGTCTAATCTGTTTAATGGCTGTACTATAAATCATAATCAGAACTTTGAACCTAGTACAGTAGCCAATTGGCAGCCATTATAGTTGCTTCACTGTGTTACTTCATTTTGCATGGACCACAGTTTTTAAACCCTCTTCAAGGGTTACCCACTAAAGTTCATTACAATAATGCAATTAGTAGTGCATGAACAATAGTAGCTGACTGTCTCTATCTAGCAAAAAGGGAGGTTTCTATACTACTGTAGATGAAACTACTTTCAGCATTTAATGACAGTGATTCATGGAAACCCTATTCCAAATAAGCCTGCCTCTAGTCTGTTTCCCCCCCACCCCCGACGTTGTACAATCCCATTTGAAATAAGCCACTCCCTTTCTATACTTGTATAGTTGGCTGTCTGTCTATAAGGCCTGTATCTTGACAAGATTCAGCCTCAGTTTATTAACTCTTATTACTATATCTAGATGCTGGTTCAGAATACATGTATCCCTTCCAGATTCAAATGTTACAGAAACTAGATTGATGACTGTCCCAGGCAATTTCATATAGTTGTTAAATGGTATTGGGAATAGAAGAATATCTTGTAGCAAAATTGCCAAAGAGGCAGCCTGGTCACTTACTGTTGTTCTCTGAGACCTTCCCTGCAAGTAGCAAAAAACTGCTAAGAGAACCAATAGATCAAGTAGGCTCAACAGAGTAATCCTATATGTCTTTCTGGCAGAAGCCATCAATCAGAGCTACCATGGCTGATTCCTGAAACAAGAACTCAGTCTTAAAAGGGTCAAGATGATTTGGCATCCTCTGAAAAGTCTGCAAGTGTCTAGACACCATCCTCTAAAGTTCTTGTTTTTTTTAAAAAAAAGAAATGTTTGTGAGTAGACAGTAATTGCTGACATCCTAGATCCAAGGAGAGCTTTGACTGATGTCTTATTTTTATGGATGCTGTTCCATTTGTGCAGCTTTAGCCTGGAGATAAAAATTGTTACGATAACCAGGTCCAGGTTTTTCTAGCTATAGGCTTCATGGGTGGAAATGCCATGAGATAATGTAGATGGAGATATAGCCAAGAGTGATTTTATATGTTTTAGTAACTCTGTTTCTGGACAAAGTTGCCCATTATACTTATATAAGTTGACTTTAGTTATATTAGACAAATATATGGCTAGATTCAGGTTAGCACATAATATGGAGATGCTTTTGATGTTGTAACGGAGCTGGAATCGTGGGAGTGCAACAATCCCGATTCTTCTTGATCACTTAACATCTTTTAGTACCATTGATTATGGTACACTTCTGGACTGACTGCATGGAGTGATGCATCTCCTTTCTCCATGACCAGTCCAGTTGATGTTGGTTGGAAAAGAGAGGTTGAATCTGATGGCTGTAATTTGTGTGGAGTTTCAAGCCTTGATGAACAGCTAAACTTCATATTTAACATCTACACGAAGTCTCTGAATCAAATCATTTGGTATATCAGAAATGTGCTGGTACCTCTCATGATATTTCATCTTAACTCTAGGCAAATCCAAATGATCACGTTAAAGCCATATGCAGTGCCTGGAAGAAGTGGAATGTTTGAATGAGAAGGAAGAAGCTTAGGCTTAATCTGACAAGCTTGAATGGCTGTGGGTCCTTAGGCCCCCGGTGTTCCAGATCTTTTATCTTTGATGCAGAAAGGAGTTATACTACTTCATTTGGGTCTGCTGCACAGTCTAGGACTTTTGAACTCACAGCTCCTGTTTGAAAGACAGTGTGGCAGAATGCCTTTCGACAGATGATTTTGTGCACCACTGCACCCTTTCCTGGACCCAGATGTCCTTCTTATGATCACTCGTGATGCTTGTTATTTTATGGAAGGATGTTTGCAATGTGCTGTATGTAGAGCTGCTGTTTTAAACTGTTTTAAAAAGGATATAGCTGGTTTAGAAAGCAGCATGAGCAGTAATGTACATGCCCTTTTGTGCAATGCCTTGGTTACCAGTTGACTTCTGGGTGCAATTAAATGTGCTGGTATTGATTAACAATACCATCTAGCAGGACTCAGGAAACAGGAGCTTCTCTATTATCATGCCTGAAACAGCATCCCCTGGAGATTTGTGTGACTGTTAGTTTACCAGACTATAGAAGAGAATTGAAAACATGTCTCTTTCCCCAAAATAATGTGGATTAGTATGATTGTGCATGTTACATGCACATCCAGGTTAGTCTTGTGATCATTCACTTGTATACATGGCCTGTTGGGCCTGCACATCTCATAGTGCTCTCCTGCTCTCTACCTAGGTTTTCTAGATAGGTGGGTCTAGAGTATATAAAACAATGCTGATTAATAGCCAGGAAATATTTAGGAACATATTCAAATAAACTGAACATAGTGTTCTGAATGGAATATATGGAGATTTGATTAATTCAAAATTTCAGCTAAGCTTCACAGGATTTTCCTGTCTCTCTCTCACACATTTGATCACCTGGTAACCAATGCATTTCTCAACTAGGCTGTCTATATACTGGCTAGATAGATGGAAACCACAAAGTCTGCATCCAGCATTCAGTTTTAGGAACCCTTTTATCCTTTAAAGTCCTTGCTTTGTTGATTCATAAGTCTGGTAGATGTTGATGGGATTAGAAGGTTTTTTTTCTGTGTGCTCAGTGCCAATCCCGTAACATTGGTAACATTTCTCTGTAACAAGTTGATTCTTATCTATCTCTTGAAAGGTGTTTGGACTTTTGTCCTCTCTGCATCCATGCCACCTCTATTTTTAGATGATGGCAACTTTAAGTTAGTTTCACATTTCCACACAATTCAGTCTCAGGTTCTCACATGTGGGACTTTTCTGGTGGGAGATACAATTTGTTAGTTCTTCTTTCTGGGTGATACTACATTAGGGTTTATTGTTGGCTTTATAGTTCTTGTACATGTCAACAGCCCAGAGCTGCTGCATGGCATAAATATTTTATTAAAAAAATAAATGATAAGTGAATTTTCAAGCATTCTAGCCAGCCCTGTAATTAGTGGTTCCTTTTGTGATTGGTGGTTAAATGTTAAAACTAGTTAAAACTAAATGATAAAACTAGTTTTGGCTGTTCCTGCCAGTTTTGTTTCCAAAACACTACTCTTCCATCAAGCTTGATGTACCACTGTTGGGTCATTTACTTCTCAATATTCTATGCCTATCCAGCCTGTTGTGAATGCTGTCTTCCCCACATCAACAACCCCCGCCCTTCCCACAGCCTGGCTTAGCACTCCAAATGTACAACTCCACACGGCTGAAATTCAGATCCAGAGGATGACATGTGCCAACCCCTGTCTCCCTGTTGGGCTGTTTTTGGAAATGCTTAGCCTCCACCTCCATAGCACTCCCTTTCTACCTGGTGCTGGGAACGTGCAATTTTAGTAGTGGCATGTTGCTTTAAACCCTGAGCAATCTGAGTTGGAAGATGCATAACTAGGGCAGAGCAGTTTTCATTAGCATCTGTTACTTTAATTAGCTGTTACTTCTGGAGAGCTGGCTGCAGAATGATCCATGTTTGCCTCCATTCTGCATAGCATCTCCATAGCACAGCCAACAGAAAACAACTAACCCCCGTTTACCACTTTGATACGAAAATCCTGTCCCTCCTATTGAGCTGCCCTTATGCTGACATGGCAGCGTATACCTATACCCAGCTTGAGTGCTATATGCCCAGATTCATGGGCCAGAGATAGCCTTGCTGCTCTCTCGATTTGTTGTTAGTTTCTTTTTGCTTTCTAACTTAAGATTGGGTTTTTCCTATTTTCTGTTTCTGTTATTTTTCTATTAAGATTCTTTCACGATACCAACTTTTCATCTCCAGTGATATTTGGTGAAAAAAGCATTAACTGGAACAAGAATTTCTAGCTAGAGATACTGATTTCAGTTACATAACTTTTTTTTTTGCATCCTGTTCTGAATCAGGGCTTACTAGCCATTCCATACCTTTACAGAAATCAATCCACAGTTGTCATCAAGTGGTTATTCAACAAATCTGCAATAAGTGACATCTATTTGTCTTGATCGCATTTTATGAAGAAGATTGAGTTGTGACTTTCTTGCTAGAATTAACTGAACTAAACTGAACTAAAATAATTTGTTTTAGTTTAGCAAAATGTGTAAACCCAGTCAGTATGTTTTCTGTTCATGTTTTTATCTGAATCCTGGCTTGGTCCTTTTATTGAGGTTAAGAATTAAAGGTAGTAACCATGAAAACTTGCTGTTATTAGGCAAAACAGCCATCAAATTCACATATTATTTATCATTAACTAGGCCAATATAAACTTCTTTCATCATTTGGTCCTGCAAGAATCTATAGATAGAATTGGTGAATTATATTATTGTAATATTAGATAGTGAAAAGTGATTGAGTGAAGTTGATGTACACTTTTGCTGGCTGCTAAGACCTGGAGATTTAATTACAATGTAACGCTAGGCTTTTGGATGGTTTATTTGGTTTTCACTCAGTATTTTAGGGTTTGTAATCCATGGTTTGTTACTCAGTTGTGATTCAAGGTTACTCAGTTGTGATTCAACAGATAATTTGTTGAACCCAGACTACCTGCGCTGTTTTTGAAAAGTGGCTACTTAAAAGGTGATAGAATTTATCTAGTGCTTACATTAATTTCTTGTTTAATTATACTGTTTTATCTCCTTTAAACAAAATACATCATAGTATCAAATTAATATGAAGGATTTCATTTATTCAGGTTAGCAAGAGAAACTGTGCTCTAAATTACTTGCTCAAGCACGTAAGTATTCTGAATGGTAAATAGAGAGAGAACTATCTTTGTCATGAAACATTCTGTCTCAGATTATAAAATGGCTTCCTTCCTTCTATCTTTTAAATATTTTGACAAATTTATGGTTTGGCTGCATCTTAAATCATAGTTCCTTATTTTGCCTGCCTCTGGGGTTGTTGATTAAATGCCATGCTTAGTGGCTTCGTTTTTAACGTCTGATTTAATGTGTGACAGTTTCATCTCAATGAGGCCCATCTCAACAAGATTCATACAAGATGGAAAGTAAAATGGCTGAATAAATAGAAGCTAAGGTATCTTTTCCCATTATAGTTATTGAATGAATGAGTGAACAAGGCTTGAACATTGTCAAAATTCAAGAAAAATAAATATAATTAAACTCCATATACCATATAAAAACCTTGTACAGTAGTTTTATATACTTATAACATATTCAAGGGTTAAAGATGTCATTCAGTAGGATCTATACTAAGTATAACTTTTGAATTTCTAGGTCAATCTTATTTGAATTAAAACATTGCTCATAGTACACAATTCAAAGTTCATGTGAATACAGGTAATTCTTGACTTATGACCAGTTGCTTAGAGATCATTTTAGGTTACTTCAACTCTCCCAAAATGGACTTAACCTGGTTTTGAAATTCCAATGTCAAACCCCTTCCCTGTGTAATCATGTGACCATATTTTGGGCAACTAGTCCACATTGATGATGCTCTTTGACAAACTAGTAGTTACTTTTGGTTTTGGGCAAAGAAACCATCCCTAGCGAACAATGAGTTTGTTTAAACAATCACACAAGTCACTTAACAATCACTGTAAGAAAAGATTGTAAAAATGGGTCCAGTCACACTTTATGACCATCACATCTTAAGACCATAATTGCCAGGCTCAATTACAGTTGTAAATAAAGGACTACCTATAATTTAACCAACTCTTTAATTTTTTTATTATTGTCTGAAGGTGGTAAGGTTGGTAATCAATCTAGACACAAATGGAACTGAGCATTTCTATCATTGAAGTTCAGGCTGATAGAATCTCATGACTGATTTAATTTTAAGATTAAGGTGATGTCTGTTGTCTTCTAATTAGTTACACATTGTTTCTCTAATTCCCATTTAAATATTTCCATCATTCCAGTTCTTTTTAATTCTTCAAATTCACATCTTTTTTTCTCTTTTGCATTTAGAAATCTGAGAAAGAATTTTTCTATTACTTTGAGCAAGCAACTTTCCTTGTGATTGTTGCTTCTGATCCTAGGCATTCAGTTTGAGCTATTACAATTAGTAGCTATTACAGTCTATGGTTATGTTTAGTGATCATGCTACAATAGTGACTTTATAGATTATCCATTGTAATTTGGTAGAAAGGTAAGTTTTGATTAAATTATTCTTCTGCATTACAGGTGAAGGGATGGTAGACATTTATTATATTTTTAATTTCTTTCTCTTATTCTAACTTTGCATGCTGAGCAGCCTGGTGGCCCAGAAGTAGAATTCTTTCCTCACAATCAAGAGGCTGTGAGTTCAATCCTAGATAGTGGCAGATATTTCTCTCTCTGGGCTCAAAGAGAAAATACCTGCAGTATAGGCATCAAGAAGGGCATCCCGCCAGTAAATGCTCAGCTCCATTCATTCTCCCGGATTCCACCCCAATGCAAGAGATTACAGGATTGTTAAAAGAAGAAAAAATATAAGTTTGCAAGCTGGATGAGCTCAGTTAAAGTGGTGATGGATGCACCATTCGTAGATCTGGAGATTAGGTTAGGGCAGATCCTCATGGAGAAAACCTATGTGGTTGCTAAGAATTGACACTGATTTGATGGCACATAATCTAATCAATTCTAAATTTAAAATTACATTCACTGAAAGTTGAAATCTAAATAAAATTTGAAATATTCTGAGTGTTGCTGATAGTATTCTAAAATTATGTTTTCTTTTACATTTTAGGGTGCTGTGTTTTTGGAAGGAATATCAGTTAAACATGTAATTCAAGTAACAACTCAACCAAGGTTAGGAGAAATCCAACTTAAATGCCAACAATTTTGTGGCTGGAAAGGGTACGTGAATATAATTTTTAAAATGTGATTTAAATATTCTGCAACACATTTTCTCCATCATGGCACCAAGATGGATGTCTGCTTGGTTAGGCTTGTTTTGTTTGAGGATGTTGTGAATGGTGTTGGTTGCTTGGCCAACAGGAGGAACAGAATGAGTGGCAGCAGCAACAACAATGGCGCAGATAGCTGGCAAGACAGAAGTGGATTGGGTAGTGTGTGGCTGGTGTGCTTTTCTGGAGAATGACCAAGTGGAACCGTGTTGAGGAGCAGTCTCTCCATTACAATGGTTGTGGTGATTAGTAGTGCAGTGGATCAGTTGCCTTGCTGCAGCTGACAAGGGCATCAGAATAAATTGCAGAGGACTTGGCTCTTGCCTACCTTGGGAATGTTGCCATATATATTTTAATAGGCTTGGCTGGGCTACAGAATGAGGAAGTTATCTTATTGAGGTGCTGGGATTTTATGGGTAGAAGGCATGGAAGGAGAGTAGCTGAGCCTGCTGCGGGCATCACAAGAAAGACAATTCTGCTGTTTTTATTTATTGTTTGTATGATTGTTTTATTCATTTAAAGTTGTTGTAAAAATTCCCAGAGTTAACTTCAGATGAATGGCCAAATAAATCTCATTCATTCATTCATAAATAAATAAAGCTAAAAAAAGTGGTGCCCTCCTGATGATCTGGACTTTAGCTCTCATAAACTTCTTACTTAGCATTGGATAATACTTAAGGATTATGGGACTTGCTTAAGCCTGTTGGTAAGTGAGGACCTGTATATTACATCATTAGGGTTTTTTTTTAGGAATGGGCATAAACTGAAATAATGAAATAAGAAGCATCTTCAGATAAGATCATATGAATATCTTTTGAAGTGGTTGATTAAAATGTGGTGATATATCATGATCAGGACCATATGTTCATTAAGTTGCAGTTCAGAATTTATAACTCAAGCCTATATATAAGAATCTAGTCAGTCACAGCACTATATTGACACTAGATAAGAGGCAACAGCATTCAAGGGGGGCTAGACTTGGAGAACTTGTGGCAATATAACAACTCCAATGACACACTTAACTTTGCCTTCCCCCTACCCCACTTGCTGTTCTACATGATGCTGGCATAAAAAACATTGCTATAGGGACAGCATTTTTACAAACCTGTACAGTCTTAAAGCTGTGTTTTTAAAATTCCATTGATACATTTATAATTTACTCCACTGAAATTAATTCTGGAATTTTTTCAGTAATATTGAATCAACTGTGATTGACCCAGAAGAATTTATTTAAAAAAAATATTTATTTCAATGAATAAATGAATGAGTGTAAAAACCATAATGTTCATATTATAAAAGAAGTACTAGTTAAATAAGAATGATATAACTTATATGTCTATTCGGATATACACTGCTCAAAAAAATAAAGGGAATACTTAAACAACACAATGTAATTCCAAGTCAATCACACTTCTATGAAAGCAAACTGTCCACTTAGGTAGCAACACTGACAGACAATCAATTTCACATGCTGTTGTGCAAATGGAATAGACAACAGGTGGAAAGCATAGGCAATTAGCAAGACATCCCCAATAAAGGAGTGGTTCTGCAGGTGGTGACCACAGACCACTTCTCAGTTCCTATGCTTTCTGGCTGATGGTTTGGTCACTTTTGAATGCTGTCAGTGCTGTCACTCTAGTGGTAGCATGAGACGGAGTCTACAACCCACACATATGGCTCAGGTAGTGCAGCTCATTCAGGATGGTACATCAATGCGAGCTGTGGCAAGAAGGTTTGCTGTGTCTGTCAGGATAGTGTCCAGAGCATGGAGGCGCTACCAGGAGACAGGCCAGTACATTAGGAGACTTGGAGGAGGCCGTAGGAGGGCAACAATCCAGCATCAGGACCGCTACCTCCGCCTTTGTACAAGGAGGGACAGGAGGAACACTGCCAGAGCCCTGCAAAATGACCTCCAGCGGGCCACAAATGTGCATGTGGCTGCTCAAACAGTCAGAAACAGACTCCATGAGGGTGATATGAGGGCCCGCCGTCCATAGGTGGGGGTTGTGCTTAGAGCCCAACACTGTGCAGGACATTTGGCATTTGCCAGAGAACACCAAGATTGGCAAATTCGTCACTGGCGCCCTGTGCTCTTCACAGATGAAAGCAGGTTCACACTGAGCACATGTGACAGACATGACAGGGTCTGGAGATGCCATGGAGAACATTCTGCTGCCTTCAACATCCTCCAGCATGACCGGTTTGGCAGTGAGTCAGTAATGGTGTGGGGTGGCATTTCTATAGGAGGCCGCACAGCCTTCCATGTGCTTGCCAGAGATAGCCTGACTGCCATTAGGTACCGAGATGAGATCCTCAGACCCCTTGTGCGACCATATGCATTGGCCCTGGGTTCAGGGCCAGGGCAAGACAATGCTAGACCTCACGTGACTGGAGTGTGTCAGCAGTACCTGCAAGATGAAGGCATTGATGCTATGGACTGGCCCGCCTGTTCCCTAGACCTGAATCCAATTGAACACATCTGGGAAATCATATCTCGCTCCATCCACCAACGCCACTTTGCACCACAGACTGTCCAGGAGTTGGGGGATGCTTTAGTCCAGGTGTGGGAGGAGATCCCTCAGGAGACCATCCGCCACCTCACCAGGAGCATGCCCAGGAGTTGTAGGGAGGTCATATAGGCACGTGGAGGCCACACACACTACTGAGCCTCATTTTGACTTGTTTTAAGGATATTACATCAAAGTTGGATCAGCCTGTAGTGTTTTTTTCCACTTTAATTTTGAGTGTAACTCCAAATCCAGACCTCCATGGGTTTCTAAATTTGATTTCCATTGCTAATTTTTGTGTGAGTTTGTTGTCAGCACATTCAACTATGTAATGAACAAAGTATTTAATAAGAATATTTCATTCATTCAGATCTAGGATGTCTTATTTTTGTGTTCCCTTTATGTTTTTGAGCAGTGTATTTGTTTTGATTCTCAGTATATGATGCACCAAGTCCTTCATGCATACTATTAGTCTTCTCTTTATCAATAAACCCTCAAGTTGTCTGGAAATATTTCTGAAATATGTTATTTTTAAAAGATTTACCTTATTTTAATTTTATAACATTTTGCTTTCTTTATTGGTATGCATGCCTCCTCAAAACCTTTTCAGCTAGGCTACATATAGTCCAATTGTTGCTGTCTTTGAATCTCTGAAATCTATAGCAGCCTGACCCTATTTAGAAGGAAATAAAATAAAATAAAATAAACAAACCCAAAACTCAGTTGGCTTTTAGCTATATGTAAAGCCTAAATGCCGGAAGCACTAGTCCAAAAATATCATTGTTTCTAAAATATTTATTTCTACCATTAAAAAAATCTGAAAACAGAGGAAAGGTTCAGGCTTTTAAAAGGAACTGGCAGTTCATTTTTCTACACTGATGTATGACAACTACCTAACAATCTCTAATATCCTTTTCAACTAATTCTTGTCAATCCTTGATCCTCAACTATCAACTCCTACATTTTAATGTTATAATTGCAGTATTAAACTGATGATAAAAGGGTATGGGGTTAAATAGTGTGCAGAGTTCTAAATAACCTTCATAACAAAAGCTACTTTTATTTAGAAATTGTCTGGAGATCCAGCGATGGATTAAATGGAGTGCAAAGTCCACCTTATTAAAAATATTCCTACCTTCAAACTGATACTAAAATTGATATTCACGAAAGACTGATTAGAAATGGTTGGTACTGGGTAATATTTAAGATCCTTTTCCACCACCTCTCATTAGGACTGGATTCCCTGGGGCTCAGCCTATATCCATGGATGAACAGAATATTAAATTGTTAGAGCAAAAGCCATATAAAGTAAGTTGGAAAGCAGATGGAACTCGGTAAGTTGAAGTTCTTTGTGAATTAAAGGAGTCATTTCAATAATTCTGATACATTAGTTTTTTTAAAAAAATCTATTGGTACAGTTTTATATAGCTTACAGTTTAATAAATTAATTTATACTATGGTTGCAAAATCATTAGTCTGAACATTTTTAGCTTGCTCCTTATGTGTTACGCCAGTACTTTTCATCTTTCGTTTTAATTTGCATGTTTTGTCTTACCATGAAGGTTTTTTATTGTATAAATGCTATGGTACTTATGAAAGGTCTATCTCCAAATAAAAATGGAATCATTTTGCTTTTAACACATGCCAATGAATTATTTATATACTAACATGGGATATTAAATGCTGAAACACCCATTTAACCTTATTCACTAATGTGACAGGGGACGAAAACGTAAGATCAGTTGGGTGCTGGTTGTTTTGATCAGTGTGCAGGTGGGTTCTTAACTAATGCTTTCAATTAACTGAAATTAAGAGCAGAAGTACATGAAAGCTGACCTGTTAAGAAAATAAGCAGCTGTAGTCAGGATGATTTAAAGAAGATTACATCCAACTGTGAATAACATATATACTGACAAAGGCTGAATATTTCATTTGTACATTTTCCCCAACAGGCAGGGGATACCAAAAGTCAGGTCCCATAGGCCGATCACAATATGTTTTATTCATTTTATTACTGATTTTTTTTAGAGAAAATGTTCAAAGGCACAATGAACAAGTAAGGAAAATGCTTAGATAAAAATGGCAGTGAATTTAAACATTTAATGTAATTTATATAATAAATTACCTATGGGGTCTTTCTTTTATATATTAATAGTCTTTAAACAGAAGTATTCTGTATTAAAATCTGTGATTTTGATGAAACTATAGAGTAAGTAATGCTGCTTTATGTATGCAGCTTGCTTTAATCTGCTTTTCTGAGATGTAGGATTGCCATTTGATAAATTTCTAACCTCCTTTCTATATTTTTCCTCTAATTCTGATATTGTTAAGATTCAGAAATTTTGAATTGATCGTTGGAAATTTTTGATATGGTTATAGCCATACAATTTTTTTTGAGTTTGCTTTTACATTTAATAACTTGGGACAAAGATAATTATTGGGATACTTTGAGAAACTCTAAAACATAGTTTGTTTTATCTTGCCTGTTGGTATTAGTATTTTTTTCTGATATCATATTGATAAATGTTTTAAAAATAGACAAATTGCTAAATTTCCAAGTTAGCATAGTTAAAATGTATCTTGTACAAATTAGAGATAGTCAATTAAACAATGAAACTGTTGTTAGAGTAAGAACAGAAATTGTTGTATGCTACATTCTCCAGGATGATCATGGAGAAGGAGAACTTGAAGGTGAACCACATCTGGGATTGTCACCTGGAACCCAGGAGGTATACCTTCTCAGTTGTGACACCTCCAGAGGTTCATTTGGGTACTACCTTGATGATATTGTACACGTTGTTAAAGCCTGTCTAGTTTCCTAATCCCTAGGATAGGATATTTGAGGAATCCTGGGTGATTGGTTGATAGTTTTTACAGATATTTAGATTAATTCTTTCCTTCTTTTTCCTATTTAAATATAAGCTGGCCAGAATCATTTTGGAGTCAGGTGGCTTCTAAATTTAATAGTTAAGGGAGCTATAGTTTTACAAACATAATAACTTTGGAAGAAGTAGGTTATCAAAATTGAAATTATACAAGAAAGGTAATTATCACAGGAAGGAGAGGTTTGTTCTCTATATGTGGTGCTCTTGGCTTTTATAATAAAAAGTATAATTAGCCCAGGTGGTTAGTGGCCTTCTCCAGTCCCTAGATACACACCTCATTAATAATGTTTGTAGCAGATGTTTTTTCTAATGAGTAGAGTTGGACGTTTAGGCCTGAATGGCATAGCAAAGGTAATGAGACACTCATCTTTAGGAGAATAAAGCTACGGGTAATTTTAAAAAGATGTTTGTAGTTTGCGAAATAAATGGCAGTTATGGGAAGGTAATCCTACATTTTATGTGTAGAAATTTGCAAACTGACTAAAACCAATTATGTGAAATCCAATTGTTACGAAATGTAATTATTTTGCTTTTGAGGCTTACTTATAATTTCCTGAAATTATTAAAAGAGATACATAGAGGCAATGTTCCTTTAGCTTGAGGAAATTGTTTTTTTTTTTTGGAAAATAATTGTTGTATTTTAATAACATGTGCACAGTTGTTAGCTATAACAAGCCAAATGTGAACATGCTAGCTCAGTCTGCTTTTCTGTGCCACATCTGTTGTTACATTTGAACCTGATTAACTTCTAACTTGCATAAATAATATTTTGATGCTTGGGGGTTTCTATTGGTTTAAGTAATTCAGCATAAAATCCCAGTGGTTGCATTTCTCAAATGCACAGAGATGCAAAACCAGTAAATAAAAGAGGTTTTTCTTTCTTCCAGTCAAAAGTATTGCTGGGATGTAGTAGGTAAAATGAAATACTTCTTTGAAGTGATGTTAATGAAATTGCTTCCTGATAGTTTATAAAATTACTAGATCCTCATTTTTTCTCTTTTCAATGCAACATTTTAATGTAAGAATGGAAAGAATTTGGGTTTATGAAGATTTAATTTATACTAGAACTTAAGATAGTGCAAGGAAGCAGGGGTGATTCTGAACATATGTCCAATACCAAAACGAAGAATATTCTTCAACAAAGAAGAATATTGGGGTACCAACAAAAATATCTCCTATGAATTCTGTATAGTTTCAGGAAGGGCATCCAGCCAGTAAATGCTCTGTTCCATCTAGTCGTCCTGACTCGTACCTCAAATTAATGGATTACAGGATTGTAAAAAGGAGGGTTTTTTTTAAATGCTCATGGTAGGTTGAATCTCTGAAATGCCTAAATTTCTAAAAAAATAAGAGTTTTAGTTTTTTCTCAGTTTCAGTTTGGAAATCACCAAACCTATAAAAACATACGTTATAGATTGGTTTAGTAATGATTAAGAATGCTTAAATCACCTGGCTATAAAAGCAGTTAAATAACGTGATAGTAAAGTATATTAAATAAAATATTTTTAATGTTGAATGAACTCTAGAGTTTTCTACAGTTAGTTTTAAAAAGAGCTTCATGAACATTCATTCTATAATTAAGGTATATTGCTCATCAAGTTACAAATGGGATATTTGAGTGTACTGTATGTCTGTTAAGATGATTTGCTATTGACTTTCTTGGCAAGTATTTAGCTCTAAAGTTCATGCTGTCTGCTATTCCTTTGGTTCAAAATAATTCATGCATAGGTGCAAGTAACTGGACACATTTGCTTTTCCGCATTAAAGAGATTTGTTCCAATGATGTTATATAGGAAGCATACATTTTTTTTTAAAATTTCATTTTGTTCCAGCCTTGAGAGATATAATTTTTAGCAAACTGTAGGTAGGTCTGTGCATAAAGATTTATACTGTAGCATTTGTTGTTCTTGCTTGCTTAAAGAGTGTGCAATGTATAATTTTCAATTATGTATATCTGTTTTGTCTAATGTCATTTCAAATGTAATATGAAATTACATGAACAGATGATCCTAAAAAACAGTGGTTCAAACTCAACTTGAATTGAAAGTAGCAATTCTCCTTTCTTTTTGAAAAAAAGTTTGTTAAGAGGGACAAGATTCAATAACTATAAAGTAAACATTGTGAAGGAATGATATTTGGGGGGGGGATGATATTTGGGGGAATGATATTTGTAAAGGAATGATCTTCAATTGATATTACATTCTTTTCCCCCCCTTAGGTATATGATGTTAATTGATGGTAAGAATGAAGTTTATATGATTGACAGAGATAACTCTGTGTTTCATGTGTCTAATTTGGAGTTTCCGTTTCGTAAAGATCCACGGGTGCATTTAGAAAATACTCTTTTGGACGGGGTAAGAGGTTTTCTTTGCAGAATCATGCTTTCCTTAAACCCAGCACTGGATTTTGTATGATTACTATAATGGTAAAATGCAGATGCTACCCTTATAGGGCAGAATCCTAGGGTTCACAAAATAAATGGCTATTTACCAAATATGTGTCATTGGGATTGGTTCGGAATATTCACACTATAATATTTTTTTATTGCTTTTATTCCCAAGTTCCAGAGTTGGACCTTATCAGAGAACCATTAAAAGTGAGAAATTTTAATAGAAATAGCTCCTTGTTATTGCTGGTATTATCATTCCACAGCTGAACAAATATGACTATTTTAACCTAAGATCGCAGTGATCTTTGGTGAAATAGCAAGTAAATGCGTCAGTCAACACTGTTTTGTTTGAAAGAAATGTTATTAATTTTTTTTACAAAAAACGTAAGTGCACAAACTAATAAGTTAAAGGAGAAAAGAAGGAAAAGACTTCTTTTATACAGTTTTTTTTCTAATTATCAAAAATACAAAACCATAAGTGCATTCCCCCCCTTCCCCCCCCCCCCTGCATTTCATGAGAAAAGTCTGCATGGGGTTACCAGTCAACTATCAATGTAACTGTTTTTTCTCAAATCAAAGAAGTTAATTCAGTCATCTCAGCATGTTCCATGCGGAATCTGATTTCAGTTGTATTTTAATCTTCAGAATCTTCTGAATTTGTGTGTGCATTTGTATCCAAAATGTTTTGGGTTTTTTACATTTGCACCAAAGATGATAAAATGTCCCTTCATGCGCATATTTCTAGCCTATTTGAAGCAACTTTATAGATTCTAGAAAATTTGGCAACAAGTATCAGCAATACTTGTCATTTTATAAAAATCCTCTTACAAAGCAAGTTTTCTTTATGCTATGATTTGTGATAGATCATTAGTAGTGAAATGTGTCTGTCATGTTAATCACCAGTGTCAGATTGCGTTCACACAAATATCGACACGACACGGATCTTCATTCAGATTGCTTTATTCTTACGATTCTGCAGAATCGGGTTCACATCCAAGGCAGAAAGATGGAACCCCGAACACAGTTACACTCGTCTTTTTATCCTCTTTTACAAGGAACTAACGTTACAATGATTCATCTTAAAACAGGATACAGTTGCTTCTTTGTGGTTAAAGGTGTTTCAATAACTGTCACAATCCCTCCTTGGAAAACTACTTCCTCTAGAAAGTTTACTGGAATATACTTTTGAAACACAGCTTTCAAAATGAAGTCTGATCATAAAGTAATATTCTGATCAAAAATGGCATGAAATGGCTTTACTCTTGTTCACTTTTCACAATTCACACCAGTGAAAAGATTGAAATTGAAATTGGTCCTGGGGAAGAGATCCTACTATATGTTTACCATGGAACTACTATATTTATTTTACCATTTTAAAATGGAAATGCCTTGCTGTTAGGGCAACATGTATCTACAGATCATTTCTTGAGCGGATTTAATTCTTGAGTATTTTAAGCATGTTTGATCATTTGACCTATATTCTGCTCAGGGCAATTTACATGGGCATTTTCCTTCATTTCATTACAGTAACAATGATGTTCATGGTGTTTGGTGGAGAAAAAAATGAATATATCTTTTAAAATCTTTAATCACCATCACTTTATATAATTTCACACTTGGGTTTATTTAAACTGACAGGCAGTAATGAGATCCCTTACCCAATCCATAACTTTCAATACAACATTGTGTGATATCCTTTTCAGATTTGCTACCCTATCTTTTCCCAGAACCAATGACTTCAATGCAGCATGAGAGGTTTTTCTTTCAGAAGTAAGGTGTTTTTTTGTCTAAACCTAGAAGATTAAAAAAGAACAAATCTACAAATTAACAGACATTGAAAATAAATCAGAGGGCATATTAGCCGTTGCAGCACAAGTACAAGTCTCAACAGGAGTAATAGGCTCCTTAGGTTTAATATTGGCCTGAATAAAAGCTGTTTTTATTTGGTGCATTGAAAATCATATTCAAGGTCAGGAATAGTTCTCATAAAATACAAAGTGCTTGTTAAAGATAATCACTTTCTTCAGAATTCTTTATTGGCAATTCAAAGCATCCCCCGACCATCCCATAGTTATTTTTTGTTTCCTTAGCAACACGATAGGGATCACAGAAATCTTCATAGAAATTACTGTTGTTCTCACCTATTGTTCTCTTTCAAAGTAGCAGGCACACACAGATACAGTACTCAGAACTTGCTTACTGTGGTTGAAGTAAATAACAACAGACAGAAATGTAATTCAAATGCCTACCAGAGTGTTGCTTGAAAAGTGTCATTAGAGTCCAAAAAGCAATAGCCTAGTCCAAATACTTTCCAGGAGCCACAGAAAGCCAAATCAGGTAGTCAGCTGGTCAAGGGATCACAAACAAGCAGGAAGAAGAGTCATGAGCTGGGAAGCCAAATGGCTGTCTCCAACAAAGACTGCAAAGGAGCTATCTAAATCTGTCTGCAGACAGCTGTCTGCAGTTACCCATGCCTCACTTTTTGCTTAATGAAGAGTCTCATCAAGGATTGTTGCTCTACTTAACTCAGTATGCATGTAACCTAGGACTTGGGGGTGTGGGCATAGTCACCTGTCTGCCGTAGTAGAACAGGACACGTCTGCGGCTTTTCAGCCTCAGTTAAACCCTGGCTTACTGTTTCTTGGGGCTGACAATCTTGAAGCACAAGACAGAAGCAACATCATCAGATTCAAGGTCAGAGTCAGATTCTGCATCCTGGCTCATAATAGTTATTGCCTTTAGCAGAGTAATGTTGCAATTCCTGGGTTTGATTAATTTCATGTTAATGAAAGGTAGAATGTGCTATTCAGATGAATATGCAGCTGTAGCTTTGCCTCAGCATGACAATATCTTGTTATAATCTTTATGGATTCCCAGTTTCAGTTATTTTCTGCTAGGGGTTATGAACAGGAGTTATGAAAGGATCTGCTTTTCAAAAATTATTCTTAAAATGTTGATATTGTAAATTGTATCCTTGAAGATTAAAAAGAAATGATAAAATTCTAAGAAAGCTGCCGCATCATTTTATTCCCACTCATCTCTTTCAGTTGCCTTCTTGATTTTGACAAAAGACAGAAATAAATCAAATCAACCATGTTGAAAATACAGTAAAAAAGAATGTTTTAGCTAAAAATCAGTTGCGGAAATCTGCATAAAATAATATTTAATTAAAATCAATAGTTGAACTGTTGCCAAAGTTGTTGAATGAATGTTAAAATACTGTTTTGCTTTTCTATTTAAGGAAATGATAATTGACAAGGTAAAAGGTCAAGTTGTTCCTCGGTACTTGATATATGACATAATCAAATTCAATGTGAGTATGTTATATTTTGATTTTTGTGCATTTGTAAGTTTTAGAAGGGAGGAATGTTTTTAATAAATATAGATTATAAATCAAAGGTGCCATTGGAAAGACCAGAAGAATGCACACAATCACATCAGTCAAATGATATAAAGTATACAATAGACTTCCATATTTGTGATAATATAAAATGCACTTTCAAATATGTTTACAGTGATTTGGTGATAGAACTAATGTGAGTTCTAAAGTTAGTCCAACTTTTTCTAAAAGTTCTTGAAGAATTATGTTAAGACAAACTGATATTTATTTTTAAAGTGGGGAGATATAGGAAACTGATGAACAAGAACTGCAGGTATAACTTCATTTTTAGATAGATAATTTAGAGTCGCCTGTTAAGTGGCTATAGAAATCAACTTGAGTAAGTAAAGTAAATTAATTTAGAGAACTTGTGAAGTACAATTAGCTTTTGCCTTATTGAAATGGGAAAACAGAAGATGCTCAGAATAAACTTCCAGTTATAGATTTATAACTTTATAAGTATGTCCAGAATAGAAGGAATGGCAAAACTTGCGTTATCTACCTAAAGTGTGCCAATTAATGCTCTTTGTTCTATTTGTTTTGTTTTTCTTAATTTTGAGCCCATTGTTCTCTCAGCCTCTACTATTTTGTCAACACAGTATTCTGTTTTTAATTCAGTAAATTATTTTTATAACTTGTTTGCTTCTTTGCTGAAACAGTTTTTCTTATCAGAAAAGATTCGATGTTAGAGAATATTCACTCTTATTCAATAAGTCTATTAATAAGATGTTCTAGAAGTTGTTGGACTGAAGATGCAAAATATTACTTGATTCAATAAGCAAGCAAGGAAGATCTGTGCTGCAGGACACATTGTATTAGTACGCAAAGGATAGTATATGTGGTTTGCAATCAGTAATGTTTGAGTCAAAATATTTTAGATTACATTGAATCAGTGGGAACCTCTAATGGGACCTTACTAGGCAGCATTGCGCTTCTGATTGAAGGAGAAGTCCAGCCTATATGTTATCAGCAGAAGCAGAAGCAGGACTTTATTGGAAAAGGGCCATTAACAGCTGCCAAGCTGTAAAGATTTGTTAAGTCAACAAACTGTCTTTATGCTAGATATAAAGGTTTAATTGCAAAAATAAAAGGTTAATATTTGATTTGGCAAGAAGTAACATAGGCAGAAAGCCAGTTTGTTCTAGAGATTTAAGGCACCAAACTAGAAACTGGGAGACTGAGTTGTAGCCATGCCTTTGGACACAAAGCCAGCAGTGTGACTTTGAACCAATCATTTGCTCTCAGCTCTAGGAAGCAGACAAGGGCAACCCACTTCTGAAAACATTGCCAAGAAAACTGCAGGGACCTATCCGGACTGTTACCAGGAGTCAATAATGACTTGAAGGTGTGCCTGCATATGTGTGCACATGCACACACATTACAGAGCAATAGCACTTAGACTTATATACCACTTTACAGTGCTTTACAGCCTTCTCTAAGCAGTTTACAGAATCAGCATATTGCCCCAACAATCTGGGTCCTCATTTTATCTACCTTGGAAGGATGGAAAGCTGAATCAACCTTCAGCCTGTTGAGATTTGAACTGCCAAATTGCTGGCAGCCGGCAGCCAGCAGAAGTAGCCTGCAGTACTGCATTCTAACCACTGCACCACCATGGCTCTACGTCCTTAAGTTATCGGTATTAGTCCTAGCTTCTTTTTCTTTGATATTTATACAAGGTGGAGTTTTAAAACAGGTCAGATTAGTTGATTTATAGTGGCTTGAAAAATAAACCATTAGCTCAAGTGGAATTGCACCTAAATGACATGGATCTTCCCTCTTTATTTAAAGACAAAGAGTTTTAAGATGCTAAGAAAGCAATAAGATAGGAAACTTTTAATGCAACCAGCAAAAAAGTTGAGTCCAGGCTAATTATTATCCTGCTGTGTTATATTTGCAAAGAGGAAAATGCTCACAGTCTCTTCCTAATAATAGGCTACACTGTTTGCTACCCACACAAGACAGCTTATATGAATGGGCCAAGCTGTCCTCCCCCTTGTTCTTCCTAGAAGATAAAAAGTACTATTGCTGATGACCTTTGGTTCTCTAACTGTCAACAGAAAGCAGCTTTCTCTTCCTAATAATGGTAAAATGAGATTAAAAGCTAGTCAAAACAATTGGTCCAAAGATTTGGGTGGTTGAGGAGTCAAGTACTCTAGTAGTTCCTTTTTTTTTTTGGTCAAAGTTTTATTTGGGTTTTCACAAAACATAATACAAATAAAATATCTTTTTTTGAGAATAGCATGGTCCTGGGTTATCACTTCTCCATACAGACACAAACTCAATTTCATATTCATCTTTGTGTTCTATTCCATATCTTAGTAATATTTTAACATTTTCTCAATTTTTCATTCCCTTAGTTTTCTCAACCTTGCTTTTAATTATCTCATTCCTTTCTAAATTCAATTATATATATCTTTTTCTAAGTTTCAATATCTTTCTAATCATTATATTTATACTTTTGTCTGTCCTGTTTCAATTTCATATTTTCTTTTCTCATTAAACAAAATTTTCCTCTGTAGTTACTAATTGGAGTATGACACCTTTGTATCTTTTAAGTTTTGTCCATTCAACTCTTATTTAAACTTCAATTTATGCCTTTACAACATTCAATATAACATATAACTTCCAGTCAAATTCTGCTTGGTACATTCTTAAAATACTAAGTTCTTAAAGAGAAAGTATATATATAACAATAATAAATAAAATACTTATTCTATTCCACTTCAGCTCTATCATTAATGTTAGTTATAATCTTTAACATCTTTAACATTTCTTTTCAATGAGATATCATACTTATAATATTTCCATAATTTTTTCATATTTCTTTGATATTTCTCTTCACTTAAATTTTTATAACTCATTAATAATAATTAAAATGTTCCCATCCTTTCCTAATTTCATTCTCTCATTCTCTTTATTTCATTTATTTATTAACAAACATTCCATTACATTACAATGAGTATTTTATCTATCATTTTAATCACACTTTCATATTTTCTAAGTTCATTTCTATTTCTAATATAACAATACTATCTTATGTATCCTTGCAGAATCCCTCTTTCAATTAAGATTTCACCCATTATCTCTATATCTCTATTTCTTCTACATAGGGTTATACCTTTAATCCTTGTACATTTTCCTGTTTCTGTCCTTTATAACTTTTCCTTTCCCTCTTCCCCCTCTTCTTCTCCCTCCCCTTTTGACCCCTTGTCTCTCTAATTCTAATTCTCTCTTCTGTAATACTCTCTTCTGTTTCTTGCTAATATTATAATTACTTTTTAAACTATTATATTTTTTTTGGTTGTTTTCTCAGATCTTAAATTTTTCACTCTCTTTCCCCCCCTTTCCTTTTTCCCCCCACAGAGAATTACTTGGTCATTGAAGATGGCTTCTTCTTTGTCCCGCCCTTCTTGTTCTACAGGCATTTCTTGTTGTTTCTCATAGTTCAGGATCTCCATTTCTAAAAATTGAAATACGAAGCCAAAAAACCCTCTTCCTTCTTATGCATCTTCTTTCTGTTTTTTAAGTTCCATTTTCAATTATTCCAAGAGTGATACCATTTTAAAAACTTTTAAACAACCACCCAATTGATTTTAGTCCCTTAGATCCAATAACCAAAAATCCAAAAATAATCCAAGCTGTTTCTTCTTGCTTCTTTTTTCCATTTTCTGTTCCTGGGGTTCTATTATCTTGTTACAAAGTTTCAGTTGGAATGTATCTTTTAGGAATCTTGTTAAAGTTTCATTGTTAATTCCTTTTACTTTCAGGGGGTCTCTATTTTTCCAGATCCCACCCTTTTGTTCTTTCCGTTTCTCTCCTTTCCTTCTTTTAAAAGTTTTTGAAAATCCAGAAGTCTTTATTATCCCTTTGACATTTTATTTTCAGCTTAAATGCCTGTTAATGTCAAAGTGGACTTTTGTCAGTTTCTTACTTAAATCTCTTAGTTGTTAATATGGGGAAGGACAGAAAAAAAACCAAATCCTTTCCCTTCCCTCTCTCATTCACCGCTTCAAAATCTTCTTTGGGAGCAATGTTATTCTTTATAGTTCAAATTCCGGGGTACTTTATGTTGTTGCTTTTTCAGTTCGACCTGGTCAGCTAAAATTTTCTTTTTATCTTCCTCCTGCACATTCTTTTCCGGTCGAGTTCTTTGAGGTGGCCATTTCTTTTCTTTTCTTTTCTTTTTGTAAATTTTATTTCAGTTTTCACAAAGAGACAAAAAATACAAATAAAATATCTTTTTTGAAAGTAGCGTAATCCTGGGTTACATTTCTTCGTACAGACGCAAATTCAGGTTCATGCTCATTTTTATATTCTATTCCATATCTTATTACTATTTTACATTTGCTGCATAGCTTCTCCCCTCTTTTAATTTTCCCAATTTTATTTTAATTATCTCATCTCAATTCAAATCATTGTATTTATATTTTTTGTCTGTCCTGTTTCAATTATCTATTATCTTTTCTCATTAAACAAAATTTCTCCTGTAGTTACTGATTGGAGTATGATGCCTTTATATCTTTTCCCTAAAGTTGTAACATTCAATATAATACATAACTTCCATTCGGATTCTGCTTGGTACATTCTTAAAATACACACTGTATTCTTAAAAAATAAATAAATAAATGTATATAATTAAAACAACATTCCATTCCAATTCAATTCTATCATTAATATTAATATTCATTAAAGTCTTAACATCTTTAACATTACTTTTCAATTAAATATCATACTACTATTGGAACAATTATAAGCTTTCCATAGTTAATTTCCCCCCCTTCGCTTATATTTTATAGAACATTAACTAATTAAAATGTTCCTGTTCCTTCCTAATTCAATTTTCTCATTTATTTTATTTCACTTATTTTATTCACAAACATTTCAGTAAATTACACTAACTATTTTATCTCTCATTTTAATCATATGTTGTTTCCAATTTTCTAAAGTTATATCTATTACAAATATAACAATACAATCTTATGTACCTTTACAGAATCCCCTTTTCAGTTAGATTTTCACCCATTATCTCTAAATAGGCCCTGTTTCTCTATATCTTGCTCCGGTCCTTTGTAACTACTTTTTCTTTCTTTCTTCCCTCTCTTCTTCTCTCTCCCCTTTTTACCCCCTTGTCTCTCTACCTCTATTTCTCTCTTCTGTATCCCCTTTTCTGTTGCTTTCCAGTATTATACTTATTTTTCGAATTATTTTTCTTTTCTTTGGTTGTTTTTTTAAGTCTTAAATTCTCCTTTCTCTTTCCCCCTTTCCTTTTTCTTCCCCACATAGAATTACTTGTTCATTAAAGATGGCTTCTTCTTTGTCCCGGTCTTCTTGTTTTGCAGACGTTTCTTGTTGTTTCTCATAGTTCCAAATCTCCATTTTTAAGAATTGAAAGACAAAGCCAAAAGAACCCTTCCCTTCTTGTGCATCTTCTTTGTACTTTTTAAGTTCCATTTCCAATTCATCCAGAAGTGGTGCCATTGTATAAATTTTTAAACAACCACCCAATTAATTTTAGTCATTCAAATATAATAACCAAGAATCCAAAGATCACCAAATAATCCAAATACATGCAAGCTGTTTCTTTTTTGCTCTTTTCTTTTTCACTTTCTCTTCCTGGGGTTACTATTTAGTTGCAAAGTTTCAGTTAAAATGTATCTTTTAGAAGTTTTACTGTAGATTCTTTTTAATTCCAGGCAGTCTCCTCCCTCTTCCAGATCCTGACCTTATTCTTTTTCTCTCCCTTCCTGCTTATGAAAAAGGAAATTTTTAATGTCCAGAAATCTTTATTATCCCTTTGGCATTTTATTTTCAGCTTAATTGCCTATTGATGTCAAAGCGGATTTTTCCAATTTCTTATTTAAGTCTCTTAGTTGTCAGTATAGGGAAGGAGAGAGAAGAAAAAAAAACCCAAACCTTTCCCTTTTCACTTTCCTTCGCTGCTTCCGACTCTTCTTTGGGAGCGATGTTATTTTTTGTAAGTTTAAATTCCAGGGTACCTTAGTTGTTGCTTTTACAATTTAACCCGGTCAGCCAAAACTTTCACTTCTTATCTTCCTCCTGCACATTCTTTTCCAGCCGAGTTCTTCTTTGTGGTGGCCATTTCTGACCACCGCTGCAACCGCGTTCGGGAAAGGGAGTAATGGCCAGCTGAGGAGGAGAGATGCGGCTCTCTTCAACCCTGCTGGTGGTCTCCCCCCCCTTCACCACCTCTATGGGGTGGCTTAGCCCCAAAACCAGCCGGCTCGGGGTGCTCCAGCGGCGAGCCCAGACAGAAAACGCACATGATGGTGGATTTCTATCTGTCTCCGAAGCCCTTTAAACCAGAAGTCCCAGCGAGGTGGCCATTTCTGACCACCGTTGCAACTGCCTTTGGGAAAGGGAGTAATGACCAGCCGGCTCAGGGTGCTCCAGTGGCGAGCACGGATCGAAACTGCGCATGATCGTGAATTTCACTCCGTCACCGAAGAAGCTCAAACTGGAAGTCCTACTTTTAACTTTAATTTCCTGAAGTTGTCAGGAAATTATATACTTTATTGAGCTACTAAAAATGTGAATGAATGCAAATGAAATCCTATATGAATGCATACTGTATAAAGAAATAAAATCCTACTTTAACATACATTGCATTTTTTCAGGTGCCCAAATTTTAAACTAATAATGAATGAAAGTTAAATAATCTTAGAAAAAGCATGGAACTAAAGTCCTGTTTAATGTTTAAAAGTAGCACCAAACCTTTGATTTAATTCTTTGAATATTTTGCTCAACATCTTCAATATCTTCAGTGTTTTCCAAGCGTTCATAACTAGCCTTTCTTGTGCCTTTTATAAGGTTGAGAGGCAAAGCAGACATACCATAAGCCTAGAGAAAAATGAAACAGCATTAACTAAACCAACATTTCTAAATGATCACTGTAATTGGTGCAAGTTCCTTAATATTCTGAGAGGAGAAATAAAATGTACTGTTCAAAACGAGGACAGTTATTTTTTCTTAGGCGTTGTCTAAGATTGGATTCTTCGATATTAAATAATGGGAATATATGTAATTTTCTTTACAGGAGGTCAGACAAATTAATATGGGCCATTCTGGCCTTACAATCAAACTCTGAGCAGATAATTTAGTCAGTATGTGATGAATTAATTTACCCCCTATTCATATAATTTCTACAATAGGTGTCAGAGAATTCAATTGCTTGCTTCAGCTTTTAAAAAAGCTTCAAAAATTTGAAACCCAAATTTGTTCATGAAGACACAGTTAAGTAAAGGCTTGTGAGGAAAAGAATTAGGATTTGGTTATTCTTCAAAAGTCATACTTTGAAATAGACTGGAATACTACACAAGCAATCTTTACACAATTGCTATAACATTTAAAAGTACTAAGGATTTTATGTACAGTTGTATATCCAAGTCACTTAAGACAGATATATCATCACTCCATTATATATTACAAGCAAGGCCCTTAAAGTCAGCTCTAGGATATTGGTTTAAGTGTTGTTAGGCTGCAGACTTGAGACTCACAATTTACATCACCTGAAATGAGATAGTTCCTTGTCAAATACAGTGATATTAACTACTCCTTCCTCTGATTTTGTGTGTGTGTGTGTGTGTGTGTGTGTGTGTGTGTGTGTGTGTGTGTGTGTTCAGGATTTCTGATCTGGGTTTTCTGCGTTGTATTCACTCTTTAACTCTTTATCTCTTTATTTTTCTGTACACATTATAGTACAGAGTGTTTTATTTTTGGCAATCATTCGTATAGCAAACAATTATCATGAATATTCAGAATGTTTTTAAAAGAATGTTCTTGGAATCTATAAAATTTTGATTTATTTTTCTGAATTCTGTAATATTTTGGGCCAATGGCTTTTTATTTGTAGCAGATCAGAGCCACCTTGTGGTTTCTTTAGTATCTTGTGTTGTTTTCTCCTTTCTTTCCCTCCCTGCTTTCAGTCCACGTTTGCCATTTGAATGTTAAAAATACCAACTTAAAAATGGTCAGGTATTAAAAATTTGGAATACATATATGAAAAGCTTTCCTGGAAACATTACCCTATTAAGACTAGGCTTTCTTTTCCCAGATCAGTCCGGGAGGCTATTAAGAATAGCAAAAGATGTAGGAAAAAAAATAGGTAGGAGTTGCAGATAATTGCAGTCTATACAAAAAGGTGTGAATGCTTTTGAGAATGAGTTTATTTGGGAAGGGAGATTTGCCTAGTGACTTTTAGCTATGTCTCTAACATTTAAATAGGACATCTCTCATTTTCCTTTCATCCTTACTCCAGTTACCTTTCCCCTTTACCTACTTCCATCCAGTTTTGTTCCTTTATGTTTCTACCCCTTTCAGCTATCGTTCCTGTTGTCCATCTTCTTTCAGTATTTTTCCTATTTCATGCTTGAAAGAAGAAGGTGGGGAATGTGTCCATGTATGTATTTGAATGTTTCTATGTTGTAATAGAGAATTATGGTTTATTTAGAGGGGGCCCAATTTATTAATTTTTATTTTATTTTACAGGTATTAATCATATTTCAGAGGCACATAATTTAAATTAATAGTAATTAATTCAGCTTATTTTTATCCCAACCATGGAGCTTTTTGAAGATGTAGACTATACTAACAGAAACACACATGTACACAAAAATATGTCATGTACATGTGTTCATTGGGGAGAGGAAGGGCTGATTTTAGTTAAAGTTGGCAATCTAGTAGAAAGCTAGGTTTTCACAGGACTTTTGTTATACTATGTTTCCTGGCCACATGTTCTGAGGGAAGGGTAGAGCTCATAAAATTGGGTTTGCCTTTGTTCTGGGGAAATATAGTAGATATCATTCTTTCCTAAATTGATAAGTTTTCTGTGCTGATGATTGACCAATGGTTCTGGCAGCTCTTTCTCAAACACAATTGCAACTTTGCCTGATGGTGGCATAATTGAGTTGCCTGTCTGCCAGCTTACATTGCTCCTGTCTGGTCTGTACACATATTTGGTCTACCCCATACAGTGTCCAGTTTGTGGTCTTATAACTACTGAGACTTTCCCACTAATAGAACTTTATTTTATTTCTTATGCTTCAGTATTATTTTGTTGCTAGTAAAGTATTACTAATTATTTCAAATGAACTGTGAAATTGAGCAAATACTTTAATGGAGAAGTGTTTAAAATTTTTGCGCCTCACATTTAAATTTAAGCTAAAATCTAATATGCTGCAAAAATGATACACTCTAAAACCTCAGTTTAATTGACTCCCCCCAGCACACTTGAGATGCAGCGTATCAAATTTCCATTTACATGAGGTGGATGAGATGAATTAATTTTTCTGTAATCTTACAACATCTGGCATGATTGATGTTATTTATGCCATGATGTAAATGACCATGACAGTGTACTAGCATGTTGAATAGATAGCTTGAGAATAATGGATAGTCTCTTCACACATATTGTTCATTATTACGAAATAGGTTACTATTACTTTGTTCTCTTAGACAAAACTTATCATGATAGTTTATAAATAATGATATAGAATTGAGTGTGATCTGAATTTTTTTATTTTATTTTGATATACAGATAACTTATACATGGAGCATTGGCACAAGATTTTCTCTTTTTTTAGTGGCTATATGAGAGATATTGACTTTCCCCTATATATCAATATAATGTACTATGAGTGTATGAGATTTGGGTCAAGGAATTACTTTTTGTTCCTTAATCAGTTTGATCATAAAGTGGCTGGTCCACATAATGAACAACCAGTGACCTCTGGGACATATGTGACAGTCAGACATGAGGTAGTTGAAAATTGTCAGGAAATATATGAAACTTTAAGTCGATTTCAAAAGAAGAAACCCCTTTCCAACAAAGCCCAAAAAATAATGGCTGGTCCCACATAAATTCTGTGACTTGTTTACTCTGTATCATTATCCTACTGGTAAACCAAGGAAACACTAAATGTGGCTCTAAACTGCAAATAGGTGGCTTACTTTATCATGAATTGTTTGTTCAAATTTTCAGTAAAAGATTCTATCAGAATGATGTGAGAAGCTCCATTGTTAATTAAATTTATATGTTGCCCATTTCCCTGTTGCAGCAACTCTAGATGGCTTATAGGATGATAAAAATAAAATACAACACAATTAAAATTAATAAGATTATCTAAAGACTAAAAACCAAAAGACTGGTGACTTGGGGCTGGGGAATCTTCTCTCTAGTCCACCTGCCATCTCCAGCATAGAACACCACTATTGGCAGAACCAGGTTTTAAGGCTCTTTCAGAAAGCCAGGAGTGTGTGGGCCGACCTCACCTCTGGAGAGAGAATATTCCAAAGGGTGAGGCCACAGAAGGAAAGGTTCTTTTCTCGGACTCCACCAACTGAAATTCATTGAAAGAAGGATCCAAAGTAGGCCTCTTCAGGGGTGGGATTCAGCTGGTTTGGGCTGGTTTGGGCGAATCAGATGTTAAATTTACGTATGGTTTGCCAAACTGGTAGTTGAACCGTCTGGCTGGCCCCACCCATCCCTCCCAGGAGTCTCCACGCAGCGATACAGGTAAGGGCAGTGTCTGCGTGGAGGCTTTGGGAAGGCGGAAATTATGGAAATACGGACATAGACCTGTTTCTGGCTTCTGGAGGGCCTCCAGAGCCGGGCTTTTTGAATCCCACCCCTGGATCTCTTCCACTGGAGTGAATGGAATAAGCCATTCCCATTGGGGTGAGGCTGCTCCTCAGATTATGCCGTTTCTTTTGAATCATTTCTATCCATGTTTTTCTTTATACTCTGAAATTACCCAGAAAAATTGTTGAGGTTTACCTTTGCAAAATCCATAGTGATTACTCTTGAACAAGAGTTGTGCATGTAAAGGCTTAATAAATACATGCAGAAATGCATACATTTTCACCATTCCATGAATCCCCCTAGACTTATTTAAAACTCTAGTATCAAAATTTCTGCTTCCAGTTTTTTGGTAAAAGTTAAATATTTTGATTAGACTAGCCATTTTTACTTTTGAGTTATTTAAATATTCTCAAGTGTAGTCTATCTGGATCAGATTAGTTAACTTTCTGCTATATGGATGTGTGTGTGTGTATAGCCAGCTTCTATATTTGAGTGAACATGGAAACGGAGCGAGGGGGAGAGAGAGAGAGACAGCCACACACAGGCACACACACACACATGCACATACATGCACACACACACACACACACATACACAGAGACACACACATATACACAAACCCCTTCTTATACACCCCTATTGGCAAACCTATGCCAACCTATGCCAGAGACATTTCCCTCGGCATGCAAGAGGTCACCCGGAAGAGCCCTACTGTGCATGCGTGTGCATGCCGCTGCCCAACAGTTGATTGTCGGGTAACTGGCGCGCATGTGCAGGGGCAGAGGGGGGGTGCTTGAGAGATGTGCACGCATGCACAGGGATGTACTGCGCACAAGGATCGTATGCAAGAGGGAAATTGTGCGCACATGAGCAGACGTGCAGTGTGCGAGGGGGAATCACTTGCGCATGTGCAAAGACTCGTGGTGCGCAAGGGGGAATCACATGCTCATGTGCAGAGACATGTATGTGCAGATGCGCATGCACAGAGATGCGCATGGGGGTGAATCGCACGCATGTTCAGTTGGGGGGCCCAGTATACATTGCCTTCTGGGTGCTGGCACACTTGCATGCGCGCAATTATTGGCACAGGAGCCGAAAAATGTTAACTACCACTGTTATATACATTACTTTATAATATTTGTAGCTCTCAATTTAGTTAGCTGTGCTATTTGTAGAAATCCAACTTCATTATTGAGCATTAAGAAATGAAAGTGAAATCTGATATTAAATACATTTTAATATCATTAATATGTCATCGGCATAAGAAATATATTTGTATTTAAGATAATAGTTTAAACTTGAAGTTTACATACCAGTCTTAATAAAGAAACGTCTATACTGAGACATATATTTTAGTGTTGTTTTATGTAGGAATGGGTGTCTTCCATTCCTACTTGAAAGAAAGTTTGCAAGGAAGCAATTTAGGGAAATGTAGGAGGACAGTGGGACTGGCACTTCTAATGAGTGGTTTTAAAAAAGATTTAAGTAATAAGGAAATTATAACCTACTTTAGGGGAAAATTATCTATTTTTTGAAGGAAAAGGTATGCATTGTCAAATTATCTGGTCAGAGTGACTGTTACATTTGCTATTTTTTGTTGGAATTTCTGGGCAAGGTTAAATGTTGTACTCCATGCTTGTAGTAGACTATCCCTGCAAACCATAAGGATAATTACAGCCCTTTCTCTTTATATATTTTGCTGCCCTCTGAATTCTTACTTTTATTGGCCTCATTTAAGGTTTGTTGCGATTAATAAATGCAGTTTTGTGTAAATGAAGGGAGGAATAGGGAATGCTTATATTGTTAGTCTCCAATACAACTCTGATTCAGCTGACATTAGCTTTCTTTGATCCACTGTAATAAACAGACTGTAATGCATTATCCACCAGCACGTTACCACCTTACTGGGAGAGTGAACACCTTTTTAATTGTAGGTATTCATGCAGTAAAAGGAATATTATAGATGGGTGATGGGAAAGAAATGAAGTGGAGAAATCAATGGGAGAATAAGCTTACATAAGGAAAGTGGAGGGAATATGGAATACTATTGATAGAGGCTCTAGAGCAAGGGTGTCAAACTCAAGGCCCGCAGGGCTGGCCTGAAAATAGCAAAGGACCAGCCCGCAGTGCCTCTGCTAGTGAAAACGGGGCATGGGGGGGCTGTGTGCAGCTCCCGTGTGGCCCGTTTTTGGCCTGGACAGCCTCCTGCACCACTCTTCCAGCCAAAACAGGATGCTGTAGGAGATGTCCATCCTCTCCTCTCCCCCTTCCCCGTCCTGGCCTGGCCCGCAGAGGAAAACTATAATGCTGATCCGACCCTTGAAGAAATCCAGTTTGACACTCCTGCTCCAGAAGCTCCAGAGCAAGAGAAGGGTTAACATGGACCAAATGTACATACTTAAGAAAGACTAAAAAGAGAAGTTGAGTAATGAAAATGGAGTACAGAGAAATATGAAGGAAAATGTAAGATAATTGAAAACCTGCTATGCAGACTTAGGAATATGTACTAGGCACAAAAAAAGAAAGCAGCCTGTTAATAAAATGATAGATTTGTCCATAGTTTGAAGTGTCCTTTTAGATCAGTAAATATAAAACTGTTTTCAGAATTATTTGAACTCCGAAAGAAAAGATGTCCCATTTCTCTTCCAGTCATTTTTCTTTCTAATCTTATTGCTAGAGCAAAATTATGACAATGTTAGAAAATCGTTGTTGAGTTAAACACATCTAAGTGAAAATTTTCTTTCATATTATCTAATTTTTATAAATTGTGTATTCATGGACTTCTGATATTTTAATTTGGCAGGCACAACCAGTTGGAGAATGTGACTTTAATATTCGTCTGTCATGTATAGAAAAAGAGATTATACTACCACGGCATGAAAAAATGAAAAACGGTCAAATTGACAAAGCACAAGAACCTTTTAGTGTTCGTAACAAGCCATTTTTTGACATCCACATTGCAAAAAAGGTAAAAATATTCTTGATATCTGCTGAATGGTAATTTTCTTAACACATAATGCTTCAAGCCTTACAAGACTTCCCTAAATGTAAATATATGCTATTCTGTGTGTGTGTGTGTGTGTGTGTGTGTGTGTACACGTCTATAGAAATAGCTTTCCAATAGATTCCAGCTTCTAATTATGTTTTCTCAGAAAAGTGCAGGACAAAATCAAGCATGCAACCAAGTCAAGATTTGATCTCTTAATGAATAACATTGCGAGTTATTTTCTGAGAAAATGTTTCTTTGCTCAAATTTTCAAGGAAAAAGCAAGGGGCCAAGAATAAAGTCACACATAGCAGAGCATGAAGGAGGACAGCTAAAATGTCCTTTAGTGAGTACTTAACTGTCAGCAGCTTTGCAAAATTCTTGTCTAATTTGGAAATAAAAAAATAAGTGTTATTTCATAAATAACATGAATAAGTCTCCTTAGTAAAACTTGATCATAGGGCAAGAATCAGTCCTGGAAAGATTGAACACAGGCCTCTTATGTATTAAAGGTATGGTCTCTGTTGACCTAATGACCCTGTTAATCAAGAGGCATGCCATATCAATGTACTGCTTCACTTGCTTTTTGATCTTTGTTTATTTAAAAAAATCCAGAGTAGTATGTATTGATTTGCATTTGTTCTTATTTTTTTGTTTTCACTATTATATACTTAAAAAATGAATTACTGTTCTCTCGATACTTGTAAGTTCATGTATAAACATAACTTCTTATTATATCATTCACTAAATGTCAGTCTAGAAAACTCATCAACACGGGCGCACAGCTCTGCTCGATCATTTCAACTGGTAAAATGCTTGAATAAATAAGAAGGCTTTTCAGCCTGAAACTAAACTCATTAGACAAGCAGTAAACCTTTCAGTTAATGGAATCACAAAGTCTTAATACACAAAATTTGAATGTTTTGTGATCTGTAACAAGTATTTCATTTTTCATTTTTTCTCCTTCTGTGTTAATAACAGCTATGTGCCTATGCCAGAGTATCCTTTATAGTCTATTTGACAATACATTTTAAGTGGTCATTAGATTTCCAGATGTTTCTGGAAAAATGTAGTCTTGTCCTTTAATAGTATATGTTAAACCTAATTAATATATGAGAAACTCTTAATAGCTAATGATTTCTAACACTAAATACATTCAAGTTGTGCCTGCACTAAATTTATTAAGTATATTGAATGGCAAATAGTTACATCATTCAAAGTGCTTTTGTTACATTTTATTTAGTCAGACATATATTATCCAGAATTCTATCCTTTATGCAGTTTTTATCGGAGAGTTCTGAAGGGTCTTCCTCCTTTTTTTTGCTCAGATTTCTGCGAACTCTGAATTTTGCTGATGCAGATGTATTGTTCAGCTAAATAAGCTTGTGTTATCTTTTGAACTTCAGAAACATAACAACTTCAGAGTAAACAACACTGATCAGTGGGATTTTAATACTGAATCCTTTGGTAGAGTCTGTTTAATCAAAGTGCATTGTACAGTTGATCTTTCTGTCTTTCTCATGGAAATAGTGCCTGATCCTGAGCCACATAATTTAGTGAGAAAGTTGAATTTTGTGCTCAGATTTAAAGATTGCCATTATAAAATTATTCTTTAGCTAGCATTAGTCACTTTCTTATTATTTATTATTTGCAACTGCAGATTTCTATCTTGCTGCACATTTATGAATCCATCTAGGAAGAATATATTTGGTTAGCTTATAAGGCTAACATAAGAAATAGGGTAAGGGACATAGGACTCGAGGAAGCAGCAGTGGCTTGCTTTTCAAGCAAATTGGATCGGCCTTCTGTTCCCACAGTTAATATTTTCTAAAGTTCTGCTCATCTCTAGAAACTGATCACATTTAATATTGCACTGTTTTCCATCCTCTTAGCAGAGTAGGGAGAGTTTTGAAATAATAATATTTCAGATTTGAAATTAATAATAATTGGTAGAGGATGGATTTTTGCCATTGCAAAAAAGGAAAATGTGCTAGGCATTGCAGAGAACAAAAAAATACATTAGAAGAGACAAAGAGAAATATGTGTGTATTGAACTCATTGACTTCTAGAGCTAGAGAAAGGAACTGTTGACACTATCTGGAGCTATTACTTTGCCAAAATCATAACAAACCCCCCCCCCATTCCTTCCTTTGTTTTATTTTCAGTTTTGTTTTTATTTTCTAGTCCATCAGTAAGTCTGAATCACCTATATCAGCCCTGTATTTATCAGCCCTGAATTGACATAGCATTCTTTTCTCTGCCTTTTCCCAGCTCCATCTGTTCATTCTCATTTCCCCCCTGTTTGTCTTCTATCTTCTCACTGTTTGTCTCTCCTCCCTATGCCTTTTCTGTTTTGCATTGTCATTTCTACTATCTCCATTTTCTTGGGGAAAAATGCCTACTAATATTCTTTTTTGGGGTTGCTTTTATAAATGTGATCACTGTTCTCTTCTTTGCCTTGTTATTTCATTCTTTTGGTTTTTTTCTGTGCAGTGTAAGAGCTTGTTTCTTAATTTCAAGTCATGCTATGAAACACGATCCTGATTGAATCATGATTAACACTCATCAAGAGTGATCCTTCCAGTTCCAAATCAAAATAAAATATACTAGAACTGAGAGGTTTCCAAGCAGATGAACTGCACATAGGTGGGTTTTTTTTGGGGGGGGGGTATTACTGGGATCTGCCCCCACTGCTGCTGCTTCCCTAGTTGTCCTGCAGCTGCTCCTGTCTCTCTCTCACACTGTTCCTTCATTTCCTTTCTTAACAGCTGTGCATACCACTCCTCCATTTGTGAGTTGAACAATAAACTACACAGTCACAATTTACTGACTGCTGGGATTTGCTTTTTGGGAATACTGCAGATAAGGTTGCTATATCTGTCAGTTCTTTGGGCTGAAAATAAGCACTGAGAGTTACTTATATGGTTTTACTGATGAGTATCTGAAGCCAAACAGACACCATCACAGCCCGTTTCTTTCATTTTTGAGGTAACCATTTCAAGAAAAAAAAACTTTTAAATCTGTTTATGGTATCCAAGTAATTCAGTTTAGGCAGCAGGGCAGTATTACTTCGTCAGTGAGTCAATAGTGATCTCAATATCAACTGGGATATTTAAAATATTAAGCCAGTGTAACAATCAACCTATGAGTAGCTTTTTGATTTGTTTACAATATTCAAATAAGCATTTGGCTTATGTTTTGAATGAGTGACTGAACTAGTTTAATTTGCAGATCAAACCCATGAAGAGCCCCTTGCAAAAAATGTTTCTTTAAGTATTTAATGATCAACTACTAGAAGAATTGGCACAAATTATGGCAAAACCCTGTATTGCATACCTTCATTTTTCCAAGTCTATTTTGCTTCCATTTTTCCTCCTTTCCACTGTTACGTTAATTCACCATTTATGGCAGTACTGACAAAGCTTGACTGACAATCAAATTTGTTATTAACGTTTTGTGCCATTTAAGTGCAACATGGTAATGAAATCTGTCTTGGAAGGGAAAGGGAGTGTCAGTGTAAGAGGACGCTTGAGCCTCAGCTTTGTAGATGACGATTTGCAAGTTGGCTTCATTGTTTTAGCCTGCTTTAAAGTCACTGAACGCCATGCATATCTCCTCAGCCTTTAAGGGCTTATTTGTTACATTTTAGGGCTTATTACTTATAACATATATGAAGAGCAAGTCATATTCATGTAGGGCACATTTCTAAAGGAGACAAAATGTTATTTTCATGGCTCAGATACTATTTTACAATGTGCTCTCAACCTGTACTGGTTGATGCTATTGCGCAGATTAGCATATTAAATGGCTTTTATCTTAAAAATTTCAGGATATGATATCTCACTCTCATTTTTTCTCATTCATGAAATGAGAAAAGTGGAAAATGTTTAGCATTGCTTGTTCTGTCTCTTTGGAAGGTAGAAAATGTAATTTGGGGATGAGGGAGGGAAATAATTATCCCCTGAAAGGGTAATTAGTCTACATATAACAGAAGAAAGGAATATGTGGTGCAGTAATTAGTTGCTTGAACTATTGAGAAAAAAGGGCTAAATAAAAAGCTACTTTTCATATGCTCTAATAACAAAAGAAGATGAGTCAGAGCAAAGCCCATCTAGTTTACTAAATGGTTTGAAAATCTCACTTCTTTTTTCCAGCGCTCACTATGGCTTGGATTAGGCTGTGTTTCCCTTTGGCAGTCATGCCTGGCTCTCTTTCCCTTTTGAATGCACCCTGAATAACTCTGCCTATATGGCTGCACTAGTCAGCAGCGGGAAAGGGGAGCTTGCTGTTTATCTTGTGGGCTTTAAAGAATAGCAGCAACACATTCAACAAGAATGAAAACATGCACCTTTCAAAGAGTAGTTCAATTATATGCTATACCTTTCTCCTAAATATACTGGGGTACCTGTACATACTAAGGCACTAACGTGTACATATTGTTGAATTAAGCATTAAAATATTTTTAGTACAGCTTCTAGGTTATTATTTTGAATGCATTAAATATGATGAAGCTAGTTTGTAGTTTTTGTCTGGGTTCAAATATGACTTGTGAATGCAATCCTTATTGTCAAGATTGAGGCTGAAGCTGTGTAATTTAAACTGTGTTACAAAGAATCCAGGGCTTTTTGTTACTTTAGATTGCATTCTGTATTTAGTGACAGGAACTAAGGTCCATTGAAATTATTGGGATTTTATATATAAAAGCGAACTACCACTCACGCATCATCACAAAATCTCCAGAACTGTAAAGCCTACAAACTTGAAATTTGGCACATATGTTCCTCTTGGCTTCTAGGTGCTCACTAAGAAAGGATGTTTCAAAATGACCATCAGAGCATTAGTATTTCTTATATTATCATTAACACGCTCTGATGCTAAGGAGTTCTACTCCCCCTCCCCACCTGAAAAGAAATTTGTTCCAAATGCAAAACACAAGCAGAGAAGAGGAGTTTCAGTTTCAGTTTCACAGCACCAAGCAGCTTTAGTACAGAACAGTTGAGCTAAGCCACACCCAGGCTTCTTGCTGTCTCCTTCTTGCTTACATAGCAAATACTGTTTCACTTTCCTCAACTCTCTCACACACTGACAGGATGTTAGCCAGATGAATACCAATGGATGCCAGTAGACAGAGGCAGAATTTTTCCCTTATTTTCCTCCCCCAAAATTGAGCCCGACCATATAGTTTCATAGCGAAGCATGGGTATTGGGCTAGTTTTTAAATAGTCACACAAGGGTTTTGAAAATATTACAGAAAAAAAATCATTATTTGGAAAAAAAAAGCCTCTATAATGTTAAATCGACAATTCTATTAACAGGTAATTCTTACTTAACAAACTATTCATTCAGTGACCATTCAAAGTTACAATAATACTGAACAAATGATAGTTATGGCCAATCCTCAAAGTTGTGACTGTTGCAGTGTTCCCCCATGGTCACATGATCAAAATCTGGACACTTGGCAGTCTGATTGCATTTATGACTGCAGCATGAGCTTCAGCTTCGTCCATCCATCCATCCATCCATCCATCCATCCATCACCTCTCATCTTTTGCCTTTTGTCCACTTTGTACTCTGCTGCCTACTCCTTCCCCTCTGCCAGAGCTCTGTTTTTTTCTTCCTGCTATGGATGAGACACATTCGTCTGTGGCAGCTGTTGCCTTGCAGGACGCCCTTATGTGACTACTCCCTGGTTACTTTGGAGAGGCACACTGCAAAGATCCTCCATGCATGGTGAGGACAGTTAGGGTAGGTGGCAGAGTGCAGGGAGGACAAAAGGGCAGAGATGAGAGGCTGGTGGGGGGAGTTGAAGCAGGGATTAGCACAATAGGGGACAAGAAACATGGGGGCCTCACTTAATGGCTGCAACTGAGACTACTGGAACTGCTGTCGCTAAGCAGTATGGTTCTGTAATATTTTGCTTAACAACAGCATAGTTTAGCAATGGAGATTCCAATCCTAATTAGGTTTGTTAAGTGGAGACTAACTATATAGTAGGTTTTTGAGATGTAAACACAGATGCTGGAGTATTCATTGGTGGTGATAAATTGGGCATAGAGTGTTTTACCTTGGGTTCAAATTTAATGAGCCATAGGCATTACTGCTCTGTTTCCAGTTCTGTGTCTTGAATTTAGGATTAATTGCTAATTGTAAAGTGTAGCACATTGTAATTGCCTGGCAGTTATAAGATATGGATGATTAGTAATATTGTTTTAAGGCCATGTTATATGAGTATTACTACAAATGAAATAAAGTACATGATGATATGAGTAGCTTTTAAAGTTAGCAATTACTACCAAATACTATTATCCTAATTGCCCTGGACAGCTTTGAAAACATACCATAGTGACCTAGAGCAACTTAGAGTTAGCAGTGCTCTGACTTTTATTCCCTTATGTAACAGATGGCGCTCATCTGTTGAAAGACTGTCAAGCTGTGGGTTAGCAAAACATTAGTAATAAACCTTGTCATATGTTAAACTTGACCTGACATTAATCAGGCTTGGAATGCTACAGCTGAATCATGGATAGTAATTAATGAGCTGATGCTATTAGCAAGCAACAGTATCATACTGTTTTTTCTTTTCTTTTTGGAAAAAAAACAATTACATTGTTAATTTATAGTTAGTGGTAATAATATCTTTAGAGTTTTGCACAGTGAATTTCCCTCCTCTTAATTAGCTAATCTGATTTATTATATTAAAAGCGTAACCAGATAAAGAAATGGTTTTAGAGTGGTGTACAATCTATACAGGTGGTTACTTTCGCTAGAAGGATTTGCATAGTTTCATCTAATATGCCAATTGTCCATTTTTCTAGCTTGGAAAGTACTTCAGACAACCACTAATGTCCGAGTCATTTCACTGGGCAATTGTTGTAATTCACTTTACATATGGCTGTTCTTGAAGCCCACACAGAAACTTTTAGAATTTAGTGTTGTGGGCAATAACATATACGCCTGTGTGATACCAGTATGCTTCTGAGAGAAATGCAAGGTGCTGGTTATGACCTATAAAACCCTATGTGGCATTGGGCCTGGTTACATGAGGGAAAGCTCATCTCCTGTGGAATTAGCCTAGCTCATTCAATCTGACAGAGCTGGTCACTCTGGGTCCTTTCAGTTAAACAATGTCATATTTGAGTTCTAGAAGCAGACAGACCTCACCCCTTCTCTATGCTTGTCCTCTGAAATAAGATTCTCTAATATAGCTTCTACTCTGTAGGCATTCTGGAAAGCCTTAAAGACCTTAAGTCAGGGTGCTATTCTGTTGGTTTTATTGTGTATCACCCAGAATTGAATGATGGCTTTTTTTAACCTCTATAAAATTAATTGTAATCTTGTTTATTTCTCTCCAGGCAAATATATACATGCATCATATGAGACTGAAGATGACTTTTATATGTATTAAAAAGATTGACTATCCAAACATTACACATGTTTCTGTGCTTTATGTTTAGTGGTAGCTGTATCTAAAATTGACCATTTAAAAAATATTCCTATTGAAATTGATGAGAATTTATTCACAGCTGTATTAATTTTAAAGGATTTGTCTAAAGTATGAATACGATTGAATTTAGCTCTTAGATTGCGCTAGACATATTTTCACTGTTCCAGTTTTTTTTCTCTTGGGTCTTAATATATACCAATGGTGAAACTCCTATATATTTCCATTTACTCTTATATCTTAGGAAGAGGTCTTGCTTTGCATCCTGTTCTCCACATAGTAATGACCCAAAACAGGTCCTTTTTCCATAGTAGTATAATGATATGCAAAATCACTTTTGATTCCCCCCCCATCAATTAATTTTATCAGGCTAATTAGAGAGTTATGCTTTTATAGTGAAATATGTTTTGTAATAAGTTAGCCTGGGCATGAATATCAGAATGTGGCATGTCTGTATATTGAATTCCTGTGCGTGCGCACACACATATACACACATTTATTACATGTTCTTCCTTGTCTGATACAAAATTATTGCAGATATGGTCTTGACTAACTTTTCTCAATATAATTCAGAATGGAATTGGTTTGATTATACCCAGTTTTATTTTTTCATTATAAAAACAATATTTTATTTAAAAATCCTTAGCTCTGGAATAGTAAATTGCACTTGATTATATGCACTAGCAAATGAAAAGTAAAAATAAAACCTGTGAAATTAGCAACACATTACTACTGTCTTCCACAAATGTTTTAATATATTTTGCTCTGTAACATTATGTTTATTTTGTATTTGCTGATTATATTATCCGTCCCCCATATATATGATATACTTGGCTATCCTATTAATTAGGCTATCTTATTAATTTTTTTGCAATTATAAGTAGTTCATGTTGCATTATCCAAATTGTACAAAAAAAGATCTGTTATTATAACAGCATTCTCATTCTTGTGTCTGCCATAAATTAATTTAATTAAAATTTATAATTAGCAGTTTTAATATATTTTAACCAGAAGATACTGATTTAAAGTTTGCTTTAATACTATGGTCTGAAGAAGAATGGATATTTGAACCTATGTTTATTCTTTTTAAGCAGTGTGGCGCCTTTCGTGTAAATATTTAGGCAGAATAAACAGTAGACCAGTAGACCAAAAGTAGAACAGTAGACCAAAATATTTTTTGTTTGGTTTAAATTTAGAGCAACTTTATATACATATCTTGATGAATGTATCTTTTCTTTTATGTATACTGAGAGTATTTGCACCAAGACAAATTCCTTGTGTGTCCAACCACACTTGGATAGAATAAAGAATTCTATTCTATTCTATTCTATTCTATTCTATTCTATTCTATTCTATTCTATTCTATTCTATTCTATTCTATTCTGTTCTGTTCTGTTCTATTCTATTCTATTCTGTACATACTAGTAGATTTTATCTTCTAATATTCTCAAGACTTCCTCATTCATACGTGATAACCCAACTAGTAGAAGAAGTCGATGTTTACCTTAAACAATCTTAAAGCATTTATAACAACTGCAGATATAAATTCATTGGCTTTCATAAGGTAATGGAGAAGGTTAAGAAAAAAAAAGTGTAGAAAAAGTGGTCCTACAAAGACTATTAAAAAAGAAATAAGTCTGCAAAAAGGAGATCTTATTGGCATAATGATGAAGATTATTATAATAATGTATACCTAAAGATATATTATATACCTTAGTGAGAGCTAGTTGGTCCAGTAGTTAAGGCTCTGGGCTGGAAACCAGGAGACTTGAGTTTTAGTCTACCTTAGTCATGAAGCCTGCTCTCTCTGTCTCTCTCTCTCTCTCTCTCCCTCTCAGACCACAATGTCAGACTTAGGCAACAGGTTGGTCGATCAATTTCTGTTGCAACCAAATGGATCAGTACTGGATTGATCTGATAAAAGCAGACTCTACACTAGAAGAACACTAGGAACAACAACAAAAATGTTTATTGTAAAATGCTTATTACCCCTCTCATCTGGCAGCATTTACTTTTGACTCACTATAGTTGTCTTAACCTGAGTAAATGGTGACTGATCTAATCCCATGGTCATGTTTGAGGTATGGGTGGGTCAAGCCTCAGACCCCTAACTCAGTTGGATTTTTCTTTTCTTTTCTGCACTTGAACTGCTACTAATTTGGATAGAATGAGTAAAACGTAATATGGTCACATGTAAAATGATTTCTGTACCCATACTTAAAAGCATTTAAAACAATGCTGACTAGTAACGCTTAGAGGCACTGTTGGTATGAATTAGAAATTAGTGTGGGAGAAGCAAGGATAAAAAATGGGCACAAAAAAGGCAAGGACTGTTACATCTCAACTGGCCTCATTTCTTCTGCAATGCATACTTCAATTCATGAACATTAAAATGTGTTTACTGTTTCATTGCAGTGCTTATCTCCTAAGACCATCTTCTTTTTAAACAATTAATTAATAGACATTAGACGTTAATTCTTTCCAATAAATGCTGTGTATAATCTTGAGGGGAGTAATATGGTATATAAATACCATAACTAAATAAGCATAGATGTTTAGATATTTTTCTTTTATATGCCAGGGTTGTTTTACTTCTTAATTTCAATTGCTAATAATCATTTGGTGCTTCTTGCAGCTTCTTGAGGGAAATTTTGCAAGAGAAGTCTCTCATGAAGTGGATGGACTAATTTTTCAGCCTGTAGGAGTAAGTTGCATGAATTTGATTGTTACTGTATTAAAATTATGTGATAAAATTTAAAAGTAATCAATTTGTGCTACAGAAGAATGCTTAAATTGCTATCAAAAACATTCTACTTAAAATAGAATGTTTTTGATAGTAACTTTTTTCCTTGTTTCTACAAAAAATAGCATGCCCTGTTAATATGAAATATTTAAGATTACATATTTTATTACCCCTCAGTCTATAAATCATAAATATATTACATATTCTTAAAGGTTTAGAAGATTCAATTGTTTTAGAATAAATATCTTAGAATACTTTGAAACTCCACAAACTGCCATGTGGCACTTTAAAGATTAACCAATTTGCTTTAATGTAAGATATCATCTATCACAATTCATTTCACTAGATGCATGAAATACAATTCTGAGAATGGTGTGAGAAAAAGAGCAAGATCTATGTATTTGCGTATGCATGTACACCTACACATCTACACACAAACATGCACGCACACACACAACACATTCACTAAGACATTCTTCAATTTTGAGAACAAACGCTAAGGCATTCTTCTATAGTGCTTAGCGTACAGTATGTGCTATAGTAAGAACAATTCATTTCTGTTAATTTCTAAGAAATAGTACTGATTACATATCAAGTGGTACTGACAACTTTTGCACAATACAATTGTCCTTTGTAATGTTCTATTATATTTACCTTGAGATCAGGAATGACTGGTGGGTGGAATACCTCACTAAACAACTGTCTTGGACAGCAGCCATTCAAAGTTACTTTGCAACCAATGCCCATATTTACAAAATTGAAAATAACTTGGCAACCAAAGTCAATTAGTACCCATTGTTCTGTGCCTGATCCATTTTTCTCTGCTCCCACCAAAGCAGAAAGATTACTTAACCAAGCAATCTCTTCCTTAGCTGCTTTTCTCCACAGCAGCGCAGTGCTGCTCCCAAAGGTTCTAAGTTCTATCTAAGTTTAACAAGCTTACTTCTATGACTTTAATTAGCCTCTGCATCTCTTTCACTCCTTTGGATTATGTTTGCCTCCTAAGGAGCTCCTGCAAGAAGCATATTGACAGCCAGCATATTGTTTTTGATGTGGTGTTCACCACTATGTGCCTGCTTGCTCTCTTGTAATCCCTTCCTCTCCAATCAATGTAAATATAACCATTAATTCACTTCTTGCTAATTATTCCAGCATCATAGTGAACATTAAATGAACAGGGAGTGAGGGGAAATAAATGAAAATGAAGTCAAATTGTTTCAGTCTTTTGATTTTCCACTTAGTCATCATGTCGCTTAGTGACTGAGTTGCTGGTCCTAATTATGGTTGCTAAATGAGAACTACCTGTTCTGCATTGAATGATTATATGCAAATATTGGTTAATGCATTATTTTTTATTCGTGAAAATCCTGCTGCAGATAGAGATGTATAGTATTTTAACAAGAAACAAACATTTGTTAGCAAGAAACCTATTAACTTTTTCAGTTGTTTTTTCCAAAATATTCAGAAAGCAGACAACAAGTAATTCTGTAGAATTATAATTATAAAAAGAAAAAAGTAATGCGACTTTGCTTCAAATTACAGAATTATCAGGTTTGTTACACTGAATAATTCATTACTCATATAGGTATATGATTTTTTCTTAAATCATACACTCAATCATAGAATTAATTACAATTAAACAAGCTAATGTCAATTTATTACCTCAAAATATTTGTCACAGTGCTAATTTAGGTAATCCAGAAGAAACATCCTAGGGCTCTAAGACAGGGGTCTGCAACTTTAAATACTCAAAAGAGCCATATGGACCCGTTTGCCACAGAAAAGAAAACACCTGGAGCCACAAACCTGGATGGGTGTGGCTAACTCAATGTCACTCCCTCCCATCCAGTCACATGACCCTCACCCCCAGCTACACCTACCCAGGTTTTGTGGTGCCCGGTATTTTCTTTTCTCTGGGAAACAGGTATCTCTCTGTGTGTGTCTCTCTCTTTCTCTCTCTTTTTCTCCCCTCTGTCCCTGTCTCATCTCTCTCTCTTGTCTCATCTCTCTTTTTCTCCCTCTCTCTTTCTCTCATCTCTCTGTCTCATCTCTCTTTCTCCCCCCCATCTCTCTTTCTCTCTCTTCCTATCTTATCTCTTTCTCCCTCTCATTGTCTCTCTCTGTCTCTCTGTCTGTCTGTCTCTCTTTCTCATCTCCCTCCCTCTCTTTCTCCCCCTTTCTCTCTTTCTCTCTCACTCATCTCACTCTCATCTCCCTCTCTTTCTCCTCCCTCTCTGTCTCTCTTTTTCTCTCTTTCTCATCTCTTCCTCCCTCCCTCCCTCTCGTGTGTATATGTGTGTGTGTTCCCTCTTGATCCATTTCCAAAAAGAGGTGAGGGTTGGTCATTGTTGTTTTTTGCTAATGTTGTTCTTTCTTCTTCTTTAGGTGCTTTTTACCATATGATTTAAATCAAGAGTCTTTTAGGTTCCCAGATAAATGAAGCTCTTTTATCCCCCTGCTGTTGCTTCCTATCGGCTGAACCCTCCAGTAGTTTGCCCCCCACTCCTCTACCAATTACTCCTCACCTGCCCTGAGAAGAGAAGGGCGATGGCAGTGGATGGAGACTCGCTCCATATTCCAAAGCGGAGTGATGCACCCCTCTACTTGCCTCTTCTTCTGTCCTTGTTGGTGTTGCATGCACCTTGGCTGCTTGGGGAGATGCGCAACTTCCTCTGTATCCCAAAACACTGGCTGGACTGGCTACAGCTGATGCTCCATGTTGTAATGGGCCCCAGGAGGAGGAGGGGATGCCATCTCCCCCATTGTGAAGCACACTAAATTTAAGTGTGCTGCGCAAGGTGCTGCAAGGGCAGTGAGCAGGCCATGGAGGCGGTAAGAGGAATATGGGGAGATACGCGACTTTCTCTCTGCCCCGAGACACTGGCTGGGCTGGCTGCAGCTGATGTTGTTGCTCTTGCCGCCTCCATGGCCTGCTCGCTGCTCTTGCAGCACCTTGTGCAACAGAGTTAAATTTAGCACATTTCACAATGGGGGAGATGGCGTCCCCCTCCTCCTGAAGCCCATTACGATGCGGAGCATTGACTGCAGCTGACCCAGCCAGTGTCTCAGGCAGAGAGTAAGTCACACGTCTCCCCAAGTGACCCATGTACTTGCAGCACTAACAAGGGCAGGTAGAGGGGCCCTTCATTCCCGCTCTGGAATATGGGGTAAGTCTCCATCCACTGCTGTTGCCCTTATCTTCTCAGGCAAGGAGTGAGCTGGAGGGGAGGGCGAGAGGGGTGGGGCTAGCCAGTGGTGGGATCATCTGACAGGAGCCACAGGAGAGGACCCAAAGAGCCACAGGTTGCCAACCCCCGCTAAAAGGATTATTTTTAGTTGGTATCTCTCCACTTATAAAATACCATTTTATTGGTTACAGGTATGATTTTTGTTCATCTCTCCTTGCACATCTGGCAATTTTATTCAGTTCCAAAGAGATGGAAACAGATGAGAACCGCCTATTAGCCATCTTCTGGGGGGAATCTGAACTGAAGACAGTTCTGCTAAAAGTGGAGCTGAGGACCAATGTGGAGTGAAGTAGAGTAGATCAGCTTTTTGTAATTCCTTTCTAGATAAGGAGATTGCCCACAAGTTCTGCACATAGTTGCAGAACTACTCCTCCTCTTCATGAGGAGACAGGAAGATAGTGGTCTCCAATGGATTTATAGCTCTGGGAGATAAAGGAAAGCCATTCTCATTCAAACTGCAGTCAGTGCCCTTCTAAAGAATACTGGCTCCACCTATTTCCTTTTCTATCAATTTCCAAAATCATACCTAAAACCAATCTATCAATATGAAGTGGTTTTTATAAGCAAGGTGATACTAATTAAATATAACCTTTAGAGTCTTAGATTTTTCTTTGGAGCACTATAAAGTACTATTGTCAACTGCTTTTCAGCTATTAGAAACCTTTGATCAACAAGTTTCAGAACTGCTTGGTGAGTTTTCTTCAAACCTTAGTGAGAAAAGTTTTAAATATAATTGTAATTTTTTTTTTCATAAAATAAACAACAAAAGAGCAGTTAGAATGTTGATTTTGAAAAGTTACAAATGGATTAAGGGTTCAGATGGATGTGAAATAAGTTTGTGATACTAATTATAAGAATCTTTCCAAAGAGAAAATGCTGCTGTTTTGAACTCTTAAAACAACCATAATAGACTTTTGAAGACTAGACCCTAAGGGGAACCAGAAGGGACTAAAGATTACAAGTAAAGAACACCACTTAAAAAATTGACTTACTCATATAGAATGGAGCAAAATTTTATTTATGTATTTATCTTAGATAATTTATATAGCCACCTACTTGCTCACAGTGATTTTAGGTGGCATACAGAGAATAAAACACAATGTAGAAAAAAAATAAAAATAATAGAAGTAAAAAATAATAAAATAAAAAACCCCACCTGCCCTAGGTGACAACACACATTCAAAACAACCATTTAATGGGCTCCATCCTACTCTTTGTTCCCCGGGCCTGGTGGCAAAACCACATCTGCAGGGCCTTGAGACAGAGTGGCAGAATGGGGGCCAGTCTATTTTCGGGAGAGATAATGTTCCAGAGAGAGGGAGCCACTACGGAGAAGTCCCTTTTGGGTCCTGCCAGATGTCTGGCTTCAGGGGACGGGACTTGCAACATTCATTGCCTCCCTGCTCTAGTGGGTCGGGTGGATGTGACCAGCAAGAGAAGGCACCTCAGACAATCTGGTCCAAAGCCATGAAAAGTTTTAAAGGTGACAACCAGAACCTTGAATTACATCTGGAAACAAATCGGCAACCAATGCAGTTCTGTAGGAGAGGTGATATGTTCACACTGTGGTATACACAAAACCATATGGGCCACTGCATTTTGGACCAGCTGGAGCTTTTGGTTGCTTTTCAAGGACAGCCTCATGTAGAGTGCATTGCAATAATCAAGATGTCGTGCCCCCATCGGTGTCTGAATCTGAAGGGGAAGATGAACAGCTGACAGAGAGCAAGAAAGTGGCTCCATTGGCTGTGGAGGAAACTGGGGAAAGACAAAGTCAGGCTGGGCAGAGCATGGGGGAGGTGGAACAGGGGAGAGGGGGTTCAGATGAAGACCAAGGCCCACCCCCTCCTAACCCTAGGGCGTGCAGAGAAGAATGCAGAAGAGAGCAATGTGGGTGGCATGGCTTACGAGGAAGCAAAGGGCCTCGATTACCTTCACAAGGCACACCTGGGGATGGAGGAGAGGCAGCTGGGAGGAGCATTTGCCAGGAACAAACGCTGAATTCATCTAGTGTTGAGAGTTGTGGCCTGCATTCCTGGCATTCCTCCTTACTATTTGAATTATTGCCGTGCTTCTGTGTGCTTGTCTTGCTGGAACTATTGATGTGATTCCTTGCTGGAGTGATTGATTGCAGTCATTCTGCATATAGCGTTTGGACTGGAGTATCTGCAGCCAGAGGCTGCTGCAGGTTCGTGGGAGAGCTTTTCTCCAGGCTGGAGAGTAAACGGAACGTTGGGGGCAAAGTTGGTGCTAATAAAGGAACTCATACCAGTTCTCTGGCTGTGTTTCCTTCGTGCCATGCCCTGGATCATCACACAAGATTTCAAATTTAATTTTGAAGATACTGAAAGCTATATTTGATCAATGGACCCAGAACTCAATTTTAAGAGTACCTGCTTCTTAAAGACTATGTTTAAAAGATGTTATGGAAGAGGAACAAGTTTTTCTGGACAAGACAGATTGATGTGAAAGTATATTTAAAAATGACAAAATCCAAGAATGATTTGAAAAAGGATTCTATATGTCACACAAGAAAAACCAACTGATGTCTTAATTATTAAAAAAGATGTGCAAATATTAAACCAAAAATGTGACCTGGATATTTTTTTTATATTGGATTTACCAAAGAGACTTTGAGGAAAAAAGAAAAAAAAATTTAGAATATGATTTGAAGGGACTTAGGAACTATATTGTTAAAAGTAAAAGGAAGGGTTGGTTTATTTAATTAAGATTAAAATAAATATGTTGTTATCTCTGGTAACAGAGTTAAAATGATGATTCTTTATGGATTGGTTAATAGATAAGAGATGGGCTATGGAAAGAAGAGATCATTTATTGTAATTCAAGAGCAGGTGACATGTTACTAAAATTGTTTATATTTGTGATTTAGAGGGAAATTATTTCTTTGTATATTCCTTTTCTTTTTCTTTACTATATTCTTGTTTCCTTTTCTATTCTTTATATTTTTTTCTTTTCTGCTATGTTTTTTATTTTTTTTGTATTAGTTTTTACTTTTTAATTAATATTTAATAAATACTATATGATAAAAATAATCTTCGTACCTGTTCCTTTGATCTGAGCATTCTATCAGCAGAACGATATGTTTCAATTCATAATAGTGATTTATAATCCAGTGACTGGTTTTGCTTATTGTTTCAAAAATTTCAGTGAGAGACTCAGTAGGATGGAGAGATATTCTATCCACTGAGGATAATATATAAAATATATACTATATTTTATGCTATGTGTTCAAACTGTAAATGTTTAATAGAAATACATAATTATTTATGAATTCTTTATAAATCTTGGCGTAATACACTGACTTAATACTAGATTTTTAGTTTTAAAGTAACATGATTCTTAAGGTTGTGGATAAACATTCTCATCAAATGTGGGAGTGAGCTTCTTAGTATTTTTTTTAAATTCAAATGGATATTCACAAAATATTCTCTACTTTTTAAATTATATGAGTATGGTCAAGTGATAATGTAAAATGTTTAGGGAAAAATAATTAAATTAATTCCTTGAAAATTTGGTGGGGTAGCTTTTCAGCATATCGTGACCAATTGATCTTTCAACATAAACTGTAAGCAGTCTCAGTGAATTTGATTTATCCCTAGCATAGAGTGAGTGTGGCTTTCTCTAAATTAGTTCTTGGTATGTATAGGACTAGATTAAAATTAAATAGATTCTGTTGAGCATCCAAGACCAGTGTTTATCCATAACTTTCTCATATAGGCTAATTTTTATCTTTGATCATTTCATTTTAGTAACAAAAGTTTTTTTTCCTTGGAAAGTATAAATTAACTAATGCTGTAGAAAACAGACAGTTTAGTTTTTTAATGCATCTTCTTGTTCTATATCACAGATGAAACTAGAAAATGGCTATAAACTTTTAAAATAAAATTATTCATTCTCAGGGGAAATAAAATTACGATCAGATAAATGTATAAAACTATCTTTATGCTACCGATATTGTATAATATCTTTAACTTTTGGTGCACTGGAATCCATAATAATCTATTATGTTGCAATAGGTGTCATTCCTTACTATATAGCATTGTAGAAATACACTTCAGATCATGCTGGTTTAATAATCTGTTAAATAGTTTCAAATACTATGTTTTATATTGTACCATAGAAGCAATTTTCTCTAAACCACTTCGTAGGGTATAATTGCTGAACAATATATCTTGGTGTTTTATGTTTTTTTAAGAAAATCTGTTATGTGAACCTGCACAAGAATTTTCAATAAAGCTAATTGAAACTCTGCATGCAAGCTAAGACTTGGTTCTGCTCACCATAATTAGAAATAGATTTCCTAGTATCAGAATAATTTAATATAGATATCATGGTAATATTGCCTGCCTGCAATCAGTAGCACTGGTGCTCTATTCCCAACAAACATGTCTATGAAAATCTTGAGGAAAAAAAAAGAAGGTAATCAAATGCCTACATTGGAAATGAGACTTCAAATTTTTGCATTGTAAGCAGAAATGGACAATCATAAATATCCCCATGGATTTATAAATTTATTGCTAATTAGATTTGATAAGCAATTATAGCACATAAATAAATAAATACACAAAATCCTGTCTTTGCTATTAGTTAAATAATTGTTAATTACAAATAAAACATCAAGAATGATTGCATTTATCAAAAAGTTCTACTTTTTTAAAAAGAATGATACCTGTAAAAGCGTTATATTACTGCTTCTCAGCCTATCTTGAAAATGTGACATTTTAATATAGTTTTTAGTTATTGTTTGATGTACCTGCCTAAAGATTTTATTTTTTATCCAAAAAACTCTCAAAGGTGCTTTATTAGCATTGTCTTGTGAAAAAGTAAATCTACAAATGTCATTTATTTCCAAGAAAAATGCTACTCTGTACTTAAAAACTGCTTCGAATTAAGTAATACATTTTTACTTTCTTTTTTCTTTATAACTGTCTCGGTAAGTGGAGCACTCAGCCATAAATGGCTTTTTGCTTATGGGCTTGAAAATCTTATTATTTTTCTAGAAGAGTTTGAGCTTTAGTGGGTAGTTCCAGGGAAAAAAAATAATGAATTGAAGATGGTTCTGCTAAAAGCAGACTTAATGACTATGGCAGAAAGAAGGGCTGAAGAGCAGACTGGCCCTTTGTAATTCTGACAAGGAGAGGACTTGAGATCACTCACAAATGCTCTAGATAGTTGCTCCTCATTACTCCACAAAACAGCAGTCTCCAGTCAATTTAGAATTCTGGTTGACAAGAGAACAGCCATCTTGCTCAAACTGTTACCTTCTTCAAAGGAACACTGGATTCATGTACTTCCTTTTCTAAATACTAACACTTATGAAAATTGATTGTTAACTGCCTTTCAGTTTTTACAAACTTTTGGATTGACTAGTTTCATAAAGCACCTGATAAGATTTTTTTCAATTCTTAGTGAGAAATGTTTAAAATATAATCATATTTTTTTATGAAATAAAAAACCAAAGAGCAATTAGAATGTTGATTTTGGAAAGAGATTAATGGTGCATTTGAAATAAAATTGTGACATTAATTGTAAGAAAAACCATAATAGACTTAGAAAGTTGTACCCTAAAGGGTACCAGAAGGAACTAAAGATTACAAGTAAAGAAGAACACTTAAAAATTTGACATTCATACAGAATGGAGCAAAATACTTTAATTTTGGAGACACTGAAGGATATATTTGAACAGTGGAACCAGAAGTCATTTTTAAGAGTGCCTGCCTCTGTAGAAGGACTATATTTAATAGATCTTATGGAAGAGGAACAATTTTTTCTGGACAAAACAGGTTGATGTGAAGGTGGATTTAAAAATGACAGAATACAAGAATAATTTGGAAACAGCTTCTATACAACACACAAGAGAAGCCAATTGTTTTCTTAATAATTAAAAGGATGTGCAAATAATAAACCAAAAGAGTGACCTGGATAGCTTTTTTATATTGGATTTATAATAGGGATTTTGAAGGATTTTGTGAGAAAGGACAAAGGAAAAAATGAAAATAAATGAATTTTTAGAACATGATTTGAAGGGACTAAGGAACTATATTATTAAAAGTAAAAGGAAGTGTTGGTTTATTTGATCAACATTAAATAAAAACATTGTCTTTGATAATCTTTTGCTGATACCAGGCAGGACTGAAATGATGAACCCTCATGAATTTGTTTATAGATAAGAGATGGGATATGGAAAGAAGAAATTATTTGTTGTAATTTAAGAGTGGGTGACAAGCTACTAAAATTGTTTATTGTAATGAAAGGTGAATAATTTCTTTATATATTTCTTTCATGTTGTTTCATTTTTACTTTTCTATTTTTCTATTTTTTCTGCACTTTTTCTTTTTCTTTTTATAATGTAACATGTTAGTTTGTATTCATTTTATCTTTTTAATTGTATTTTTAGTAAAATTACTATAAAAAGAGTTTGACCTGTAGTCACAGCATATGAAATCAAATTCACCATGTTTGCTTGATATGTAGCAAAACTGAAATGCTAATGCAGCACAGTAGACCAATTGGCTCCTGCTCCTTTCTACATGTATGGATGCCTATCTTAATCTCTGGCCTTTATTTCACAATTGTGATATGTACATGTAAATTTTAGAAACTGTAAATATTGCTTGAAGTGCAATGCAGGCATTACTATAGAGTGTGCTAACTGCAGAAAATGCTTTCAGAAAACATATGTACAACTTTGAAACCACACTCCTTAATCCTAATTAAATAGAATAGAATAGAATAGAATAGAATAGAATAGAATACTTTATTGGCTAAGTGTGATTGGACACACAAGGAATTTTTCTTGGTGTAAATACTCTCAGTATACATAAAGAAAAGGTACATTTGTTAAGAATCAAGAATCATAACGTACAACACTTAATGATAGTCATAGAGTACAATCAACAATCAAATCATACTAGGAAACAGTCAATATAAATCGTAAGGATACAAGCAAGGGTAGAACATTGCTTGTATGCTGATGTCGTGTTACAAAGAACACAGCAAATTCTCAGTGGTTTGAGATATTGGATGACATTGAGCAATTTTGTACAGTTGCTTCCCTCTTCCTCCTCCTCAGTACTTGGTATCAGAATCTCAAAAGAATATCAATAATTGTCAAATTCTGTATTTTTAAGTTGCCTATTTCTATGTGCCCAAATTTTAAAAAGTTTGAGATACCTCTTGGGAGTGATTAATGTTATTTCCTGCAATTTTCACTTTGAGTTAAGCATTCTTCCACTATTGTGTAAGTCTTTGCTCTCAAGGAACATCTTATCATCATAAGTGAGACATTAATAACATTACAGAAATAACATTATTCTCTCAGCTGACACTGCTTTGATTAATAGGCAGCCAATTTATCATCTGTAGTATGTAAAGTTGTAACCTTTTTTTAAAATATGTTATCAGTGTACTTATGCAGGTGGGAAACACTATTTCAGTAAATGAGTACTGAGAATAAAGCAAAGGTGCTGTTTGGGCCATCCCCATGGAAATCTGAATATATAATAACAGGCCCTTGGCATTTTAAAAAAACATGCAGAAGGCAAGCAACAATGATGAATCTCTTCAATCCTAATTTGAGATCAAAACTAAATGTTAGGACATCAATATAAAATATGGCTACACATAAGTCATCTTCAGGATCAGCACTCTCATGACTTCTGCAGCCACAAAATAACTGTCCATAGCGCTTAAAGCAGAGAGGTATTCAGAATAAAGGTAATTTAAGTTACAATATGTGGCTTTTCTTTTTCTTGCTCAGAATGATCGGCTATCAAGTGATTGCTTTAGTGTATTTTCCCACTCAGTGTCTCAGAGCAGACATATTGTAGTAGGATTGTTTTTCCCTCTTTCTTCAGCAACTAACTTTTATATTGTGTAAGTTTATAATCTGGAAAGAACTAATAGTTCTCAGAGATACTGAGGCCTCTTAATTGTAATTGAGAATATGCAAATGGTATTTTAACATTTGGAGGAACCATGTTTTATTTCTTTGTGGAGAGTAAAAGAACATACGTTTTTCTGGGGGCTTACTCTGCCAACAGTCTATCTTGGTCAACAGAGAACCAAAGATTATTTTCTTTTCTTGCTGACAGTTTAATCAGAATATGGAGAGAAGAAAAGGATTTGCTATTCTGGACCTACTTCTTATCAACAGGAAGGAATTGGTTGCACTGAAGGTGTTTGATATTTTAGTGCATCTTTGGATTTATGATCTATAAGGGGTGAAGGAGGAACTGGGAAAAGACAGACCTGTATACTGTCAATCAGAAGATCAAATTTTGTTTGACTCTGAATGAAGGTAATTCAAATCCAGTGATTTGAAATCCTGAAAGGATGGGAAATCCTAGAAAGATTGAAAGAAAGAAAGAAAAATGGGAGGAACTAGAAGATGTCAGTATGCATATGCTGCATATAGAATTTCTTAAAATGTTATCGAGCAATGATGGCGAATCTTTTCGGCATTGAGTTCCCAAACCAGAATGTGTGCATGCATGCGCTTGCGCCAGAGCGTTGGAAACTGAAGACCGGCTGGCTGGTGCACATGCAGGTGCTAGCCAGCTGGTCTTTGCACATGCCAGAGCACCGGAAATCCATAGACCAGCTGGCCAGTGCATGCATGTGCATCGGCCAGCTGGTCTTTGGGTTTCTGGCACTCTGGCATGTGCAAAGACCAGCTGGCTAGCATGCATGCACCTGCCAGAAACCAGAAGAGCAGCTGGTGACGGCGCGTGTGCCCACAGGGCTCTTGAGTGGCACCTCTGGCACGTGTACCATAGGTTCTCCATCATGGCTATAGAACAAAAGTATATGGGAGACTAAAGTATACGGTAGGCAAAAATAAAGACATATAATGAAGAATGCAAAGTAGTCTCTAAAAACTATAGAAACTGTCAAAGAGGCTAAAGCTTAAAATTGACTGATTTTTGTGAGACATATTAGAGCCCCCCGATTCTTTGCATACTTTAGAAACAAAAGGAAAAACAAAGAGGGTATCCATTGCAATAAGAAGGAAGTTCTAACTCCTATATTCTTCTTCCTTAAGAATTAAAATCAAGGAATAATTAGTCATTATTATCTCTTGGGGAAAGGAGGTTTACTAGTTCTGCTCACAACCAAGAAAGCAAGATTCCCACAGATTCAGATTAGGAAGTTGTTTTGCAAGAAAAAGGGATTAAATTATTGAATCTTGGTAAATGGATATGCATATCTTGGTCCCCATTTGTCCATGAGTGTGTTAAAGAATATCTATGTGGCCCTTTTTTTCTGACTGATGCTAATTGTTTATTTGATATTATAGAAATATCTGTTTTTCTGTAATATTTTGAAAATGTCCATTTTAATTCTTAGACTCAGAGAATTCCATCATTGAATGTTGGTTTAGAATAGCTGAGGAGATGGTAAGTGAGAACTTGGCTAATTTAAATTAATTCAGCTCTCCAGGGCCAAATGGTTACATCATAGGATAATAGAGGGAATAGTGTGTATGAACACAGAACAGTTCTCAGTAATTTTTGAGAACCCCTGAAGGACTGGAAAAATCCCAGAATATTGGAAGAGAAGGTTCCTGCTTTCAGAGAGGAAGGAGGTTCCAGATAATTAGCATCATATCAAGAGCATTATATTGACTTTTTTCAGTAAACAGGAGCCAGTATAGTTATTACAGATACATTGCACCAGACTAATTATATATCTTTGATGCAGTTATTAGTTTAGTAGGTAAGGGGAATGCCTTAGATGTAGTATATCACAGCCCAATCAAATCCTTCATCAAAGTCTGTGGTGATATTTTCCTCAATAAAATGATATGGGCTAGATTATGTTATTCTGGATGGATTCAGTTGGCTGAATAACTACCCAAAGGATACTCAATAAAGGCAAAGGATACTCAATAAAGGCTGCATGAAGGGAAGGATCTACAGGAGTGTTACAAGGCTCTTAGAAATTATTTTTATAGCAGGATAACTGCTTTAACATACATATGATAAAAAGAAAAAAGAAAAATTTATCTAATTCTTTTGGCTTATATAATCAGAAGCAAATATTTTTAACTTCATTGGTAGTCATGTCTCTCTGTGCCTCCTTTCTTCCTCTAAAAAATTAAATTAATTACTTGTGAAATTGGCTACTTGTCATGCCAAGGTAGCTGACTGCCCTTTTGTAAGAAGCATGGTGTATGTTTTCTACAACAGTTCTGACCCTTACAGCTGCATTTTCTGGCCATGAATTAAAAATACTTTCCATAGCAAATTTTCCCAGAAATGTTTTTCTAAATCACTTTTATGTTATCTTAACTATGGTACCCATTTTCTTGTTGGGATAGTCTTGATTTACACTTTTTAAAGGCTAGATGTTCTTGGTTTAAGTGAGCAATCACAGACACAAACAAAAAACTTCTACACTGTTGTCAGGTATCATACGTTTCATATTCTGAAGTGTATATGTGTGGGAAATGCCTTCAAAATTCAAAAAACAAATCAAGTCTGCAAGTGGTTTCTTTGCTGACAAATAAAGAGTGACATGGTGACTCTGTTCACTCACCCCCAATATTAGCCATACATACATACCCGCAACCCACATAGAACAATACGGAAATAGAGCTTTTGTCATTGTATTCATTTTGAAAAAAAGGTGACATGCAAGCAGAGTAAAATACTATATATCTCCCATAGACTTTTAAAGGGCACTCTTGACATCTGCCACAGTGAAAATTAATGTGGTACACACAATATTCCAGAAAATAAGAGGTCTTGGCATGCATGGGTTCAAGTTGCCTAATAATATATTCTCCAGAAACCACGAACAATTAGCCTTATTTGAATATTCTATATAGATGGGAATGATAATTTAGTAAAATCTAGGCATGTTTAGCAGCTAGCATGTATAAGAAACATGCAGGTATCTGGGTAACTAGCATAATTTGAATGTCAATATCTATTTGACCCCAAAAGTATTGTTATTTACATGTTTATTCTTGGAAGGTCAAACCTGGTTGGAACACTTGGGAAAAAGGCTGAGAAGATTTTCTGTAGGTCAAAGAATGCAGACCTTCAACTGACACTTAAATAATCCTTTTGTCTTTTCATAGCCTGTAGGTAGGAAGCAAGCTACTTACCATCTAGCGATTTTGTCCCAAAATACCACAAATTCCTAAATAGTAATCCCAAATATATGTGAGCACTGTCTACAAGGATCACCCAGACACATTTTAAATAGCCCAATAAAACCTATCCATATCAGTTTCTGCTTCCCAACAGTATGGCATGTTACAGCAACACTAATAAGGAACAGTTTTTGTACTCTTGCTAGGAGACACAACCTTGTTAACATGCAACCATTTGGAGATTATTCCAAGGTCATGTGTAAGAAGTGGGGATACAGGGGATACTCCTATTATCTATTAATAAAATGGTAAATAAACTAAAACTTGTTTAACAGTGTTAAAGAGAGAAAATACTGTATGGGTTATAGAAACAATATAATATCAATGGATTTTTGTAAACTGCCAATTTCTTTGTTCATGTGCATTGTTTTACAGTGCCGGCTTATTCAATGCCTGAGCATGGGAGAAAGTAACGTGAATAATGATGTACCATGCATCAGGCTCTGTAACAGACATTTTATCATCTAGTGAAATTTTGAAGTCAAAATCCATGAGCAAAATTGTTGGTATTATGCTTGATTTGGAGGTGACATGTATTACAGGAATTGAATTTGTTGAGGTATTAATGTTGTTTTTACACCTGTGAAATTGGAAAAATGAATTACATGAATCTGATGCATCCTGTTTTCTCTTATGTATATTGCACACGGGATTAAGGCTTACCTACTTATGTCATTTATTATCTATTTTGAGAATACTGTGTAAAATATCCTCATTGAGTATTGTAGTCCACCCTTTTTTAAGTTTAAGATAAAATTAAAAGTTACTTGCAATTAAATCTGCAACATCCTATGAGATCTTAACTTTTAAATTACATGTTATTAAATTGAATTGCTTTGTCAGTAATTAAATGACTGACAGAACTGAGAGCCAATTTATTATGTATAGCTTAGACTAAAATAAACCAACTTTTATCTCTGTGGGAAACTGTAATTGTATGTTTTACCATATGTTTAAATAATATATAATCTTCAAACTTTATTTAAAGTATCGTCTCAGTTGCAATGAATCTGTGTGTCTGTCTATCAGTGCCTGCAAGCAAGCATTTAATTAGTACAGGATTTCATCATAAAAACCACAACAAATTTGGATTCTTTATTACTTGTTGTAATTTTATGTTAAAATATTTAAACTACACTTGGACAATTATTTGAGGAATTCTTACTCAAGATGTAAAAATTCTAAAAATGAAATTAGACCAGCTTTGTTACATGGTTCATACTAATTGCCAGGTTCCCCATACTGTGGTAAACCATGCATAATGCATTCCTTTTCCTAGCTACCTTTAAGAATTTTTATTTTTGGGGAAAAAAACCATGTTTATCAAACATGGCTTCAGAAGCCTGATCAGCCTATTTGAACTAGTGGATAAAGTTATAAAAAAAAATCAGGTAGCTTCGTTTCTCAAGGTGTTGAAAATTCTTTTAAAATAGAAGCTATCTGTATTCAGCATTCTTTAAAAAATAAAATAAAATTATGTGTAGCCAATCCAAATGTTGCACCTGAAAGCTGAAGTGCCGTGTAAAACTTTGGAATAGTTTACATAATTTATCCTATTTTGGAATTGTTATTCTCATGATTCTTGCTTTGTTTGTCATGAGAGAAGTCTGTCTTTGAAACTTTTATTTAAACTTATTTAAAATCAGATTTAATTACCTTTGTGCTTTTAAGATCTTACTTGGTACCACAGCTCTTCCAAGCATATTCAATTAGTTATGATACCTGCAAATTAGTTTTAAAATGAAAAGAAACCCCCAAAGGTTTGATTATCAAGAGATCGAATTACATTCTGAGAATCATAGTCAGTGGAATAGATATATGCTGGAAGTAGAAATGTAGCAAATGTGGCTTCTCTACATAAACTGAATGGACGGTGTATCTAAGCTGCTTGGTGTTGTCTTGCACTGAGAAATAATCACATAGGTTTGATAAATAAATAATAAAATAAGCTTCATTAGATTGAAACTTGAGGATTTTTTGGACACATCCAGAACAATTTACAATTTTATAGTTTATTTCTGAGGTATTTAAATTTTGACTGAAGATTGCATTTGAGGTTACTGATTGTATCTTGCAGTTGCTAGATACATTGAATATTGTAAAATAATAATAATATTAAACTCCTAAGATGAGGTTATAGTTGCTCAGTATTGTTGTGGCTAAGTGCTGTTCCAAGAGTGATGTTACCATGGAGAGAGCTTTGGTTTCCATGACATTTTCTTACAAATATTAGAAGGCCTTGAACCCCAGGAAAAGTTTTGTCCTCTGTTATACATTTTGGGTGCTAAAATATATCTTGTCATGATATGTTTATGTAGGAGCTTATGTATCAACAGTTCCATCCAGTTTAACCCTCCATCTTTTCAATGGGGTTTGTATATGGCCGTGATGGTGAACCTATGACATGCATGCCGGAAGTGGCACACAGAAGCCACTTCTGCTGGCATGTGAGAGGTCACTCAGAAGAGCCCCACTGCGCATGCGTGCATGCCCCCGCCAGCCAGCTGATTGTCAGATATTTGCTGCGCATGCGCGGGGGGAGATGTATGCGTGGGAGACATGCACATGCGCAGATACATGCAGCGGGGGATCACGTGCATGCCCAGGGAGGCGGGGGAGTCTCACTTTTGGCACGCAACATGGAAAAGGTTAGCCATCACTGCTCTATGGCATTGTGACACAATTAATATATTAAGAGCTGTTGAAACAAAAAAAAATAACAGTTTGATGTAGTATAACCAACATACATTTATATAAATGTACTAGTCATTTTCAGCCTAATTACTGAACAGTAATTATGATGAATGGGATAGCAATCTGCTGGCATCTTTTGTAATTCTGCAGAAATTATTCTAATTGCCATTTCTGGTGTGTTTCTTAATTCTTTATACCTCACATTACAAATAATCCTACTTTACCAACTTGCTTTCCTTTCCATGTTTTTTTTTTAAATTTACCACTCCAGAAGGAAAAAGAAGTCACAGTTGCACTTGAGTTGCTTCTTTTAAACTTTGTTTTACAGAATGAATTCATATACCTGGGATTATCCAAATCACACAATTGTCCCTTTGGTTGAAGTCATAGTACATTTTTAGGTTCAGCCACTGACTTGATCCCCCAATTTCATTTTAGCCAATCTATTCCTCTTAGATATCTAATAATTAATTTTAAATGAACCATGCAGACTTTCCATTAAACTTCAGTTGTTCTATTTATAAATATTATTGGTGTAAGTTATTATTGCTAGAGGCATTGAAATATCTGACACATCCATCTCTCTCTTTCTCTGTCTCTCTTGCCCTTTTCTCCCAGTTTATCAACATTAGTCCCATTTGTTCCATTTTGGAAGAACTATCCTGATAAAATATTTGAATTATTTACATAATTTCAGCATGTTAATGTGTTGGAAAGGATAAAGACTTTTTATGATGGGTGTACTCCAAAATTAAAGCAGGATTTTATCACTTAAAATGAACTGATGTTTCTTTATTGCTGGCTACTCAGTAATATATGTTTTTTTACTTTAAAGTTTGAGAACTATATCTTTTTGGCTTTGTAAAGTTCATATAGGACTGTTTTTCTGGGATATCATATTCAGATGCAGAATATTCTTAAGATTTCAGCCCTTTCCTTTTGTTTCCATGGTATACTGAAACTATTTTATCCTTATAATGAGGCATCATTAAACAAACTGTCTAACCATCAAATTTTATATATTAGTATAGAAGTAAAGGTATTCTGCAAATCCAAAATTTAAATTTTTAATATGTTTCAATATATGTATTACTCAGCTTTCTAAATCTTTTGAAATTTGATAACTTGACAGAAATATTAAATATCATTCTTTCCTCCAATTAACTATTGAAATGTATTCTTGCAGAATTAAGCACAGTTAAATTTAGCAGTAGCAATTTTAATCTAGATATATTATGAGGATATGCACTTAATGTAATTAAAGCTCATCAAATACGTTAGGGTATAAATTTTGACAGAAAAATATCTGTATGTTGCATTATGATGTTCTTTGAATCCAAATCATAAAATAATTTATTCATTTGAATGAAGCCATCCTGGAAAAAGGTCTAGATGTTTTGTATCTTATTATTTCAACTCTGTACAGTGTTTTGAGCTTTTCATTTGAGAGATTGCTATTTCTAGATGTGTATACATTCAGGGCTGAGTAAAGAAGTAATCACTTTATAAATATTCTCAGTGAAAGGAATATAATAACAGTCATTATAATGATCATCTCAAAGTCTTAGTGCAAATCTGATATTATAGGATCATGGCTGTCTGTTGCCATATTCATTTGTAAATCATCATAGACCATAGATAAAGAAAAAAAGACAGAAAAAATTATAATTAATTGTACTTTTTAAGTAGTAATAATAATTATAGAATATGAACACATTTCTAACACAACAGGGGTCAACATAATGAATAGACCAAACTTGGTAAGGAATAAAGTATTACAAAATATATTGATGTTCTGTGCAGATATTGGTGAGAGAACCTTGTTCTGTGTCAAGGTTGCAGGCACATACATGAGGTTTCTAAGGAGCTAAAGTATTTATTACAGTTTAGGCATAAAACTGCAGACAGGGTCACAATTCAAATCGCTAGCAGAGCTTGCCTGAAGAGTGCTGATTTCAGTCCAAGATAGTCCTAATATATTCCAAGAATCAGAGAATGCCAAATCGGATAGTCAGCCAGTCCACGAATCAAGAAGTAGGAACAAGTATCACAAGTTGGAATACTGAACAGTTGTTTCCAACAAAGACAGTTATTTAAATCAGTCTGCATGCTCATGCCTTACTCTTTGCCTAGTGAGGAGCCTCATTGAGGATCATTGCTCTGTTTACTGTCTAGATTTGGCGCTTGTGCCTCACTGCTGTAGCAGTACAGGAGATGTCTGTGGGGTGATCAGCCTCAAATCAGTCCTGGTTTAATAATTCTGGAGGCTGACAATCTGACTTGGAACAATTGTAGAAGAGAGAAATGAAAAAGAAAAAAAACCCCTGGGTGTAGCTGGTTGTGGAACAAACCTGTTAATTCATAATGGACATAGTTGCAGCTATGGACTCTTGTGACCTTCTTAGATGTTTTGATGCGCTGATTTATAATGCCTGATTGTGACAGGCAAGAAAACGTGCTATTAAAGTGGTTTAAGGAAATCACAGCATGATTTTTTTTTAAAAAGACTAATGTTGTGAACTCAACTGAGTCCTTATGGTCTCAGCACATGCAAAGGTAATCCTGATCACTGAGGGCAAGCTTTGTATCAAATTGTAGCAAAGTAAATGCCCTTCTATGTGGGGCATGAAAGATATGATATATGTATCTAGTTGTGTAAACTGGAGCATATATGAGCTTGTGGTAATGCAGATATAATTTTTTTTTAAAAATCTAGCTATCCCACTTGAATTAAGCTTTGCCAGAGTTTGATCAAGTCCTACAGAGTATTTGGTTGAGGGAAAGGAGTATAGCCCACAAATGGGCTGGGTTTTTTTTTTTAGGAGGAGGATTAACTAACCAGGAATGTCATGTTTGAAAGAACCAATACAAACTACTATGGTAGCTTTTCTGGCTTCTCTAATAATAATGTTCTTTATATATGGCTAGCAAAGCTGGGGACTGGAACAATTGGGACACTATAACTTGTAAACTTCTTAACTTGGTTTGTTCTTTACCAGCTTAGTGGTTTCAGTGTCCCTGACTTCTACTTTGAGATGCCATACTGGGTTTTTTTTCCTGCTCTGGCATTTCAATTTTAGTGATCTCTAACAGGGCATGTAAAGCCCAATATTTTGTCCAGCAATTTTAATTGCTGCCATAGGCCTTGGGATTATGGGCAGTGCCCTTTTGAATGTTCCATGGTTAGGGCAATTAGAAAATCAGTTTTTCTGCATTTATCTTCATCTCAAATTTACATCTTGCTATGCGTCATTATGGTGTCATTTGGCATATATTAAATAAGGGTAGGCAACCTGTGACCTGCCTTGATCTGGTTTTGTGTTCCCATATATTGCCAAAATTCAATAGCAAAATTGTCCATTTCTGTGGTGCAATTTTTGCACTCAGAATCAGAAGGAAGTAATATTTAGCAGAAATAAAAGTTGATAACCTTTGTAGCTGCTTCCTTCTAAATCTGAAATTTTTTAGTGTGGTGTGAGATATCAAAGAAACAATGGTTTTAATTATAAATGTCTAAATCTGTAGATAAAATGTGGTCATGTTTCTTCTTTGCTTAGTAGAATAGAGTATCATGAAAAGGATTATGAAACGAGATGTTTAATGAGGCTTGAAGTCTGAGTAATAAATGCTGGTGCATGAGAAATAGACATTTATACTCTGTAATTATAAATACAATATACAATAAAACATGTTGATCTGACAGTTTTTCTTAAAGACTCTGAAGAACTATTTAAATATTGCAAGTATTTCTGCAACCAAGTTATAATTCAAGTGTCTCTCCTTGTGTAGCGAAAATGGTAGTACCCATTCAAAAGAGGAGGGTGATATGAGTGGGGGAAGAGGAAGAGTGAAGGTCAGCCAATCCAGAATTTTGTTGGCAATTCAGATGAAGCATTGCCATTTGTAATTTATCCAAGGCACATGAATTAGATGGGCCAAGGTGGCAAAATGAAGGCTTGAAGTTAATTTTTAATCCAGATATTGAAAACCCATTGGACTATTTACAAAAATTCTAGATTAGTGTAACTGTGTCCAGTTGTCTGATTTTTTTTTGCTAAAGCAAATTTCTATCCTGAAACTACAGAGAAAGTTATGGAAGAAATGATGATTCATTCATTCATCTCAATGCTCCAGTGCATTAACATATTATAATCTTTTGACTAACAAAACCATTAGAAGCAAAAACAATTAAGAAAATAAAAAAAGATTCCCTATACCAAAGTTTATAACATATAAAATTATAGTTTATGAAATTATTGTTGTCTATGGCAATAAACAGTAGCATTGTTTAAATCAGGGGTGTCCAACCTTGGCCACTTTAAGACTTGTGGACTTCAACTCCCAGAATTCCTCAGCCAGCAAAGCTTTGCTGGCTGAGGAATTCTGGGAGTTGAAGTCCACAAGTCTTAAAGTGGCCAAGGTTGGACACCCCTGGTTTAAATTATGACTTTTTCATATCTGAATTCTTATCCCCATCCTAAAATAGATAGAATAGGATAGAAGTTATATGACCTAAGGCTATCTGAAAGACACCTGAAACTTTCAGCAGTTGTTACCTAATTGTAATTTTGTGACAAAAGAAAAAAATTATAGATTGCGTGACTGGAGAGTAAACTTTTTTTCCTCAACTTTTTAACTGTAGCTATTTAGTCCAACTGCTAAATTTCCAAATTCCAATATGATATCCCAGTTATGGAATTTTGTTTCCTCTCTAAGGAAATATTTCAGGGGTATAAAGCTTTAATATGCTTTATCATAGATGGAGATTTATGAGAAATGCATTCCAGAAGTCAGAGAGTTTTGTCATCGCTGGAGGTAAGTGGCTGCCCACTAAATCGGTACTTCTGTAGGCCTACATTTGAAAATAATAATAACATTACAAGCCATTTTTGTTGATCTTCTTATGCCAGATTTTTGGAACCCAGCTTCAGATTTACCCTAATGCGAGAAAACTTGGTGAGAAAGTATTTTTTTCAAGCAAGTTAGCTGTTTGTTCTTGACATGAAATGTGATTTTTAGGATATTTTGTAGGAAATACTGGTGAAGCTTGATGTTTTAGGGTCTAAAAGAAAATGTTTATGTAATACCTGTAGATTTTCACTGTGATTTCTGTTCATTATGGGCTTTTCATGGGTTTTTCCTATGTTTGCACAGGCATTGCTTGAACATTCTAGAATTGAGCTCTCTTTGAGGGGGGAAGTTTCTAGAGAGCACATTCCACATTTTCTGTCAGCTATGTTACAATAATGTCTTTGGGAACGTATTCTTTTTTCCTTCATGAGTTAATGTCTGTATTGAACATTTTGGTATGTTGTACCACACTACTAAAGCTTCGTATTACTCAAGCAAGGACATTAAGATGTATTATCTTGGCCTAGAACTCTGCTGTGGCAAGAGGCTCCTCGGTCTCAGATAGTTCCACTGTCAAATTGTTCTTATGGTTAGGTTTTTTTTTTTTCCCTAACCTTCAGCGAGAATCTATTTTCCTGTATCTGAAGTTCATTATTTTTCTTCTGTTCTGTAAGATGACAAGAACAAGGGTGAGCTTCTTTTCATTGATATCCTTTTGTTTACCTCCATTCAGTCTTTTCAAGGTGAAGCATTCTCAATCTTTTCAATCTGTACAGAGGACTTAATTGCTGATCTTCCAATCATCTTATTTGTCCTTTTCTGAATCTTTATTTTGCTTGTATAGTTGGTATTTGCAGAGAAGAAAATTCTAGCAAAAAATTATCAATTCATCCCTCTAGGAGAGGCAGTTGGGTACTTACCAAGAATATTGTTGATTCCTTACTGTAAGTCTTCCCTTTTTCTTGCCATGTGGTCAGAGCAGAGACATGATTATGGAGATGGAAATAATATAAGAAGCCTTGCTTGGTATGTTTCCCCTATCTTGTTAAATGAATAGCTCAGAGGTCTCCAAACTTGGCAACTTTAAAAGTCCCATATTTATATGCATATAAAAGTCCCATATTTAATTATTTGCTTCTTAAGACAAAGCTAGAAAAATGCTCAAGTCTGAAACATTTAAGAGCAGGGGTGGGATTCAAATTTTTTAACAACTGGTTTGTGGGCGTGGCTTGGTGGGCATGGCTTGATGGTCATGTGACTGTCTGGGTGTGGTCAACTCAATGTCACTCACATCGTGGGGTGCTTCTCCTCACCTCGCCTCTCGTGACTGGGGATGCTGCAAGTATAAGTGTGAAAAACTGTCATGTCACTTTTTTCAGTGCCATTGTAACTTTGAATGGTCACTAAATGAACTGTTGTAAGTCAAAGATTACCTGTACAAAAATACAAAAAGCTTCTTTGCTTGCAAAAAGTTGCCCTAAATACCAATCATTAGATTAAAAAGTACCTGCAAGCCGGAATTACAAATCAGGCAGGATGCTAGAGCATCTTGAGGAATTAAAATAGTTAAAATGCAATGATAACTATCAGCAGCCAACTCTTGCTCATAAAGTGAAAAGTCCTTTAATAGAGAGGTCATTTAAGCTCTCCAGAAAGAACACACAGGAGAAGCAATCCTTAGATCTTTTTACACCACTTAAAGACACCAGCTGGTCTCACTCACCTCACAAGATATCCTAAGGAAATCATCCAGATTTAAGGAAAGAACACATGCCCCCCAGAAAGGTAGTAAAAAAAATCAGTAACAAGCTCGCATCCTGCCTCTTGGAAGTACACCCCAAAAGGACAGTGCCAAATACCACTAAAGCAGTGAAGGAAGACCCCCTCCCCAGATAGAAAAAGAAACCATGAGGCAGGAAAAAATCCAAACACAATACAAATAATTAAATCACAACAGTAGTTGTTGCTTGTTAAACCAACTACCAGAACAAATAGACACAGGAACTAGCCAGATTTCTCAACCCAGTTTCTTTTCAGGAATAGAGATTAATCTTTTTCCTTCCAAACAAAGCTGAATAGGGAAAATTATCCCATCAATAAACACAGGATTAAACTTCACCAAGGACTGAATTAAACTTCACCAAAAACCAGTTTCAGGCCAAAACTCAGAAAGGCTTTGTAAACTCATGTTTGAATGTCAATCTTTCTATCTAGCCAAGAAGCCTTGCTGAATGTCACTCATCTTGGTTCCTTGCTGTTAAAAGCTTCTTTCTGGCAGCTCTGCTTCATTATTCAATTATTTCTTCAAAGTGCTAACTCCAACAGGGGAGTATCTCCTCCCAACAGCAGTGTAAAAAGCTTTAAACAATCCTTCCCCTTTAAGAAAATCAAGCTGTCAGGCTTCCAAGTGAAATGGCTACACATATGTCAATTTCGGGCTCCACACAAGCAAAGTACCAGCAAAGGAGGAAAAAAAAACTCCAGAGAAGCTCCGGAAACAGGAAGTCTAGTCCTGCCAAGAATGTAATAAGAGTTAACAGAGAGGCAGTTTCTGAAAGTAACACCAGAATGTTTCCTTCCTGCCTTCCTTACAGGATTAGGCCAGTAAAGTAGAAAAAAACAAAAGGAGATTTCTTCTAACAACCAGTTCTCCGAACCGCTTAGAAAGTTAACAACCGGTTCTAGCGAATAGGTGCAAACTGGTAGAATCCCACCCCTGTTTAAGAGTTGTTAAATAGTCAGTGTAAACAATACTAAACTAGATGGATAAAAGACTGATTTGACATAAGACAGTTTCTGTGTTCCTTCTAATGTATGGACTAGATTACATGCCAAATAGATACTTAGTTGGCTTGAAAATTGTGCTAAAGTGTTCATCAGTGGTACTTATCATATTGGACAAAGGCTTCAAAGGGCATTGTAATGATTAGTCTTGTGTTTCTGTTGTTATTCATCAATAATTTGGATGAATAGGTAGAGGGGGTTGCATATCAGATCATCAGATAATACAAAATTGGGCTAGATAGCTAAGGCTCCAGAAGACAGAAATAAAATTATCTAAGTAGGTTGGAAAAAATATGATGAAATAGAATAAATTTTAATACAAGCAAGAGCAAGTTCTTCACTTAGGATACATACAAAAAAAAATCTAATGCTTGCATTAGGGTGTAGGATGGAGATACTGTCTTGATAATGGTACTTGCGAAAAAGATCTTGAAATAGTACTTGATTGTAAATTGACTAAGCCAGGAAAAGCTGGGTGTGTTTAGACTTGAGAAAAGATGACTGAGGCAGGATATGATAGCATTCTTCAAATACCTGAAAGGATGGCACATTTTATTTTCTTTTATTCTAGATTGCAGAACATGGAATAATGGATTTAAGTTACAGGCAGATCCCAATTAAATGTTAAAAAATTAGACCCAAGTATCCAATGAGGAACTGAGTACCATTTCTTGGAAGGTGTTCTGGCAGAAGCCAGACATGCTGTAATTTGGGTATCTATTCTGGACAGTGGCTTAGTAGTTAAGATGTTGGGCTTGTTGGCTAGAAGGCCAGCAGCCCAGGTTCAAAACCTGAGCACCATGTGACTGGATGAGCTCCTGTCCTCACCCCACCTCCTGTGAATGTAGCAGTTTGAAAGCAGGCAAATGTGAGTAGATAAATAGATATCACTTCTGTGGGAAGATAACAGTGCTTTGTGACTTCATGCTGGTCACATGACCTCAGAAATGTCTTTGGACAAGCACCACCCCTATAGTTGAGGTGATGAGCACCACCCCCTATAGTTGGCAACGGCTAGAGGAGTAAAATTCACAGGGGTCTCCTTTTTTCAATACTGGGCATAGAGTTTAACTTAATGGCAGATATGGCCCTTTTAAACTCTGCCATTCTGTGATTTTATCCTAGAACATGGGTGTCAAACTCCTATGTTACTGTTGGGGCTCCAGTAGTCACCCCAATTTAAATCATGAGTCTTCAGCCTGATTTTCAAAGCTCAAAGAAGATTTATTAGAAGACATGCCAGTGCTGTCTGGGTGTAGCCAACTCTGAGACACATCATTCATTGTCACCCTTGACCCTGGTTTTCCCCCATCCCCTGGGTGTATCATAATTCATATTCTCCAATGGGACACATCTGTAGCCAAGAGTCATCAAACATACTTTCCAGTTAGAATTTTGCATAGCAAAAATTTCGGTCGCCTGGAAACTTATCTATAAAAACATCCCTGAAATGCAGTTTTGGTTTTGCAGCTGCTACACTACTCCCCCGTCCCTTTCTATTGCCAACTCTAAAAGACCAGATAAATATTTTATGAGTTGACAGTTACGTTGCCATCATGTGACGTTTTGTGATGTTTTTCTCATTTGTGGAGCTGGGGTTGGCGTGATACAGATACAGATAATCAGAGTTGGAAGGGACCTTGCAGGTCATCTAGTCCAATCCCCCACCCTAGCGGGAGACCCTACACCATTTCTGACAAATGGCAGTCCAATCTCTTCTTGAAAGTCTCAAGTGATGGTGCTCCCACAACTTCCGAGGGCAAGCTGTTCCATTGGTTGATTGTTCTCACTGTCAGAAAGTTTCTCCTTGTTTCCAGGTTAAATCTCTCCTTGTTCAATTTCCATCCATTATTCCTTGTCTGGCCTACAGGCGCTTTAGAAAATAGCTTGACCCCATTCGTTGTTTGTTTTAGCCTCCAGTCCCCTAATCATCCTGGTTGCTCTTCTCTGTACTTTTTCTAGAGTCTCAACATCTTTTTTATAATGTGTTGAACAAAACTGGATGCAGTACTCTAGGTGTGGTCTTACTAAGGCTTTATAGAGTGGTATTAGTACCTCCTTTGACCTTGATTGTATCCCTCTGTTCGTACAACTTAGGATTGCATTAGCTTTTTTGGCTGCTGCTGCACACTGCTGGCTCATATTTAGCTGGTTGTCTCTAAGACTCCAGGATCCCTCTCACAGTTACTGCTATTGAGCCTGGTTTCACCCAGTCTATCTGTGTACTTTTGGTTTTTCTTGCCTAAGTGTAGGACTTTACTTTTCTCTATACTGAATTTCATTTTATTAGATATGGCCCAGTGTTCTAGTCTGTCAAGATCCATGGCTCACGGGCTGCCAGTTTCACACCCCTGTTCTAGAACATTTGAAAAATAATGATAGTTTAAATCTATGAAAAAAGTCATGTTATCCAAAAAATCTCTCTCTCTTTCTCTCTCACAAACACACACATATATTTTCCTCTCCTCCCAACTAAGACAACCATGGTAAAAATATGCTAGATCATGGGAAAACACTGGAGCATAAGACAACACATTAGTGATTTCAGGAAGAAAAGGAAATTCTGTTTTTGAATTTATTGATTTCTATATGTTTTGAAGTTGTATCAGACAATGTGAGGGTAAAGCAATGAAGATAAATTTTAACATTGCTAAATTGGCTCAGCTGAAACTGTAATCTTCTGTAATTAGTTTGTTGTATTTTTGTCCCACCTTTCTTTAGAGCTTGTACACAGACCAGCATATATGAAACTAAATTAATTTCTGTTATTAAGAGAGTAATTCAGTTGTCTATGAAGGTCCACCAGAGGATCTGTCATAGCCTTCCTACATACATGGGAGACCCCACCACAGAAGATGAATGAAATCTTTGAAATACAACACTATGTATTACCCGTTAAAAACATAAAAGCATTGTAGGATCAGACTAAACAATCTGTTAATTCTGGATACTAATTCTTACTTTTGTGAACCAGATGCAATCTCCTGTGTGTATTTCCCAGTAACTTTTTGGGATATTTTCTATGACATGAAAAAAAATATTAAGCAATAAATAAAAATATATACTAATGATGAGTGGCCAGTGCTTTGATGTTGCAGTTAGGAAACTACCACTAATTGTCTTCTAACTGCTGGTCTGGAATAAATCTTTTCAGGTACCAGAATCACTAGAGAAATACATCCATTCATAATAGAGATGAAGGCATTTGATACTTATTTATGATTATATGTCAATTCAAATGGGTTTGCATTGATTGTGACCAATTTAATAACTCATTACCTGGACAGAAGTGTTCAGCTACCCATTCCTCTCTCCCATCCTCATATTACATATTTATTAATTGCAAGCAGTTGTTTCCAATAACTGGCAATGAGGGTCAGTGTGGGAAAACTGTGCTTTTGGAAGAAACTGTGGCGTGAAAGATACTTATTTAACAACTGAAATGTCAGCATGAGCTCTTATTAGTCAGATATCTTTGGCAGTTTTGTTTTGTTTCCTTAAAAGCAAATGGTCTGTTAGATTAGCTAGTCTTCAGATTTTATTCTGAAAAAACCTGATGTTCCTTGGAAGATTTTTAGGTCTGTAAAAGAGATAAAAAAAGTTGATACTGAGAAATGCCAAATTTAACTTCTCTGCCTCGAAGTATAAATGTTTTCTCCCCTGCTATAAATAGCATCTTCTTTTTTTAGTCAAAAACTTATATATACTTGATAAACTGGGGAGCTCTATTTAATTTTTATGATTATGCATTTTAGTAGAGTAAACTAACAATGTAATTACTTGCTGTCATATAGTCTATAAAACCTTCCATCATTCATTTAAGCAGGTCATGGGACTGTGGAAGTGCATGTGGCAAAATATTACATAGCATGTGAATTAATTTGGAAAGTTGGTTCATATTCTATAGACTACTGCATTTTAGAAAGCCTGTTCTATGGGAAGGTTGTGTCTGCTGCTCATTTCCATGTTTTCCTGAAAATTGTTCAGTATCGGTTTCCAAATGTTAATAACCTGTTTTCTTTGCAATGGAAAACTAATCCTTAAAAGCAGGGCCATTTGAAAAATTCAGACAACAGAAATACGATGGTATTCTTGAAAATTATTGTGTAATCATGTACATTTAAAATATACTCCTATATTTTACATCATGATTTTGAATATTTATGGCTGTCAGTAAACAGGATGATACTAAACACTCAACCTTTGAAGGCTGAAACTTGGTTAAGACATAAAAGAAAAAAAAAGGTATTTTGCCACATAAATGATTTCTGAGAGTTACCATTTATTATAGTTCAAGGAAGAATTTCACAAGTTTTAGCATAATTGAGGGTAGAGATAAAGCAATGCCAATTTCATCTCATCAAGGCTTCCATTTTTCTTTTTGAAATGCTTAATCCAGTTATTTTTTGAAAGAAACAATGCCTCTTCATCCTGCAACAAATAATAAAAGACTTGTGAAGGAGAATAAATGTGTGAGAAAGTAAAGGGTGGCCGTTTTGTATCTTGCTGTTACCAGAAACTGGAGAAGAACAATAAAAATATAGAAGATGCAGTTTCTGTTTGTTATTCACTGAGTTCATTATGAAACATTTCCTATATGGTTTTGTTTTGTTTTTTTGTACTATAGCTAATAGTAAATAATCCTTCCTTCCTTCCTTTCCTCCCTCCCTCCCTCTGTCCTTCCCTCCCTCCCCTATTGCTTTCTGACCATATTACAATATACCATTAATATATGTATTGGACTAGCTGTTAAATGTAATAATGTGCTGAATTTTAAATTTGATTCCTGATGAATTAGACCAAGCTTAGTCCTTTAACATATATCCATATTATTAGTGCCTGAGATACCTCCCTATATTGTATGCATGAAGTTATTTATTGTCTTTCTGCAAAGTCACTGTGCTACATTGTTAGTGCTTTATATTTAATTGTTGTGATCAATTAAAAACAAATTGGAATGGGGCCTGTGACAGCAAACACTGGCATGCAATGTATTGAATTTGTCTTAGAGGGTATAAAGTATTTTTTTTCTACATAATAAGAACATGGATGTCCATTAAAAATGTATGAAAAATCTGTAGCTATTTTAGCCCTCCTTGCAGGAATATGGTTACTAATCATTGTGATCTTGCTAAGTCAAAGATTGCTTCAATAAGTGTCTAGATAGAAGATTTTCATCTGACATATTTCAGAATGTATAACTACTGCTGTCACATTAACTTACAGTTGAACAACAATAATTATTCAGTTATGAGAATTACATCTAATAAGTCAACTCTTGGAGTCTCTGGTTGAAACTACTCCTTGTAAGGTTTTATTCAATGTTAGCTGATCTGAAGTTTAACCCCAAGAGATTGTGCTTTGAGAGAGAAGCCAATTATGTAGGGGTCTGCCTTACAAAAGATTGGTTGATTGTCCAGAGAAATAATGCATGCAGATAAAATATTTGCCCTCAATCTATACCTTAAAAATTCCACTAGACAATAATATGCTTGCCATAATAGAAATAATCAAACACAGTATAATACAGTATACACTATAGAAGAGCATCATTTGTTTCTTTTGAGACAGCCAGCTCCACTGAATTAAAAGTTTATGCAAAAAAATCTAATTAAAGATCATATCTGCACCTGGGTGGAGTGACAGAACACTAAAGACAAAAGTAAGGAAGAAGCTGTGGGCAACATATCATTGTAAATTTGATGGCAGAACAGAAATAATAGACCAGATTTTTGTGACATCTGTTTGATACATTTATGATCAAGGAATACAGATAACTTCATTTACCTCTGAAATATTATTCTATCTAAGGAGAATTTGCTTGTGATTGGAAGAATGATAAACAGTAGATTTAAAAGAAATGAAATACAGAAGATGTAGATAATACAAAATTTTGGGGCAATAGATATAAGAAATCAAAGATCTATTTATAATATTACAGTTTAAGCATTTATGTATACACATACTTAATGCAATGACCACTCTTATCAGGTATAAGATTGCTTCATGAAAGATAATTCTGTCTAGGGCAGTTAATTAATCATGTTGATTTTTACCAAGTAAACCTGAATTTTAATATTGTGAGAAAGCCTATTCTTTTTTTAAACTATTTTTATCTATTTATTTAATAGTGCAGAAAAAAGGAAATTGAATACAATGAAAACCATATGATTCAAGATATTAAACAGCTTTTTATGCACAGTTGAATCAGTGGCTTAAATCTATTGATTTCAATGACTTTCAATATGCCTAACTGGACATAACAGTATTGATGCCCAACATTATAATGATTATTTGTTTATTTTCCTAAAACCATGTGAAATTTCTTCCAGATCAACATTAGGTTTCTTTTCTTTAATTTGCTACTTTGGGATGTCTGCCACATAGTCTTAAATATACTACTAGTATTCTCATTCATGAATTATCAATCAATATGACACCCAAAAAATCAAAGTCTGATTACTGTCTGGAATTGAAAGTCTGAATTGAATTGAAAAAGGTGGGGAATTTTCTCATTTCACTATATCAATTCCACACGAATTCCCCAATAAATATCCTCAGAAGATTAAAATGAATTACATGAATAATGTATAGTGCATTATACACATGGAAACAAGATTTTTAATACATTCTTTAAGCAAAAATACCCTGCCTTTATTATTTTTGTAAATAACTCAAGCTGATTATCTAATACATCTTCCTCTTCCTATTTTTCTCACAACAATAACCATGTAAGGTGATTTTGGGCCGAGAGAGAGAGTGACTGGTTTCTAGCCAGTGCCACTTAATCACTAACCCACTGAATCTTAAACTTCTTTCGGTTACTAATTGCAATGCTTTCTGTGTTATACATCTTATGAAAAGGATGACACAATATGACTTTATAACTATTTTTCTTCAAATATTTAACAGGTTATTAAATGTTGGCTTGCAAGCAAACAAATCAACTTTCTTTAATTTTTCATTTTTAAGAAATACAAGCCTGGACGGTGTGATGACATTTTGAAATGGAAGCCACCTAGTCTAAATTCAGTGGATTTTCGTCTAAAAATTGCAAGAGTTGTTGGAGAAGGGTATGTATGTCTTGCATGAGGAACTTATTATCAGAAATGAGCTACTGGTAAAAAGAAAAAAAGCTACAGGCAAAATTAATTAGCATAAGAAGAGATTTATCAGACAAGGTAATCATTCTGGGTTCAGAAGCCCAGACTAACACAGGGGGGGAAAAAGATGGCAATTACTTGAGAAGGAAGCTGGAAAGAAATAAAGAGGCTGGACAGAGAGTGACTCTGGGGCAGAAATTCACATGGCATCTCAATTCCCTTCCCTCCCATATATGTACAATTGTTTAAAACATCCTGTAGCTTGGTAGGAAGCAGATGGATCAAATACTATGAAGCCTGTAAAAATTCCAATGGAAAGAGATGAAAAGTAATTAACTCAATTCCAGATAGTGATGTAAAATAACCAAGTATCTTTTCAAACAAGTGCCCAGATCTTTTTTTTTTTGGGGGGGGGGGTTGGGGGGATGCTGTGACAACCAGAACTTGGAGCACTGGCTGTAAGTCCACCTTGTTCAGCATCATTGTAACTTGGAATTGTGGCTAAATTAGTGGTCATAACTTGAAGACTACCTGCATTCTCAAACTTCTTAAAAACACCTAAAATGCAGTATTGATAAATCATCATCCAACAACCTCCCTTGCAATGCTTGAATATAAACCTGTAAACAGTTATTTGTTCTGTTTCCTTTTTTTAGTTTTGAATGTTTTTCTGCCGGACTTGTAGATCTGTTGAAGTTGTCCATACATGCTGTGTAGAGAGTATAGCATTCAATCACTAAATTGCATCCAGTATCAGATTGATTTCCTTACCCCTTTTCAAATATACTCTGGAGAATCCCATTGTATGAACAGCAGTGTATAATTTGTTTAATTACATATATTTTCCTTTGATCGTGGCCAGTCTTACTACTGAAAAATTGAAGGTTAAATTCAGATCTTTTTTATGCTACTTCTGTTTCTTACTGGGTTTTAATTAGCATCATCACTGTGCTCTAAAGATAGCTTTATGAACTTGGAATCAATCAAACTGATAACAAATGATTGTAGCTCAAACTTTCACATTTAGAGTAGTTGTTTCCACAATTTTGAAATTGATATTTCATCAAAGAGAGGTATGCCACCTTTGATATAATTCATGTACTGTATTATAGGTGTATTTTCTCCTTAGAGCTTCAAATGAGACAGTTTGCACTGGCCAACTAACAAAAAAAAATGTATGTTTTAGCAGTTTTCCATTATTTATGCTTTAACAATACTATCCAGGTTCTTCCTGCTTGCTAGGAAAAGTATGAAAGGCTATAGGAAAGTATTCAGTATTTTTAATAGTTGTACTATTCCTGTGTTATAAATGACACCTTGTTGAGGAAACATTGTTATATTATAGAATCATCTTTATAAATGATTTTTTTCAAACAATGAGAGCGGCAGCATTTATGCCAAGGAGATTGTAGCTTGAAAGTAAGCATAAAGAACACATCAGAGGAAGGGGAGTGGAACTACCGAAGACAAAAGAAGCCTTCGTGGCACAATGTCTTTCTAACATTGCAAAAGTTTTTGGGAAGAGGAAGTTGAGATTTTTCAGAACTCTTCATTTGGAATAAGTTTTTTCTATATTGGTTTTAAAATGGAATCATGTCAGAAGACCGAAAAAGGTACAGAGAAATCTGTACCTTTTAATGACAGGAATGTCAAAGGATGGGAAAATGTCAGGAATTTTCTAGACAGACAGGCACAGACACATATGCACAAAGTGTACTCTAAATTACAATGATATAATTATGTTTCATACTCGGGAGTGGTATTCAGCAGGTTCTGACCAGTTCTGGAGAACCAGGACTGGAAATTTTGAGTAGTTCGGAGAACCGGCAAATATCACTTCTGACTGGAGATTTTATAATATCCTTCCCTTGCCACACCCACCAAGCCACATCCACAGAACTGGTAGTAAAAATAATTGAATCCCACCACTGGTTATACTGCTTTTCAAGTAAATAAATAGTGCTTATTCTCTCTAACCCCTCCCACCCTGCCTCCCCCTTTGCTTAATAAATTGTACAAACATTTTCATACAGGCATTTCTTTACAGAGCATTTTAGTATCTTAACTGTCTTATTCCTTTCTCTTTGATTCATGTGTTCCTTAGCACAATCTTGATATGTTTATTCTGCTACACAGCCTTATTGCTTTCATTTCTTGGACTGGCTTTAAGCCTAGAGAAGAGAATGGGAGAAGGGAAGACAACTCTTTTTTGAACTCCTGGGAATTCCAGTACCTTTGTCAAGGTCCTTGCTGACTTCTGCTCTGTCCTTGCAAACCCTGCTATCCTTTTCTCCAGCCAGATTGCCCTGCCAGTTGTCTTTCTGATCCTTTTGCTCTTGCTAGTCCTCAACCACAGATTCCTCCTCTGACTCATGCAGCACAAACACAACCCCCCCATTACCTAACAGTTCTGTCAATTTTATATATTTTTCCCCAAAGGCAGACATCCCTTCTGTCAGTTGTATTAATTAGGCAGGAAGCTTCTAGTGTCTGTGTGACACTTTGCATGGATCTGGCAAATAGGCAAAGACATAACCTTGAGATTAATTTACAACTCTGACCCAAGCAGGACATCTCATCCTGCTACAAGACAATCTGCTCTTCTGTTAACTGAACATTATTACATTATGCTTGATACTGCTTTGCAGTTGGTAGTACTGTATTGCCAATTAAAGAAAGAAACCCAGTAGATTTATATATTTTGTCTGAAGAATATCCTTTATAGAATATATAGATCAAACTATGCTCCGAGACAGTTATTTTTGTTAGCAGTTATTAACTTCAACCACAGATCTTAGAAATAATTGTTGGATTTGCAAAATTTTAGAAAAGACAAGTTGCCCCAACTTATTAAAACATACAAAAACCTTGTTAGTGGCTTAGTCTTGAAAATAAGTCAAATAAATAAGAAAAATAATAAATAACTAGACAGAAAAAAATCTGATATTTAATCTATGAAAATGTCACATTTAAAGTTAAAGCTACAGTATATTAAAAGATAAAATATGGTACTCATGGTAGTCTATTCATCCATGGAAAAGTATTCAATACAATAAATACTTCATTTAATAGATTAATAGAGCATATGAGGTTGGATAGGTTGTTAAATCTGATCCACAGTTTATATAGAGTTCATTAACGCAGTTTATATTAACTACAAATTTTGATAACTATTTTTATTCGTATGTCCATTATGTCAAGTTTCAGTTCAGGAATTTATTCTACCTCTGATGTTCTGCTCACTATTAACACCAGTTCAGACCTTAATACCGCATGATATTCCTATCAGGGTTTCAAGTAATAGATCCATTGCAAGCAAGAACTCCAAGGCAGGTGAATTCCTCAACAAATAGCTTGGAAATACCATATTGGCATGTATCTTGTGAAAAACAACTCTGACAGGCCCCTTGGTTTTCACCTAATTAAAAGTCAAAGTTTTCCCCTCAATCCCAACCAGTCAGTCACATGGCCCAATCACTGCAGCTTCTGCTGGTCTGGTGACATCACTTCTCCTTCCTCCGGCCAGATATGAGAACGTCCTTGGTTCCCACAAGAAAGTATTTTATTTTGACTACACAAGCCCAGCTATCTCTAATCTAATCAGTGTGCCAGCACTGTAGCTCCAAGTTAGCTTCGCCCAGGTCAGCTTCACGGTTGACAGTTCCTTATTTGCAATTAATGAGCTTTGCATACTAAAGTAATTCTAATGAACTGCTATGCACCCATCCAGTCATATGGGATATCCATATAACTGTTATCACACTCGGTAATGTTTTTCTTGTTCTTCTATCTGCCTTTTCCTTCCTTTTAAAAAATAAAATAGAAAAAAGGCAGAAATTGCTATAGTGCTGGGCTGTTGTTTTTTCCTTTGATTTAAAAATGAAGGTTTGATGTATATAATGATTTACTGGAAGATGAAACTATCATAGCTGAATAATCTTTGCAGTGAGAAATATACCATTTCATGACAATGATAAATCTATACGTGGTTCAGTTTTCAAGATAGGACAATGAAGCTCTGTGCCATTTGGGACACTTCCCCATCCTATTGAATCTTTGAGATCAATAAATAAGTTGAATATTAAACATAGAACATCCTTGCCTCCTCTTCATTTTTCTAACCAAGCATTAGCTACAAAGAAATGGGTTATTCTTCATGGCTTTTGTCTTCCTTAATCTATGCATTCTCTGTTTTCTTTTTCACATTACCTCCCATTGTTCTTCTGTCGTAGAGTCTTTTTTTAATTAGAAGCTTCTATTCTGTTTTCCCCCTCTATTACTTTGCTTTGGAATAGTTTTTGACATTATATGTAATTATGTATTGTGCTTACTCCATAATAACTCTTTCCTCTCAGCTATAACATATAAATAAAACCCAGATTCGGTGTTGATTGCTGTGATTTTGCATTTACCACAAAATTATTATTACCTGTGATATTAAGAATTATCTTCATGATTCATGATTAAAAAGAGATGGTTTTGGTTTGTTTTTAAAATATACTTCCTCTGGTAGAATAGATACAATGTGAAAAAAAAATTATTTAGTAATGGATAAATATACTTCTACATACTTTAAACTGTGAAAAAAAAACTAAGTTTCAATATGTTTATTGAATTTTTAACATTTAACTTTTTTATTAGTTTATCACAGCATAAGATACAAAGAAAAAAGGCATGAAAAAGTAAGAAGAGAGGGAGGGAAAAAGAAGGGATATAGTGTAATGGGAAAAAAGAAAGAAAAGGACACCACTATCCAACTCTCTTTAGCACAGTAGAAGGTAACAACATTACAACCACAACACTTGGCATTCAATATGTTTATTGAATTGGAATGCATTACAATATTGAATACCTTGAATGATTTATAGTCGTTCTGCTTGGTGACGGAATGCATAAAGCGTGGAGCAAAGTAAAATTCATATTACTATCTCAGTTACTAAACTAGAAGTAAAACTTAACACTAGAAGAATGTTTCCAGCCTTTCGGTGCAAGTTATGCTTTTACGATGAGACCTGAAGATACAAGGCAATTGCTTTCTACTGTACGACATTTTAAAGAAGAATTCTTTTTAAGCTGTGTAAATGTCCTTAAATAAAGTTAGGTCAATATAAGGCCAATTGAATACTCATTTATCAGGCACCAGCTTTTTGTTTCCATGCATACATTTTAAGAAGTTCAAATATATCATGGACCAGTGGAAGAAAGCATCAGGATAAATTTGCTAATATCATCTCTATTTTGGCAAATATTTGTTAATTAAGAAGTTGACTTAAGTCCTAGTTTTAAGCTTTACTCAAAAAGACAAAAATCAATTTTAGATTACCAAAAATCAGTTTAAATCCCTGTTTACCAAGAATTAAAAGTAACACATTTTAACATGGGAAAGGCAGAACATTTGTAAAAATTCTTATGGATAGTTGCTTGGAAACCAGGGTAGCATTTGATTTAAAATGTTAGTAGGGAAGATTCAAATTTAATGATTTAAATTGTGATTTTAGTTACTGTTCTGGAAGATCCTATTACCATTTCTAGTTAAAAGTGCATTTGTTTGATGACAGAGAGATGTAAATTTCATTTCTAGAAGGTACATTTAACATATAGAGTAATATTGATTATTTTTAGATGAATTGCCATTAAAATTGAATTATATGTTAGTACTCACGCTCCTTTAGAGCTTTACAGCTGGAGCATCAGTTTTCATTATAATGCTTCATTTGGGCAAAGAGATCTTACATTTTGTTGCACTATTTGCATTTTCATGCTTGCTTCTCTTGTTCTCAAGTGCAAGTGGTTGAATTTCATCAAAATATTCCCAGATGGGGTCTGTTTTACATAGTAAGATTGGTTTATTCACTAAATTGTTTTTTATCCCTTGACTAGTTTAATTTACAGCATCTGATAGCTAAAGTGGATTTCTAGGGTAAAGTCATGCTACATTTGATAGATATTGGCTAGATAGATGTTAACTAAATTTGGACTTCTAATATGCAAACCTTGAAGCAATATATTCTACTTTAATGATGTGCTCTGGGATTTGGTTAACATTTAGTGACAGAAATTCTGATCCCAGTTGCCTTCGTAAGTTGAGGACTATCTGTACTATTGTTGCTGATTGTTCATATAAACAATATTAATTTGTAGGCCGGTCAGGTTTATAGATATTTCAAGTCAACTTTGTATGTAGTGTTTACTACAAGAATAATGTGTCTGCTCTGATGGAATTGAACTGGGCATCTCTACCGGCATTTGTTATTGAGTTTTTTGTTTTCTAGTCTATCCTGTTTTTTCATTCCCTTATGTAAGAGTGATGTTTCAAAATAACAAATGAACACTGGATAAAATGGACTGGAGCCCAGGGATACAAAAATAACATCCTGTAGCTAATTAGATTAACAACATGATATCATTTATATGAGCTGCTGGTTGTATATCAACACTGCAATTCTTTAAGATAGCAGTTTAACTTGTTCAAAAGATGAGGATGGAACAGTAGATTTTCCACTTATAAACACAAAGGATAGCATTACAGATTAAAAAGCTACATTTATCACTTTAATTTTACATCCAGTTTTAAGATAGTTTTTCTTTCCTTATATTGATATCTTCCTGCTCAGAAGGTAAGAGATCAGGATAAGAAAAAAAGCAACTACAATATTAATCAGATCAAGTCTTCAAATAACAGAAGTATTGCTTAAAGGGAACAAGAGAAAATATACTTTTAAAATAGTCAGATGATACCACTATTTAATAATAGAGATTGTTGAATAGTTCAGTGCTTGTAGAAATACATTGCTGTCATCCTTCATAGACATATTTCAGCAATCTGCAAAATAATTGCTTTAGTCTGTCAAACTTTTGACAGAATTAAAACAATTTATCTGATTTGTGAATTAAAATCAGTATAAGAATTAAAAACTGCCAGACCAAGAAACATGAAAAAGTACTGTGGAGAAACTGTGAATTGTTCTTATATTTCCTGTACATATTTTGTTGAGGACAAAAGTTTTTTACATGGAGATGAAATGGAGGGGGGAATTGAGACTTCACCAAAATGGAGAAGATTCTAACAATGGCTGTTAGATGAAATAATAATCTCCCTAAAGAATGAGAGAGGATCAATTCTTTGAATAATTTATAAATAGGATGGACAAAGTATTCAACACGCTATAATGAAACTGTCAGGTGAGAGTAAAGGCATGTGGTGCTATTTGTTAAGCTGTTCTTTTAAAAAAAAAAATATTTCCAAGGTTACACAATCAAGAAAAAAAATATAATACAAAACAAAAAAACTGTCCTTTTTCATTTTTATTAATCTTAATAATACTTATATACTAGAATATGACCCGTTAACTCTGATTTAAGTATTAGCTAGCTTATACAGAGTTCTGTGAAAATATACTTATTCCTTTATGGATTTTCTGAATGTTTGCATATCTTTCCCTTAAATATTATCAGTGAAAGTTAATCTGAGTCCTAATGGTACATTAAGGAAATACGATATGAAAGCAAAAAACACTGGAGTTGATGCTTGTTCCATTTATATCATAATCGAAGTTGCCCAAAATATAAAGTTGCAGCATGAAAAAATAACGACCCTCCCATCCAGTTGATTGTTTCTAACTACAGCTGGTTTATATTTCAAACATTGAGAACTTATTTGGGGCAGCTTAGTCCTATATACAATATTTGCTTCTCATCAAAGCAGTGTCCTTCCCATATTGAAGTTAAGGGGATAACATATTCTGCTTTAAGCCTTGATACATTTAAAGGATGGTTTTCTAAAAATTAGTTATAATTCATGTAGACTTTTGTTGTTCAATTAGTTAAAAACAATTTCAATGGATTGTATGGGAGAAAAATATTTGGAGAAAACCTATTTTAGTACCTGTGTAAAATAATATTTAAAACAACCAGAACAAGAGAAAACCAATTAAAATGTTCTTCTATAATCTACAGAAAACTATCTAATAGCAATAGGAATAGCAACTATCATGGACTATTTTATGTTTGTTTTCTTATACTAAATAAATGCTGTTGCTCTTTTCATGGTTGCTTTTTGCATATGACAATGTGATAAAAATGAATTTTAGCCATTTATTCTGAAACTTAAATATTGTAACCTCCAAGAATTCTTCCTGACATCTTTTATTGCTTGATTCTTGCCAGCTGCCATGGAAATGGGGGGAGGGATAATTGGGCTTTGTGGGGGAAGGGTACTGGAGGTCTGAATTGTGCGAACTGTAAAAGGTGGGACGCTTTCCTGCATTCTGTGCAACTGCAGCTACTTATCTTTTCTAGGCCAAGGTCAACCATCTTGGCATACCAGATGTGTGAGATGCCACCTGAAGATGTAACCCACATGACATTATACATACCTCAGATTGGATGTCCAGTTTGAACTGTTGGGGGGAGGAGACTTGGGATATCTTTCAATATGTAATTTCCATGCCTATTTGCCTCAGATCTTGCTTTTCTTTCATTGCTATCACTTCAAATTCAGTAAAAGTACTTTTCTCTTTGAATGAAGTCTAAGGTTTTCTTTCTTGGATTATGAATGGAGGCACAGCTGACAAATATTTTAACTAGTAGCAGAAATAGGATGGGGATACTGTTTTAGCCACAACAAGGATATAGATAAATTAAACCAGGGTGGACAATTAATTTTTCAAGGAGCCACATGAGAAAACTGGGACTGTTGCAGAGTACCAAATCAATAGGGCTGTGAAGGTGCATAAGTATGCACATACAGACATAATTGAAAAAAAAAGCAGTTGCTTTCAAAATAAAAGCCATCCACACAGGCCAGACAAGGAAGCTAAAAGGCTAGATGTCACCTGGGGACCATAAATTGCCCAGGTTTGGATTAAACACATCAACCATATTAATTTTCTATGGACTGCTTAAAGTCTGAATAAAAATTTGAAATTTGAAGATCTGGATAATTTTTGTAGTTTACATAACATGTAATTTATGTGTTACCTGTTTCAATAGCTGCCTTTCTTTGGAGAATTGGTATATTTATGAGATAATATGGGATACTTATGATAGATTCCATATAGGCATGTTTCTAAGTAGGCCTCCGAGGAAAGTCTTTACAAAAGAATTTCAGCCATTGGCCTCACCTTTTCTTAAATTTGAATCTGTGTTGGATTTCTGCATGGCCTTTTCCATAAATCTTTTAGAATCATGTATTGATCATTATCAGTCAGTAAGTGTAATATAATTTGAAAGTCAGATCTCCATCTTTTGGTAAGAGAAAAATTATTCTAATACTAGGATTCCAGCTAAGAAGTGACATATAAATTAGAAAATTGTACTCTTTTGAGAATTTTATATTTATTCCAAACATGTACCCTTTTTGGGGGGTTAAGTACTCATTTTTTGTAGAAATAATGAAGTGAGTTTTGTCCATTCCTTATCAGCTCATGCTTTGATAAGCATAATAATTACTTTTCTGGAGTTTGCCTTCTGATAAGCATGGACTTTGATATATTACTAGATTTTATAGTATTACTTCAGTTCTGGGTATATTAAGTAAAATATACAGTATATATAGGCCAGGATAGATTACTTTACATGTACTTATCAAAACATGCATGGTGGTATTAAGACAGCTTTTAATTAGACATTTTATTTTTTTAGACTTCTACCACGGAACGTCGGATTCCTTTATGTTGGAAGTTTAGAGAGACCTTTTGCAGAAATTAAGGTAATAGCAGTTAACTTTGTAAGTTTTGCCTAGGTAAAGTTATGGGTGTGTGTGTGTGTATGTGTGTGTGTGCCATTACTATTGCTGTAATTATTGTAGAGAGGATAATAATACTGTCATAAAGAGGAAGACAACAGTTGTTTCCACTGTTGTTTCCTAGCATCTTATATTTAAGACATACTGCCTACAATTCTAGGTGTAATAAAGAGTTATCAAGGTTAGTACCATTAATACCCTAATACTCTATTTACTTATCCAGTCCTCTTTCAAAACTGGCTAAATTGCTGTTTATCAGTTGGTCTGATGGCAGCAAATCCCATAGTTTATCTATGCTTTGTATAAGCAATTTAGCTTTTAATGCTTCTGAATGTCAATACATTTTATTTTAAGAAGTGATCCTAAATTTTAAGAGGGAGAAAAACCAGTCTAAATTTACAGATAGTCTATGTTTTCCTCTGAGAAAGATTGAAATATCCCTCTCAAAAAAATTATTTTAGCTGTTTTGTTATATACGTATTCTATTTTAAGGGGTGGTGATCAAATCTCTACAAACATGCTCCAGGGAGATGAGCATAACTAATCAGGTGTTCTTGATGCTCTTTTTTCTCTCTTTCCCACCCAGATTCTCTTAACCATGTTAGGAAAATATTTAATTTTTAAGAATCAGTTTAAATTCTTAAGCACTTACTTTTTTTTAAATAAAGCAACTAGAAGAGTCTATATTTTAGGTGATAACTGGAGTACCAAATCTTATAAGAATATTTTCTTGTTTCCACATGAAACAAGAATCCTGTTGAAATGATAGCAAGATAAACTGACTATGATTAAGTCAAAAACAAAATTATATAATATTTTAAAATATAACACTGGCACGATCATTTAATTTATAGGAAAATGACTGGAATCTTGCCTGAATGAAATTGCTTTCAGATAATTTCATGTTCTGCAGGATTTAACTGATGATTTCCATAATAACATTTGAATCTGAGATAGTTAATAAAAGACATATTTCATAGTTGCCAACCTTGGCTACTGAAAACATACCATAATTAGTCTTTGGACATTATGTTTATTCTTTTGGTATACTGTAGCCAGATGAAAAGATTTAAAACTGAGAGCACATGATTAAATTTATCTCTTCTTATTGTAGAATGTTCCTATGCAGCAAGTATTATACCATAGGGAAAGCAGAACTCCTATCGTGCCAATCTGGGTCTTTGTTAGGAACAGAAACCAGCTCATGCATACTATTACATATAATTATCATAAAATTATGGGCTAGAAATGGAAGAGTCATGCTGTTGCATTTTAGACACCATATTTGTAATAAGCTGTAATAAAATAAGCGTTTTTGAATTGGATATAAGAATAGGCCTTACTTGCAATTACAAATGTGTGTTCAATTGAAATACTTTTGAAGCTCAATTTAACAAAGCAAACATTTTCTGGCAGCTTTAGTATAATTGTTTCCAGGGTTGAAATCTCATTTAATTTTTTTTTGGTGAAAAAAACTTGAATAAAGCTAGCTGCTAGGAAGCGAAGCACAGTTGAAGAAAACTATTTCAATTACCTGGTTTTTCAGTTTTATGTGAAACAGTAAATAACAATAAGTGTTAAAGGATTTCTGTTTATTATTTTTCCATACTTTCCATATGATTTAAATGATTTATTCATATGTAGAAATTGTCATTTTAATGAGACATTTTAATTCTATATGCTATATATAGGACATTTCTCTTAATATATAGGGCAGACCGCAGTTAACATCAAATATATATACAGTGAGAAAATTGAAATCTATACTTGCTTCTTGATAAGCACACCAATTTTATTTGGATTTATAAGTCACTTTCATTGACTTTTAAGTATATATTTAAAATGACAAGCAATGGCTTGGCATTCTTTTTCAGGAACATTACAAATGATAGACGCTAATATTGTGTTAGCAGGAGTTTTACTTTCTGTGTCCCTGCAAATTATTTATAATGTATTTGGCAGGGGAGTGCGGGAAACAGGAGCATTCTCCCTTCCAGTTCCTTAGAAGAAGATGCTTCTGTTAGCACATACATAATCAGTCCCCCTCCACTATTCTCCAGCAGCAGTGAGCTACCAACATTTAGTGGCATGATGCGCTGCTGATTTTAGCATGCAGTTGCAAGATGCCTCCTATATGGTTAAAACATCTTTAAAAGTATAATTACATTTCAGATATTTGGTCCATGCCTTACTAGTAGCATCATCGCATCGCCCTTCTTCTCTGCAGCCATCAGCTACAAAGTAAACAAGTGGAGTCCCAGGCACCAAAAAAAAATGGATTCCCTGCTGTTTTAACAGAAACATGTATTGGATTTCCTCCGTGTTATGCCAACTGGGAGGCTGTGGTTGAAGAGGGGCTTTATGAAGAAACATTATTATCTAAAAGGATTTGAAATGATGAAGGACAGTATCTTTTAAATTAAAGAATAGAACTGAAAGAAGTCATTATCTTATACCTCTGAATTGCTCATTTGCTGTGGCAGTTCAGCTAATCTTACATCGTGATTTGGAGGCCATTTTGCAAAATATATCTGACAGTTATTTTTAAAATATATTTGGACTGTATTATTATATAAACATTTACAGATAAAGATTCCTTGCTTTTTCTTTTTTTTCTTTTTGGTTTTGGAGATTCTTTTTATATATGATTATATAAATAGAAAATGTAGAGTAGAATAGAATATAATTTTTATTGGTCAAATGTGATTAGACAGATAAAGAATTTGTCTCTGGGGCATAAATTCTCAGTGTACATACAAGCAACAAGAGATAAATCATGATCATAATCATAAAATACAATCATCATAAATCAGAGGATATAAACTCAGAGGATATAATAAGATACTACATAAAGGCAATCAACATAAATCATGAGATACAAGCAACAAAGTTATAAGAAGCTAAGGAAATAAGTAATAGGAAAGATGAGAAGGATAATAAGTAATACAGCCCTTCTATGTGGTTTGACATCATAGGGCATAGACAGTGTTGTTGGAATTAGTGATTTAGCATATTGATTGCATGATGAAAAAACCTCTCCTTGTGTCTAGTTTTGGCGTGCAATACTGTATAACATGATCTTGAGGGGAGGAGTTGAAACAGTTTATGTCCAGGATGTGAGGGTCTGTAGATATTTTCACACTCCTCTTTCTGGCTCATGCAGTATACAAGTCCTCAATGGAAAGCAAAGGCCCTAGAAAAATTGACTTATGACTGTTTTTTCACATTTATGGAGGAAAAGGTGATGGCTTCTTCTAATAATGTTATCCCTTGTATCAAGTGGCCCTTGAAGGATAATTAAAAATAAAACAACACACACACACATACAACGTAGTCCATTTTCCAAAGATTGCTTGTTCCTGTTTTAATGGATAAGAAAAGCAGAGAATTCTGGAGGGTCTGCTTTGCAAAACAAGAACAATCTTTTTACTAATGGCTAGTATTGATGAATCTAAGCCAGCCTAATTTTTACAACAGTGTTACTTTCTGATATTACTCAATTGTTATTTGTAGGTTGGACCAATGATTATAGTAGATAGTGATAGCATAAATTACATTGGGGGGGGATGTTTTCTCCCCCTCCCCTCCTTCCAAGCATATTCAGAATAATTATAGTAACATATCATTGTTTAAACTGATCAGCGCTTTCAGTTAGGAAAATGCATTTAGGTTGTTGTTCTGACAGATGTTATCATTTTCTGGAAAGATCTTCCAGATTGTTAATGAATGGCCAAGCAAGTACATAGTTAGTTAGTTAATAATCCCATTTAATTGTCACAGTGAAATAGAGCAAGCACATAATTTTCTGCTATTTCAATTCTGTGGACACCATAAGAATGATAAATTGTGACAGAGCCTTATAGAGAATGCTGATTTGTGAAAGTCATTGATTATAATAAACTTTCTTCCCTTCCCTTTTCCTTCTCAAACAGGTGGTTCACTAACATATTTTCCTCCTTCAACAGGAAATGGATGGATGGACTTAGCTAGCTAGAGATAAATTTTACCTGGCAATGATTACCAGTTAATATGCATTTTCAAGTCATTAGTAGCCTAATGTTTTTTCTGTGGGCAATCATATTCACTGTGGATTGGGAAAGTGTATATTTTCCTGAATGTGACTAGCTGATTCCACAACTGAAAACCATCTGGCTAAAAACTGCTTTTTGTGACATATATGTGATATGCTATAAAAAAAGATTATGGATGGACACATTGGGCAGTTAATCATGCTAACAAAATGGGAATGATTCTATCCCTATTTTGTGATGAATAACTTATTGGTTAAAACTCCCAGCATTTCTCATGATGTCACTTCTGTTAAAAAGATTTAAATCCGCTGACCCACCAGAAATCAATATAGTGGCTACGGTGGTGATATGAATTACTGGTGTGTGTACAGCTGGATGGGGTTAGAAAGAAGTGCTTGTGATGATTAGATTTAAATAAATTTAAATTACTATAGAAATGATAATAGTTTAAAATTAAAAGGATGGGGAAAAATTGGAAATGCATTTGAGAATTTGTAAAATTTCTTCAGGACAAAATAATACCTTGCTGTTTCAACAGTAGTGTTACTAGTTACTAGAAATATTAGTTAAGCTACTTCTGTAGGCATGAAGCAGGCATTGAGAACCCTGGCATCCTACTGTAATGAGGAACAATTTATAATCAGTTATGATAAATCCAAAGTTTTAGGTTTTTTCCTAACAAAAGACAAAAGCACAAATGGACAATTGGTTCCCATGAATTAGAGCAGGTCAGATATTTAATATTTGGGCATAGCATTTCAGGCCTCCAGGACATTAACAACCCAGGAAAATTATGCCACTTCTACTGCTCAAAAGAACACACAAACAATAATTAAATTTTATAGGCAACAGTGCATATTACATTCCAGCAGCGGTTAAATTGTTTACAGCTAAAACAATTACCCAACTGGGATACAACTTGACCCATACACATATCCGAGCATTTATGAAGGCATTGAAATTTTTTTAGGATTTTGTTCAGTCTCCCAGTACTGTACTGAGGCTTGAAGCTAATGTACTAAGTATTAAGAGTCAGGCCTGGTGTAGGATTCTGGTCTCAGTATTTAGAATCAAGTTGGATCCTACAGCTACCAATCTCATTGGCCCTGTATCTATAAAGCAGAACTTTGAAGTTGTGCTTATCCTGAATCTTTAAGCCAATTAACCCCGAGAAGTAGAAAGAATTGGGGACAGTGATCATCAAAATATCACTAGTGAGTGCCCTTGGAATTCTATCACCAATTATTGGAAAGACCCAAGCTTTTTACTTCAGGGTATCTATACAATCAGAAGTTAGTTCCTTCTCTTTCTTTTCATTTTTCTTTTCATTTTTTAGTTTTGGCTTTGTTTTCTCTCTCTCTTTTCCTCTTTCTTTGCTTTACATTAATTCTTGTTAGGTTTTATCTGCTGTTGAAAATTCTCAATAAAATATATATGAAAAAACAAAGGGAGTATTATAAAATATTGCCTTGGGACAAGATTAGGCTATTCATTTCCACTCTAGTACAGAAACCATTTCTCATATAATGAAAACAAGAATAGCATGGGTTTTGTTTAGAAAAATAAAATATGTTCAACAACAGAGGTTACCATAGCTACTCCAAAATTTTCCATGGCTAATAAGGTGCATAAGATAAAGTATTCAAAACAAATAAAATGTTAAGTGGATGCAAGTAATTCTATGATTTAGTGTTAATCTAATAGTAAAATACAGCTTGAAAGATATCTGCTTATGGTTTAACTTTTTTTTAAATAAAACCAACCCTGGAAGCATTCAAATTATTTTATTATAAAGGCATTAAGACAAGTATATGGCATTTCTGATTCTCAAATGTGTTAAATTATAATTCCCTGCAGCCCCAATCAGAATAGTAATGGAAATGAATATTGGAAGCTACAGTTATCAACATCCGGAGGCCATAGATTTCCCATCAGTTACTTAGTTACACACAGATGGAAAGCAGTTTTGTAACTTACACCAGTGGGGAATTTTATCATTGTAAATTTGTACAGTGATAAAATCGTGACCATAATTATTGTTAGTTTGAGAAGACATAGGATTACAGAAATGTTGGACCATTTTAAAAGTCGATTTTAATATAGGTTTACTGATTCAAATGACAAGTATAACATATTTAGAAATCCAAGTGGGATGTTTTGGGAGCTCATGGAATATATTCTGATTAAATAACACAATAGACACAATTTCCTGTGTTCTATTTTATATTCTGTTTCTGTAGATGTACCGTAATTACATCAAGAATAAAACGTCTTCTGATTTGAACAGAAATCCTTTGCATTTCTGCATTGTAGGATTTTTCCCTTTAAAAAAATTAAATGCCCATAGGAATGTTATGTATTCAAAAATAATTTCAATATATATTCATAAATTGAAATTTAACTTGACTGTTTTCTACTTTTATCATGATCTGAATTTAAGAAAAAAATTGACTTTCTTTTTTCATTTGCAACAAAAAATATTTAAAAACAGGTAACAAAAGACTTGAAGCAATATGATAATAAAATAATAGAATGCAAGTTTGAAAACAACAGCTGGGTCTTTATGAGACAAAGGATAGACAAAAGTTTTCCCAATGCTTACAGTACAGCAATGGGTAAGTGCAATCAATTGGTTCTGTATCTGCATTTTGTTATTAAACTTTAGCCAGTAAAAATAACCTTCTTTTTTTTTTTTTTTTGCAAAGACTCTTAAGACTCATAATTTGAGTTCTTTTGGCTTCAATAAAAATTGGAGTTCAGAACTGCAGTTTGACTCATGCATATTTAAAAATGAGACTTGGACTGGCATGGAGTGTTCATATCAAGTGGTCTTCTCTTGTCTGGCACTTTCAGTCATATTCAAATTAAGACAGATACTACTCAGTGAAAACTAATGTGTAAAGCATGGGAAATAAAAGATTAAACTTATGAAAAATAATTGTTTATGTGGTACATTTGAATTTTCCTACTATTATTAAAAATAATCTACTAAAAATATAAGACAATAAGATTCATCCTAAGGCAAATGCTTAAAAATCATTACAAATTATTACTGTCGTTGTTGAATAGATTGAGCTAAAATGCATTTTAACTCTATACACTTCATGTGCTAAAAATTTATTTTGAAAAATTCAAAGGAAAAATACTATTGGTAAGTTGTAATAAAAGTTACAAAAAATATTTTAAGTTCCAAAAAATATTTAAGTACCAAGTGATAGTAACTTTTATTAACGTCACTATTTATGCATAAAACCCATGGTTACATGCTGTTAAGGATTCCATATTTGTACAGTTTAGGTGTCAATATTTTCCACAAAAACATGAAATTACTTAAAATATATACTTTGCCCCAAATAATATGTTGCTTGCAAATGTCTAAGCATAATACACTTACAATTAATAGAAAATATTTAAATGTGTTTAAAATTTGTTTTAATTGCTTCTTAACAGTAATAAGTTAACCTTTTAGACCAATGTTTCCAAAAATACTATATCAAAATTTATTACATAGTTACAAGACACATACCAGGCTGTTTATTACAGGATTCAGTACAGTATAGTGCAGATGATGCTAAGCTGGCAGGAATAATCAACACCCCAGAAGACAAACTCAGGATCCAAAAAGATTTGACAGTCTTGAACAATGGACCCTATCAAGGTTTTATACCTAGGCAGGAAAAAAACCAAATATACAAGTACAGATTTGTGAAACCTGGCTCAAAAACAGTAACTTTGAGGGGGACCTTGGAGTCCTCTGGACAATTCATCAAACATGAACTAGCAGTGTGTGGGAACAGCCAAAAAAGCTAATACAATAAGTGATTGTATAAACAAGAGGCCCAAAATCACATGAAGTATTAGTACTGCTTTATAAAGCCTTAGTAAGGCCATATCTGGAATATTGCATTCAGCTTTGATCACCACATTACAAAAAAGATGTTGAGACTTTGGATAAAAAGTGGGAAGAATAGCAACTAAGATGATTAAAGGCCTGGAGACAAAAACATGAAGAACGATTGCAGGATTTGGGTATGGCCAGTTTAGAGAAAAGAAGGTCTAGGGATGACATGACAGCAATATTCCACTATTTGAGGAGGTGCCAGAAAGAAGAGAGGGTTAACTTAGTCTCCAAAGCAGCAGAGGGCAGGACAAGAAACAATGGATGGAAACTAATCAAGGAAAGAAGCAGCCTGGAATTAAGAAGAAACTTCCAAAGAACCAAGACAATAAACACATAGACCAGCTTGCCTTCAGAAGTTGTAAGTGCTTCATCACTGGAGATTTTTAAGAAAAGAGTGGACAACCACCTATCTGAAATGATAGAAGTCTCAGAGACTGGAGGAAAAAACATCAAAATTCCTGGTTTTGGGGATCTGAGGAGTTTTAGGTTTCGTTGGTAGAAATTGACCTTTATAGGAACATTGTGATGGGAAGCTTCTTCTTTTGAACTAGTTGAACATGGTTGCATATGGATAAAACTTTCTTTGAGTTTCACTGCATGGATTATGTTGTCATGATACTCATAAAAGTTTGCAAGGCAGTTGGTTTGGATCCACTGGATTTTGACAATCTCCATTCTCTGTTAGTGCAACTGTGAATACATGTGTTTTCTTGCTCTTCTCCATCTCACAATGTGTTATTTGCCTTCCAGCTGTATGCAACAGTATACAACATCCAGTAACAAAGGAATTCCTTTTTGAATTCATTCAAAAATGTATGGCAGCAACTCCAGGACATCCACGTAAACATCATCTAGATCCTGACACTGAACTCATGCCACCACCACCACCTAAAAGGCCTCGCCTGTCATCATAACATATCTCTTCTGACCAAGAAAATAGTAGAATTGTTTAGAATTCTACAAGACAATATGTTTGGTGTAAATATTCTGTAAATACTTAAGTGCATTTTTTTTGGAATGCCGTATCAGGAACTAAGATTTGTTTTCTACTTGACAAGTTGAACATTGTTTCTAAGTTTGAAAAATATTAATCTAAAGAGTTAGATTAAAAAGATATGGAATCAGTGGAAAGCTATTGTTTGGTAGGTAACTTTCAAATTTAATATTTTATACCAGCAATTAGGAACTGTGAAGCCATGATAAAAATGTTTCCCCCTTTTTAAAAACAACAACAACAACAAAAGTATTTCAGTGAGTGTGTGAAACTTATTGCCTGGTTTCATTTAGTTTAGTTCTTAGGGTCTTGTTTTAAAAATAATTGCAAATGGTATTGTAATGTTCTTCTTAAATAAAAGTTTACCAGGTTTCACTATTTTTTTATATTAAAGACATTACAAGGTATTATATAAAAATTGTATTGGATGTGCACTGAGTGTTTTTTTTTTCATCTTGAACTAAACATTTCCTGAATCTGTTTTAAAACTGGATTCTGCATCATTACCAAACACAAACAGTCCTTGATATAAAAAACTATTTTCCATTTCTGTGCAAATAAATACAAGTTATACCAAAAAAGTATATAATTTGAGTTTCATGAAGATTAGCCATTTTAACAATATAAGTTTCTAGAATATGGTAGAAGAAAAACCAGAGAATATGTTGGTATATAAAAGTGGCATTTAATCTCAATTCCAGGAAGAATGGCTTTTAGAACAGTTAATATAAAAGGAAATATTTTCATGGAAGAAGTTAGAATGATAAGCTTAGTTCAGTTTAGTTTTCAAAGCAAGAGTCAGTTTAGCTGATCGCCAACATCTTTCACAATCCGTTTTTTTTAATATTCTAGTTTAAAATAAATCATAAGTTGCAGGACAACTATGTTTTATTCTACACCCTAAAGCATTTCATTGATATGGAGAACAAAGATGTGTTTAAAATAGATAAATATTTGTAAGGGTAGACATTTTCACAAGTTGATTGTAAAAGAAACCATCTAGCATTTTAACAGTATTTGTGTATAGATCACAACTATTTAATCAACCTTTGATCTTTGTTAGTAATATGGTGGTAGCCAAATAGAATATATTAGAAACATTTACTGTTTATATTTTTAAAGTTTAATAGTTTTCTTGAGCCTAATTTATGGAGAACAATTTGTGCTTTGTTCAATGCCCATTTTGGAGTCTACAAAAATATTTATCTTTCAGGCATTGAAGAAAAATGTGGTTGTTTTATGCAATTAAAATGCTAAATACATTGTTTTGGTGAGGAATGAGCTGAGATTGGTGGAGGATACTAAAAACAATGAAAAGCTTATCTAGATATATTCAAAATAAAAGGAATATATCAGTATACTAAATGCTGAATAAAAACAACAGAATGCTAATATGTAGGAAAAATTGGAACTACACAACTCCTATTTGGAGCAATCTGTTTTGAGAAAATGAAATATGTTCCATCAGGCAATTTGAACAGGAAGATGAAAGTTCCTAAAATTGCTTATTTAGTTTGAATTAGATTCAATTTCCAGACTACATAAATCCTAGTGCCCTTCCTGTCTTAAGGTACTGAAGGATGAGTTGATCAAACCTGCATGCTATTTATTGTCTATGAAAAATCTTGGCCCTGTCTTTAAAAAGTTATGGGCAGGGAATTACAGGCAAGCCCGTTTACCACTAATACCTGCAAAAAAACCAGGACAGATCACACCTCTAACCTTGAAAACCCTGCAGTGATTTTCAGTAGTCAGCCGGATAAAGGAAAAACAAAACTTAGGCAGTCAAATTTTACTTCATTTTTGGGATGGGGAAATGGAGTTGAGGGCTGCTATAGTTAGCAATGAGAAAAATCGAGTAAAATCTGCAGGGACTCTTGGATGGGGTAACTTCCTTAACAAGTCAGCAGTGCTGCAGACAAATTGAAACTGAAATTCAATTAAGGCCCTTGAGGCCTGTTCTGTTCAACATTTTTGTATTAAATTCTTGAATGAAGAAGTAGAAAGAATGCTTATCATTTTTATAAAAGACACAAAATTGGATAGGATACCGAATACTTGGGAAGGCGAAAATTCAAAGTGCTATTGATACGTTAGGAAAAAATGGGATGAAAGGAATAGGATGAATTATAACAGAAATAATGCAAATATATATGTTTAGGAAGCAAAGATCAAATTCACAGGTATTAAACAGGAGATAACAGTCTTGGCAATAGTATTTGGGAAAATCTTAGAATTATATTTGTTTACAATACAAATCACAGAGTGGTGGCTACAGAAAAGGCAAAGGTAATTTTAAAACTGCTTAAATCATTAGAAATAATATTTTTACTTATCTTTGCAATGGGCAGATCCCACCATGCATACTTCATCTCCTTTTGTGCATATATAGGTAGGCCTCAACTTATAACCACAACTGAGCCCGTAATTTATGTTATTTCTTAAGTGAGTTTGCTCCATTTTACGACTTTTCTCACCACATTTGTTAAGTGAATCACTGCAGTTCTTAAATTAGTAACACGGTTGTTAAATGAATCTGGTTTCCCCATTGACTTTGCTTGTCAGAAGGATCATATGAGTCTGGGATACTGAAACCATCATAAATGGGAATCAGTTGTCAAGCATACAAATATAAATCATGCGACCACGGGGATTCTGCAACAGTCAGAAGTGTGAAAAATGGTCATAAGTCACTTTTTTCAGTGCTGTTGTAACTTTGAACAGTCACTAAACAAACTGTTGTATATTGAAGACTAAGTGTACTTTAACAACGATTCTGACAGATTGGAACAAACTCAGAGTAGAGCCATCAGGATGAACAAAAGAGCTATCGGAGAACAAAAAACTAAAAGAGAGCTTGAAGAAATTGGAAATGTGTTACTCCAAGAAGTGAAAATGGGGTGGAAATATAATAACATTTTCCTTTTTCTTTTTTTTATTAATAATGTTTATTGAAAGTTTCAAAAAAATATTTTAAAAAAGAAACATGTTCTCACATTTTTGCAACATTTTCATAGTAGTGTACATTTCTATTAGTGTCAATTAAAGTCATTTGTTACAAGTAAATGTATAACTTGTTTCTTAAATCTTTACTTTTTATGTTATTATTACAATTATAATACAATATTTATTTAATTATATTACTTTACATATATACATAACTATATATACATTTATCCTAATTTCCATTTTCCCTTGTTTGTTTAATCAGTTTCACTAGACATCTTTACTTCCTTTTTATACAACCATTTGTACCATATATTCCAAATTGTAAAAAACTCCCCCTCTTCCTTATTTTTTAATAACGTGGTTAGTCTAACCATTTCTGCATATTGGTGGATTTTATTAGCTATTGCCAGGTCCATGGGTATCATTGCTGAGTTCCAGTTTTGGGAAAAGACTATCCTTGTCGCTGTAATTATATGTGATATCAGATGCTGGTGGTTTTTGCTCCATGTCAGTTCTGTCATTCCAAGTAGAAAGGTCTCTGGGTTGAATTTAATTTCTAGTTTTGTCATCTCTTCTAACCATGTCTGTATCTTAGACCAGTACTTTTGGGCTTTAAGACATTTCCACCACATGTGAAAATTAGTTCCCTGGCTAAAGTTACACTTCCAACATTTGGGGGACGTATTAGGGAACATCTTAGCAAGTCTTGCTGGTGGGAGGTGCCAGCGATAAAACATTTTATAAATATTTTTTTTTATATGAGACTGATAACATTAATTTATAGTTAGTTTGCCAAATTCGTTCCCATTGTTCTAATTCAATATTGTAGCCACAATTTTTAGTCCATGTTATCATGCTCTCCTTAACCATTTCTTCTTCCATTTTGAATTTCAATAAACAATTGTACATTTTGGGGAAATATAATAACATTTTTCAAATACCTAGAAAAATGCTACATAGGAAAAGATAAAAATCGGTCTTCTACTACCTCAGAATGCACAATACAAAGTAGAGGTTTTAAGTTACAAGAAGGTAGATTCCAGTTGAACCTAACAGTAAAAGATGTTTGACAATAGAACTATAGGCCCCCCTTTCATAGGCAAAAGCTAGAGAGCCGGCAGACATTTTAGAATGGATTCATTTATTGAGCAGGGGATTGAACTTGGTGACCAGATTGGCTCCTTCAACTCTTTAGAATAGAAGATCAAGGTCAAATTGCATGGCTTTTCTCCAGTGATCATTTAGTAGACATGAAAAGCTAACTACAGTTAATATAAAGTAGTATCTTTGAGCTCCTACTTGTCCAGGCAGTTTTCTTAGCAGCAGCACAAAATTAGTTGGATTCCCTACAAGGGAAAGCTCTGGTAATTAAAAAGTTGGCTGTGTCTAAACTCTCCTCCCCTCTCCTCTCCTCTCCTCTCCTCATGTATAATCAATTCAAACTTTTTATGTGTCACATGGACACAGACAAGAGCACCACAGAACATTGCAACATGCTAGTAAAGGCCAAGTGCTATTTTTGGTATAACATTGTATGCAGGTACAGTGTTCCAATTGTACCTTCAATTACATATTGAATGTAATCTTCAGTTAAATATTAGTTAATTTGATGTCTTGAAAAAGTGGACAATTGATTCAGATGGCACTGTAATTCAATTTCTAGGAGCCACATCATGACTTTTTAGCTGGAACCAGCAAAGGCTACATAAAATAGTGAGGGACAGGCCACTTGAAATAATTTATTACTTTAGGGACTTCTGCCAAGAAGACTGAAAAGTGCTGCAGCCAAACTGGAAGATAAATGAATGTCGGTCAATAATTAAATATTATCTTGCTCTTGTTTCTCCTCTTAATTAGTCCAGAGTCTTGCCTAAGAGTCCCATTAAAACACATACAGGAATGCCAATTACTGTACAGCAGTAAGAAACTTTGATTACTCAGATTCAAGCAGTCTGGAATATGAGTCAAGGAATACCTCAAGTAATAATTTTGAAGCCTCTTCCTGGAAGAATGTTACAGCTAATAGACAAATATCTAATGAATAATGAAATCATAAACTTCCTAAATTAATGTTTTGACCAAGTTGGGTTCATAAACAGCATGAATGCCCCTTCTTCCATATAACCCCAAGATATTTACTGTGATCAATGATTCATCTAAAGTTTTTAGGTTTGTTGGGGGGGAAAAAGTCTTGTTTTGGGGAGTTATTAATAATCAAGTACTTCTCATGAAAGTATTGGATCAAGACAATGATTATTCTCTAGTCATACATGTATTAAAGATAGAATGACAGTGACATCTGCATAAGGCAGTCTTGGGAAATGTCTATTCTTCAATTTGGAATCAAAAAGCAAATAGATACATTAACTACTGTATTAGAAAATCAGTTGATATTAACAACTGTAGGGAATGAAATGCCTCCCAAAATTGAGGCAGATGGCAAAGCCTCAACAAGCTTTAATTCTCTAGATTGCAAACATTTCATCTGTGCAGTAAATTTTGGAATACTGGGGGAAAATCTACAGACTTGGGTGGACAGCCATAGTGAGTACTACAATTAAGTTGTTTATTCAATAATTGAGGATTAGCATTACAGGTTGAAGGGCAATAAGTATGCTTCAGATTCTATATTTCCTGTTGAAATCTGAGATTATTCTGGACATTTCTGTGATTTCCTCAATAGAATGTTCAATCAGTTATTATTACCTTTATTGTCAGAGTACAACATGTGTACAATGAGATTGTCTGAGCCTCCCTTCGTGCACCACCACTCCAACACAACTCACAGTGAGGACAGCCCAATATTATTACACTATGTGACCTTGTTGCACAACGCGTTGGACCTGCAAGTCTATCATACTATGCTGACATGAAGTTATTTTCCGTTCAGAAATCTGGCAGCCCATGGGTAGAAACTGTTCTTCAACCTGTTGGTGCAACTGGCTATGCTTCTATATCTCCTACCCAATGGGAAAACAAGTTTGAAATAGGCAATATATCCATAGGTTACTCAAATAATCTGGATTAATAATAGAGGTAAGTAATTGTGTCAAAATTTCAACCAGACATAGAATAGCTTTATGGAAATTGCTGCTTTAAAAGCTTGGGTAGAATTACATACTTCCCTCCCAGATCTTTCAACAAGATGAATCAAATCAGCTGTTACAGCTTGCTCCAGATGGAAGAAATTGACATTTAGGGCATATACATTATAGCCGTTGGGTTCTGTATTTGCAACTTTTTGTTAATGAGGAAGCAGTGAAGGTTGTGCTTCTTGAACTGTGTATCTTTGCTGGTCGATCTCTAAATGGTATATTGTTGCTTTCTTGGATTTGCATTGGGCTCTATCATGAATTTTTACAATACTTGTTGGGGTCTGCAACCTATCTGCAGGTTTACTCCCCGTTTTGTTATTTAATGTAGTATATAATATTCTGTTTTGGAGTGTTTTTTAAGATTTTTTTATTTGGAATTATGCATTTTAGTGACTTTGTGGCAGATTCAGTGGGTACCAGCATGCTTTTTATTGCTTCCAATCTAGTATTATTAAATTTTGCTCAATCTCAGTGAGAATTTTAAATAACCAGATTAACTCCATCTCTATTAACTAATCTATTTTCTCTTTGATTGAATGGGCACCTCTCTTTTGTGTTTGATTGAACAATGTTTATTATCTTTAGGCCTAGGGAGGGGTTGAACTTTATGCCTTTTTTGAGGCTGCTGACAAAAGAAATATATACACCAGACTTTTCCTGCTTGCTAATCTTCCACTGCAATCTTAGTCTGATTTCCAGGAGGGTGCAAATAGAATCCTTGAAAACCTGTGTGTGTGTGTGTGTGTGTGTGTGTGTAATATTTTACCAATTGCAGTATCACTCTGTTCAGCTGTGATGTGCCTACTGGTTGAGAGCTTTCCCTCTTCTGATGATAATCCAAATTATCTTTAAAAGAGTTTATTTTCTACTTTGTTTCTATCTGCCTATTGCTCCTGACATTGTGTGTAATTGTATGATTACAGATCCATTTTGTTGCATCAAATGTTGTCTCATCTTTGATCACATATAAATAAGTATGAGATGATCGCGATGATAATGCATTGAATTCAAAAGTTAGTGACTAGTATGAAAAAAAAGTTGGACTTTTTTTTAAGTACAAGAGAGTGTCTTTGAGGCCACCTGCACCCAGTGTTTATCTACCCCTCCATTTATTTATTCCACTGATTTTTCAAGCAGGTTCAGTGTTCAACATAGGCTGGGAAAACAGAATAGCAAGCAATACGGTGAAATAATCTTTGCTCTGCAAGGATAGTGGTAAGAAACTGAGCATCTTACCTGGCTACAGTCCATAGCCACAGAATATATTTCAAATAGGAATTTGCATTGATAGAGTTCATTTTCAGACACTAAAAGACACTAAAGACAACTGACAGATTCCAGCTAATAAAAATTGCTGCCCAGCAGACAAAATGAGAAATGAATTAAGCTGACTCCTTAAAGAAAATGATTAAAAAGGGGCCATTCCTGCTAATGACTAGTCATGGTGCCTTATATAGAGACAAAAAGGCAACCAAGCATTTCTATGTATATTTCAGACCACCTGACTAGTGGCAATAAAAACATTAGCGATCTTTAGAAATCTTTATGAAAGGACCTACATCTATCTTCAAAAGCCCTTCAGAAGCAAACAAAAAGGGAATGAGCAGTGGAGAATAGTTTCTAGGCTATGATTCTCAGTGCATATAACTTAGTTATATATTTTAGAGAGAGAACTCTTAGCCTTCCTACCTATGAGTTTTTTTACATTTCATTTTTCTCTTCTATATTGTGTTTGACATACTTGCCTATTTGCAACAGCTACATTAAGTATCAAGGGTCTGTTAATAATACATGAATAAACAAGTTGGAAATAGGCAACTCTTTCTAAAGCTATGTCTGAGAATGAAATGCTTGCCACACAGCCAATTACATCTAAAGCACAATCAGATAACAGATAATCAGAGTTGGAAGGGATCTTGTAGGTCCTCTAGTCCAACCCCCTGCCCTAGCAGGAGACTTCTGAGGGCAAGCTGCTCCATTGGTTGGTTGTTCTCACTGTCAGAAAGTTTCTCCTTATTTCCAGGTTGAATCTCTCCTTGATCAGTTTTCATTCATTATTCCTTGTCTGGCCTTTGGGTTCTTTAGAAAATAACTTGACCCCTTCCTCTCTGTGGCAGCCCCTCAGATATTGGAAGACTGCTATCATGTCTCCCCTGGTCCTTCTCTTCACCAGACTAGCCATGCCCCAGGTTCCTGTAACCGTTCTTCATATGTTTTAGTCTCCAGTCCCCTAATCATCCAGGTTCTCTACTTTTTCTGGAGTCTCAACATCTTTTTATAGTGTTGTGACCAAAGCTGAATGCAGTACTCTAGGTGTGGTCTTACTAAGGCTTTATAGAGTGGCATTAGTGCCTCCCTTGATCTTGACTGTATCCCTCTGTTAATGCAATTTAGGATTGCATTAGCTTTTTGGGCAGTGGCTACACACTGCTGGCTCATATTTAACTGGTTGTCCACTAAGTCTCTAAGATCCCTCTCACAGTTACTGCTATTGAGCCTGGTTTCACCCAGTCTATATGTGTACTTTTGGTTTTTCTTGCCTAAGCCTAGGACTTTACTTTTCTCTATATTGAATTTCATTTTATTAGGTATGACCCAGTGTTCTAGTCTGTCAAGTTCCATCATGGAAGGTCCCACAGAAGCAGATCACTCAGAAAGGAAATATGAAACAGCTTTTTCCAAATTTAACACAACATAGAAAATAAGCTCTATTTTTACCTATTGGACTAAAGTACAGCAGAGAAAGAGATAAACTAGCAGTCTATGGTGCAGGGGGGGTGAACTGAAGAAATAGTGGGTGCAGCTGCACAATTGAAGCTCTGCCCCCTTTCAGTGTACTTCACACAAACATAAAAATGAACTGAACCTTTGTACAATTGTACCTGCCATCTTGACTTTTTTTAAAAACCCACTTCCTGTAGACACCCCAGGTCTTTAAAAGAGCTGCCTAGCCTCTCTTGATTATTTCATTTTAGTTCAACTCAATCATACAAATGGCTTGAGAGTCTAAAAGACATGAATGTTAGTTTGAAAGACATGAATAACTCAAGCAGTGAATTACTGGTTCCTTTTATGTAATAATGAAATAAACTAGGAACAGCTTGATTAGCTAACCTTAGCATTCACTAGTGAATATGAATCTTAGGATTAGAGGTATTGAATATATAAATGTCGAGAACAGTAGAAAAAAATAATAGGAATGTGGAGGATTTTCTAATCAATGTTACTCTGAGTAGTACCTAGAGTATTTGGAGGCCTAGAGCAGAGTTCCCCAACCTTTTTGGGCTGGTGGACTAGAGTTGGGGAAAGAGGGAAAAGGGGATTTTTTTTGGAAGGGCAGGCGCATGCATGCATTCGTGCCTGTGTCTGCGCAAACACCCAATGTTCATGAGAGTGGAGCTGCGAGTGCCCATAACAACACTCGAACGAGTTTGGCTGTGATGCTTGCAGCAACGCTCATATTAGTGGGGCACACAAGCAGGACAGCAAATGCTTGCGACGCTCGTGGTGATGCTCGTTTGAGTAGGGCTATTACGTGGACTGGTGGCCAAAAGGCCGCAGCCCACAGATTGGGGGACTCCTGGCCTAGAGGATGGTGAGTGGTTTCAATCTCTCCTGTGTTTTGCTGCTTAACATTACTGGTGTTAAGGAGCAAAACAGCAAGACAGATTGAAACCACTCACCATCCTCTAGGCCAGGAGTCCAGGGAAAAATAAAAATAAAAAGGCAGATGATTTGTAAAAGATCCATGATTGACCTGGCGTTTCCTTTGCTGTGTGAAATGCTGAGAGGCCTCATGCACATCCTGTGGTTTCTTTGTCTTAGTCGATTCACTTGTGTGTTTTTACACACACATTCTTTCACACACACTTGTACAGGGTGTAGTTTTTGTTGCAAGTTGTGCAAACATATTTAAAGATAGCTCTCCAATTAAACAAAAAATCCAATTATTGAAAACTACCTCCTGTCTGAGAGGGGAGAGGAGCTGCATAGGCAACAGAGAGCAGGACAAGGTGATGGAGTTAGATTCTGGCATGGCTGTAGTCAAATTGTTACATTCAAGTCTGTGCCAAATCCTTGGCTAGATCAACCCAATTTGAAGGAGCACAATACAGTACAGCAAAAGGGAGTCTTGTTTAAGTTATCTTGGTATCAGTACAGACTTTGGCATGTGTTTCTTCCTTCCCAGACAAATGTAATATGCTCAGTCCAACTTAATAGTGCTTTTTCCTCACTTTATAGTTGCAATTTCATTGGTTAGTTTGATCTGAGAGAAAGTGACCAGCTAATAAACCTTCATGGTTGAGGGTGGACTTAAACCTGAATTTCCCCAGGATCTGTCCAGCACACCTTGACCTTTTTACCATGCTGGCTATTATATCCATTTCCTTTCATATTGTTCCCAAATGTTGAAGAATTATATATTGCAACTGTTCTTTTCTAATCTGAAAATCTAATCAGGAATCTACAAATGAAATTGAGAACTTTGGTTGGCAGAATAATAATAGTGTAAAATTCTTCTGAAGAGAATATTTATGCTCTGTGGATTTATAGAGCATTGACTTCTGGGAGGATGAAAATACAAATTAAACATTTAAATATGAATTACAGGCAAATAGATATGGAAAGGGGTATAGATATTAGAAGTCAGAAGCAATGACACAAATAATTTATTATATACATAAATACATGTAAATGTATGTATATGAAAGTTATTTTATTTTATTATTTTAAATTTGTAATATTTTCTGGCATTGTTTAATATTTCAGAATATGTAAGATAGATCTTGTTTAAAGATTATTGCACTGGTACAAAAATCCATCTTTATAGAAAAGCAATTTAGAAATAGCAATTTTATTTAGCAAAAAATATATTTCAGTCCTTGGAATGTGGGCTGCAATAAGATTAACTTTTAAATATAGCGGATGGAGAAAGGAAAGGCAATTATAGAAGATAGTAAGCTTGAAGTTTCTGTATTTCAGATTATATATTTCTCTGAGCAGGGAATAATATTTTTATTATGTACTTAAAACTAACTGCAGTGCAGACACACTATAAAACAATCCTTGCTATAATAGCATATTACAGTCAATTATGTGGTCCCAGATATAAATTTGGAGCTAATTCTGGGATTATGCCTGCAATCCTTCCGAAGTTTGAAAAAAGAATGTTCCTGGTTTTATAGAATTGATTCCCTCAAAGTTGCTGTCTGCTCTTCCATGAATGGTGACCAGGGTCAGGGAGCTGCAAGAGGTCCCTTATGGGCCATCCAATATGAAAAATGGTCATTCTACCGCTTGTGATCTGCTTACACTTTTGCTTATATCATTAGCAAAAAATATACAAGTATATGAACTGCTCACACATTGTGTTGGGAAATTGCCAGTAGGCTGGAGGGAGGGGTCAAGGAAGGGCCTAGCTTGGATTTGTTGCACAGCCAAAAATGGCATAAGCATGACCTTCCCCCAATCCATGAAGCCTTAGCTCAGAGGTGGTATTCAGCGGGTTCTGACCAGTTCTGGAGAACTGGTAGAGGAAATTTTGAGTACTTCGGAGAACCGGGAAACTAAGCCAGTCCCACAGACGCCAGTCCCGGGAAACCAAGCCATGCCCACAGAACCGGTAGTAAAAAAAATTGAATCCCACCACTGCCTTACCTGGTCGATTCTTATAACATAGGTGACAAAAAATAAAGTTACAGTTTGAGACTATTCACGAATGGTTCTGGTTGCTTGAGTCATTGGGATAACAGGAACTTCCTATTAATCTATTCAACTAACGACTGAGTAAACAAGTACTTTCCTCCTCAACCTTTCAAAATGTGCTCCCTCTAATAGTCTCTGCCAATGTCTCCTGAAGCTGCTGCTGGTTGTAAGTCTTTAATTTGCTTTATTCCTCTCTTTGTTAGCATCTTTTCCCTCTTGAGTTAGAACACCAAAGTGCTTCTTATCTTGTTCTCACAGGCAAACTTCCAACTTCACATTATATTGATTTTGCTGCTAGACATTACTCTGGGACCCTTATGTCTTCTATTCCTCTTGCTCACTAGGAATCTCTCTGCCACTAGGGAAGGGCCTCCCTGCTTCTTCCTGTGATTTTTTTTTCTCTTGCCTTTTCTCTCCCCCTTTTTCCATCCCAAAGTATGTTTCTCAGCATTCTCTTTGCCGTCTCCCAAACTGTCTTTTTTTATTCTGTCCTCTTTCTATTGCATGATTTTAGAACTGGTTAAACTATAACTTACTGTCAGTATCCCTGCAGTAAAATTCTCCAATTTCTGTTTACCTGTTACCCATCTTGTTTGATGTGCCCTACAATGTACCAATTGAGTTTATAATTTTAATGGTTCCATTTCTCCACAAACCACTGGGTTGCACTTATAATAACTCACATTCAATAAAGGGTTTCTAAACTAAAAGGTCCATGACATAAACTGATATTAATCTCTATGGATTAAAAAAAGGTAAATGTTTATTTGTTTATTTTTAAAGCCACTGTACAGAAGCCCATGATAAAGTACTTTAGTACTTTAGTACATTTTAGAAACATTTTAAATGTTCAGATTCCAAGCATAATTTTGGTGGAACTCTATTCCGAAGAACCCCTATATGGAGTATGATATCTCAGTCCAATCAATTCGTACTGTTTGCACTAATTTCCAATGGTGTAACAAATGACAACAGCGATAGCACTTAGACTTATATACCACTTCATAGTGCTTTACAGTCCTCTCTGAGAGGTTTACAGAGTCAGCATATTGCCCCCAACAATCTGGCTCCTCATTTTGCCCACCTCAGAAGGATGGAAGGCTGAGTCAGCCTTGAGCCTGGTGAGATTTGAACTGCCAAATTGCAGTCAGCTGACAGTCAGCAGAAGTAGCCTGCAGTACTGCATTCTAACCACTGTGCCACCATGGCTTATAACTAGAAGTAGCTGCAAAAAAGTGTCAGCTTTGTAGCACTTAGCGGAAGTGGATTGATTATCTAGATTCTTTTCAGTTTGGTTTCAGGACCTGACACGGGACAGAGATGGCACTTCTGGATGATCTGTTTTGAGACTTAGATGAAGATAGTGCGCCCTTTGTCATTTTGGATCTCCCAGCAGTTATCAATGCTACCGACTCTTGGGTTTTACTAGAATATGTATAAGAGTTGGCGATTGGAAAATCTGTTCTGTTCCTTCCTTAAGGGATAGTTTCAAATAGTTGGGGTAGGGGAGGGAGGAAAAGTGATTTTTATGGCTTTTGATGTGTGGAATTTCAGAGGGGGTGGTACTATCTTCCCTGCTTTTAAACATTTATATGGAACCACGAGTTAAGTTCATCTTTTGATTTGGGGTGCAGAATCACCAATATGATGCCTTTCAAAGTTTACTTTATACCTTGAGTTATAGGGAAATGCTGTGGATGTCCTTAGAGCTTGGAGGCTGTTAAGGGTCTGGATGGAAAGGAACAGATAACCAAACCCAAATAAGATGGAGTTACTGTCTGTACATTGAAGTTCTCTGTTGAGTCTACTGTTGTCTCTGGATGGGCAGACCTTCCCATGAAAGAGGAGGTTTGCAATTTGGGGGGGTCCTTATAGACTCACAGCTCTTGCTAAAACAGCAAATGGATGCAAGGCTAGAGAGAACTTTACCTAGCTTTATTGCTTGGCCAATTGTGAACCTGTCTGATGTAGAAGTATCTGGCTGTAGTCACTTACACTTTGATCATCACTCAAGTAAACTGCTGCAATGGACTTTACATGGGATTACCCTTAAAGACTGTCAGAAATTGCAATTGTTCAGAATGTGACAGGCCACATTCTGGTTATTGGTTTCAGGAGAAAATATAATACCAATCCTGTGGTCCGGCACTGGTTGATAATTTATTTCCAGGTAAAAGGTTTAAAGTCTTGGTGTTGACCTATAGAACCTTCATGATTTGGCACCTACTTATCTGAAGGATTGCCTTCTCTAACCCAAAGACAATCAATGTAGGCACATCCAAACTGAAAGTCTGCCTAGGCAATTAATTGGAAAGAGATGCTCACATCATGTTATTCAGGGCAGGGATAGGCAAATGTGAAAATTGTCAGAATGTATGCATAATTTGGAATATAAAATTAAGAGGGCCTAGGAGAGGAGTGTATGAAGAAACAGTGTTGGACTCAAAATTGAGATCTAAGGAAATCCTGAATTAAATGAGAATATAATATGAGATAGCCTGGAAAAATGATAGCATTAGTATAATTACATTGTCACTTTAATAAATTTTGAAGTTTTCCTTTCTTAGCAATGTACAGTTCGGGAATATTAATTTCCTTGTAACAGCCATATTGATACTGTCTCTTCTATTTTAATTGCTGATTATGTTTCTGATCTTCATGTCTTGATTTCCAACCATGCTGGCCTGGTTTTCTTTTCCAGATAATGACATTTATTGTACAAATCTAGCTCATTGGAAAATTGCTTGGTTGACAGTTAAATAGCAGCATGTGCCACACACATTGTTAATGTAATTTTCTGGTAATGTACCTTCTATGTTGCTATGAGGAAAAATGGTGTTTTCTTGTTGATTTATACTTGTGTTTCCCCAAAAATAAGACTGAATCTTCTTTTTGCTCCAAAAGATGCTTTAGGGCTCATTTTCCAGTTAGGTCTTATTTTGGAGGAAACAATGTACTAAATGTGGCTGTCCGGCTGACAGTCTGAACTAGGGCTTATTTTGGGGGTAGGGTTTATATTACAAGCATCCTGAAAAATCATGCTAGGGTTTATTTTCCAGTTGGATCTTATTTTCAGGGAAACACAGTACCTTACAGCATGAGATTGTACTATGTCTAGACCTAAGCAAGTTGCACATGTTATCTCCACATTCTAATTTCCTTTTCCCAGGAGAAGAAATCTTTCTTTGCAAAAATATGATGAATGAGTCCATGGAGTTGACAGCGGGTCCCCTCCTATCCTGTCATCTTCTGCTATGCAGGGAACTTGAACTGTGGCTACACAACTAAGAATCCCTAGTAAGAAAGATGCTCTGCACATTTACACATATACCCATTTCTACATGTTCTTCTGCCTTCTCCAAGGAAACTTATTTTTTTTCTCTTTGACCTAGTGGAAGAAAGAGGAGAAACTGGGGGCAGAAGCAAATGCTTGATATTATTTTTTCCAGGCCAAACGCTGAATTTTTGGATAAACGGGAAGAGAACTATCTTCCTTATTATTTCCATTGGCAGTGTAAAATTCTCGAGTGATGTACTGTTGTTGTGATCATTATGCTCACAAGTCATTTACTGTTAGTCTGCGGAGAGATAGGTTGTATGTCTCATTGGAGTGGGTTATGTGAGCTTTTGATGGCACATTTTGCAGAAAATGGGATTCTACCATCCACCACCTTTCTGGATGGGCCTTTTTTGCCTGTGTTTTGAACAAGATAGATTAGGATAGAGGTGGGGAAATGATAACTCTCCAGATCTTACTGAGCTTGATCATCGATCAAACTGGTCAGATCTATGGCTATTGCTTTTATAATTCAGCAATAGCTGGGAGGCCATCACTGCCCCTAACCTGAACTATGTTTCTAGGCATGGAACTTGCTACTGAACCTAATTACCTCCAAGATGTGTGTCAGGAACTCTTCTCTTGCCAAACTGTGGTTCTACACCTTTGGAGGTTTCTGCAAACTAGGCCTGAACAGCTACAAATACCACCCAGGGTTAATTATATTATGCACTAGGTTGTCAGCAATTTTGGTTTCGCTTTTAATTTTATTATGGGTGAATTGTCAGGCATGTTGTAATGTTAATGTGTGATTTGGCATACATTTAAAATGATTACACAGTAGAAATGTCCCATTTTCACAGCTAGGGCGAGCTTTCTGTTTCTTTAATTACCCATACATAATTATTTATGCTATGCTTCAGACAACTATGTCAGCTGTTGTGAAGTATGGGTGTTTATTCATTGATGTATTATAAAATTGCATTAAAATGCTACCACTCTGTAATTGGTTGTTTCAATCTAGTTTTGAAATGCTAAACAATAGGAAGAAGACAGTAACAAGACAAGTGGTACATTATGTTTTCCAAATGTTATTTGAGCATTATTTTATCTATCAGAAAGGGAGTTCAATAAAATGGTGCAGAATATTCTAATCTCTTGTTTGAATTTCTTATTCAAGGAAGGGTGGTGTAAAAAAAAAAAACTTACATGCCAGCCTTTCAATTTCTGCTGATCTCCAAAAATTTTGGAATACATTTCCACCTTCTCCACTATGTTTCAGGAGGGTAGTGAGGCAGGGGAGGAAGAAGAGCTCAAGCAGAGGACCCCTCCCCATTTTTCTTTCTTTTCCTATTGATATTTGCATGATAAAAGAGGTTGCATAGTAACTCTGTATCACCTGAAAAGAGGCTAGCAGTACTATAATTAATACTGCAATTGTGAATGCCCAATAAGGTGAAAGCTGATGGGGTTAAAATATGTAGAAGTAGACAAGCTATTATTATAAAAATGACTAATGGCCTCCCAAGAAAGAGGTTGATGTGAAATAACTAACTGGACTTTGCGTCAGTTCAAAGAATGGGGAAATAGGTATATTAACTTGACTACTAGACCTTGCTGATCCTTTGCATTTTCAGTGTAGCATCATCATCTTAGCACAGGTTATTTTTCTATCAGTTTTAAAACCATGCTCATTTTCTTCCAAACGAGCTTCCCTTAATATGTGCTCAGCATATAGATTGCATAAATAAATAAAGGCAGAGCATACACTCTCGTTGCACCCCTTTGCCAACCTGGAGCTAGTCTGTTTCATCACATTTTGATCATACTGTAGCTTCCTAACCTGTATGGGAATGATGAGATATTCAGAAACTTTGTCTAAGCACATCCCATAATTTGATATGATGGACACAATCAAAGGTCTTTGTATAAATCAGGGGTGTAAAACTTGCATTGATGATGACATGACGTATTGTGACTTCCCCCTTTGTTAAACCAGGGGTAGGTGTGGCCAGTGCATGACACATCCGGCCCATGGGCCATGAGTTTGAAACTCCTGCTATAAATCAATGAAACACGTAGTGATTTCTTTTTGGCTTTCTCAATTCTCCAGCATGCATCAGTGATAGTATCTTGTGTTCCTTGGCCTTTTCTTTGAATATCTGCTATCTCTTTTTCCATCTGCATTAGATGATCCTAACCATTTCTTTTCTAGCAATGTGAAAATAGGGATATTGTATAATAGCAATAGCACTTAGACTTATATACCGCTTCACAGTGCTTTACGCTATGTAATTGTTTGAATTCTTTATTAAGTCTCCTTTTTTGGCATTGGTATGTAGATTGACATTTTCCACCGTCTGTTGGCCATGGTGCCATTGCTCAAATTTGTTCACATAGCTTGAGAATCGAGTTCAACCCTATCTGGAAGACTATAAAAAGGTGAGTTTTTAATTTCCAACTCAAAAAACAGGCATGCTAGGACCATCCACCGTTACTGAAGAGTGGTTGCAGGAATTGGGTATGACTAGTCTAGTGAAAAGAAGGACCAGGGGTGTCATGGCAGTTGTGTTCCAATATCTAATGGGCTACCACAAAGAAAAAGGGTCAACTTATTTTCCAAAGCACCAGAAGGCAAGACAACAATGGATGGAAACTAATCAAGGAGAGAACCAACCTAGAACTAAGGAGGAATTTCCTGACAGTTAGAACAATTAATCAGCAGAACGACTTGCCTCTAGAAATTGTGGGAGCTCCAGCACTGGAGGTTATAAAAAAGAGATTGTACAATCATTTGTTTAAAATGGCATAGAGTTTCCTGCTTGAGCAAAGAGGTTGGACTAAAAGACCTCCAAGGCCCCTTTCAACTCTGTAATTCTGTAGGGGGTTAGGATATCTCTTAGATTTTAGACATTTTCAATCATAAGTTACTGGCACCCCTAAGGCAGTGGTGGGATTCAATCTTTTTTACTACCAGTTTTGTGGGCGTGGCTTGGTGGTCATGGCAGGGGAAGGATACTGTAAAATCTCCAATCAGAGGTGGTACTTACCAGTTCTCCAAACTACTCAAAATGTCCACTAACAGTTCTCCCAGAACTGGTCAGAACTGGCTGAATATCACCTCTGCCCTAAGGTTAAAAAAACAACCCTATTCCCATGCATATTTGTATTCTGAATAGATGGAAGTTTCCCTCCCAAGACATCCTTACATCTCCCCGCCCCCACAGGATTCTTTCATACGATAAAAATCAAAAAGAGCAATCCAGTTGCAAGAGCCAGGTTGAGCTTTTTAAAATCAATTGAAAGTTTGTTTTCTGCTCCACAGAAAATGTAAACGTTTTTTAAAAAAAGATTTAATGCTTCTGCAGAGAAATCAATGCTTTGAAATCCAGAGGTAATTTTATCAGCTATTAATACTTCTGCTGCCATTTTGCAAAAATACAAGTAAAAATCAATCCAAAAGTATGCCTTTTTTCTAGCTTTTAATTATCGCTGCTCGGATATCTATTTTACTTCTAATACTAAAATCTACACTTTCCCCTTAATTTAGGAACATTACCAGAGGTGGTATTCACCATTTCTGGAGAACCAGTAGCGGAAATTTTGAGTAGTTCGGAGAACCAGCAAATACTACATCTGATTGGAGATTTTACAGTATCCTTCCCCTGCCCACCAAGGCACGCCCATAGAACCGGTAGTAAAAAAAATTGAATCCCACCACTGAACATTACACTGTCCAATGTGTAATTCTGCTTAAGAAACCCCAGGTAAGGTGTTGAATTTTTGCCACAGGAAACCCAGGTTCCAATCCATCTTTTCCCATAGAGATTCATTGGCTGATTTCATGCTACTTCCCTACCTCACAGGGCTCTCTTGCTGTGTGGAGAAAGTACTGTAGAGAACAACATTCTATGTATGTCATGTTGAGATTAGAAGGAAATGTGGAACATTAATCTTTCCTTTTCTTCTATTCAATTATGTCCAATTGTTGGAATTGCTTGGATAAGTCCCTGCAGTTTTCTTGGCAAGGTTTTTTGGAAGTGGTTTGCCATTGCCTCCTTCCTAGAGCTGAGAGAATGTGACTGGCCCAAGGTCCCTCAAGGTGGCTGTGTGCCTGTCTAGCAGGATTAGAATTCACATTCTCCCAGTGTAGCCTTCACCACTATACCAAACTGGGATATTAAACTAACAAATAATAACAGTAATGCTACATATACATACTTCAACTTTTTAAAAAATATGCTATTCTTTTTCATAAGAATTAGGAATATGCCATCCCAATGAATAGCAGTGATTGGAAACATTTATTTACTGATTTAATAAACCAGGAATTGGAATTGTGTCAAGTACTGTATTTATGTTTTATCCTTATATTTAGAAAAAAAATCCCAAAATTTTAAAGATACATATATTACATGAGATTGGCAGAATTTCATATTGTAGTCTTCTAAAAATATAGTTAAAATTAATTCTGAAGTTTCACAGTTGACTTAACTTTTATCACAAATCCTGGGGCAGGGTAATTTTTGGCCCTACACATACTGGGTGTCAGTATAGGAGAGTTTAAAATGTCTGGATTATAGTTCTACTTTGTTTATGTTTTAATGTATGTTGTTTAGAGTTGTGTCAGCAAATGAGGCAGCTTATAAAGCAAGTAGTAAATAAACATGTAAGGATATTGCCAATTCTATATCCCCAATTCCTTAAATAAATTAATGTTGAGTATCTGTTGGCACCATTTTAAAATGCAATAAAATCCATAAGAACAAAGTATTCATGCATTAGAAGTTTAGTGTTCACTGGTAACTTCAGGAAGCTAATAATCTTAATACAGTATATCTGCATGTAAATCTTACTTATTCTCCAAAGGGGGCTCAGAAAATTACTGCTAATCAGTCTTCTAATTTTGTAGCCTTTGAAGATTGTAGCCTTGTAGCCCTTGTAGCCTTTGAAGTAGTTTATCATAGATGGATACCCTTATAATTTCCACACCAAAATCATAAGCCATGTGTAATTGTTACGGTCCTCACAAATCTAAAGGATAATTCACTTATATCTACTTTTACAGCCTGCAAAATCAGCTTCTTTTCATTCATTCATTCAGGCAGTCAGTCACTCATTCATTCATTTTTATTCTAGGTATTTATAAGGCTGTCTAACACAAACAATGTGACTTTGGAAGACACACCACACAAACAATTTCAGCTCTCCCCCACAAAAAATGAAAAAAAAATCATTCAAACCATAATTAAGAAAATCCCACATATAAAATGTTGAACTGAAAAGACAATGAAAACAAATTAACGATATTCGGTGAACTTGATCTGATCAGAAAGGTTTAATGAGTCAGCAGATCTCATCTGACCTATATGTGCTTCTCATGTTAAATAAGGGAAGATTGTGCTTTTATTGTAGACAATGAATTGGATTAAATTTTGGGTGAATTCTTGGCTGGGCTTTGCTGTTTCTAAAGTTCTGTATGAAACTCTCAAGTCAGATTGTCTTGGTTCAGGTTGTACACAGCTTGTGAAATGCTAATGGGAAAAGTTTTTCCTTTCTATGATGATCTTTAACTGGGTTTAGTCAACAGACCTTCATATTGGGAGGGAGGGTTACCATTATTAATTTTGGGGCCATATGCTTCCCCACTTTATATCTTGCACTCTCAAACACTAGATTGTCAAAATAACTAGTCACTTAATGGCACTTGTTCAATGGCAAGAAAGACAGCAACGTAGTCATCATATGAGAAGAACAATGTCTAAACTGCCATGAGCAATTATGAATATATTGGGGGAGCCACACATTACTTTTCATTTTGTCACGGAGACTGCACATCACGCTCTACTTCCTCTCTCATTCTCTTTTATTTGCATTTGGAGAGACAAAAATAGTTTAATAGTTATCTAGCATGCAAAAAGTGTTGTTTTTTTAAAAGATAATCTTTAAACATCTCTTGTAGGCACAGTTGCAACTATTAATTCTCCCCTAAGCAGGAAGCATAGCTCAAGAATTTTTCTAGATTGACATTTGAAATTAGAGAACAAGAGGATAAACAATTTTATAAAATTTGGGACCTTTTCTATCAATGGTTAGATAATAAAATACAATAATAGAATATTTAGAATTTTAGAAAATAATGAATATATAAAGATGTATTTCTTTTTTTGTTATCATATCTATAAAATGTTTTTAGGATAGATTTGGGAGGATTATATGAATTGTTATAAAATAAACTAAGTAAATTATAGTTATCTTGCAAAGTATGAATGAACAAAACTATAGTCAAATGATTGATTAATAGTGATACTAGGGTATTCAATTTTTGATTGATAATATGAGTTATTATGCAATGTAACTGTAATTGAGACTATGAAATGGATGCACAAAAAATTTGTAAACCAACCGACACACTGCTTGTACATTTATGAAAGAAAGTTGGATGTTTTTATGTTTTGTTTGTTTTTGTTTGTCTTTAAAAACCAATAAAACTTGTTTTTTTTTTTAAAAAAAAGAATTTTTCTTCTGGAGGTCCTATTGCTTGCAGCCAGCATTTTATTCGCAGTTCAACCATGAATTTGGTTCATTCACTTGTTAACCTTGCTGCCTTTTTCCTTTTCCCCATTTCTAAAATGTATATCTATCTGTTGATAAGATAGGCGAGAGGAACAGGAATGCCTGTTCAAATCCTTAGTGCTAGCTGGAAGCTAATTGAATTTCGGTAATATTGTTTTATGGTGTGAGCATGTGAAGAACACAGTGGTTTGTTCCTCTAAACAGCATGGTGCCTGCAATTGCTCGAAGTCTTGACATGGCTGCTTTGAGGATGTTGGAACGGTTAGCTATGCAAAGTAAAACAGTGAATGATTTGCACGGTCCTAGCCTCCCAGAGATTTCGATTTTTCCTACAAATTTCATCTGGTTTCCTGCAGTAAGCAACATCCGTTTGCTGCTTCGGCTCATCCTGACCTCAACCTCCCTTGTCTCCTTTTCTTGGTAAAGAGAATGAATGTGCATGTGCTCCAAGTGCCTAACATTGCTGTCTTGTGGGATCAAGGAAGCGTGCCTTCTTGTGCCCCCTACCCTGTGGGGCAGCATCCTCCAGAGATAAGGATAGCACCCTCTCTCTTAGGATTCCAGAAAGCCTTGAAAACCTGACTTTAATGCCAGGCCTGAGGTTGTTATTTGTTCAATAGCCCCTATTTTATTTTGTTGATTTCATTCTCTGTTAAATTATTGAGAGAGGGGGTCTGTTTGATTTAATGTTTTCAGCTGCTTTTATGTTTTTTTCTAGTTCTGTATGCTGCCCAGAATCCACTGGAGTTGAGTGGCCAATAAATTGAGTGGCCAGAAATAAATAAAGGCCCAGTTAGTCACAGCTATTAGGTTTTGGAGATCTTGGAAGCCCTCAAACAAAGTTAAGATGAGTTACTTTTAACTGCTACAGAATCTTAGATTTGTGCGGTCTGCAAATTTGGAAGGATTTCGACCTGTGAATCTTTGCAATTACGAAGCTTGAGGTTCTACATTGATAAATTCTTAAATATTCTGATAAAACTTACTGCATCATGGTATTATATTGTATGTTAAACCAGCAAAGGGAAATCCAATCCAAAACCTTAGTTGACTAATTGTTATAAGCTGCAGTTTGCTTACCTGTGGTGTACTGAGGAAACCATAATGATTGGTTTATACAACGTGCTGAGCCCAAATGAATCAAATCATATCATCACTTAATATGATATATGAATCCGTTCAGCAAATTAGACAATTATTGTTATCATCTAGTTGATTTGAAACTTGCCCTGCATGCTTAGAGATAATTTCTGCTATCCCTGAAGATCATTCAGCTGAAAAACTTTAAAGTTGATTCCAGTATAAATTTTCAAGGCTTGGTCCTTATAGTATGTTGGCAGCTCAAAGCTATTTAATAACTTGCAATGTTATGATCCAAAGAAGTTTAATAGTCCTTAATTCCCTTTCTCCCCCCCCACTGTTTTGCATCGGGCAGCAGCATACACACTTTCACATTAAATGGACTTGAAAGTGGCTTAAATATCCAATTGCAAAGGGCTTCAGAGATAAGAATGTTAGAGCACAGTTGATCAGAATAAATGATTGCTGCTAACTTTATTAATTCTCTAAACTTCCAGAAAATGAAAGAGAATACTAGGTTCAGCATAATTGAAGATAGCTGCTTTGATGTTTCTGAAACAAATCCTTGATAGAATATTTTTTTAAAAGTCTTTTCACGATTTCCTGTTTGATTCAATATCTTGATAACTTTGCTGGGCTGCAAATTTTAGTGATATTCAGTTGGCAGTAAATTATGACTCTTGTGCTGTGTTGTCCTCTTTAGAAAAAAGAACAACAGCTCCCAAAGCAATAATCTTTCTTTCACTATGCACTGAACTACTGGCTAACCATGCTTTCCAAGTCTGTCTTGGCGCCAGCTATCTGTACACATATTCAAATTTATATCTCTTATAAATATAAATTTGTACCTGTTCTTTTGATACACTTGAAAAACTCTTAATTCAAATTGAGCCATTTTCTGCAGAAAGTTCCAAGGTTTACATTTACCATAGCTTTAATCTACAGTAGTAAATCAATGTCTATCCAGGCCATGAGTCACAAAGAATATTTCACTGTTCTTGATAAAGAAAAATAATATGTAGGAATCCATGGAGTCAACCCTGTACTATTATGCCAAATTTCTGACATCCTTTTAAAACTAGTTTTTAAAGGCCTCAAATATTTACAGGAGTAATATATTTTCTTCTTTTATTATAATTTTTTTTTTAAGACAAACATATACAAACAAAACATGAAAACATAGAACCATCTTTCATTTTGTATACATATAGTGTTGTCAGTTGGTTACAAATGTTTTGTGCTATCCTTTTGTAGTCATTACTCACAATTTATATCAATTTTCACATTGTCAAACTAACATATGCTTATATATTTATCAGTTATTAATCATCCATGACTAAACTATTCCATCATTTTATATGAGATATTCCAAATTTTGTTTTAAAATTTATATTATACTTTCATCCAATGGTTATATATGTCTATATTATATTTTATATCAATCTATTAAACTTCTATTACAAAATTATCTAGTCTATTACATGTCTTTTTGTCCAACCATTGATAAAACAAATCCCATATCATATAAAATTGTTTATCTTCTTGTTCTTTAATTTCAAATGTCAATTTACTCATTTCAGCACAGTCCATAATTTTTTAATAACTTCCTCCTGCATAGGTATTTTATCGTTTTTCCAATTTTTAGCAAATACAATTCTAGCTGCTGTTAAAACATTTACAATCAAATATTTCAGCTCTTTGTTGTTTATTTCTGGTATAATTCCCAATAAAAAGATCTCTGATTTAAAGTCTATATGTTGTTTTATCATTTTTCCTACCATGTGTGGTTTTAGTCCAATATTTTTTTGCGCCCGAGCATGTCCACCACATATGGTAATATGAACCAGGTATCTGATGACATTTCCAACATTTATCCAATGTATTCTTAAACATTCTCGCAAGTCTCATTGGGGAAGGGAGTAATATATTTTCGTGTTTCATGCTGCATGTTAGGGCCGAGCAAGTCCATTTAAAAGAGTGTTTTGGAACATGTACAGGTATAGAGGCATTTTTTCTGCAGGCCTTAAAGAAGCTGTCTTTTTCCAGATACGTGCAACAGCTTCACAACTGCTCTGAGGTATTTCTTCCTGAAAATGCATGAGCAGCTCTTCACAATAAGAGACAGCTGGAGGCAGCTTTGGAAGTAGCTGTGCAAACTTAGAAAGACACTGGGCAGTTTGAATAATTTGAAAAGAGAGTGCTTTGTACAATTCCTGTGCATTCCAGAGTGCCTTTTCCACAACCTCACAGTATCCCATTAATCAGACACTTTTCATGCAGAACAAGCCCTATGAACTCCCACCCTCACCCCGTGTTCTTATATGGTCTCCCATTTATATCAGTGGGAGTGACGATTGAAGGAGAACCTACTGGAACCTACTCTCCTGTCAAGGAAATCTTCTCTGTAAAGCTTGAAGTGCTCTGACACTATCCATTGCCTTTTTTCCTCGGACAAGATGCCAAAGCAGTGTTTGGCTCATGAGGAAAGAATGGAGTGAAGGAGGTGGAGTGAAATCCATAAAACAAATTCTCCCTGGAACTCATCTTTTTAACTAATTCATGCATTTGCTGTTGAGGTAATTCCCCATTAGGAGAATGAGCACACACAGGGAGACATATTTGAGAGTAGTGGTTGAATAATACACATACAGCACACAGATACACTGTACAGTCAATGTAGGTTTTTACTTCCAGAAACGTTAAGCTAAGTCCAAACAATCCAAAGTCATTCACAGGTAAATCAGTCAGTTTTTTCAATCCAGGGATAATTCAATAACAAAGTCCAGTGTCAAAAACGGTTCAGTAACAGGCTTACATTAAATCCAGAAAATATCAGTCAATTAGGAAAAATGGAGAAATTGCAATACTTTCCAACAGAAGGAAACAGAGATACACTCACACTCTCTTCTGAGACTATGGCTAAAACTAAAACAACCCAGATTTCTGTCTCCATCTTATGGCTGTTTGAGAAACCACACCCAACTACAGTTTTGCATTTTCTTAAAGATACAGTTTTAAAATGTCTATCTTGGTTTATATATTTCTAATCTGTTAGGTGACTTGTATTCCTAACATTTGCCACACAGTCTTCTAAAAACTCTAGCTAGAGGGATGTGTAACAAAAGATCAAGGGTGAGGATCTCACCGATTCCTTAAATACTAACTTCTGGTTGTCAAGAGTTTTGAAAGCTTCATCTCAGCTAGCGTCACTGAGCACCTGCTGAGAGTCGTGTTTGGCAGAATGCCAACCCTTAAAGGCCCAGAAGCTCCTGCTTACATTGCTACCTATTTGACTTGCTCTTTTCTGCTCTTGCTCTTTTCTGATTTGTCATTAAGTATGGCACACCCTAAGAACACTAATTTCTCTTCTGGGCACCTTGTTATTCTCCTCCCCTTGTCAAACCCTGACTCAGTCTTCAGTCATAACTAAATACCTTAGGCCAGGGGTGTCAAACTCATGCCATGATATTGTCACGTGACATATCGCAACTTTCCCCCTCCTTCGCTAAACTGGCATGGGCATGGCCAGCATGTGACACATCTGGTCCATGGGCCAAGAGTTTGACAGCCCTCTCCTAAGTTGATATATAGTACTGTCCAAAGATGTCCTCAAGAGGTTAATCCACTACCTAAGGATGACATCCTTGAGTTGGGAGGAAAGAATATAGACATAAATTAGGCAGAATCCATGGCCACCTTTACTGTGCCTTAAAACAAGAGGCTGGATAGTGTTGCTGTCCTCATGTAATGGACTGTCTGGGTGACCTTGAGGAAAGAGGAGAAGAGGTGTTCTTCTAAACAGCCATCACGCAACCCTAAAATGAACAAAAGTCTGTAGTTGCTTAACCATCAGAGAAAGACACAAAGGAAGGACCCATCCTAATGGAGCGAGCAGTTAGAAGCAGAGTGGGAAGTTTGTATTTTCAGACTTCTGTACAGCCTCACAATAAAGAAGCTTTAGTTCATCTAGTCAGATTTTCTGTCTGGTTTACCTGGGAAGGCTGAGATCAGGATTTCAGGGCAGTGGCCCCCAACCTTTTCAGTATCAGGGACCGGTTCCATGGAGAGAGTTTTTTTCACAGATGGAGGGGCTGTGGTTTTGCATCCTGCCAGCATCTCATAGATGGGGCTTCGCTTATTTGTGCAACCCGGTTTCTGGCATGCTGCAGACCGGTGCTGGTCCATGGACTGGGGGCTAGGGACCCCTGTTTCAGGGCACCAACTGGTTGATTCCCTAGTCATTTCTCCTCCCCACCCACCCCCCGAAATATAAATTACTGGTGAAAAACCAGCCAGCTCTCCTGATTGTCTGACACAATGGACTTGCCTTAATTTCTATAATTTGGCACGTGCTGATTATGAAAAGACATTTTCACAGACGACACCAGTTAGATCATCCACATTACTGTAACTTGTTAGAAGAGTAGAAGATCAATTTGCAGGTCCCTGTGTCAAACAACTAATTTCCTCAAGAAAAGAAGTCTATTAGAAGGATAGATTTGAAAGCTGAATCAGAAAGCTTTCAGCGCCTCTGGACTTTTCTTTCTCCCTACTGAAAATTTTATCTGCAAATTGTTTCTTTTTTCTCTCCCCTCGCCTTACATATTTTAACTAGCAATGGCCCTTTCAGAAGTAACTTTTATGTTCTTCCCTCAACCCTCTCAGAGGGCAGACTCAGCAAGACTTCATTGCACAGAGGATGGAAAATGATTTTCAATGCTGCATATTTTATTCTGACCTGAAACAAAAACTAGTCTGGTTGATTTTTATAAAATGTTCTCAGTAGAACAGAGGAATTTTATTTAAGATACTTTAGAGTAGACAGAGCCCCAAATTTGAAATCTAGTTGCCAATTCTGCTACCTAGCAACCAGAAAGTAATCTGAATATATATTGATGGTTGTTTGGGTACATACACTAAGGAGCCAAATGTTTCACTTGGTTTGCAATTTTATTTACTCTGGGGTCCATGATAGTAATAAAGTTTAGTCCTTCCTGTTTGTTACCATCAGGCAAAGAGCCTCTCCTCTTTGTGCATCTCCTATATTTTCCTTCTTTTACAATCTCTCCAGTGCATGTGAGTGCTACTAATTAGGTTAAAATTAACCATTTGGGAATTCAGAATTCTTGCCCTTTCTCCAGGAAGTATCCAATATCTCATCAGCCCTTGCACCGTGGAGAGTCTTGGCATAACTTCCAGACATCACCCACCCCTGAAGTGTTGTCAACCAAATTCAAGAAATGTTGTTTCTCTGGTGTATCTGCTTTGCAGTCAGCACAGATTGTCTTTGGCAGTTTGGCAGGATTTTCTTTTTAATCAAACCCATAAGTCCCAGCACTTGCATTCTACAGCATGCAGGATTTTCCCCCTAAAGATGAAAAAAAAAACCTTTAAAAAGTAAACCATAATAAAGAAAAAAAGAAATGTGTATCTTCCTGCAGGGTAAAAGGGGGAAAAAAAAGGATGTCCTGGTTTTGATAATACTGATCCTGGCTAGATATGTTCCTGACACTTATGTTGAAAAGCTTCTACCCTTAAGCCTTGTTGTTCTTCTTTCTGGCTCATCAAATCTGCTAATCATCTAACTATTGTGCTATAAAACAAAGGAAAAATGGATACATTGGTAAGAAATGACATGGGGATGTAATTTTTTAAAATGTGTTTCATAAGGAAAAAAATTGCTTTATTAATTCCTTTTCCTTAAGCTGCATAATAGCTGACACTATGGCTTTCTGTGATAGCGGATGTTTCTGATGGATGCAAATCCACCCTTTTTTTCCCCCCTCCTGGCTTTGTGCAGTTTCTATTCTAATTAAATGATTCACCAGGGCTCAATATGTTCAGATGCCTTTTTAGTGCTTCCAGATTGTTTTATGTCAATGTATTCAGAATCTCTGGGAAAACAGTTGATTTTAGGTCCATATTCTCTAGCGGCCATTTGACTGATTCATGTCTGATAATGCCAGTTCAAAGATATGCAATTGTTCAAATCTATTTTTGCCATGATACTGCTCCTGAAAGACTCAGGAGGTGTTTTGGGAGGCAAGGAGGGGTGGTGACATCTGCTTTAAAGGAACACATTGGGGTATCTTTTTCAAACATTCCTCTAAACCAAGGGTCTCCAACCTTCACAACTTTAAGCCTGGAGGACTTCAATTCCCCCAATTCTGGGAATTGAAGTCCTCCAGGCTTAAAGTTGCCAAGGTTGGAGACCCCTGCTCTAAACTGCTCAGTCTAAAAAGACATTGTGCTTAATGACTTTTTGAGAGGTGAGAGTAGAGAATGTTGACATAATCACAAGATATTTTTTTTTAAAAAAAACCACCTAAATGGAGCAGTCTCAAGCTTTGCCTGAAAGCTAACAGGAGAGTCGACTGAAAAGAAATCAGATGCAAGTTAACATAGATAGAAGCTGTCCTGGAGGCTTTTGAAGGGAGAATGCATTTGTCCTTTAGCTTTCCAGAAAAATATGCTTGCTTAATGTCTCCTGGACAAGGAATACAAGTGGATAACGTTGGTACAGGTGCCTGACAAGCCGGAAAGAAAAAGATTTCCAATGAATATAAAGTCTTCCTAAGAGTACCTTACTCAAGTGTCAAACAAACAAACAAACAAGCAAATGATCTGGTTTGAAAGACACTGCCAGAGATTATGTATTGCTTTTGTTGCTTTTAAATCTTTTCTTGGCTCTATGTAATTGGATAACCAGTTAACCCTTGAATAACTTTCTCTTCCAGATGTAGTGCCAGGAGATAGGAATGACTACAAGTGGGGCCACTCTAGTTATAGCAAGCACATGCTTTTGTGAGGAGCTCTGTCTCTGGCCAGGAAGTGTAAGTTGACTAGACACACAGAGATATGTCTGTGGTCAAAACATCAAGATGGTGCTCCACCTGTTAAAAAGCAGGTGGAGTTTTGAACTTCTGGTGGGGGAGGGCATGGTGAACTGAAGACAGCTCTGCAGAAGTGGAATTGGGACCTCTCTGGATATGGAGAGGATGAGCGATCACCCATGTGTGCTCTGTGCAGCTGCTTTGCTCAAGTAGTTATTCTGTTGGTTTAGAATAGAATAGAATAGAATAGAATAGAATAGAATAGAATAGAATAGAATAGAATGAGCTGAAACCTTGGAGATCTTCTAATCCAGCCCCCTTGCTCAAGCAGGAGAATCTATACTGTTTCAGATAAGTGACTGTCTAGACTCTTTTTAAAAACATCCAGTGATGGAGCACCTTTTCTGACCAAGGCTTATTGAGACACAAACAAACACACGTAGTCCCCAAACCTTTTTTTCTTTATTTTAATGGCTGTGAATTTTATTCATTCACAGCCCGTAATGAGTCTCAAACAGTTTGTAAATAGTCCCATGGAAATCTGCCAAAGTCCTTCAGGAGAAGTCTGATAAGCATGCACCTTTATCTTCCTTGAAATGCTGCCAATGACTAAATTTCCAATTAGTTATACAAGGCCAAACGGAGCACAAATTCAAGACACAGCTTCAGGTTTCAAACTGACCAGTATGAACAAAGTTGCTTCCTGCAAAGGTTCATGTACCTTTGCTCTTCCTTTATGTCTTATGGGAGGGCCAATCACCTCCAAGCCTTACTCCAGAGTCACCCCTTTTGTTTTAACTGTTCTTGCCTTCTGGCAGCTCTGCACATGCTTGCACTGGGAACAGGCTTCTCTTGTTCCTCTGCTTCACTGCTGTCAGATTCTGGAGGCTCTGGAGTCAGCACATAACTTCCAGATGGCCCTGGCCCCATCTCTGTATCGGATGCAGGACCCTCATCTGAGTCCTCCCCGGACTCCCAGATGGGCCCATGTTCCTCCCCACTGTCTGACTCTGCTGCCATCTCTGCCAGCTGCCGGCAGACCACAACAGTGTGCACAATTTCTGGAGGCAAGCTGTGCCACTGGTTAATTGTCCTCATTGTTAGTTTTTTCTTAATTCCATGTTGCTTCTCTCTCTGGTTAATTTCCAACCATTGTTTCTTGTCCTGCCCTCTGATGCTTCAGAGAATAATTTGACCCCCACCCCTCTTCTTTATGGCAGCCTGTCAAGTACTCTAATACTGCTATCATGTCACCCCTAATTCTTCTTTTCTTTAGACTAGCCTAGACTAGGTTTGAACACTGAGAAATGATGGGATCAGCCATCTGAGTTGCAACCCTGACAAAATCTTTTAAAGGATGTCACATTCACTTTCTAATCATTTTGGGAACTGCCTATTAACCATCTTAAAGCTCTTAGGGATTTTTGGAATGAAGTGTGAAAAATCTTTATTGGATGAGTTTATTTTCAACCCTGAACAAGAGAAAAATAAATTATATGTTTAAGAATTTAAAAAATGAAATAAGCAGTACAAAACTATGTTTTTGGTTTGAGAAAATTATAAAAAGATCAAAGGGTTGGATAAACCTGGAATGTTGACTTTTATTATAAGATTTTGGAATTAACTATAAGAAATAAATAGCTTCTAATGGGAAACAGACCTACTTTGGCTATCGTGATTATTATAAGCCACAACAAAGGTAATAATTTTAGAAACTAGACTTAGAGGAGATCAAAGATTCTAAGCAGAATAAAAAAAAAAACCCAGCCTGTACTTGGTACCAGTTAATAATGGGTCTTACAAAATGACATGAAATATTGGAAATATTAAAGGAAATCTTTGGAACCAGAAATTAGTAACTACAATATCAACACTGTAATGATGTCTGCTTCTATGGATAGATATGTCTAAATATGTTAATGAAGGATTTACAAATATAGAATAAAATTTTACCTGATTAGAGATAGTATTGAAAATTGGATTTACAACTGACAAGCCAAGAGGATAGCTTAGAAAAGGATGTTTCATTAGATATACAAAAGAAACTGGCAGAGGACATAAAATTTAAAAGGGACAATACAAATTAACTGAGAGTGAACTGGATAACCTTTTTCTATTGGATTTATACAAGAGACTTGTTAAAGCCTTGAAGAATTGTGTGATGGGGCAAAGAAATGAAGAGAAATCAAATCTGATCGCAATGTTTGAATGAACTAAAGATTAAGACTGTAAGAAGTAAAAAGAAGAAATATAAAGCTGGTGTATTTGACCAAAGTTAAAACAGGATGTTTTGTTACTTCTGGCTACCCCTGTTAGATTTTCTTCTGACATCAGGACTGAAAAGATGACATTTTATGGATTTGTTTATCGATAAAAGTTGGGCTGTGGGATAGAGAAATAAATGTTCATCACTTTAGAGAGGCTGGAGAGTTATTAAAGTTGTTTATATTTGTTGTGATGATCATTGGAAGTTACTTTAATCACACCATTGTGAACACTACTTCAACCACCCTTTGCAGATATCCCTGCAGCTACTGTACAGTGAATAGTAGATAAGTAGCATTTCAGGTTGTCTCATGAAGCAGACCTGGTTATTGCCAGGCCTCCCTTGACCTTGTTTAAATGAGCCCTGGGTGTGTTCCTGTGTGTGCTTTCAGCAATGTTTTTACCAATCAGGATTTGAAGGGATGGGTATGGATTCACACTGAGTAGTTTTTGAGAGCTGCTGCTGAGAAAATGGAGTTCTTATAAAACTCAGTGACAGCTGGACCACTTAGCACTTTGATCAGAATTTAATTGGCTGAAAGCAAGTGTTGTTTGACCTTCTGCACAGGCTGTTGGCTAGATTGGGAAATTATAGGACTGCAATGACAAACCACTTCTGAACTGGTGCCAGGAAAACGATATGGACCTGTCCACGAAGTCACAAGAGGTTGAGCTTGTTTCAAAGAAAACGTTATCATTCTAAACAAAGATCCTTCTCGTTATTTAGAGGCTGACATATTTTCTCTCCCCTCCCCATCTTGCAAATCAATAGGCCCACACTTATCTCCTCTTAACATCCCCATTTTTAGCTTGAGCAGCTCATCAGTTACATCAGATGGCGCAGGAGAAAATGCTCAGCCGCAAAAATATGTTCTGAGTCTGAAATTAAAACTCAATTTAGTTTAATTGTCCTTGATTTTTATCAAGCGAATCAAACGGCTCGTTCCATATTCCAAGTTAAATGATGAGAAGTTGGGCGGGAGGGAACAACTGAGAAGCTCCTCTGAAAATAAATGATGCAGTGAAGTCTTGTGTTGTCTGGGTGGTTGTCAATGTCATTTATATATCAGTTGTTGGAGCAGGGGGCTCTTGGATTCACTGCTGTTTAACATGGAGATCACTAAGAGAAATTCCAAGCTAATATCCCTGGAACTACAGAGTTGGAAGGATCCTGGGGTTGGATATTTGTTTGTCTGTATGTTTACATGATAAAAGTAGAATAAATATATTCCAAGACATTTCCCTCCTCCTATTTTCCCCATAACAACCCAGTGAGGTGGGTTGGGATGAGAGAGCGCGACTGTCTCACCAAGTTGGCTTGAGGTGAAGCCATGCTGAGGTGAACTCACAGCCCCCAGCTTTCTATCCTGGCGCCTTAACCACTAGACCAAACACCCTCCTTGTTTTAGAATGTGTGAGTCTCCACTACTGTTAGAGTACCCATGTAGCCTTGGCTGAAAAAAGCCAAGCTCATGAATAGTATATTTGATGGGAGACTACCAGGAAATCTTAGAGTCTTAAGTTAGAAGCCAAAACAAAAACACAATGGCAAAAAAGCAAACACTCAAGCAAACCCGTATGTGAATGTGTCCTTTGGACAAGAACGAGCCCTTTATTATAAGTTTATGAAGTTCCTTTAAAGACTTGATTTACTGCTGTCATGCACAATGAGTTGCATGCTTCCCATATACAATGCTCACTCTGAGTCCCTGAGGTTTTCTTCAGTGAAGAATGAAAGGAGCTTGATTTTGTAAAATATTTATTTATCTATTTATTTATTTGTCAAATATGTACAAGATAACAAGTATAAGTATGAACATACACAACAACAAAGAGAGTAAATACAGATAAATGGGGACAGTAAGACAGGGACGGTAGGCACTCCCCCTTTAAGGACCTCTTAGGAATGGGGTAAGGTCCACGATCGACAGTTTGAGGTTGAAGCTGTGAGGGGTTGAGGCTGTAACAATGGAGTCGGGTAGGGCATTCCAGGCGTTGACCACTCTGTTGCTGAAGTTGTATTTTTTGCAATCGAGTTTGGAGCAGTTTCCCTTGAGTTTGCATCAGTTGTTTGCCCGTGTATTATTGTGATTAAGATTGAAGAAGTCATTGGCAGGCAAGACATTGTAACAGACAATTTTGTGAACTATGCTTAAATTGGACCGCAGGCGGTGCAACTCTAGATTGTCCAGGCCCAAAATTTCGAGACTGGAGGCATAGGGAATTCTATTGTGAGTGGAGGAGTAGAGTACTTCTCTCGAGAAATACCTCTGAACCTACTCAATTGTGTTAATGTCTGATATTCAGTGTGGGTTCCAGGTGGACGAGCTGTATTCGAGAATTGGTCTGGCAAAGGTTTTGTATGCCCTAGTTAACAATTCAATGTTGCCGGAGAAGAAGCTTTGCAAAATAAGGTTAACAACTCTTAAATAATGCAAGAAGCTCAGATGTCATTCTGGCAATGGACAGTATGCCCCGCTCCCATGAAAATAGCATTTATTCAGTCGTTATTAATATTCCTCTACTGGCAAACTAAAATCAAGTGATCATGGATAAGAAACAACTTCTAGGAATAGCGGAATATTCTCTTTCAGCCATGGAAAACTCGTGATGGGATTATTTGGGACAATCTATTTTTTTTTCCAGCTCAACCTGTTTTACAGTATTAAAGTTCTGGGATGAAAATTGAATGAGGTTTCTAAATTAGCCACTTTTAGCTCTTGGGGCAAAGGCAAGAAAAATCCAGAAAATGTAATAATTAGTGCTGGTATTTAATAACATTATATGATAGTCTTTTAACCAATAAAGAGTGGCTGTGAAACATAATAAGAGTTATAATCATATCAACAATACATCAAAGAAAGAAATATTCCCTCCAGATGTTGATCAAATAGGGCTCTCATTGGAAGGAGGTTTCCATATCACAAAGTACACGAAGAGAGTAAGATCCAGAGGTGAGTGGCTGCTTCTCTCTCCAATATGTACCTATTCCATAGAGGTGAGGGAACATCGTTTATCAAAGCTAGAAATAGTGAGACTGACTGTACTGCATTTTGAGAAAATCAAAATGCCTCCTGTTCAGCCTAAGTGAATCATTTTATTTATGAAATAGCATAAAATGAACAGTGAATGCTCTGTGGTAGGACACAAACAGCCCTAGAGAAAATACCTTAGCTCAATCTTCTCCAGTGTGACATTGGGGACACCGCCAAGACCCCAGCTGTTGGATGTATAATCTCTATTCATTCCACGGTTTCCTTCATAGAGCAGAACAGGGGAAGAATTACATGGCGTTGCATTTGCTATCTCTATTCTGTAATATTATCTATATAAAAGCTTTTAAGACTGGAATGACTAAAACAATCTCCCTTCAACCCTGTCCAGACTAATGATCTATTTATTAATATATTATTTATTTATATATTATTTATTGTTTCCTTGTGTGTCCAATCACACTTGGCCAATAAAGAATTCTCCTCTATTCTATTGGATTGTTTCCAGGGGTTATGGAAATCATAGATAAATATACAGATAACATCAAATATTGCCTGTTTTTCTTGTCTTTCTCCTTGCTTTTGCTACTGTTGGTCCCACTTTACTATTTGTTTCAGATGTTTGCTGTTGTTTAATAAATAAACACCAAGTTATATTTTTGGCTAGCTGAAGGGAGTGGCATGTATGTTTACTCCGATTTGGATATAGGGATTGACTGGGAGTGTGCTGAGTGCAAACTGAAGTGGGAATTTCCTACAGTATTTTCCCAACTCCAACAACTGTACTTATGGCTGAACTCTAGTGAGTCTGGAATGGGTATGTGGGAGATGTATTGGTGTTATAGTTAAGGTGCTGGCCTAAAAATCAGAAGACTGTGAATTCCAAACTCACCTTAGACATGAAAACCAACTGGGTGACTTTGGGCCGGTCACTCTCTCAGCCCAATTTACCTCACAGGGTTGCTGTTGTGGGGAAAATAGGTGTAGGAAGGAGTATTGTATATGTTTGCTGCCTTGAGTAATGAAGATGGGATACAAATCCAATAAATAAATAAATGAGTTCCTATTTGATTTGATATCTCTTCATATCATCAATAATTGTAATTTTTTGGACTGCCTCTAGGAGTTAGGCATGGAGGACACTGTTTTCCAGTAGTAGTTCTTTCTACGTTGCTGTCCTACCTTTATGGGCCAGCATGCTCCCAGAGATCCAGGTAACCCAATCCTGCTAGGACTCAGAAAAGGCATCAAAACTCAATTGCTCCACCAGACTTGGGTGTTGATATCAGTGGGACTGATCCTTTGTTGCAGTGGAGTGTTTGCATAATAGAATTTTATGTTCCTTGGTATATGCAATAAGTTGTGTCTTGTTATGCGTAATAATAATTTATTGTTTTATTTTGATTCACAGATGTTGGCAATGTAAGCAACACAGAGTTGGTAATGGCAGAAGTGGTTTATAAGCCCAATTCATAACTACCTAATCTTGGAGACATAGCCTATTACCTGTTTTGAAGTACGTCTTATGCACTGATTTGCAGATAGTATCTTCAGGCAAAGGAAGAAGCCTCACTAATGGAAAGAAACTCCATCCCTTGTCAATTCTAACTGCTTCAATCACCACCTTTTTAATCAAGAAGAGAAGATTACAGTACTGTCAAGGGAATGAGGTCATGATTTTTGCCCAGACACATACTAAAGGACATTGATCTCCTGACTATATATTTTATGCTTATCCACTTAATGGCTTTGGAGAATGTATGCATTGATAGCTTTTATACTTAGACTGCTAATGATATATTCTGGACAGCTTGCTAAAAAATAGCAAAGAGGCAGGCCAGGGGTAGGTTGAGCTTGCGGTGGTGGGGACAGAAAACAGCAGGAATGGTGCCACTTGAAGAAACAAATATCCTCATAAAGTTGCTTGGGCAATCAGTGTTATTTGAATGCATTTTTTGCCACTTTGTGAGTTTTTTTTCCCCCTGTATTTTTACAGAAAACAAAAAAGTAAACAAAGTCCAGCTTAAAAATTGGTCATTAAACACATTCAGCAACAGAAAGGGAAGCAGGAAAACCTACCCGGTGCCTTATTTATCTGGGAATGGTTTGACTCTGTCGCTCCTGAGGAAGCGGACAGGACCTTAGGAAATATGAGCAGAGGCATCTATGTTTTAGTCCATATCCCACCAAGCTTGCAAAAGCTTCCAAGGAGGTGAAATATGGGTGAGTTTTGGTGCTTAATGCTTCCCTGTGGGAGGGGGTGGTGCCGCAGCCTTTTAAGGACGCTGTGGTCCACTTTTTTCTTAAGAAGCCATCACTAGACTTTACCCTACTGGATAATTTTGGTCCTGCTTCCAATCTTCCCTTTCTGAGGAAGTTGTACTGCAGAGAAGCAGAGGTGGGTATTCAGCAGGTTCTCACCAATTCTGGAGAACCGGTAGCAGAAATTTTGAGTAGTTCAGAGAACCGGCAACTACCACCTCTGACTGGCCCCGCCCCCATGTATTCCCAGCTGATGAGTTGGGTCTTCTTTTGTTGCCCTGCACAGGCGAACGGAGCTGGAAAGCAGGTTAGTGGGGTAGGGAGGGAATGGGGATTTTGCAGTATCCTTCCCCTGCCACGCCCACAAAGCCACGCCCCCAGAACTGGTATTAAATTTTTTTTGAATCCCACCACTGTAGAGAAGGCATGGCAGCTCCAGAGGTTTCTGGATGAAATCAATTATCTGGACTCTTTTCAGTCAGGATTCAGACCTGGATATGGAATAGAAATAGCACTGATTGGGCTTTTTGATGATCTCTAAAGCAGGATGGGAGTAGTGTATCCATCCTAGCTCTCTTTGATCTCTTGGCCATTTTCAATACCATCAGTCATGGTATCCTTCTGGAGCAGCTTCAGGGATTGGGAGTAGTGGGAAGATCCCTGGTGTCTTGGTTCACTTCTTTCCTCTGTGGTCACTCTCAGATGATGTTGATCGGAAGCAAGAGGTTCATCCCCTGCTTTGCGGAGTTTTTATTGAAATATCCTCATCGACAATACTTTTAACTCCCATCAGCATCTAGAGAAATAATGGAGAAATTCAGTCATCACTGAATGATGTTATATAAACTATGAAGAGGGTTAGGAATAGAACAAAAAAGGTTAATGAAAAATACTAGGCCCCCTTATAATAATTCCATTTAGGTGATAGTGTGGTTATTAGAATAATAAATTGTTATGTTATTTTCCAGCCTGTTGCTATAGGATGGAGAGAGCAGAGATCCAGAAAAAGTGCTAAATGACAATTGGAATTATGAGTCTTCTCTTCCAAGACTTCAATCAATCAGAATAGAGCCAGAAGGGAACTTGGAGGTCTTCTAATCCAACCCCCTGCTCAAGGAGGAGACTACACCAAGGGTGTCAAACTCAAGGCTCAAGGCCCATGGCCAGACAGGTAAGATAAGATAAATTTATTGTCATTGTACTCAGAAACCTGAGAACAACGAAATAAGGTGCTCTTTCACAACATACAACTGAACAACACCAAAAGACATATACAAATAACAATGTAAAACAAATTAAAACAAATAACAGTTAAAAACTGTACAACCAGGATATATATATATATATATGTTAAGACCACCAGATTCATAACTCTGCATTTAACCTGATCACAGCACTTGGGTAAAAGCTATGTTTAAATCTACTTGTCCTGGCTTTCAGCACTCTATATATCGTCTTCCTGATGGTAGGATCTCAAACAACGAGTGGCCTGGGTGCGAAGGGTCTCTCAAGATCTTTTGTATCTTCCTTCTACATCCCGTGTTATACAACTCCTCCAATGAGGGAAGAGGACATCCGCTGATCTTTTGTGACCTTTTTATCACTCTTTGGAGTGCCCTTTTCTCCGCCTCTGTACAACTCCTAAACCACACACAGACCCATGAGGTGCTTCGATCTGGCCCACAGGTCTGTCCTGGAAACAGCAAAGGACTGGCCTACAGTGCCTCTGCCAGCGAAAACAGCTCCGTTTTAGCTGGAAGAGGGTTGCTGGAAGCCGTCACAGCCGAAAATGGAGCTTGTGAGCCTGTTTTTCCTGGTAGAGTGCTTGGGCTACCACGGGCGCTCCCTACACAAGTGACATCAAGCTGGCCACACACACCCTGGCCACACACACCCAGCTCCCCCAAGGTCAAACACAACCCTGATATCGGCCCTCAATGAAATCGAGTTTGACACCCCTGTCCTATACCATTCCAGACAAACATAGCTTCCAGAGCTATGAAACTGGAAAGGGTTTAGTTTGGTTTATGTTTTTCTCTGACACATTTCTTTTGATCCCTACTCATCTTAAACCCAATTTGAATCTAAATAGTTACCTTGAAAAAAATTCCTATCCTCAGTCTCAGCATTTGAAGGATCTCCACTATAAAGAGACACAGTTTTAAAGTTTTAAAAACACAAACGAGAAACTCTTCAAACAGTCTCTGTAAGCATAAGGTAAATGTTCCATAGCTTCTTGGTTGATTCCAATAGGCAATTCAATAACTTGGTTGATTTGATGGTATGTATATGAGGTTGCTATTTGCTATCCATCATCAGACACAACTATTGCTTTCTTTCATTATGACTCATAATGGATCCATAATTTGTTCTCTTTGGACAGAAAAGAAGAAAGGAAGAGCATTGTCTAGAAGGGCTGTGGCTCAGAGAAAGGTTTCAATATATTTTTTCAATCTTTCACAAACAAAAATAATCATACAGATGCTGTGGAATTAGTGGAGCTTTGTTTACCTGCTTGTTTTTTCAAATAATCAAACTACTAATGATTATTATGTTGTGTTACCAGACATCCTGGGGAGCATTTGTAGAATTTACTTCATTGGTCTTATGTTTTCCAATTTTTACTTCAGTTGCTTTGGCTGACATACGCCTTTATGCCATGACGCTTACAAATATGCTTGCTTTTTTTTTTTCTGATTGTAACTCTGTCAAGGATCAACAAAACAATACATTTAATTTCTCCTCCTGCTGTGAAATGTGGAATTGCCTGCCAGTTGGGTGAGTTGACAGACTTCAGCTGTTTTCAGGTATACCTCTGAAACTTACTGATGGCAAGGCTGCAGTATGCCAGAACAGAAAAGCAATCAAGAGACAACTTTCTCTACAATACTTGGCACTCAAACCAGAAAGATTGCAGCATGATACCTGCAGTTCACATAAAAAAATAGTCTTGTTGGTACATAAACTGATAGTAGAATCACATCCTGATCTTCTCTCATCTTCAGAAGACAATGTAGGAGGAAAGTTGTCTTGTCAGGCAGGGTTAAGCCAAAAACCAGAAGGACTCTGGTAGCACTTTTTCTGACTAACAAATGTTATTAAAAGGTATAAGCTTTTGTGAGCTATAGCTCACTTCAGATTTAATCCACGATGCAGAATTAAATTGAAATGAGGCAAGATGTAGAAGGAAGGGGAAGATAGATTGGGTATGCAGCTTCAAGTTACACATGAAACAGATTACAAGCACCTTATCAATGAACAATTATATATAAAAACATGTGTTTGTCCAGAACTTCAATCCAAAAAGAGATCACTCTGACGGAAAAACAAATCTGGTCACGTTACCAATTTCAAAAGCCGATACAAAAATTTATGCCACCAGATAAAGACTGAATGCACCAATTATCGCATTAAACAAGAGGAAAACCTTCTACGCACCAATTCCATGTTCTAAGTTGCAATTCCAAGTTTTTTACAATTTTGTAAACAACAAACTAAAAGACTCAAGGTCCATCCCACCCCTGATAGGACCTAATAGTAAAGACTGCAATGATGACACCATTAAAGCAAACCTCTTTAACACATTCTTTGGCTCAGTATTTGTAAACAGCAATGGATCATGTCCAGTATTTCCTAGCTGAACTACAGACAACTACAATGATCTAATACATATCAATTTTACAGAAGACAATGTTGAAAAAGCACTACGCTATCTAAAACCATCTGTATCTATTGGACCGGATGGAATATGTGCCTACTTCTTAAAAAAACTATCCACTGCCATAGCCAAACCTCTGAGCATAATCTTTGAAAAAATCTTTCAGGACCAGCTCCTTGCCTAACCTATGGTCACAAGTCACAGTCATCCCCATCTTCAAAAAGGGAGACCCCAGCCTAGTTGAAAATTACACACCAATCTCCTTATGCTGCATCACCTGTAAAGTCATGGAATCAATTATTAACCAATCCATTATCCTCCACTTAGAAACAAATGACCTACTCTCCAATAAACAATTTGGTTTCAGAAAAAAACTATCCTGTAATCTGCAACTCTTACCCTGCAAAAACATATGTACTACACAACTCGATCAGGGCAAAACAATAGACACAATCTACATAGACTTCTGTAAAGCCTTTGATTCAGTGGTATATGACAAACTACTCCTAAAACTAAAATCTTATGGTATCTCTGGACAACTGCATAACTGGACAGAAGCATTCCTGTCAAACATACAACAAATGGTCAAAATTGGGAGCGTCCTATCAAATTCTGTACCTGTCAACAGTGGTGTCCCCCAAGGCAGTGTTCTAGGACCAACTCTCTTCATACTCTACATAAATGACCTCTGTGATCATATTAAGAGCAACTGTGTTCTTTTCGCTGATGATGTAAAGCTGTTCAATACCACAGACAATACTGCTACCCTTAAAAAAGATCTTGACTATCAGAATGGTCAAACAAATGGCAACTTCAAATCTCAACAAATAAATGCTCTGTCTTACATATTGGCAAAAATAATCAGAAAATAAAATACAAGCTGAATAGTCAAGACCTTGTTGAGGATCCAAACTCTGTAAAGGACCTTGGAATACTCATCTCTAATGATCTAAGTGCTAGAACCCACTGTAACTACATAGCCAAAAAGGCATTAAGAGTTGTTAACCTAATCCTACATAGCTTTTTCTCTGGTAACATCACACTACTAACTACAGCATACAAAACATTTGCTAGACCAATACTCGAATACAGCTCATCAGTCTGGAACCCACATAATGTATCTGATATTAACACAGTTGAGAAAGTCCAGAAATATTTCACAAGAAGAGTTCTCCACTCCTCTACTCATTGTAGAATACCTTATGCCACCATACTTGAAATTCAAGACCTAGAAAACCTTGAATTACACTGTCTTCGATCTAATCTAAGTATGGTATATAAAATCATACATTTCAATGACTTATCTGTCAATGAATACTTCAGCTTCAACCATAACAACGTAAGAGCACACAATAGATACAAACTCAAGGTTAGCTGCATCAAACTTGATTGCAGGAAATACAACTTCAGCAACAGAGTGGTCAGTGTCTGGAATACTCTACCTGACTCTGTAGTTTCTTCCCCAAACCCCAGAAACTTTAACCTTAGACTGTCTACTATTGACCTCACCCCTTTCCTAAGAGGTCTGTAGGGGGCATGCATAAGCGCACCACATGCCTACCATCCCTGTCTTATTGTTTCTTTTATTTTTCTTATATGTACCACTTTCATGTATTCATAACTATGTATATACTTATATGTTCTGTCCCACCTGTATCCACAGGTGAGAATCTCAAATTCCAGAGTTCAAATACTTTACGCAAACAAAACCAGAGACAGAAGAGTTAATTGCTCTGTTTTCACAGTCCTTTGGCAATCCTCCTAGAATCTGTCTGGCAATTCTGTATAGTCCATAAATCACAACGCTGTAGTCAGATGCACTTCTTTCCAAAGCAAAATCCACTTTGTTTCCAGCAAAGATTATGAACTCGTACGCTCCCTTATATCCTCTGAGAGGAGGCGTGTCAGTCTCATTAATTAATCATTGGCTTGATGCTTCTTTTCAAATTGTGATTGACGTTTCAATCTTCTTCTAGTCCTAGCATCAAGCCAACATCCGTCAGTGTCGTCATCACTCGGGACCTCTGGCACGTTTTCCTGATTGTTTGTTAACAGCTGAGGTATAATCAGGGAAGTAGATTCAGGGGAGGGAGCAGACTCCGAAACATCCAATAAATCAGGCTCATCTCTCAGATCCAACTTCTCTCCCTCTACTTGACTCCCCTCTAAGTCACTTAATAATGCAGGCTCGAATCTCAGTGCCAGATCTTCTTCATCGCTCAAACCTACATCTGCTGACTGACCAGGTTCAAGTCTCGGAGTCACAACACTTATACCTATTATCTTGTAAGTGAGTAACAAATCAAATCAAATCAAATAAATAAATAAATAAATAAACTTCTGACATTGCCTGAAACCTTTTGATGTATGTGAATTCAGCTATCTCTCGGTCACTCAATCGGGTGGGATGCAAAATTTTAAACTACTGGTTCTGTGAGCATGGCTAGGTGGGCATAGCCAGGTGATTATGTGACTGGGTGGACATGTTTTTTTTTTTTTGCCTACTGGGCCTCAGGCTAGCCTCTTGAGACCAAAAATGGGGTAGGGTGGGGGTGCTGTATAGCACTCCATTTTTGCTCCCAGGAAGCTTCCCTGAGGCCCAGTAGGCAAAAAAACAATGGGGCCTCCTGGGCCTCTGGCAAGCCTCCTGGGAACATGGACTGAGGTATCACCAATATGCTGATGATATTCAGCTGTGTGTCTCCGCCCGTGGTGAGTTAAATGTTGCTGTGTCCTCCATCTTACAGTGCCTGGAGGCTGTTATGGGCTGGATGGGGAGCAACAGGTTGAAACTAAACCCATGCAAGACCAAGTGGCTCTGGGTTTGGCATTTGTTGGCTCAGGGAGAATTACCACTTTGGTTTTGGATGGGGTGGTACTATCCCAAACAAACCCTATGTGTAATCTAGGGGTTTTCCAGCACTCATGACTCCTGCTCAAAGAGCAGGTGGCGGTCGTGTCTAGGAAGGATCTTTGCACAACTGCGGGTTGTACACCAGTTACACCCTTTCCTGGACCATTGGTCCCTACTCACAGTCACTCTTGCCCTAGCCACTTCCCATCTTGATTATTGCAATGCGCTCTATATGGGGCTGCCCTTGAAGAACATCCGGAAGCTCTAGTTAATGCAAAATGCAGTGGCCCACATGGTTTTGTGCAGACCCAATGTGCACATGTTTCACTTCTCCTGCAGAAGCTGCATTGGTTACTGATTTGCTTCTGGTTGCCGTTCAAGGTGCTGGTTGTCACCTTTAAAGTCCTTCATGGATTGGGACCAGGTTATCTGAGGGAACATCTCTTGCCGGTCACATCTACCTGACCCATTAGAGCGGGGAGGCAGGGAATTCTTCAGGTTCCATCCCTGAGGGAGATACACCTGGTAGGACCCAGAAGAAGAGCCTTCTCTGTGCTGGCCCCCTCTCTCTGAAACATCATTACCCCAGAGATTAGAATGGCCCCCTCAGTAATACTCTTCCAGAAGGCACTGAAGACCTGGTTCTGCCAGCGGGCCTGGGGAACACAGAGCAGGATGGGGCCCATCAAATGGCTCATGTGATCTGCTGTCGTCGGGGAGGGGAGTGGGAGTTGGTGTTCAATTTTTTTTTCCAGATTTTGTTCTATTGTACTTTATTAATTTATTTGATTCTTTTTGTTAGTTTTTATTGTTTTTTATTTTAAATATGGTTTTACATTCTGTAAGCCACCTCGAGTCATCATGGGCGAATAGGCGGCAATATAAATTCAATAAATAAATAAATAAATAATAAACAAATAAATAAAAACGGGGTGCGTGCCCCCCACAAAGCACCCCCGCACTCCATTTTTTTGCCTCCTGGGCCTCAGGGAAGCCTCCTGGGTGAAGCAGTACAACAGCGAGGGGGGGATCAGCTGTGCTATGTGATTTAGATTTCCCACTTTCTAGCTAATCTAAATCACGCGGCACAGCTGATCTTCAGAAAACAGCTGATTGGTGGGGGGAAAACAGGAAATACCTTGGTCTTCGGAGAGAACCGGTTTGCTCCCAGCTGATCCGGTAGAATCCCACCCCTGTAGCTTATTAATAATGTGTGTGAATCTTTTATGCTATGAGAGTAGGTAACAACCTGTAGTGTCTGGTTGGTTTTTGTGGTCTGTCTTTTATCCTGGGGAATTGATCCGGTTCTATTTTTAGGTGGGTAGCTCAGTCTCCTGCATGTTTAGTTAAATTTCAGTAGTTGAACATCTTTTTTAAGTGGATGAGGACAAATGTGGTTATAGCATACCTAGCATCCAGTCACCATGAAACCAAAAAAGATGCTGAGATTCTAGAAAGAGTACAAAGAAGAGCAACAAAAATGTTCTGGAGGCTAAACTATAAGGTGAATGGTTCAGAGAACTAGGTAACTAATCTAATGATGAGAAAGAGTAGAGGTGACATGAGAGCAGTCTTCTAGTACTCCAGGGACTCTTGTGAAGAGAGGATTGACCTGTTCTCCAAAGCACCCAAGGGCAGGGCAAGAAATAATGAGTGGAAGATTATAAAAGAGAAATTCAAACTAAGATCCTAAGAAGAAATTTCCTGACAGTGAGAACCATTAATCAATGGAGATTGGACAACTATTTGTCCTGCATGGTATAAGGACTCCTGCTCAAATAAGAGGTTGGACTAGAAGATCTCAAAGGTCCCTTTCAATCTTGTTATTCAGTGATCTATGTTTTAACCACTGAGCTCCTCCTCCTCCGCCGCCCTAGCCACATAAAGCAAGAAACCAATAAATTAGGCTGAATCTACAAAAAAAGTAAGTTTTCAGTTGGGTTAAAGAGCTGTAGCTTAGAAGCAACCCATATTACCTCTGCCTATAATATGCTGATTCAGGCAAAAGAATGTACCGTGTATTGGTTTCATTAGAGCAAGATGGTACTTCAGATGTCTCTAATTGGGTTTAACTATCCTTTTTTTCAGAGAAGGACCTATGAACTTTGAGAAAGCCTCTTTATTCCTGAAATATTTAGCAGCAAATGGTTTTTCTGTCTGACTCACACTAGCTGTTAATGTTTTTGTTTAAAACTATAGTCAGTTGGGTCCATGGCAATTCACTGTGGCCAACTCACCACAGCCAACTCACCATAGCCAACTTACCACGGCCAACTCTCTGTGGGGCAACTCGCCACGGCCAACTCACCATGGAATAACTCACTGGGGGACAAGAGTTACACTAATATCAAAGAAATGGTGGAACAAAATCATTAAAGGAAAGATGCAAAAGGAGGGACAGAATGAAATGTGAATGACAAAAATTAAAATATCTTTATTTATTTATTTTGAAATGATTAAATTGCATTGTTAACTTGTCCCATTGCAAGTTGGCCGTGGTGAGTTGTCCCGTGCAGAGCTGGCCATGGTGAGTTGGCTGTGGCAAGTTGACCCATTCCATAGTCAGTCTGGGGGCCCCAGAGAACCTCCAACCTTCAGCATCAGGCAGGAGACCCAGTCAGTCAGTTGCTCTCACTGGAATCCAAGTCAGCTTCTGTTTTGCTTGGTTCCATTTCTTCTGCAGGGGTGTCATTTGAGGTTTAATCAATCCACAGCTGTTAGCACTGTAGGCCAGAGCCCAAGAAAGAGCCGTCCACTGTAGCTATGAATGGAAGTAAATCCTGATTTAGTCGGTCTCTTGGTTTTGATTTATTGACAGATGCCTCTAAGGGTAGACACCTTGTTAAATTCTGAGCCAAATGCTTCACTGACCAGCTGTTCCTATTATGCTCAGAAAGTGCTGCAATGCAGGGTCAATTTTCTTTCACTTTGTATTATTCTTGCAGGGCCTTTCCCCTGCTTTGAACAGTGCCAGTATGGCCTCTCTCACACACCCTGCGGGCAGTCTAGTTCACATGAATAACACATCAACTTGCATTCCCTTTCTTTCTGCTTCTTGGGTTTTGTATGCAACCAATCAACACAATCTCTAATAAGCTTCCTGTTGAGAGATGGAGCAGCACCGTTTTCTAATTTAAGCATTTCGGTGAGTTATTAAAGGCTGTTGACAATCTAGTCAGTTATTATTCAGACGAGTGTTAGGGGAAAAAAAACTTCTAAAAAATGCTGCTGTTTAGCATGTGTTAGTTTAGAAATCAAAATTTGTTATTGCAGTTTCGAGTCACAGAGGACTGAGGCTTGCATTTAAAATTCAGAAGAAGAGGATATTTTTTTGGTTAAAAATGGAATCTGCATCAGTATTAGTAAATAATGCTGGATTTGTAAGGTGTAAAAAATGACAGGGTCTGTTTCAAGTTTGCTTCTGCCTTCTTAGTCATAGGGATTCAATCTCAGGTCTCTCATAGGTGAGCACTTCAAATAATTATTCTGCTAGATTGAGTAACTGGATTTTATAAGAAAGGAGCAAAACTAAAGGAACAACTGAAGAGCTGGGGTTGAACATCCACTGATGCTGTTGACCTCAATTGACAGAGCCCTAAACTTCAAATTGAAAATCACAATAATTGGATTTGTTCAGCTGCTAAGCCCAAAACAAACCACATCATGGCTTAGCATAATATGTGAACCCATCCCTATTTAATTTACTTTGGCTTTATTATTTATTATTACATTTGAACTCTACATTCCAGTTCATATAAGATTATAGATTATACTTTATTTGCAGCCTAAAAACAAGGGTTTTTTTCTTTCTTGTTCTGAACAGTGTCAATATTGAGCCAAGCAAACATGATTGGCTCAACATTTAAAGAGTTTCAAAACTCTTTAAAACTCCAAATGCTGCAAATTGGTTTTAAAGTTCTAAGTAGTTTTCCAATCTTATACTTTTCATTTCAGCTTCTAAAGTGATGTACCCATTCATCCATCGATACTATTAAACAGGAAGCTTTTAACAAATGCAGGGTAGCCTTCTCACTCATCGTGCACTGATGATCTTACCTAGTTGGGTAATGAAACACCTGTAAGAAAACAACCAAGCTCAGAGGGCATCAGGGAGCCCACAGTTCAGTCCTGAACTTCAGATATTCTCTTCCAAGAGAGCCTATTCTCTCTCCCAAGCTTTTTTTTTTTAATATAAGCTGCTCTATATTAGACTTTGCCTTCCGTGTTTCACAGGTAAGTCAAGGTTTAGAGAGAAAGATAAGAGAGCAAGTTCAGTCTTTTTGCAGCAGCCAAGTCTCTTGAAATGGTCTGTTGAGATATGAAGGTTATCTTTATCTCCACAGGCTGATCTGCTGCTGATGGAAAGTTAATGCCATTATCGGAAAAGTCTGGAGATGGGGAAAAGAAAAGTTTTCAGCTCTAGGCTGCTGAAGAACCTTGCTGATTTCATTTAGTGTATAGGATTGCTAACATGATCGCCAACATCCAATGATGGATATGGCACAAGAAGAAGAAATGGATGCCCTGTGTCCCTAAGCTTAAGATAACCTCCAAATTTACAAAGACCAAACCAGCTTCCCCTAAGAGTCCCTCTCATCATCCCATGGCTCTTATTTTGCAAAACAACCATTTCTACCCCATGTTCATCTCCATGATTGTTGACTTGTTTTGCTTCTTCCATATGACAGCTCTTGCTTAGCTCTTGTTCCTGCTCCTCTTCTTGAATCCTCAAACCACTAAAAATGCACAAACACATTTCTGCTCTTCCCAATGCCACTTTCTGGTGTGTCCCTTACAGTTCCTGCACTGGCCTTTCTCAGACACCAGAACTACTTCCTCCTGGTAGGGGTTTATTTGCTGGAGTTAGAAAGGAGGGGATCTCAGATCAGAACTTCTAGCAGACTTTGTGCCTTATTGTACCATTAGTATGTCGGGCCTATTATCAAGCCTGTCAACCCCGCATCCATAACATAAGAGCGTCCAGAAGAGCTAGACAGAATATTGTCAGCTCATTTCATGGTCTGAAAGCAATAAACTTCAGAGTCAACTAGGTTGGCTGGGCAGTGTGATTAGATTTTCCCTTTGGGTAACAATATGAAATATGTCTAGCCTTATCTTTGTTTTGTTTCACTTTGTGAAGCCAATCTGTATTTGTTTTTTTTCTCTACGTCCAATTCCTGTATCTTGATCTTGTATCTGGCTTCTGTTTTATGTCAGATCCAGATTGCATTAAGAATTCTGATGCCTAGCTGGATTCTGGTGAGGTCGAATGCAAAGGGGGAATGGAACCGGGATGAGAGTTTTGGTGGTGAGGGAGCATAACTTTTTTGACAGGACAGAGTCCACTGGGGTAGGAAGAAGAGGCCAACAGATGGTTGATTAAGGTATACAGATACAGGCAAATAATTAAAAATGTTTGAAATATATGGAGCAAAGAGAAGCCAATGTTTAAGGCTTCCAATTAAAAGGTGGCAGGTCGAGAGTGCTTTTCTATTACCATTGCTATTAATTAACAGCCCTAATCTGAATCTACATATTACCTGCTGATTTGAACCAACTTTAACTGGCTCAAAATGCGCTCTTGAGAATTGTTCTGACTGATGCTTTTTATTTTATTTATTTATTTATTTGATTTGTCAATCGCTTACAAGGTAATAGATATAAGTATAAATACGAGTAAGAATATAGGAAATAGGTACGAATAAATGGGGACAATAGGACAGGGACGGTAGGCATGATGGTGCACTTATGCACACCCCTTACAGACCTCTTAGGAATGGGGTGAAGTCAATAGTGGTTAGTTTGAGGTTAAAGGAGTGGGGGTTAGAGGAGGTAACAACAGAGTCAGGTAATGCATTCCAGGCATTGACCACTCTGTTGCTGAAGTCATACTTTGTGCAATCAAGTTTGGAGTGGTTTATGTTGAGTTTGTATCTGTTGTGTGCTCTTGTATTGTTGTGGTTGAAACTGAAGTAGTCATTGACTGATAGGACATTGTAGCAGATAATTTTGTGTGCTATGCTTAAAACTAACCATAGGCGGCATAGTTCAAGGTTGTCCAAGCCCAAAATCTTAAGCCTGGTGATATAGGATATTCTGTTGTGAGCAGAGGAGTGTAGTACTCTTCTCATGAAACACTTCTGGACTCACTCGATTGTATTAATGTCTGATATGCAGTGCCGATTCCAGACTGATGAGCTGTATTTGAGTATTGCTCTGGCAAAAGTTTTGTATGCTCTAGTTAGCAATTCGATATTTCCAGAGGAGAAGCTTCGTAAGATTAGATTTACAACTCTTAACGCCTTTTTGGCAATGCTATTACAGTGAGCTCTAGCACTTAGGTCATTTGATATGAGAACTCCAAGGTCCTTGACAGAGTGAGGATCATCAATGAGGTCATATCCGCCTAGTTTGTATTTGGTGTACTGATTTTTTTTTTTACCAATGTGTAGGACAGAGCATTTGTTGGTCGAAATTTGGAGTTACACCTGTTGCACTGGGTGTCAATAAGCCTCCAGGTGAAATGTAAGGTGGTCATCTATAAAACTCTTCATAGCATGGGGCTGGGTCATTTGTAAGACCACATTTCTGAGATCAGATCTGGCAGAAGAAGTATGTTATAGGTCTTGTCAGTGGCCTGGCCATCTTGCAGTACTCAGGAAGTGAGATTTTTCTGTTGTTACTCCTCCTTTTTGAAACATCTCTGGAAATCAGATTGGTCCATGGGGGATCTAGTTGTCAGAACCTGCCTACCTGATAATTGTTTAATTGATTTTTCACCTTGGCTGTCAGTTATATATTTTATTCTGTTAGTCATGGCCATATCAACTGCATGCATACAGGCAAAAATAGTCCTCATAATTCCACTTAGCCCTGTAATGTAATTGGATCTTTTATCTGGAGATACCTGGAAAATTTCTAAGTTGAATTTCTTGGGATCAATTATTTTATAAACGTAATATACTCATGTTCTGTCTAACATCTCATCGACTTCTATGGGGAAAATGCTGGACCAGATAGGCCTTTAATTTGGTTCTAACAGTATTTTTTTATGCAATCATAACACAACAGGAGTTGTGTGGCTCTGCATTCCATCAAATCAATCTTACGGTAATGTATAATTGTGGACTGTCATACAGTTAAACCATAAAAATAACAGGAATCAGTAGAATTGTCTTGTCTTAAAAATGGAGATCTACTGAAAAGGGACTTTTCTATGCCTGAAAATGCCATGTCCTCTATGTTTAATGTATTCATTAATGCCCCCCCCCCCACAAATGGGACTTAAGCAGTTAACTACACTGATTGTTTTAGCTACCATACATTCACTATGCTGAACTATTTAGTTTAATAATGCCAGTGAAGGCAGATAAAAACCATATGTATGGGAACAAAGGAACAGGGAGAATAATAATCCTCCAAGTGGCTATGCAGTGTGAAATTGTTTGAATGTAATAATTACGATTCTGAAATACTATAATTTTGTATTTTTAGGAGAAGTTAGTGGAGAATGAATAATCCCTCCCAATTTTTTTTAAAATAATTATCTTTAAAAATGGGGAATTGTTTCTGAATGTAGCCACAGAGTAGATGAGTAGCAAGAACCTTGCTTGCATGCAGTCCATTTTGCTGATCATCTGGTTATCAGAAGAGGAAAAAAAAGATGCTGGAATATACCTGATCAGGGGTAGATATACCACAGCTTATACATGCCCACCCAACATTATGTCTATAGGACTCCAAAACGTAGCTCTGAATGTTTTGGACTACTGTTGCTGATATTGTACTACTTGGAGAGTAAATGTTGAATGGGATGCTTGAAATCTTCAGAGATTTCAGCCCATTTCATTCTTTACAGACCTTGAACTCTGTGATGAAATGGCAATGTACTAAAGAAAATAAAGATTTACTTGGGCAGAAAGCTTAGAGAAAACCATGGAGAGGAGTTAAGAGAACTGAGAACCAGTTGAAAACTGGAGAAGTGGTAAACACACCCACCCACACACCCACCCACACACACACGGAAAGAAAGTAACCAATATAAAGAAAAGGCAAACTCTCATGACAATAATTTCGCTATAATGCTGGTTTCCCATTTTTTGGAGGGTAGGGTTTAAAGGCAGAGTGGCTAGCATAAACTTCTGCATTGTTTAAAGTCCACAATTTACCTCTTAGCTACCTCAAACCAAGCCAAATTCCAACCCAAAAGTAATAGCAGTAACTGTAGTTTTGTCCCACCTACTTTGATACTTTGAATTACCTTAACATCACTGTTGAGGTAATTCCCCGTTAGGAGAATGAGTGCACACAGGCAGACATAGTGAGAATGATGTTGAATAACACACGACCAGCACACAGATACACTGAATAGTAAAATGTAGGTTTTACTTCCAGTAAATGGTTAAGCAAAGTCCAATAAGCAGTCCAAGTCATACACGGTTAAAGTATTTCAGTCCAGGGATAACCCAAAAAACAAAGTTCAGTATCATACACAGTTCAGTAACAGACTTACAGCAATCCAATAAGAATGACGATCAGTTACAGTCAATAGGGAAAAATGCAGGAACCAAAAACAGCGAACATCAGAACATCTATCAACAACAACAACAGAACTAACAACCCAGGTTTCTGGCTCCATCTTATGGCCATTTGAGGAACCACACCCAAGTACAATTTTAGCATTCCCTTAAAGAGACAGTATTAAATATCTATCCTGGTTTATATATTTCCAAACCAACTGTTAGGTGACTATCAATTCCTAACAATCATTAGCCACACTCCTGTGATTTTGAGGCAGGGCACACCCTCCCAAATCAAAGCAGTTAGTCCATCCATCACCTCATTCAACCTATTGGATCCTCTTCAAATATTCATTAAATTCCAAATATGGAGGGATATACTGGTACCTCCAGCTCAGTTTTCAACTCCCCCCTCCTCCCATAAGAAGAGTTTTGGTATTATGGCTGGAAGTTCTGTTGATCTGAACTTTCCAGTCACTACATGAAAGACTGTTTATGGGAATACCTTTGCAGTTCTTTTGACTTTCCACTCCATATAGGAAGAGAGATGAATTAAAGGTGTGGACAAGTGCATAGAAGATATGTGTCCTTGATGGATTCATCAGTTGATCTGTTGATAGATCAGAACTGAATGTGAATTTCTTGTGTCCTGAGCCAAGTACATTCAGCTACAAGCATACTCCACAGTACTCAGTCCGCAGCTACAGTCTTCCCCTCATCCTTCTTGATGTTTTCCAGATCTTCCTGAAATGTTTGGTGCCAGGTTTTCTTGGGCCTTCCTCTTTTTCTCCAATCATCTGGTGGTATCTAAATGATTGTGGTCTTTGCTGGACAAAGCTCACTCATGCAGAGCACATGTCCAGCAAGTCATATTCTTCATTCTTCCATTATTCCAGGGAGTCTTTTGGAATTACTTCTTTGCAGAACGGGCGTATACTCTACAACAGGGATGTCAAACTCAAGGCCCATGGGCTGGATCTGGCCTGCAGGGTGCTTAAATCTGGCCTGCAGGGTTACCATGGAAACAGCAAAGGACCTGTCCACAGTGCTCCTGCCAGTGAGAACAGAGTTCAGGAGGGCTGCATGCGGCCCTCCCGAGCTCCATTTTTGCTGGCAGAAGGTTATAGGAGGCTGACGCAGCCAAAAACGCAGCTTGGGAGCCCTTTTCAGGCAGAGCACTCAGGCCACCACAGGTGCCCCAACACGAGTGATGTCAAGCTCGCCACGCCTACCCTGGCCACATCCACCCCATCCCCCTGAGATCAAACACAACCCTGATGTGGCCCTCAATGAAATTGAGTTTGACACCCCTGCTCTACAATATTCTGGGGAAAAAAAACACCAGAGTTAACTGGCATCTTAGATATCTGGTCTTTTTCATTGTTCTTCAAATCTTAGCAATGGGATGTGGGGTACCACTGCCTCTTCTGAATCTGGCATATTCACTTGGCATTCTTTTTCCATGCATTGGATGGTGCTGTCTGGATTTCAACTCCCTAAGCACCTTTTTCTGGTAATAAAAGGTAATAAAAATCATTATCTGGAAAAAAGAGAATCACAAGCAGACATCTAGATTTTTTTTTACAGCTATAATTTGATAGCCCTATTATTTTATCAGAGCACTGCAGAATGGCAGCATACAGGAGCACTGAGGGCTCTACCCTGAAAAGAAAGGTACCCACTTACAAAAGAAAACCTGGTAAGAGCTTTTTTTAAAAAAATCATCTCTGCCTTTTCCATTCTGCTCACACCAATTGGAAACAAGAAGTATCACTGATATATTTCCTGCAGCATTCTGTACATGAACACAAATCCAATTTGTGATTAGAACAAATTGGACTTAAAGATTGAAAAGAACTGTCATTATTTTATCTTTTTTTCCACAGGTAAATCAACATTGGATCTGGTAAATGAAGCCATTCATCTGCACCTGTAGCATATTACTAAGCTGGTTTGTGAAATTGTTCCCACAGGACTTTAACACTTGTTAAATGTAGGTAAAAGTAGCTGCAGTTGTATAGGTTAGTCCCAAATGTATGTGTGAATACATGTATAAGCTTTTGCTGCCTGAGGTATTGGACAACATTTTTCAAGGCCATTTTCTCTCGTTCTTGCCTTCAATTAAAAAAAATCAACCATAATAAATAACAATTTGTACCTCTGTTCCAAATATTCGAGATTGGCTCTCAGAAGTGGATATCGGCTCCCACCGCTTAATGGAAGAGAACCTGCACTTTGACAGAGTCCGCAGATAGCATTTCTGATAGCATGCTGAGATATTTATAAATCGCTGTCTATCAAATGTTTGATGGGCAAAGGTGTGCTTGGATGATTCAAGTGCAAAGGCATTAGTTCTCTCCCCCATGGGAGTGAAACTTTTTACTTAAACGCATCTATCATCTGCTCCTGTGGGTTTTTTTTTTTTTTACTCTGAATATTGATTATTACTGTTGTTTTCCGCCCCTCAGGCCTTGATCTTCCCCCAGGCATCAATCCCCCTCGAGAGCAGATCTGTGAAACCGATCTGTTGTTTAATGGGCACTTCAGGTGGTGTCTGGAATCCCCTTTCAGCCTAGGAATATGTTGCAATTAGAAGGCCTTGGTGTCTCTCTAATAGCTCTTTCCGGTATGCCCCGCTGGCTGGCTATACTCCAATAATTCAGCCTAAGAGTACCTGGGGAGATGCCTACAGCTATGAAAGAGAAAGAAAGAAAGCAAGAAAGAAGGAAAGAAAGAAAGAAAGAAAGAAAGAAGAGAAAGGAAGAAGAAAGGAAGGAAGGAAGAAAGGAAGGAAGGGAGAAGAAAGAAAGAAAGAGAGAGAGAGACGAAAGGAAGGAAGGAAGGAAGGAAGGAAGGAAGGAAGGAAGAAAGAAAGAAAGAAAGAAAGAAAGAAAGAAAGAAAGAAAGAAAGAAAGAAAGAAAGAAAGAAAGAACAGCTCACCCTTGTGGTGTACATTTTAATGAACTTTTAAATGACATGCAGTTTTATTCCTCGTCTATCTCCAAATTTCTTAACAGTCTTTCCACCTCTTATGTGCCCTCATTCCTCCTGATTCCTTTTCCCTTTGCAACAAGAACCAGGTGCATAGAAATATGGCTGCAACAGTCTTAATGGGGTGATTTTCCTTGGCCTCCATAATTGTGAGGAAGATTGTTAGGGAGGCAGTTTTGAAAAAAGGGAGAAAAATGCATTCTACAACATATTCCAAAGGGGCTATATTGCTTTTGTGACTCTGACTAGAAGAATGTTCTCTTACTTTTTTTTAGATGCTGGATGAGTCTACACATGCTCAGTGATAGTTAATGGTTATTTTGGATGTTTTTGTGAAACAACCCTGGAAATGCAAAATATTTAGGCATCCTTTGAGCCCCTTTGAGCCTTAAAGAGATAGTTTTCATCCCTTTCTCCCTCCCTCTTTGCCAGTTATAAATGCCGACAACGTATGTCTTCTAACTCTCTTGCAAAAAGTGTGCAAATCATTAGGCCAAGAAGCCAGCTCTGAGCATTTTAGAAAGCTATGAGGCTATTTACAAATAGCTGTTTGCTTGTTGCAAGGCAAAAAATGCAGCTCTGACTCCAGCTGGTACAGTCACCCACTGTGCAATGTTATAGTGTAATTACCTGTCGCAGCTTATTAAAGCAGCAGTGTCCACAGGGTGCTATTTACAAGCATGTCCTTGTCATAAATCTGGGCATATTGACTCTATGTACCTGGATGCTTTCCCATATGGAAAATCTACACCCTCATCAAGCACACATTCTATCTTGTTAGTGCTGAGCTTCATCAACGAGCATGAATGAATACAAATGTGTTTATTGCACTTTTTTCTTTTTCTTTTTTAAACATTGAATGATAGCTGATTGGAATCATCAATACACAACGTATTTTACCCTTGAAGGTAAAAGTGTGAAGTCCTGTGTTTTTGGGGGGGATTAAGAACACTGCTGTTTCTGCATAAAATAATACTGTTCTTTCGATCAGCCTCATTTTGATGTGTTATCTGGTTTTTTTCCCCAAATGACCCAGTTGGCGTGCAAGTTATTTGAGTTTTTCATCATAGCCCCATGGGTCATTGATCTTGGCTGCACAGGGAACAGAGCCTAAATATCTTCAAAGGGAAATATAAAATATCAGAGACTTGAAAGCCAGGAGTATTTTTAAAAGACTTACAAATTAAAAGCAAATTTGTAAGTAAAGGTTGGAAAAAGTTGAATTGGAATTGAATTGGAATGTGGAATTCTAATATTGTTTCTTAGTCACTTTACTCACTGTCATCTCCAGTGGTAAGCCAGAAGGGGCGTGGGGAATGGTCCGTTCCTTAGCATCTTTATGTAAAGAGGTGAGACTATTTAACCTCATGGATAACTTTGCAGGAAAGAGTGGAGAAGCTCTCAGCATTCTCTGTAGGGGATTTTCCTTTTCATTTAAAGGGCTGTCAAACAAAAAGACACAATTGGAACCCGCATCGTTGCCTTCACAACAATTAATGAAGAACTTTGGCTTTCAAACAATTTTCAGCACCACTTGGTGTGACCTGATGGTGAACTTTTGCTAATGCAAATATCTGTGCAAAGGTCAACTGTACACAACAATCAGAGCTATTTGTACAGTGGGCTGAAACTCGAAGTGTGCCATCACCCTGTTTACAAATCTCTCTTTTGATCATTGCAAGACAATAATTAGAATGGTTAGAGCATTGGTAACAAAAGGATTCAGTGATTAGAAAGTTAAGCTACCCCCAGGGAGCTACCCTCATTTATTTATTTATTTGATTTGTCAATCATTTACAAGATACAGGTATAAGAATAAACATAGTTTTGAATACATGAGATAGATACTTATAAGAAAAATAAAAAGAAACAATAGGACAGGGATGGTAGGCATGATTTGTGCACTTATGCATGACCCCTACAGGCTTCTTAGGAAGGGGGTGAGGTCAATAGTAGACAGTCTAAGGTTAAAGTTTTGGGGGTTTGGGGAAAAAACCACAGAGTCAGGTAAAGTATTCCAAACATTGACCACTCTGTTGCTGAAGTCGTATTTCCTGCAATCAAGCTTGGTGCGGTTAACCTTGAGTTTGTATCTGTTGTGTGCTCTTGTGTTGTTATGGTTGAAGCTGAAGTATTCATTGACAGGTAGGACATTGCAATGTATGATTTTATATACCATGCTTAAATCAGACCGAAGACGGCGTAATTCAAGGTTTTCTAGGTCTAGAGTTTCAAGTCTAGTGGCATAAGGTAATGAGTAGATGAGCAGAGAACTCTTCTTGTGAAATATTTCTGGACTTTTTCAATTGTGTTAATATCAGATAAATGATATGGGATCCAGACTGATGAGCTGTATTCAAGTATAGCTCTAGCAAATGTTTTGTATGCTCTAGTTAGTAGCGTGATATTACCAGAGAAGAAGCTACGTAGGATTAGATTAACAACTCTTAATGCCTTTTTGGCTATGTAGTTACAGTGGGCTCTAGCACTTAGATCATTAGAGATGAGTACTCCAAGGTCCTTGACAGAGTTTGGATCCTCAACAAGGTCTTGACTATTTAGCTTGTATTTTATTTTCTGATTTTTTTTGCCAATATGTAAGACAGAGGACTTATTTGTACCATTCTGATACATAGTCAAGGTCTTTTTGAAGGGTAGTAGTATTGTCTGTGGTGTTGAATAGTTTTACATCATCAGCGAAGAGAACACAGTTGCTCTTGACATGTTCACAGAGGTCATTTATGTAGAGTATGAAAAGAGTTGTTCTTAGAACACTGCCTTGGGGGACACCACTGTTGACAGGTACAGAATTTGATAGGACGCTCCCAATTTTGACCATTTGTTGTATGTTTGACCGGAATGCTTCCATCCAGTTATGTAGGTGTCCAGAGATACCATAAGATTTTAGTTTAGTAGTAGTTTGTCATGTACCGCTGAATCAAAGGCTTTAGAGAAGTCTGTGTAGATTGCATCTATTGTTTTGCCCTGATTGAGTTGTGTAGTCCATATATTTTTGCAGTGTAAGAATTGCAGATTACAGGATAGCTTTTTTCTGAAACCAATTTTTTTATTAGAGAGTAGGTTGTTTGTCTCTAAGTGGAGGATAATGGATTGGTTAATAATTGATTCTATGAGTTTACAGGTGACACAACATAAGGAGATTGGTGTGCAATTTTCAACTAGGCTGGGGTCTCTCTTTTTGAAGATGCGGATGACCATGGCTTGTGACCATAGTTTTGGCAAGGAACTGATCTTGAAAGATTTTTCAAATATTATGCTTAGAGGTTCGGCTATGGCAGTGGATAGCTTTTTTAAGAAGTAGGCACATATTCCGTCCGGTCCAATAGATACAGATGGTTTTAGATTGCACAGTGCTTTTTCAACAATGTCTTCTGTAAAATCGATATGTATTAGAACATTGTAGTTGTCTGTGGTTCGGCTCGGAAATACTGGGCATGATCCATTGCTGTTTACAAATTCTTGAGCCAAAGAATGTGTTAAAGATGTTGGCTTTGATGGTGTCATCATTGCAGTCTTTGCCATTAGGTCCTTTCAGGGGTGGTATGGACCCTGAGTCTTTTAGTTTGTTGTTTACAAAATTGTAGAAAGCATGGGTGGAATTTGTGCACAGAAGGTTTTCTTCTTGTTTAATGTGATAATTGGTGCATTCAGTTTTTATCTGGTGGCATAGATTTTTGTATCGGCTTTTGAAGTTGGCAACATGACCAGATTTAGTTTTTCATCAAAGTGATCTCTTCTTGGATTGAAGCTTCCTTATTGTTTTGGGTAATTTGTTTTTCCTGGTTTTTGGAGTTGTTATTGGTACATATAGTTTGATGACTCTTTTGATTTCTAGTAAGAATATGTTGTAATGGTCTTCAACAGTATTGCATCCAGTGAATAGAAATTGCCAATCAAGGGAAGAGAGATCGTTGATTATAAGATCATAATCACCTTTTTTGAAGTTATAATTGGGGATTTTGTCATTGTGATGATTTTTTTGTGGACGTATGTTGAGACAAAAGTCAATCATATTGTAGTCACTGTTGGAAAAGGATTAATTTGTATTCCGAAAATTGATTTCAAACTATTGCAGAAGATGAGATTGAGGCAGTTGTTAAGCCTAATATCGTTAGTTACTAGTTGTTCCAGTTCCAGATTTGTTACAGCATTGTAGAAGGTTGCATGTATGGGTTCAGTTGTACATTCGTTTAAGGTCCAGTTAATATGAGGTAGATTGAAGTCACCAAGAAAGATAAAAGCGTGTGGGCAGGATGTTGCCCATGTTAGCAGTGTATTTAGCTTGTTTACATGTTTGATGTCATAATCAGGGGCTCTGTAACATAGTAAAAACTGAAATGTGATATTTAAGGTCAGTTCACAGATAATGGTCTCAGGAAGAGCAAGCTCTTGGGTAACTTGGATGTTTTTTTAGATGTAAGGACTTTTTATAGAAGATAGCAACACCACCTCCTCTACGAATTTCACGATCAGATCGGTAAACATGATAGTCTCTTACTGAGGTAATGGAGTCAGGGAGAGATGTGTTGAGCCATGTTTCACAGACAAATATGATGTCGAATTTAGCTGTATTTAGTAAGAGGAGAAATTCAGCAAGGCTTCTTGGATTGAGTAGCTTGCATTTAAGGCCAGTTGTACTTTGAATTGAGGTAGTTGGGGGCGTGAGTGCCTATTGCTGGGTGATATATCTCTCCAGTCAACCATGAATCTCCCTGGGTAACCTTCTGTAGTTCCTATGTTTCAGCCTAGCAATAGCAATAGCATTTAGACATATATACTACCTCTTAACACTTTTCAGCACTTTCTGTGAGGTTTACAATTTAGAAGCATTATTTGCATATTGCCCCCAATAATCTGGCTCCTCAATTTACCAACCTTGGAAGGATGAAAGGCTGAGTCAACCTTGAGCCCCATCTGGATCGAACTCCAGGCTGTGGGCAAAGTTTGCCTGCAATACTGCACTTTAACTATAGATAGGGAGGTTTTAGTCTCAAACTTTATGCGACATATTGGCTCAGGCAACATTTCTTCTTCAAAGCTGGGTGTGCCAGAGCTAAGTTCACATACTGTGCTAAACCAAAATGTGGTTTGTTGGGTTTTCTTTCACTGCAACTTGAGAGCCCAGCCATTCTGGTTTATGATGCTATTGGTATGGTACCTTAGCATGATATGTGACTCAGACTATATTTTTTGCAAGAAATGCCACATGTATCATATTGCAGAAAGTGAACAGCTTTAATTAAAAAGATAGCAGTATTTTCCAGACAGCTTAACTTCTGTCAACTTAATTTGTCCTTTTATGTATGCTGCTTTGCCACATACTCACAGAAAGTGTATTTATTATAGTCAGCGGGAGAGACAAAATACAGAAAATTTGGATTCAGAGATGCACTGACTAAACATGGTGTTCAGTGGTGGGATTCAATTTTTTTTACTACCAGTTCTATGGGCATGGCTTGGTGGATGTGGCAGGGGAAAGATACTGTAAAATCTCCAGTCAGAGGTGGTATTTGCCAGTTCTCTGAACTCCTCAAAATTTCCACTAGTGGTTCTCCAGAACTGGTCAGAACCTGCTGAATAGCCACCTCTGATGGTGTTTTAAAATAGTTTTAATTGAGCAATATTTTTACCATTGACTTCTTAATTCCTGCTTAATCTTTGTGGCTGTTGTCTTTAACAGATTATCTATAACTGATTGTAATGCAAATTGATTATTGTTGGTTGAAAATATTGCTTATATTCATTCATTTTGTGAATTTGATATATATGGTCAGGGGGTCTGTTGACATATGGTTAATCATATATCTTAAAATAAAATAAAAATAGATTTTTCTGTTTGGCGATGAAGAGACAAAATGTGGGGTTCTGTTTTCCATCACTTGATGAAGCCTTGAGATCAAAAATGGTTCTTTCTCCTGCTCTGCCTTGTCCTTTGTGCTTTGCTGCTCTCCTTCCTGCTCCTAAAACTGCTCAGCATAGTTGATTTGATAATTCTGATGGTTGCTGGTTGATTAAATATGCCTAGGATCTTGCATGGAAACTCAAATAACATGGCCTGCCTCTATATACACTGCTCAAAAAAATAAAGGGAACACAAAAATAAGACATCCTAGATCTGAATGAATGAAATATTCTTATTAAGTACTTTGTTCATGACATAGTTGAATGTGCTGACAACAAAATCACACAAAAATTATCAATGGAAATCAAATTTAGAAACCCATGGAGGTCTGGATTTGGAGTTACACTCAAAATTAAAGTGGAAAAAAACAGTACAGGCTGATCCAACTTTGATGTAATATCCTTAAAACAAGTCAAAATGAGGCTCAGTAGTGTGTGTGGCCTCCACGTGCCTATATGACCTCCCTACAACTCCTGGGCATGCTCCTGATGAGGTGGCAGATGGTGTCCTGAGGGATCTCTTCCCACACCTGGACTAAAGCATCCCCCAACTCCTGGACAGTCTGTGGTGCAACGTGGCGTTGGTGGATGGAGTGAGACATGATGTCCCAGATGTGTTCAATTGGATTCAGGTCTGGGGAACAGGCGGGCCAGTCCATAGCATCAATGCCTTCGTCTTGCAGGAACTGCTGACGCACTCCAGACACATGAGGTCTAGCATTGTCTTGCATTAGGAGGAACCCAGGGCCAACCGCACCAGTATATGGTCTCACAAGGGGGCTGAGGATCTCATCTCAGTACCTAATGGCAGTCAGGCTACCTCTGGTGAGCACATGGAGGGCTGTGCGGCCCCCTAAAGAAATGCCACCCCACACCATTACTGACCCACTGCCAAACCGGTCATGCTGGAGGATGTTGCAGGCAGCAGAACATTCTCCACAGCATCTCCAGACCCTGTCACATCTGTCACATGTGCTCAGTGTGAACCTGCTTTCATCTGTGAAGAGCACAGGGTGCCAGTGGAGAATTTGCCAATTTTGGTGTCCTCTGGCAAATGCCAAACGTCCTGCATGGTGTTGGGCTGTAAACACAACCCCAACCTGTGGATGTCGGGCCCTCATACCACCCTCATGGAGTCTGTTTCTGACTGTTTGAGCAGCCACATGCACATTTGTGGCCTGCTGGAAGTCATTTTACAGGGCTCTGGCAGTGTTCCTCCTGTCCCTCCTTGCACAAAGGTGGAGGTAGTGGTTGTGATGCTGGGTTGTTGCCCTCCTACGGCCTCCTCCACGTCTCCTGATGTACTGGCCTGTCTCCTGGTAGTGCCTCCATGCTCTGGACACTACACTGACAGACACAGCAAACCTTCTTTCCACAGCTCACATTGATGTGCCATCCTGGATGAGCTGCACTACCTGATCCACTTGTGTGGGTTGTAGACTCCGTCTCATGCTACCACTAGAGTGAAAGCACCGCCTCCATGCTCTGGACACTACACTGACACAGCAAACCTTCTTTCCACAGCTCACATTGATGTGCCATCCTGGATGAGCTGCACTACCTGATCCACTTGTGTGGGTTGTAGACTCTGTCTCATGCTACCACTAGAGTGAAAGCACTGCCAGCATTCAAAAGTGATTAAACCATTCAGCCAGAAAGCATAAGAACTGAGAAGTGGTCTGTGGTCACCAGCTGCAGAACCACTCCTTTATTGGGGATGTCTTGCTGACTGCCTAGGCTTTCCACCTGTTGCCTATTCCATTTGCACAACAGCATGTGAAATTGATTGTCAATCAGTGTTGCTACCTAAGTGGACAGTTTGATTTCACAGAAGTGTGATTGACTTGGAGTTACATTGTGTTGTTTAAGTGTTCCCTTTATTTTTTTGAGCAGTGTAGTATGACTTTTGCACTCCCCAGAGTGAATTCTAGAATTTTCAACTAAAGCCTGCATCTGCACCATATACCCGACTCTCTGGCAAATTTTTGTTTGATCATTAAAAAAGGTGCAACAGTAGTGAAGGTGGGTGGGAGAATCAGAATGTAGCCTTGTGTTATATCAGAGAGACAGAGAGAGGATAGCAAAAGAAATAACTAAACAAGCAGAATAATGCTGAACCAGTCAAAATTTTGTTGGAAAATAACCATAGAAGGATGACTAGCTTTATTAGAAATTTATATACTTCAAGATCACAAAGACATTGTATACAGAGAGAATTGCGGAAAAATGAAGCAAATCAGATAGTTGCTGAAAAATAAAGTGGCAATTTTACTGAGTATGGCGGGGGGGAAGCATACAGGCTATTAAGAAACACACTATAACTGCTCCAGAAGAGGTCTCACAGTTCAGCGTTGCAAAACTAATAAAAAATAATACAGGAAACCTTGGTGCTTAAACTATTACAAATTACTGAGCATTTCAGATTTCATAAGAAAAAGCAAAAATAGGGAGAGTCACAGCATATGCATCTGAACTTAAAAAGATGCCTGAGCATTGCAAATCTTCAAAAAAGGCTAAATGATAAGATAAGAGACCAGCCATTTTGTGGAATTCTGAAATAAAGATGAAAAAAAACAACAACAACAGAGCAGCTTTAACATTTAAGAAATCATTTGAAAAATATCTCAATAGAAACTGTTGTTAGAGTTGCAGTTAGGGGTAAAATCAAATATAAATGAATTTTCAGTAGTATATAAACAGATCAGTGGTGGTATGCTACCGGTTCGGCCTGGTTCACCTGAACTAGTAGCAAAAATCTCTACTGGTTTGGCCAAACTGGTAGTAAAAAAAAAAGCCTCCAATGATCAGCTGAGAGGAGGAAAAAAAGACTCGACCAGAGGAGAAAGAAGAGAAAAGGTCAGGAATGGCCCTCACACCTGTCCCTGAGATTTTCTCTTCTTTATCCTCTCTCAGCTGATTGGCGCTGCAGGCCTCAGCTGGTGTGTGGAAAGCTGCACACGCGATCAACAAATCAGTATTGGAACAGGTAGAATCCCACTGCTGAAACAGATAGTAACTGGACAAAATGAACTGTGTTGTCATTGTATCAGAGATTTACACAAACCAACTCCATGCAGATTCAGAGAGCGAACTTGTGGGGCATTTTCAGAAAGCTTGTTGCTCATGAACAAGCAAACTGTTTCCTAAAGATCATCAACCAAGCCATTCTTTTCAAAGGAGAACAGTGGTGCATCCTATAGGTCAGGAATCTCCAACTTTGGCAACTTTTAAGACTTTTGGACTTCAATTCCTAGTGATGTTGCCTAGGGAATTCTGGGAACTGAAGTCCACAAGTCTTAAAGTTACCAAGGTTGGAGACCTCCTGCTATGGATGATGAATTTGATAATAATCATTAAACAAGATGGACTAACCTGGAAATCTAGCATAAAATGTGATACAAGATTGGTCAAATGGCACACACTAAAAGTAAACAGAAAAACTGTGCCATTGCAATTTGATACTGCTTTTGTTGTATTTGTTATGGATCAGTGCAAACAGGAGGAGCAATTAGAGATGCTAAATTAAGCAATCAGAGTTGTGGTTAAAATTTTTACTGGAAAAGAAAAGATCATTTCTATTGGAGTAATAGTGTAAAGCACTACCAAGGTTAGTTGAATTTACATGTTGGGAAGACAAGTGATAGGCTCAGGATCTGCCAATGGACTAGAGATCCATCAACCACAAATATGTGGTACCTATACCACAGAGACCATTGAGACTGAGCTTAAAAATATTGAATGATGCTGCGCCTCTCTTCCAAGATGACAAGCAAATAAAAAAAAAATAACGAGAGGACATCATGCTTAGATTTAAGAAAGCACATCTGGTTCCACATGTCATAGTCAAAAAAGTAGAACTGTACTGGAGTGGGTGGAAAGTGAGGGAATTCACTCAGAAGTTGCGTGGAACTACAGCTGTGATTCCAGTAACTAAAATACATCCAGAAAAGGCTTATTTACAGATGGAAATAGAAGCTGTTTCTCACCTTAGAGACCTAGAAAAGATTATGTTTCAGACTTGGTTTTGGAGTAGCATGTAAACGGTACTTTGGCAGGCAGCCATGGACTAAATGCTGCTGGGCTGTCCAGATTCCCTGTGCTAGTTAGATAACTTCATTATCACCCAAGAAAAGAATGAGATGCACCTGCAAAAACCTAAGGGCAGCATTGCAGAATTTGGCAGACAGTAGCTTTTGAGCACAACACCATAAAAATAATAATAATAATAATAATGTGAGTTTTTGAATTCAGCATTACATATTAAAGTCACTGCATTGTTACACAAAGATTCTGCAAATGTGCCTTGAAAAATTCAATCTGTCATGAACGCCCAAAGTTAGCAGATGTGTCATGATTTTACACTGGAAGTTCCTCTTTCTCTAAATAATGGGTAACTGTCTTGACGTCTCTCTTAAAAAGTTTAATAGATCTTCAAAGTTCATGAACCTTTTTAAATTTTTAACATGCCTACTTAAATATTAACTAAAACTTCTGTTTTCCACACAAGTTCTAAAACCATGTAAAGAGAACCCAATTAAACCAATGAGTAAAAAACATTATACTTGTTCGTTTATTTAGAGGGAAATGAACCAAAGCTGCCTGTTTTTTAATCGGTAGGAAAGACACAAAAGTATTTAACACTTAAAGCCAGGAAATATTATATTCAAGGAACAGTGTTTCCACAAAATGATTTTTATAGAGAAAAGAATAACAAAACATGACATTTTAATAATAGTTGTCTTTTAATTTAATTTAATTTAATGTTGTTGTTGTTAGTTGCGAAGTCATGTCCAACCCATTGCAACCCCATGGACAACATTCCTCCAGGCCTCCCTGTCCTCTACCATCTTCTGGAGTCCATATAAGCTTACGCCTACTGCTTCAGTGACTCAATCCAGCCACCTCATTCTCTGTCATCCCCTTCTTCTATTGCCCTCAATCTTTTCCAGCATTATGGTCTTCTCCAGTGAGTCCTTCCTTCTTATTTGGTGGCCAAAGTATTTGAGTTTCATCTTCAGGATCTGACCTTCTAAAGAGCAATCAGGGTTGATCTTCTCTAGGACTGACTGGTTTGATTGCCTTGCAGTCCAAGGGACTCGCAGGAGTCTTCTCCAGCACCATAATTCAAAGACCTTTGGCACTCAGCCTTTCTTATGGTCCAACTTTCACAGTCATACATTGCAACTGGGAAAACCATAGCCTTGACTATATACACTTTTGTTGCAGGGTGATGTCTCTGTTTTTTAGTATGCTGTCTAGATTTACCATAGCTTTCCTCCCCAGGAGCAAGCGTCTTTTAATTTCTTGGCTGCAGTCCCCATTTGCGGTGATCTCGGAGCCCAGGAAAATAAAAACTGTCACTACCTCCCTTTCTTTCTCATATATTTGCCAGGAATTGAAAGGGCTGGATGACATGATCTTAGTTTTCTTAATGTTGAGTTTCAAGCCAACTTTTGTACTCTCCTTCTTCACCTGCATTAAGAGGCTCTTTAGTTACTCTTCACTTTCTGCCATTAGAGTGGTATCATATGCTTATCTGAAGTTGTTGATATTTCTCGCAGCAACCTTAATTTCAACTTTTGATTTATCTAGTCCTGCCTTTAATTTAATTTAATAAAAACTTACAAAGAATGCTTAAATGAGAAAAATAAGCATAAGCATAGTGGAAGGGAATAGACCATATCAGCTTTACAGAATGAAGAATATTTTCTTCACCCAATATTTACCCAACATTTCCTTCACCCAATTGTCAGCAGTTTATCTCTGTGTGCACACTCATATACAAATGCACCTTACTGGTGAAATCAGGAACCCCTCTAAGCTCTGAAAAGCATATCTTATCCCCCATTACAGCTAATCTTCACAGACAAACTCAGCCAAGGGCCTAAACCCTATCCTGTTCATCCTATACAATTTTTTACTGACACTGACTGGACAAGTGGACTGTTCTTTGTGAGTCAAGCTCTCAGTAGAAGAAAGGACAGATGAAGGGGACCCTGCTGCCAAGGACAATTCTGAGACAATAATGGGTCATTAACCTGAACAGGTGCTTTGAGACATAGACTCTGCAACTACAATGATTTGTGCTGACATAACACAGCAGTAACAGGAGAACCTGCTGCCCTCCCATCTGTTGTATCCTGTCCTCTTTTGTCTTCTTGGGTGGCTACAGGACAGCTACCATTTTGCATATGTATTTAATAGCACTGTGAGTACATCTTTGCATGAATAAATGCTGAACCTCTCTCTCTCTCTCTCTCTCTCTCTTTCTCTCTTTCTCGAACAGATACCCATTTCCTTTTTATATTGTAGGTATATGTCTTCTAGGGAGATGATCTGGGAATACAGTATTTTCTTTCCCGTCTTTGCATCAAGATACCAATTTCATCCCTATTGTTGTGTCTGTGTGCATCACCCTGTATTGCTACATATTCCTCTATATCAGGGGTGTTCAAACTTGGCAAGTTTAAGACTTGTGGACTTCAACTTCCAGAATTCCTGAGCTAACATGACTGGAAGAGGAATTCTGGGAGTTGAAGTCCACATGTCTTCAAGCTGTCAAGTTTAGAAACCCCTGCTCTATATCCTTACACGGAGGAAGAGAGAGAAAGAGAGCGAGAGATCCATTTAGCTGACAAGGAAAAGGGATGCTTTGACAAGGGAGTTGAATTGCATCATATGAAAAGCACATGAAAGCCCATCAGACCTTTGTTGCTTGGCCAAGGTGCTTTCCCATCAAGAAGGCAGGGGACCAGGAATTCTAGTGATGAACAGGATCCTGGAGGGAAGCATCTATTCAGAGGCCAGCAAAACAAGAGGGGGAAAGCTGGCATTTTGCTTAATCTATCCAGAGAGGGAAGTGATGGCCCAGTTGCCCTGGCAACAAGGATATACTCCTTGCTTCACTACATTTCAGTGGTCTTCTAGGAGGACAAACAAGCCCAAAGAGCTTGTGGGGATGCATTGAAGTGCAGAGGGGCAGATACCAGAAATTATTTCCCCCAGAATTGTGCATCTAATGCCAGCATCGAGACATACGCAGGATTTTCCTCTAAGGACATCCTAATATGCTCATCAGAAATCCTCTTGCTCCATTTCTTTAAGACAACATTTGGTGCCTGAATGCTTTCAGATTAAACTGCCCCAAAAGGCTCTCTTCCTTGTGGATCTCTTTCCCATTTGCTGCTGCTTTGAAAATAGTGAAACCCTCAATTCTCTAATCAGCGACTCAGGCAGGGCTAAAGTATTGAAGTTGCTTCCACTTCTAAGAATATCTCTGTATTTTGCTCAGATACTCCTTTCAGCAAGAATTGGAGAAATAGGGAGGCAACTTCCCTGGATTTCTTGGTTTTTTTGTTTGTGTGTCACTGTACCGAACATCTCCAATGATTTGAGGCCCTGTGAAGCAGGCAGGCCCTCCGATAGAAAGGACCAAAATAAAATGTCTGCCTCCTGTCACTCAGCCCAAGAACTTATTTCTTCCTCCCACAGAAGCCTCGCTGGATTCTGAACAGTTTGGTCCGTGGAAAATGAAGGAGTAGTTTTTCTTCTGAAGGAATACACACAGGCATGTTCTATTAGAAGAGTGGAGGATAACCGTAGTCTGGTAATGACATAACAGATTAACAGAGTTGGAAGAAACCTTGTAGGTGATCTAGTCCAACCCCTCCCCCAAACAGGAGACCTTACACCATTTCTGACAAGTAGCAGTCCAATCTCTTCTTGAAAGTCTCAAATGAATAGGTTAATTAGAGCTTTTTGTATCTCTATTTTAAAAATAAGAGTTCTGGTGTGGATGATCTCTTTTGGCAAGTGCATGGGAATAGAAAATATGTTGCCAGTATTTTCCATCACATTCTCTAAGGAAGAAACACATTTTCTTTTAGGCTGAAATTATGAACAAAACAAGGCCATTCATATTAAAACACAACCAGAGCTAGATTTAAGTCTTTGTGTACTATCAATGGTATTGATTTATTATTGAATGTATACCTTGCCTTTCAATTATTATTACCAAGTTAAGAAAGAACCATACCCAACTTGATGTAGTGGTTAAGGCATCAAACTAGTAAACCAGGAGACGAGTTCTTGTCCCAACTTAGATCTGAAAAATCAGGTGAGTTTGGACCAGTCCCTCTCTTTCAGCCTAGCTCACCTAACAGGGTTCTGGGGAAAATAGGAGGAGAAAGGAGTATTGATATGCTCTCTCCTTTATGGGGAAAAAAAGGTGAGATAAAAATCTAAAAACAAAACAAAACCTAGGCCTATGCTAAAATACTGCAATGGAGGCTATATGCCACTAATATGGATACTACAAGCTTCTTAAGAAAATTTAATTCCATAAGCAATTTCTGAAACAATGAGGTTGGATACTGAGGCACTATATATCAACCTTTCCCACAAACATCAACTACAGGCCATCAAGAATACCACCAACAATGTCACCAAAACATATCTCACCACTCTGCATTTTGAATGTAGGGACTTCTGAAAGCCACTCATTCTGAGTCAGATCATTGGTTTGTTTAAGCTCAGGTTAGCTAACCTTGAATGGCGACAAACTTCCAATGTTTTGTGCAAAGATTTTTCCAAACTCTTCTCGATGCTAGCAACGGCATTTGGAAACTTTTGTATGCAAAACATGTGTTTTGCCACTGAGCTACAAGTGAGGAATGTATATAATAATGATAATTGTGCCCTTGATTGGACTCTGATTCTTTTTATAATGCTTTTAGACAGGTTAAAAAGAATTAAATGAAACATATTGAGACAAGAACTTTGTTCAGCCATATGGTCAAAACACCCATGGCCCATCCAATACATTATGAAATTTAGCAATGCTAGTAATTAGGCATCTAAATTTGGACAATACATTTGCACGTGCCAGTAATTAGTCTTTGTTATTGGTCACGCAGTTTGCTACACTTCTCACAGAACAACTTGATTTCCTGTCCAAACACTTCTGATATTTAAAAATGCAATTTCCTACTTGCACATTATCTACACCCCATCAATTAGAGTGGGTGATAGAAGTGAAGCCAAATTTTTCCGTTGTTCTTGTCCAGCCTATTGATTTTATCCCAGCCTTGTACGGGAAGGCTGATATATAATGATTCATTAAGACGCAATGGGAATTTTCTTCTGAAATGCACAACCCACCCTGTGCGCTGTAAGTAGAGGGAACATTTCAGAAAGAAAAGTTTTTCTTTTTAGCATGTTCTCTTTTCCTTGGTTCAGTGCTTTACATGATTAATATAAGGTTCTGGCTACCGTTCAAATCCCATTAATGCATTTTTCAGTCCAAAACAGGACAACTATCAATCCTGAAGTGAACCTGGCTGAGGCCATCTTTGAGGCTTCATGGTTGCCACAAAGTGAAAGGGGAGAAAGGGAGGGGGGAATTTTAGATAGCCCAGCTTGGCTGTCAAAATAAAAAGTTTTCCTGTGGGAACCAAGGTGATTCCAACAGGTGAGGAATTCTTTGAGGAATATACCTGCCTCAGAATTCTGCTTTCAGTTGGTGCATTACTTGGAACATTGGTAGCAACTTTATTCAGACAAAATGGCAGTACAATTGCTTGACTGATACAGGTAGTCCTTGACTTACAACCACAATTGAGCCCAAAATTTATGTGGTTAAATGAGACATTTGTTAAGTGAGTTTTGACCAATTTTACAACCTTTCTTGCCACAGTTGTTAAGTGAATCACTGCAGTTGGTAAGTTAGCATCCCTGTTGTTAAGTGAATCTGGCTTCCCCACTGAGTTCACTTGTCAGAAGGTCACAAAAGATGACCACAGGATCTTGAGACAGAGCATAAGTATGAGCCAGTTGTCAAACATCTGAATTTTGATCACATAATCATGGGGTTGCCCCAAAGATTGTAACTGTGAAAAATGGTCATAAGTCACTTTTTTCAGTGCTTTGAATGGTCAGCAATCAGGTGGAATGCCATTGCCAAACTATGGACTGGAACTGAAGGAATTAAAAAGAGGCATGTACCATCTGTTTTTTGGTTGCTTTCCAGGCCTATGGCACAGGTAAAGAGTATTATAAAGACTCCCTTCTTCAGCCTGTCTTCTCCAGACTAATTAATAATGATCAGAAGACCATTAAGAACCAGGCTTTTATCACTGGTGTCTACCTCATGGATGCTGTCCATGGAAACTATTATATTTACCTGTATTTGTTTACATGCAAGTGTAATTTTTATCATTTATTTAGAAAATGTAAATGGCTGTTTATCTTAAACATATAACGCTGTGGCTCAGAACATCTAAAAAAATAAATTGCCACCACCGCCATCACTCCAATAAAGCATAAACTTCAATTTTAGAAAATTTTCAGTACAGCAGAAAAGAGCAGGATAAATTAGCTGCAAAATGGAAAGGGTACCTTATACAAAGAAGAAGCTCTACACAAACTTAGTTTTACCCTATTGTTTTGCAGCATGTGAACAGAAATATTAACCTAGGTTTCCACTCCAAGTAAGTCTTACTACAGTAATATGTTTAAAATGCTCCATGGAGAAATTAAGTCTTTGTTCACCAAGAGTCTGCTGATTCAATGTATTTTAGTAAATATTATTGATTTCATCTGTTATTCTGCTTTGGTTCTGAAGTTTGGGTTTGAAATTCTCCCTATTGATAGTGCTGTTAGACTAATGTTGCTAGAAGGAATTTTCCTCTAAATCTTCCCGATCGGTGTTTTCTTTGTTTTTTGTTTGCTTTGCCTGTCACTCATGGCTTGATATATTTTCTTCAGTACGCTGCACATTTGTTCTTGTGGCTCAGAAATATTATGCCTTTATGGGGTTCTGCACATAAGGTTAAGTTATAAAGGAGTTTCATGGACTTGATTAACCTCTATGCATCTTATTTCTGTTATGGTTGAACTGCAAAGTCCTTTTGCAGAACTGTTCTTATTCATTTGTATGGGGTTATTTTTTTTTTTTTTGCAAGGATTTGCAAAGAAAGAACAGCTGTGAGGATTTTTCTTTTTAATCATCTGGTATCTTGTTTCTGGTGTAAATCTACTGCTTCAGTTGTGTGATTTGGACTATTGACACAAGAGCCACTAAGGGGAGAGGCAGAAGAGAATCTGGACTGTTGAAAATATAAGGGCAGTAGGGTGACACTTATGTAAGCATAAGCATTGTGATGGGAGTACCACAGATACTGAAGGCATTTTTTTCCTATTCACAGAGTTGTAAAAATAATTCCAAAGAAAGATATGCAATAAGTAGCAAATATTATCACGTACCTCTTATATTAGATGCATTGTTTTTTTACATCAAAGATTTTTACTCCACGTTTTTTATGATTGAATCATAAAAATAATAAAACCATGCCACAAAAAAAAATACTGGCTCTTAGTACAATTAAGCCTGTGATATGCAGATGAGGCCAACAATTGTGCAAATGCAGAAATATACACAACCACCAATCAGAGTACCAGCGGTGGCCTTATTGCAGTGTTTCTCAACCTTCACTACTTTAAGATATATAGACTTCAACTCCCAGAATTTCTCGCTGGCTGGGAATTCTGGGAGTTGAAATCCACATATCTTAAAATTGCCAAGCATGAAAAACAATGTTCTATTGATTAGAATAGAATAGGAAAGGGACTTATTTGGTTTATATTTCAATTTCCTAACTCAATGTACATTTTTAAAAGATTACAAATGGCCAACTGTTCTTCTCCCAAGGGCCAAACCTGACTTTTCATGACATATTAAAAGCTAGGCTGAACCAAGACCCACTAGGGCAGGAGTCTCCAGCCTTGACAACTTTAAGACTTGTGGACTTCAACTCCCAGAATTCCCCAGCCAGCTGTGCTTTGCTGGTTGAGGAATTCTGGGAGTTGAAGTCTACAAGTCTTAAAGTTGCCAAGGTTGGAGACCCCTGCGCTAGGGAACATTTGGAAGCCTAATGGTTGCCTTAAGAACAGGCTCCTATTTTTCAATTCATCAAAAAAAAAAATAGATTAAAGATTTAAAACTCAAGCTGTATGTTTTGTACCTGTCTTGAAATTTGCACCACATGGTAGAATGTGGATATAGCCCAGGGTATGTTTTGGTAGCTTGGGAGGCAGTTCACAATTTTAAAAATACACAAAAACGGATAATGTCTCATTTTGAGTCAAGCTCGTCACTTGTTCTATGGACCTATCCCATTTAAGGAATAACAGGGTTCAATTTGCTTAATCTCTAAGTTCAGAAATAGTTGACCAGGTGGCTTTGCCTACTTCACAGCACATAGGAAATGATAATGGGTATAAAATACACCTATTGGAAGAAATGCACATTTAATTAACACACTGAAGAGAGAAGAGTTAAGGACAGGAAAAAAATGAATGGGAGGAGCTTAATGTGGAACAGATTAAGTGGGCTTTAACCCCTTCGGGATTTTCCCATGTATTTTACCAGGAAACCTAGATAGGGCAGGCTCAAAAAGTGAGCCTCTCAGAAGCACACCAATGAGCTACGAATCCATTGGTGATGCCTGTTTTACTCTCCAAGTTCATGGAAACCTGAAGCTAAACCTAAGCAATATGCAATGTGACTCTCCCGTGTTTCTTCCCCAGGAAACATACATAGGACAGGCCTCAAAGTTAACATCCTCTTAAGTATACTGATAACACTATGAATCCATTGATGATGTCCTTTATGCTTTGTGACTTGAACCTAACCCTAACCATCAGTGGTGTGCCCCCTAATGAGATTCTTCAATGATTTTACCAGGAAACGTAGATAGGGTGCACTCAAAATGTCAGCACCCTCCTAAGCATGTGCTATGAATACATAGGTGGCATCCATTTTATTCTGTAATTTCATGAAGACCTAACCCTATCTCTAAGTAGATTTCCCCCCAATATTTTACCAGGAAAAGTAGTTAAGAGGGGATCAAAAACGCAGCACCCTGCTAAGCATACCAATATACTACAAATCCATTGCTAATATCCATTTTGCTCTCTAAGTTCATGGAGACCTAACCCTGAATGGTTTGCCCCCTCAATGGGACTTTCCCATGTATTGGCAGCATCCATTTTACTCTTTAAGTTCATGAAGAACTAACCCTAACCTTAACAAGGTTTCCGAAGGTTCTAAATGGGAATCATGAATTTTACCAGGAAAAGTAGTGGGTGGTTTAAAAACAAAAAGTCAGCACCCTCCTTAGCGTATAGATGTGCTACAAATGGGTATCACTGACAATGGGCATCACAGTTACATGTTTCATCATTGTTGTTGTTATTATTATTATTATTATTATTATTCCACAAGCTTACCTCTCGCATGGATATCCAATAGACTTTAATTAGGAGCCTCAGTGGCACAGTGGTTAGAGTGCAGTACTGCAAGCTACTCCTACTGCAATTTGGCAGATCGAATCCTACCAGGCTCAAGGTTAACTCAGCCTTCCATCCTTCCAAGGTGGGTAAAATGAGGACCCAGATTGTTGGGGGGCAATATGCTGACTCTATAAACCGCGTTGAGAGGGCTGTAAAGTACTATAAAGCAGTATATAAGTCTAAGTGCTAGCATTCCCCCCTCCTCTCCCCGGCCTTGATTGCTACTCCTGACAGATTATCTTTCACCTACCCTAGGAATAAAGAGGTCAGATCTTGCTCACCAAATATTGGCTTTCAAAGTCATATTGGGATTTGAAAGCACTTTGCCAATGACAGCTGAAGCCAGTCTGAGAGGCAGATGATTAGCCCCAGGGGATATCAGATTTATGTAGCAAAGAAAAGGGCAGCAAACAGAAGACAACAGGGAACATCCAGGTGAAGAAGCTGCTGTCAGGAATCAAAGCAACTTTCCTCCTTCTTTCACTCTACTGTGTACCAGCTTGGAACAAAGAATGCCAGCAGGCAGCAACCAGATCCAGGAAATCTCCCCCCACCTTCTCTCATGGCATTTCATTAAAAAAAAAAAGAGACAGGAAGGTTTTTGTTCATTTCAATAAGTACTCTTCTGAAAATGAAGCTGCCAGGAGAATGTGTAGAGATGGAGCCATACGCCTCTCCTTTACGAGGGAAAGAGGGGAATATTTTAATGCGACGATAAACCATTAGATGCCATGGCAGAATTATACTATGGTATTGTGCAGTCACAAAAATGAGGAAATTATTGGGAATGGGGGAAATGGCTCCACATCTTCTTCCTATAACTATTAGGAAAAGTCAGTCATGATGGAGTTCAAGGCAAGGAAGAAAAATACACTGCTCAAAAAAAATAAAGGGAACACTTAAACAACACAATGTAACTCCAAGTCAATCACACTTCTGTGAAATCAAACTGTCCACATAGGTAGCAACACTGATTGACAATCAATTTCACATGCTGTTGTGCAAATGGAATAGACAACAAGTGGAAAGCATGGGCAGTTAGCAAGACATCCCCAATAAAGGAGTGGTTCTGCAGGTGTTGACCACAGACCACTTCTCAGTTCCTATGCTTTCTGGCTGATGGTTTGGTCACTTTTGAATGCTGGAGGTGCTGTCACTCTAGTGGTAGCATGAGACGGAGTCTACAACCCACACAAGTGGATCAGGTAGTGCAGCTCATCCAGGATGGCACATCAATGTGAGCTGTGGCAAGAAGGTTTGCTGTGTCAGTCAGCGTAGTGTCCAGAGCATGGAGGCGCTACCAGGAGACAGGCCAGTACATCAGGACACGTGGAGGAGGCCGTAGGAGGGCAACAACCCAGCATCATGACCACTACCTCTGCCTTTGTGCAAGGAGGGACAGGAGGAGCACTGCCAGAGCCCTGCAAAATGACCTCCAGTGGGCCACAAACGTGCATGTGGCTGCTCAAACGGTCAGAAACAGACTCCATGAGGGTGGTATGAGGGCCCGATGTCCACAGGTGGGGGTTGTGCTTACAGCCCAACACCGTGCAGAACGTTTGGCATTTGCCAGAGAACACCAAAATTGGCAAATTCGCCACTGGCGCCCTGTGCTCTTCACAGATGAAAGCAGGTTCACACTGAGCATGTGTGACAGATGTGACAGGGTCTGGAGACGCCATGGAGAACGTTCTTCTGCCTGCAACATCCTCCAGCATGACCGGTTTGGCAGTGGTTCAGTAATGGTGTCGGGTGGCATTTCTTTAGGGGGCTGCACAGCCCTCCATGTGCTCGCCAGAGGTAGCCTGACTGCCATTAGGTACCGAGATGAGATCCTCAGCCCCCTTGTGAGACCATATGCTGGTGCGGTTGGCCCTGGGTTCCTCCTAATGCAAGACAATGCTAGACCTCATGTGACTGGAGTGTGTCAGCAGTTCCTGCAAGACAAAGGCATTGATGCTATGGACTGGCCCGCCTGTTCCCCAGACCTGAATCCAATTGAACACATCTGGGACATCATGTCTCACTCCATCCACCAATGCCACGTTGCACCACAGACTGTCCAGGAGTTGGGGGATGCTTTAGTCCAGGTGTGGGAGGAGATCCCTCGGGAGACCATCCACCACCTCATCAGGAGCTGTAGGGAGGTCATACAAGCACGTGGAGGCCACATACACTACTGAGCCTCATTTTGACTTGTTTTAAGGACATTACATCAAAGTTGGATCAGCCTGTAGTGTTTTTTTCCACTTTAATTTTGAGTGTAACTCCAAATCCAGATCTCCATGGGTTGCCAAATTTGATTTCCATTGATAATTTTTGTGTGATTTTGTTATCAGCACATTCAACTATGTAATGAACAAAGTATTTAATAAGAATATTTCATTCATTCAGATCTAGGATGTCTTATTTTTGTGTTCCCTTTATTTTTTTGAGCAGTGTAGTTGGCCAGGTTAATGTTTTTAATATTCCAAATAGTGCCTGTGGGAAAATTGATGTGCAATTTAACAAGAGCTCCCTTAAACAACAACAAGGAAGCGAGAGAGGGGGTGAGGGAAGTGGGTATGTTTTTAGATGCCATAATAAAAAGCAAGGATCAGAAATATTATTCTTCTGGGTACATAATATTTGCTATAATAAAGATTCATTCTCCGAGCTTGTGGGTTGGTTTCCAAATGGTTCATTACCAGGCTAGGTAACATCTTCAGCAGAGTTTAGGGGATGTCAGTGTCAGTGTTCTGTTTATAAAGGGGTAGGTGTGGGTGTGTCAAGTGAGGGTCTTTGAGAATTGCTTGTGAAGTGAGGCAGTGCACAAGCAATTCCATCAACAGGTATATTGACCTACAAACAGCCTAAAAACCCCTCAGAATCCAAATCAGTCACACAGCCAACCAGAGACAGCACTGACCTTCAACCAACTTATGCAATTCCTCCCACTCCACTCACACACACCAGCAGTTCACCTCCCAATGACCCTGACCTGAGGTAATCTCCTGTCATGCCCCTGTCAGAGTCTGAATCCAAGGAGAAAGCTGAACAGCTGACAGGGATTGGGAGTGTGGCTCCATTAGCTGTGGAGGAGGCTGGGGAAGCGCAAAGTCTAGCTGGGCAGAGCAGGGGAGAGATAGAACAAGGGAGAGGGAGTTCAGAGGAAGACCAAGGCCCACCCCTTTTCATCCTATGGCATGCAGGGAGGAACGGAGAAGAGAGCAACATGGGTTGCGTGGCTTATGGGGTTATGGGGGAGGAAAGGGCCCTGATTCCCTTCATTAGCCACAGCTGGGAAGACAGTTTATAAGAAAGGCAGGCTGCATGCAGTAGGCTGCTAGGAGCAAACATGGTTTTATCTTGTGTTGTTGTTGCTTATCTGTGGTCCTGGCATCTTCCCAATTGTGCCTTCAAGTTTTGCCATGCCTTCAAGTCTGGAATTCTTGCTACTGCCCTGCCATTACTTCCGTTTGGCTTGATTGGACTTAAAGTTGCAGTTTGTGTTGACCATGTTTTTGACTTAATTTTCTGCAAAGGCTGTTCCTGGGAGAGTTTTTTTCCAGCCAGAAGGTAACCTGGACATGGGGGGCAAAGTTGGAGATAATAAAGGGATTCTTATTGATTATCTGACTGTGTTGCCTTTGTGCCCTGCTCCGGGTCATCACATCTCCTTATCACAAGACCTGTCACAAGACTCACAGCTGACTCATCACAAGACCCTCACTTGACACACCCATACCTAAGCCCTTATAAACAGAACACTGACACTCCCTAAACACCACTGAAGAAGTTATTTAGCCTCGTAATGAAATGTTTGGAAACCAACCCACAAGCTCAGAGATACAATATTGTTCAAGTAACTGTTAATGGTGCATGAAAATCCAACTTGATGAGAAACGTCAGCATATCTTAAAACATTAAAAGAGTAAATGTATACTCTGCATAGGTTCACAGTATCATCATCATCATATAAAATGTTAGCTTTTGCTAGAACTATAAATAAGATGAGCTCTCAGAAGGATATTATTTAATCTTTTTGTGTTTCCTCCTCTTTCCAAGATTTCTGCCAAAAAGTTTCTGCTATCACAAGCAAACAAATCAAACCCCTTTGAAGCAAACTGGGCTTGGGCAACTGATGTCAGTCGCTTCTTTTTCTGCCAGCTTCTCTTCTCTACTCAGTCCTGAAGGGCTTGTTTCTGTGCTAGCTCTGCAAGAAGCTGAGTGGGTGAAAAGGGCATCCGGTGAGAAAAAACTGCAGTGCAAAGTACAGATTTTTATGAAGAGTTTTCAGCTTGCTTCAGTATTTATTTATTAATTATGTAAATGCATCTGCCCTGCTTCCCAAGCAAGGAGGCAGTCCCCAAAGGGACTTGCAATAAAAAAGACAAAACACCTACAACATAACAAAGCAAGTTAATAATACCAGAAAGAAATAATGCAATAACGCAAGGGTAGAAAATTAGTTAGCCTCACAAAAACGGGGTCACCAAAGCCATCTTAGAGAAGAACTTAAGAACTAAGAGAAGAACTGAGCAAATGGATTCAATAGGGATGAGTGTCAATGAAAATCCTCTGACTTGATGTTGGATAGTGCAAAATGTTGCTTCTTTCTGATACCTTTTAAGACAATGGATGGAGCATCTGGGAGAAGATACTTCTTCAGCTGTACCACTTTAGAGATGGGACATCAGTAGACTTCAGGAACATTCTGTTTACCATTTTGCAGGATAGATTTCAAGGACAATAGCTAAAGTACTTCAGAAAGTTAGGCATATCTTACCCTAGAGATAGGCAATCTGATTATTCCCAGATATTTTGTGGAAAATGCTCATATTAATCAGTGCCCATTCTGGCTCTTGCTGATAAGAGTTAAAGCTCAAACATATTGCTAAGCTTGGCAGGCTTAACCTTGAGATGGACTGTGGCCAAGGAAAGGACTTTTTTCCCCCTTTTCCTTAAAAAAAACACATATTGAAATCCATGAAACAGCGAGTGAGCTAGAAAATACTAAAGAAAATAACTGACATCAGTACGAAGGTTTTGAAACACAAGGAATTGATAGAGCCTAAAACATTTCAGGAATGTTCCAAAAGTCCTTTATAGGCCTCTTCAGATGCATCCTACTTTACCCCCCACACCCTATCTGCTTCTGGCCTTTTAGAGAGTTTTGGCCACTGTATGGCTTCTTCAGTGGCCTCACTTTCCATTAAGTCACTTCCAGGTTTCGCCACAAAATCCAACAACAGGACTTTTTAAGAAACAAGCAGCTAATTGAATTGGATGGCTTCCCCATCACTGGGTTTCTTCCTGTCCTTGACGCTGTTTTTCTTCCACCTCTCTTTCTAATGGGCTACAACTCTCCATTTTCTCTTGCCTGGCTGTTAGTGTAAGCAGGAGAGACTATTTGAAAGGCATGGAAAAAGAAGGAGCTGTTGGGATTCTTTTCTCCAGCTCAAACCAAGCTGGCCATCCTTCCACACACAAAAAAGCTCTCTTCTCTCCATTTAGCTGCCAGTAAATAAGATCACCCTCTTCCTCATGAGAAGACTACTGCTTTCCTGGCCTGAGATTGAGGGAAAAGATGGGTGAGGAATTTACTGGATGGAGGAAGTTTCTTAGATGAGAAGTGAAAGTTTTCAAGGAAAAACAAAGAAAGTCCAGTTGTCATTTGCAAAAGCACCTCTGGGATTTATTGAAAGCAATTTCACCTGAAGTAATAGATTATGGGCACTATTTTCATATTATATGATTTTTATGCTGCACACATTTCCCTATTGTATGTTCTGCACTTTCTTAATTGGAGAACTGTGTGGAATTCCCCTGCAACAATTTGACATTCAGACATATAAGGTGATTTCAGTTTGATGGGCAGCTGTACTATCTAGTTTAGTAATTCTCTTTGAGGGCTTAAAAACTGAGCCTGCGAAAGGTAGATGAAAAAAATGCTAAGCATGAATGACATTTAGGAGGTTGATACTGCAGCTTAGATATACCACATAAATGGTAAACAGGACCCTCAAAGGAGTGTTTTCTCATCCTATTCATCCTCATGTTAAGCATGTAATGAGGTATGATTGGCATTGTAAACAGCCCTGGGTCAAATCTTTATGCTTGATGGAGCTTGCAACAAACAAACAACTATTTGGGAAAACACTAGATTTTGTATAATACATCTAGTTGACTTTCAAAAATCTGATCTTAACATAAAAACAATGTACTGTATTTAAATATTTAGTGCCTTTTTTATACAATCCATAATCAAAATGGCAACAGCATTCAATGCAATTGCTGCCTGATTTGTCTTTTATCTGGAAAGTTTATACAAATGGCTTTCTGACTTAATAAAAGTTTGCCAGGAAGGTGCACTTAGCAGACTTCATTTGAACTTGGGAATCGACCATTAAAGTGTAGCTTTAAGAAGTACTTGAAGAAGAAACCTCAAGGGAGAATGGGCTACTTCAAATTATATTGCAGCTGAAATAAATAGCAGAGGTTGGGGTAGGAGTGGACAGTTTTAGTAAGATGCTGGTTATAAATCAAATCAAATCAAAAGTCTTATGGTTTATTTCTAATCTGAATGAACTATTCCCGTATCACTTTTACCCCCGCCCCCCCATTCTCTTTGGAGAATGTTGAGTCAGACCAAACCATGATAATTAGGAATATCTTTTCCTGAAACTGGATTTCAGTTTTAAAAAATCTATAAGAACTAACATCTATGAGTTGGCAAGATTTGTAACATTTAGGTAAACCAGAGTCATCAGCGAACAATATCCTAATACATTGCAAAGTGTTCCCTTGCCTCTTTTGTTCTGAAATGTATATAATTTAGAGTCTTCAGCAATTCAAATGATGTCGTTGCTTATCCCCAGTTCCAGATCCTGTAGCAATAGGAATAGCACTTAGACTTATATACCATTTTACAATGCTTTAAAGAACTCTCTGAATGGTTTATTGCCCCCAACAATTTGGGTCCTCATTTTACCAAACTCAGAAGGATGGAAGGCTGAGTCAACTTTGAGTCAGTCAGGATCGAACTCCTGACAGTGAGCAGAGTGAGCCTGCAATACTGCATTCTAACCACTATGCCACCATGGCTCCTTTATGAATCTTTAGAGAGATTTAATTTTAAAAATGGTTTGAGAGTTAAACAATGTCTATTAAATCACTCCTATCCACTTGTTTGGATTATTATTACTTACTATTAGTAAGACAAGATTTGCTAATAAAAAACCCATGTTGATTAAGTTGTCATTTAATACATCTATTAATTTTACTTTTTTCCTCCCAAAAATCTATATGACAGCTAAGAGTCAACACCAACTTGATAGCATAAAACCATATATTTTTTCTTTAGTACAACTTTTAATACCATTCTGTCATGGCCTCTGCCCTCTGAAATAGTGGCTCCCAGAGATCCATACAGCTCCCACCATAATAATGTTCCTCAAGTCTCTAAAATCCTGGTTATTCTCCCAGGGTTTGGAGTAGAATAGACATACGTTCCTGTCGAGTTTGTACATGAACTGTTATTCTATTTTATTGTTTCCTCCTTTTTAAACTGTAAACCATCTGGAGCTATTTGCAGGGCAGCCTCTAAATTGCATGATGAAATAAAAATGAGCTATCCAATCATTCACTTAGAAGGATGTTCTGCTGAATGGGTGCTCTACAGAGTCTTTTTTAAACATTTCTGTTATACTGGCTGCTTTACATTAGTGCGTGTGTGTGTGTGTGTGTGTGTGTGAGAGAGAGAGAGAGAGAGACAGAGAGAGGGAGAGAGAGATTGTAAGACCAAAAGTATACACATATTGAAAGACCAAAACAGTGGTGGTATTCTATTGGTTCAGCCCGGTTCTGGCAAGCCGGTAGCAGCGATGAGCAGTGGAGACCGAACCAATTCTCTCCGCCATTCTGCTGTTGGGCCCACCCAGGCTCCCATACTCAAATTTATCTGCTGAATTTAAAGCACAGCTGCTTTGCACAGCACAGAATAGTGCTGCGTGGCAGCTGCTGAAGCAACCAGGATCATGCAGACTTGCAGGAGGTGAGTTAGAATGCCTCTGCGCCTGTGCAAATGCCTCTGCACCTGCGCAAAGCACGCATTTGGTGCGCGCGTGCACGCAAAGTGTGTTCATGCATGCAAAGGACACCCACCAAGCCACGCTCACCGAACCAGTGGCAAAAATATTTGAATCCCACCACTGGATCAAAAGTTTCACAATACAGAGCTTTGTGAACTCTTTGACAGATATGTTATCCAGCTGATAACTTTTCATAGAAGTATAATATTTTTTTGCATCATTCAGGCTTATTTCCTGAAATAATCAGTGCAGACGACAGGCAAAAAGAGGCAACAAAGCTTCAACTTTGTAATTGCAAAGTCAGCAGTTTGGATTGTCAGTGGATTTTTGTATCTTCACTTTCATGGCATTAGTTTGTAGTGCTTGTTCTTGATCAGCAAGTATTAAACCTTTCATTTCTTTCTTTCTTTCTTTTTTGTAAATTTTATTTGAGTTTTCACAAAAAGAAAAGAAATACAAATAAAACATCTTTTTGAAAGCAGCATAATCCCGGGTTACATTTCTTCGTACAGACGCAAATTCAGGTTCATGCTCATTTTTATATTCTATTCCATATCTTATTCCTATTTTACATTTTCTACATGGCTTCTCCCCTCTTTTAATTTTCTCAATTTTATTTTATTTATTTCATCTCAATTCAAATCATTGTATTTATATTTTTTGTCTGTCCTGTTTCAATTGTCTATTATCTTTTCTCATTAAACAAAATTTCTCCTGTAGTTACTGATTGGAGTATGACGCCTTTATATCTTTCCCCTAAAGTTATAACACTCGATATAATACATAACTTCCATTTGGATTCTGCTTGGTACATTCTTAAACTACACACAGTATTCTTGAAAAAAAAGAAAAGAAAAAATTATAAATGTATATAATTAAAAAAACATTCCATTCCAATTCAATTCTATCATTAATATTAATATTCATTAAAGTCTTAACATTTTTCACATTACTTTTCGATTAAATATCATACTTCTATGGGAACAATTATAAACTTTCCATAGTTAATTCCCTCCCCTTCATTTATATTTTATAAAACATTGACTAATTAAAATGTTCCCGTTCCTTCCTAATTCAATTTTCTCATTTATTTTGTTTCATTTACTTTATTCACAAACATTTCACTAAATTACACTAACTATTTTATCCCTCATTCTAATCATATGTTGTTTCCAATTTTCTAAAGTTATTTCTATTACAAATATAACAATACAATCTTATGTACCTTTACAGAATCCCTTTTTCAGTTAGATTTTCACCCATTATCTCTAAATAGGTCCTGTTTCTTTATATCTTGCTCCGGACCTTTGTAACTTCTTTTCCTTTCCTTCTTCCCTCTCTTCTTCTCTCTCCCCTTTTTACCCCTTTGTCTCTCTACCTCTATTTCCCTCTTCTGTATTCCCCTTTTCTGTTGCTTTCCAGTATTATACTTATTTTTTGAATTATTTTTCTTTTCTTTGGTTGTTTTTTTAAGTCTAAATTCTCCATCCTCTTTCCCCCATTTCCTTTTTCTTCCCCACACAGAGTTACTTGTTCATTAAAGATGGCTTCTTCTTTGTCTTAGTCTTCTTGTTTTGCAGTCTTTTCTTGTTGTTTCTCATAGTTCCAGATCTCCATTTCTAAGAATTGAAAAATGAAGCCAAAAGAACCCTTCCCTTCTTGTGCATCTTCTTTATATTTTTTAAGTTCCATTTTCAATTCATCCAAAAGTGATGCCATTGTAGAAATTTTTAAACAACCACCCAATTGATTTTAGTCATTCAAATGTAATCCAAATACACGCAAGCTATTTCTTTTTGCTTTCTTTTTTCCCCCACTTTCTCTTCCTGGGGTTACTATTTAGTTGCAAAGTTTCAGTTAAAATGCATCTTTTAGAAGTCTTATTAAAATTTTACTTTAGATTCTTTTAAAGTCCAGGCAGTCTCCTCCCTCTTCCAGATCCTGCCCTTATTCTTTTTCTTTCTCTTCCTGCTTATAGAAGAAAAAGTTTTTAATGTCCAGAAATCTTTATTGTCCCTTTGGCATTTAGTTATATTTTCAGCTTAATTGCCTATTGATGCCAAAGTGGATTTTTTCAATTTCTTATTTAGGTCTCTTAGTTGTCAATATAAGGAAGGAGAGAGAAGAAGAAAAAAGCCAAACCTTTCCCTTTTCACTTTCTTTCGCTGCTTCCGACTCTTCTTTGGTAGCAATGTTATTTCTTGTAAAATTTAAATTCCAGGGTAGCTTAGTTGTTACTTTTTCAACTTAGCCCGGTCAGCCAAAACTTTCACTTCTTATCTTCCTCCTGCACATTCTTTTCTGGTCTAGTTCTTCTTTGAGGTGGCCATTTCTGACCACCGCTCCTACTGCCTTCGGGAAAGGGAGTAATGGCCAGCTGAGGAGGAGAGGTGCGGCTCTCCTTGACCCTGCTGGTGGTCTCCCCCCTCTTCACCACCTCTACGGGGTGACTTAGCCCGGAAACCAGCCAGCTTGGGGCACTCCAGTGGCGAGCTCAGGTAGAAACTGCGCACGATTGTGGATTCCTGTCTGTCACCGAAGCCCTTCAAACCGGAAGTCAACCTTTCATTTCTTTCTTGATGGTTCCTCTCTTAAATCATGCCCATGTCAAGTTGTTATTACATTTTCCTTCAATGTTTTTCAAGTACTCTCCATGCAAACCTTCGGTTTTCCATCCATTTAATCTGTCATCCAGCTGTTTTTCCTTATATTCTGCCTTTGTTTCTGTTGTTTTTATAATATCCATTTTCACAGCCTGCAGCAATTTTTTTGGTACTTTGGTTCACATAATCATTCAAACTTCATTTTTCTTCTTCTATAGTTTGATGGATTTGCAATAGCCCTCTGCCCCCTATTCTTCTTGGCAGGTATAACCTGTCAATGTCACTTCATGGATGTAAAGCTTACGCGTTTTCTGGTCCAGGTTTTCCAGTTCAGCCTAAGTCCAGTTGATGATTCCAGATGGGTAGTGTATCACTGGAACTGCCCATGTATTAATGGCTTTAATTATGGTTCCAGTATTCAGCTTTGATTTTAATATTTTGTGGACTCTCCTGATGTATTTATTTTGTGTTGACTGACTTTTCCATTCAAGTATTATCTGCTTCCAATATACCTAGGTATTTGTAACCATCATCTTTTGCTAATGCTTTCACAATGCTTCCATTTTCCAGTTCGATTCCTTATAATTTTTTTCCATTTTTCCTTGATGCATGGATAGTGTAGCACATTTTTCAAGTCCAAAGTTCATTTTGATGTCATTGCTGAATAGTTGAACTGTGTTGAGTATTGATTCAAGTTCAGTGGGACTTTTCACATACAGTTTTAAGTCATCCATGTATAGTAGATCGTTTATCTTGCCATGTTGGCTTGAGATTTGGTAGCCCAGTTTTGTGTTTCATAGGATTATTGTCAGTGGGATTAATCTGATGTTGACTTCACCAATGTTCTCCCCATTTGCTGTTAGATTTCCATTTTTGCATATTTGCTTTCAAAAATGTACAAATATTGTTCTGATTCCAAAGTTTTTCAGACAGGTGTTAATCCAGCTGTGGGGTAATGTGTCAAATGCCTTCTTGTAATCTATCCACACCATATTTAAATTTGTTCTTCTTCATTTTGCATTTTTAGTACCATTTTGTCAATGAGCAGCTGATCTTTTGTTCCTCTTGATTTTTTGTAATTTCCTTTTTGTTCTACTGGGTACAAACTGTTTTCCATCAGATGATTGAATACTGAATTTGCCAGTACTCTTGTAAAAAGTTTGAACATTGTTGGCAGACAAGTAATTGGGTGATAATTGCTTGGTTCTGTGCACTTTTCTGGATCTTTCATTATCAAGTATGTTCAGCCAGCTGTTAACTATTCTTCGCTTGTTGCATTTTGAAGCATTTCATCAAATTGAGTGGCCATGTGTTGATGGAGCGTGGTCAGGTGTTTTAATCAGCATCCATGCAGTTCGTCCAGGCCAGGTGCACAACAGATCTTGACCTTCTTTACTTGTTATGCAATCACATCAGTTGTTATTACAATATTCTCCATTTTGTTTCCTGTTGTTTGTTTTTGAATATCTTTGATCCAGGAGGCAGTTTTATCATTCCACTTTGATCCAGGAGGCAGTTTTATCGTTCCATTTTCCCACAGTTGTTCCCAAGAGTCCAATGTTTTTTCTTTACATGGGTAAACATTAGTATGGACTTGACTTTCATCAAATGATTGGTAGAAGAGGTGTTAGTTTCTTCTGAACTGGACATTTTCATGATATTGTTTTATTCGTCCTTTGTATCTTTTGATTTTCTTTGCTGTTGCTGTTACATGCTGTTTTAGTTCTTTCATAATTTCTATTATTATTTTTTCCTCCAGGTTGTATTTTTGTAATAATAATAATAATAATAATAATAATAATAATAATAACAATAATAATAATAAACAACACAAAAAACAACAGTGTGCACAGCAAACAAGATGACTATGCTGGGTTTCGTATCACAAATCACTAGTCAAACACTTCCCAAGCGTTTAGGACTGCGTGATGTATCGGCTGATTATGTGAGTAGATCCTGGTAAGGTGGCCTTCTGCAGCTGACCAATGGTGATTTTTTCAGTGCCAATTTTTTTTAAGTGCTTGCCTAGGTCTTTAGGCACAGCACCCAGTGTGCCAAGTACTACTGGAACCACCTGCACTGGGTTTATGCCAGAGTCTCTGCAGTTTGATTCTCAAGTCCTGATATCTGGTGATTTTTTTCAAGTTGTTCTCATCAATTCTGCTATCACCAGGTATGGCAATGTTGACAATCCACACTTTTTTATTCTCCACAATCGTGATATCTGGGGTATCGTGTTCCAAAACTTTATCAGTCTGTATTCAGAAGTCCCACAGTAGTTTTGCATGCTCATTTTTGATGACTTTTTCAGGATTATGATCCCACCAGTTCTTTGCTACAGGCAGATGGTAGCTGCGACACAAATTCCAGTGGACCATCTGAGCGACTGTGTTGTGATGTTGTTTGTTGTCAGTCTGAGAGATTGTCTTGCAACAGCTCTGAAGGGATTGATGGTTATGTTTGCTTCTTTGCGGAGTCTGCATTTGGGGTCATCAGCAGATTTTCCTATTCTGGCTTTGATTGCATTCATTCTGATGGCTTATTCTTGGGCTGCAAGAATCAGGCCTTCTGTCTCTTTCTTCAGTGTTCCGTTGGTCAGCCATAACCAGGTCTTTTCCTGGTTATTATTATTGTTATTATTATTACTATTATTATTGTTGTTGTTGTTGTTCAAGGTGATTCTGAGCAGCTTAAAGTAAAATAAAATATACAAATATCCAACAATTATAAATATAAAAACCTTAAAATTACAAAAATTAAAATAAACTAAAAATATAAAGGTTTTGGAAGGGAGAGTTGGGGGTGCCTTCTTTGTTAGGGCAGCCAACAACTTCTCCTTTGTCCATGCTGCTGCATTCTGGACGTTTGTAGCTTCCACATAGTCTTCAAGGGTAGCCCCATGTAGAGTGTGTTGCAATAGTCCAAGCAGAAGATGGCAAGGATGGGAGTGCTCAGACTGAAGAAAGGTAGAGCCAAGGAGAAATAGAATGGAGGCAAAAAGTTATGGGAAGATGGTGAAAAAGGCGGCATTGCTTACTATTGCATAAAACAGTTGGCAGATCAGGAACACCCGGAGAGTTGAGGATGGTGGGCCATATTGGTGGCACTCTAAACCTTGACAGGTTTCTGTCTGCTCTAAGAACAATCAAGAAAGGGACTTTTCCAGTTACTTGCAATTATCATTATGGTATTACAACTTGGGAAGGGGGGGGGGGCAGCAGTACATAGGACTGAAGCAAAGCAAACCTAAATTGCTGGTTATATTTGCTTAACTCCCTGCTTCTTTGATGGTCAATTTACATTTATTACATAAAATCACATAATTCCTCTGCCAGTTTCCAGGGGGAAGAAAAAAAAATCACAATTAGGGAAAGTGAGCATCTCAATCGGACGCATGGAAGGAAGAAACCAAAAACTGAGCTCAGTGCAAAAACAGAATGGGAAGGGTGTGTGTGAATAAAACTCTTGCATGAGTAGACATTGCTCAACCAATTAGTGCTGCCTGAAATAATCCTATCACGATTCTTAATTTATTTAGAACTACAAATTAGGATGGAAGTTCTCTGTTATTACGAGATGCCAGAGGGGCCATGGAGTTGAAACTTACAGAATGATAGAGCTGGAAGTCATCAAATCCAATGCCTTGCTTGGTACAAGATTTGCCACATCATTTCTCACATGATCATTTATCTGCTGAAGACCTTTGATAACATAACATTTCATGAGACCACATCTTCCAATGGTTGATGGCTCTGTTAGAATAGGGCCCTGAGGCTCTTAGGAGATGAAAGTCATCCTGGACAGCGATAAAGGCAGAGGGGATGCTTCGGTGGTCACTAGGAGAATAGAGTCTCCTCAACTGACCTGAAGAAAACCCCTCCATCCGAACTAAAAAGAGAACCACCAGCATGGCTGAATCAAAGCTGGGAAGGCAGCTGAGACGGAAGTGAAAAAGAAAGGAAAGATCTTGTAACAGCATACTTAGTCTTGGTAAGAATCACTTTCTGCAGTGGAATTTTCCTTGGAAAGTGGGACTCAAAGGAGGAAATTAGCTGCGATTAACGATCGGGAGTGACTGTCAGATTTAGTAAAGAAAGAAAAGATATTGCAGCTAGAAGTAACTTTAAAAGTAAGGGACATATTGGATTGGTTAACCCAAATTTCTGGACTGTATTTTTACTACTACTCAACTTGAAGAACTTTGGGAAACTATGGAAAAACAATCTTATTCAGAGAGATATTGATTGTAGTTAAAGGATTTTAATTTAGCGAGTTTTGCTCTCTTTAAATAATCCAGCGTGCTTTTGAACATCCTGTTACAGCCTATTGTTTAAAGCGCAATAGCAACAGCCATCGGAGCAATAAATCCCTCCCACCCAGTAATTAACAGCTGCTAGTAAAACAATTAACCCTTTCCTTGCAGACTCTCAATACTACCTCATTACTTTAATCAAACACTGATTAATTCATTACCTCAAAACTTACAAGTTTTCTACCTCATTACCTATATCAATGATTAGATAATCAATTTCTATAAAATAATTTATTAATGGTTTAATTGGTTTATTGTTTTAATTGATTAGTGTGATTAGAGTGTTTAGTGCAAATGGCGTGATTACTGATTAGTTTAAAAGATCAAGATTCATGAAATTTAATTGATTAGTAAAATTAGTGATTTAGTGAATGTAATTGAACAGTGTGATTAATGATTAGTTTAATTAATTGATTAGTGATTAGTATAATTAATTGATTAGGCTGATTGTTGTTTAGCAAAATTATTTGACTAGAGAGATTATTGCAATTGATTGATTGGTGTGATATTAGCTATATTGATTACCCAAAATTGTTTCATTAAGTAATTTAATCAACGTACCATCTTAACAAACCTACCATGCCAAGAAAAAAAACCAATGCCAAACTACAACCTAAAGAGAAAGTAATCCCCACCAATGAACCACAAGACTCCTGCACATGCCTTAAATGCTATAAAACTCTAAAGGATAATGAAAATTCCATCAAATATTCTCTATGTAACAAATACGCTCATCATGACTGCTTGGGATTAACCAAGCAAATGATTCAATACCTAGAATCATCCAATGAGTTTCCATATCTCTGCAAATCATGCAGACCCAAACTGGATCTGTTTGAAAGAGTTGATACCACAGAAACACAAATAACATCCCTTGACACCATAGTAGCATCCCTGGATGCTTTAAAAGAAAGATTATCCAACCTTGAAAAAAAAGACACAATGCAAAAACCTGAACATCCAATAGCTACAAACCACATCTCTACCCAACAACCACAACCCAATACACAACCCAATCCACAAAAAAACATAAATCAGAAAATAATGATATCCCAATCCTCATCAGAGAAGCTGTTGAGCGCAAACAGAAATGTCCAAACTCCATCTTATTTGGTCTAGAGGACATCAATGACAGTGATGACATCACAACTGTCTGCAACATCATCAGTGATTATCAAGCATCAACCATCTCACCTGATGAAATACTTGACATTTCCCGCATCAGGGTTTCCTGCATCAGCCCAGAGTTCAAAAACAGAGATAGCTCTGTGGCCCCATGCTTCTGCAGGGTCATTTGCACAATCAAGCAAATGTAAATTCATTTATACTATAAATTCACTTGGCAAAAGCAACAGCAACCATAAGAACCTCTGTTCTTGCCCTGACCTAACCATACAGCAACATGCCCGCTCCCGTGTACTCCGCACAGAACTCAAAAAATGTCTAGACAATGGACAGAAGGACCTGTACATTGACTACCATGCTGACTCTATCAAAAGTACGTCACACAACCCGCAACTCAGCTTTAACCTTCAACTACAACCCTACTTCAACCAATCAACCATCACCTAAGACTAGGCACTCATGCCCCTAACTACCTCACTTCCAACTACTGCTGGCCTTAAATGCAAGCTACTCAATGCAAGAAGCCTTGTGAATAAAATAGCTAAATTTCTCCTCTTACAAAATATGGCTAAATTCGACATCATATTTGTCTGTGAAACATGGCTCAATGAATCTCTCCCAGACTTCATTACCACAATAAGAGACTATCATGTTTACCGATCAGATCGTGAAATTCGTAGAGGAGGTGATGTTGCTATCTTCTATAAAAAGTCCTTACATCTAAAAAAACATCCAAGTTACCCAGGAACCTGCTCTTCCTGAGACCATCATTTGTGAACTATCCTTAAATATCACATTTCAATTCTTACTGAAGAAGTAACAGAGCCCCTGATTATGACATCGAACATGTAAACAAGCTAAATTCACTACTAACATGGGCAACATCCTGCCCACACGCTTTTATGTTTCTTGGTGACTTCAATCTACCTCATATTAACTGGACCCTAAACGAATGTACAGCTGAATCCATACATGCAACCTTCTACAATGCTGTTACAAATCTGGGACTGGAACAACTAGTAACCAACAATGCTAGACTTAATAACTGCCTCGATCTCATCTTCTGCAATAGTTTGAATTTAATTTATGGAATACAAAATAAAGAACCCTTTTCCAACAGTGACCACAATATGATTGACTTTTGTCTCAACATACGCCCATGCAAAAATCATTATAATGACGTAATCCCCAATTATAACTTCAAAAAAGGCAACTATTATCGTATAGACAACGATCTCTCATCCCTTGATTGGAAATCTCTATTCACTGGATGCAATACTGTTGAAGACCACTACAACATATTTTTACTTGAAGTCAAAAGAGTCATCAAACTATATGGACCAATAAAAACTCCCCAAACAAAACCAAAAAGAAGATTACCCATAACAATAAGGAAACTTCAATGCCAATTTCAAAAGCCGATACAAACATTTATGCCACCAGATAAAGACTGAATGCACCAATTATCACATTAAACAAGAGGAAAACCTTCTACACACCAATTCCACCCGTGCATTCTACAATTTTGTAAACACCAAACTAAAAGACTTGAGGTCCATCCCACCCCTGATAGGACCTAATGGTAAAGACTGCAACGATGACACCATTAAAGCCAACATCTTTAACACATTCTTTGGCTCAGCATTTGTAAACAGCAATGGGTCATGCCCAGTATTTCCTAGCCAAACCACAGAAAACTACAATGATCTAATACATATTGATTTTACAGAAGACAATGTTGAAAAAGCACTACGCAATCTAAAACCATCTCTATCTATTGGACCAGATGGAATATGTGCCTACTTCTTAAAAAGGCTATCCACTGCCATAGCAGAACCTCTAAGCATATCTTTGAAAAATCTTTCAGGACCAGCTCCTTGCCTAACCTATGGTCACAAGCCACAGTCATCCCCATCTTCAAAAAGGGAGACCCCAGCCTAGCTGAAAATTACAGACCAATCTCCTTATGCTGTGTCACCTGTAAAGTCATGGGATCAATTATTAACCAATCCATTATCCTCCGCTTAGAGACAAACAACCTACTCTCTAATAAACAATTTGGCTTCAGAAAAACACTATCCTGTAATCTGCAACTCTTACACTGCAATACATATGGATTACACAACTCGATCAGGGCAAAACAATAGATGCAATCTGCAAAGACTTCTGTAAAGCCTTTGATTCAGTAGAACATGACAAACTACTACTAAACTAAAATCTTATGGTATCTCTGGACAACTGCATTACTGGATAGAAGCATTCCTGTCAAACATACAACAAATTGTCAAAATTGGGAGTGTCCTATCAAATTCTGTACCTGTCAATAGTGGTGTCCCCCAAGGCAGTGTTCTAGGACCAACCTTCTTCATACTCTATATAAATGACCTCTGTGATCATATTAAGAGCAACTGCATTCTCTTCGCTGATGATGTAAAGCTATTCAATACCACAGACAATACTACTACCCTTAAAAAGATCTTGTCTATGTATCAGAATGGTCAAACAAATGGCAACTTCAAATCTCAACAAATAAATGCTCTGTCTTACATATTGGCAAAAAAAATCAGAAAATAAAATACAAGCTGAATAGTCAAGACCTTGTTGAGGAACCAAGCTCATCTCTAATGATCTAAGTGTTAGAGCCCACTGTAACTACATAGCCAAAAAGGCATTAAGAGTTGTTAATCTAATCCTACATAGCTTTTTCTCTGGTAATATCACACTACTAACTAGAGCATACAAAACATTTGCTAGACCAATACTCGAATACAGCTCATCAGTTTGGAACCCATATTACATATCTGATATTAGCACAGTTGAAAAAGTCCAGAAATATTTCACAAGAAGAGTTCTCCACTCCTCTACTCGTTGTAGAATACCTTAGGCCACCAGACTGGAAATTCTAGACCTAGAAAACCTTGAATTATGCCATCTTCGGTCTGATCTATGTATGGTATATAAAATCATACATTGCAATGTCCTACCTGTCAATGAATACTTCAGCTTCAACCATAACAACACAAGAGCACACAATAGATACAAACTCAAGGTTAACCACACCAAACTGGATTGCAGAAAATACAACTTCAGCAACAGAGTGGTCAATGTCTGAAATACTCTACCTGACTCTGGTTTCTTCCCCAAACCCCCAAAATTTTAACCTTAGACTGTCTACTATTAACTTCACCCCTTTCCTAAGAGGTCTGTAGGGGGCATGCATAAGTGCACCAATGTGCCTACCATCCCTGTCCTATTGTTTCTTTTATTTTTCTTATATGTACCCATTTCATGTATTCATAACTATGTATATACTTATACCTATTATCTTGTAAGTGATTGACAAATCAAAATGAATAAAAATAAAATAAAATATCTAACCTGAACCGACTTCCCTATTATTTCAACTGATTGGATCTGCTTGTGCCCCTTCTTTCAGACATTTGAAAATTGTTATTGTTGTCTTCCCTCAGTCTTTTCTTCTGCATACTAAACATACTTCCAGTTCTTTTAACTTTTCCTCATTGGACTTGGTTTCTAGTCTCCATAGTATGGTGCTCACAGTATGAAAGACTTGGGGTCCAGCTGTAACATGGGTTGTAAAACTACAAGCAGCAGCTTGTTGTTGCCAGCTGAAAGCCCAATGTGATATATTTCTTGACTCACCTGCCAATTGAGAAACTTACTCTCAACGTGTTCTTTTGGTCACCTGCCTTAAAGGAGATGTTCAAATTGTGGAGTTAGCTAGTTCCAATGCATCTGGACTGTATCAGTTTATCAAAAGCTACTGTTGAATAAAATTGTGCCAGATGTACAATAGTTCATGGGTAATTTGCCATCATTTTGTCCAAAGGCAATCAAATTATTTAAATGCATGAATTCATTTGAAGACTGGGGAAAACTCAAGTGAACATAACTAATTCCTCTTGTTTCTTACAAATAAAAGCCTAAGGATTTGGAAGTAGACAGTACAATTTGCATAATTAGAGAGGGTTGTCAATCACTCTTCAAATAAACCTTTATAATGACTAACACTGTGTAACAAGTAAGGTCAAGCTCACAAATGCCAAGTGAAGCATTGGCAAAGAATAATGGCCTGTTGTTCTATTGTAACTCTATGCCACTGACTTTGTGCCATTGATTGGTAGTAAACAATTTCTGAAACCATAGGTTAATGTGTAGGAAAAATCTTATGGCTGAAATTGTTCTAAATAGATATAATACTCAAAGAAGGGTGCATTATGTCTGCTGAGCAAACATGAATGTTTCAAACTCTGGTGAGAGTAATCAGGGTATAATGAAAGTATCTTAACTTGGTTTTCTGAAATTGATTAATTGTAATAAGAAAACAAATAATGATAGAAAACACAGGAGAAATATAATTACACCTTCCAAAATTGCAAAATAATGATGCATATAATCATAGAATATTTTCAGACAAGGGCTTCATTTTAAATTAAGTGTAATTTGCAAAAGAAGATCAATGACTTTGAAAACCTTCTTCAAAGCCTGACCATGCGTATTCCATATATATCCCAAAGGGAGTGTGTTGAAAATTAAAGGGTTTATTTTATTGAAATGTACTCTGTTATTCCTAATATTGCTTTTTCAATCCACAATTCCTGCAATAGTTTGGTGTAGCATATCAGGGATATCTACTGTATATTAGAGAAGAAACTTTACTCAAAGAGAAGGATAAAGCTCCACCTAATTGTCTTAGCATAATTAAGTGGCTAACAACCCTAAAATCATGGCTAGTGATTGCTGGGGAATGGCATTCAAAACTGGAAAACCCAGTGAAAAAATTACCATCACAGTATTAAAATATCTGTGTAATAAAGGAGGAACCATGGTTGAGGTCAACTTTATTGCCAGTACTCTATACAAGACTGTTATAGTTTACGATGAATAGCTGTTCTGTCTCACCTGTATCCACAGGTGAGAGTCCAAAGTTCCAAAGTACAAATGCTCAAACAGACAGTCTCAGACATGGCAGAGTTAACTGCTTCTGTTTACACAGTCCTTGGCAGTCTTCCTGGAATCTGTCTGGCAAGTCCGAACTAACCATAAATCAAGATGCTGCAGCAGAGTGTATCAGACGTAATACCAACCGAAATGACACCTTGCTTCAAACAGGGATTCAGGGCTAGCACGCTTCCTTATATTCCCTAAGGGGCATGTCAGTCTCTTTTCTGTGTCTGTTGGATGGCCCGTTTCTGCTTACGTCTTTGCCATGCGTCTATCCAACATTGCTCGGTTTGTCCTTCAACTAATGACTCCGGCAAGCTCTCCTGATTGTCTGTTAACAACACCTGAGGTTTAATCAGGAAGGGAGATTCAGGGGAGGAAGATGACTCTGAAACTTCCAGTAAACCAGGCTCATATCTCAGAGTCAAGTCCTCTTCCTCCTCCTGACTCCCTTCAATGTCGCTCAATAATGCAGGCTCGAATCTCAATGCCAGATCTTCCTCATCACTCAAGCCTACATCTGCTGACTAACCAGGTTCAAACCTCAGAGGCACAACAAATAGCTATATTCATAATTTTGTTGTTTGGATGTTTTGAGAACACACTGGTTGCAGATTCAGAATTCGTAACTTTTCACTGAGATATGCCATAAATTCTAGTATGTCTGTTAGCATATCCCCTGTGGGACAGCAGAAACAAAATCTTTTTTTTTTTTTTTTTAAATATAGTTTATTAATTTTTACAATTAAAACCAGTCACAATACATACACAAATAAGCAAAAGAAAGAAAGAAAGAAAAGAAAGAAAAGAGAAGAGGAAGAGAGGGAAAGAATTTTAAGAAAAGAAAGAAAGAGGTTACAGGATTAAAATTATTCTTATTTAACAGTTTGCAAGATCTTCTTTTGTTTTCATCACCTTAACTTGTGTCATAAAACCACACCTGTTTTTAACTTATATCGCTACCTCGTTGTTATGTATTGGTACTTTCCTTTTATGCCTAGAGGCCCTAGAAAAAGTACAGAGAAGGGCAACAAAGATGATAAAGGCTCTGGAGGCTAAATAAGTTTAATAAATAAAATAAATACATTAAAAATAAATTAATTAGTAAATCATACAATGAATGAGTTATGGGGCTAGGTATGTTATCCTAAGGAAGAGAAAGCTTGGGGGGGGGGACTGATAGGTGTCTTCCAATACTTGAAGGGCTGTTACAAGATAGACAGCACCGATTTATTCTCCAGAGTACCTGAGGGCAGGACAACGAGCAGTGGATGGAAGTTTGTCAGAGGGGTATATGTGTCAAACTGGGAACTAAAGTGAAATTTCCTGATAGTGAGAACTATTAATCAATGGAACAGCTTGCCTTCTGGAATTGTGAGTGCTCCATCATTGGAGGTTTTCAAGAGAAGATTGGACAAGCGTTTGTCCAGAGTGGTATAAGGACCTTTGCCTTGGGCAGGGAGTTGGACTAGAAGACTTCCAAGATCCTTCCCAGCTCTATGATTCTTTGAAATCTGGATCTACCAAGAGAGTTTTTTGCCTTGCTGGGACACATTTTTGGCATGAGACGTTTATATATATATAGAACTTTATATTATATATATATGAATCTACATATATATGAATCAGTTGAGATGGGGAATCACTGTTCATATGAAAATTAAATTGATTGCATACAACTACTGTTCATATGTAATACATTTGATTTAATTTTGATCCCAGCAACTTGTTAATTTTTGTGTGAGGAAATTGTGTTCTTTTTTGTGGAACAGACTAGTGCCATGATGGTGAACCTATGGCACACGTGCCACAGGTGGCACTCAGAACCATTTGTGCTGGCACGTGAGCTGCAGGCAAACTTACTTCACTGCTCATGTGCATGCCTCACAGCTGATTTTCGGCTGGTTTGAGGCCTTTTTCAGACTCCCAGAGGTTTGAGGAAGGCTTCTGCAGGCTTCTGCAGGCTTTTCAGGCCAAAAACTAGGTCCATTTATCACTTCCTATTTTTCCGGAAATACCAGAAGTGATTAAACGGTCCCAGTTTTCAGCCTGAAAAGCCTGCAGAAGCCTGCAGAAGCCTGCAGAAGCTTTCCTCAAACCTCTGGGAGGCTGAAAAAGGTCTCAAACCAACTGAAAATCAGCTGTGAGGTGCAGTGTAGGTAAGGGGGTGGCGGGAGTGGTTAGGTGGGTAGGGACTGTGCGCACATGCATAGGGGGCATAGGCGGGTGCGCATTGCCTTCTAGGTGCTGGCATGCAAGCACGAGCGAGCGCACAATTTTTGGCACAGGAGCCCAAAAAGGTTAGTCAGCACTGGACTAGTGTATGCTTTGGCTCCACAGAAGTGATGCCTCACTGAGTTAAAGTTTCTTATTCTCTTTGGCTTAAAAAAAGATTCCAAATTTCATCCACCAATGAACAATACATTTTGAGCATCACAATTCCAATTATTTCATTCTATGCCTTTTGTAACTTATTCCAGTTGCTAATTATTGAGGTTCTACTAAAAAAACAGAATGGATCCCACAAACCTGAAGTTTGCTGAGGATGAACAGCCCACTGGCATTTTTATCTTGAAGGTCAGCATCTTACAAATAAAATAGAGCTTTCACACAGAAATAAGGAGCTTCTTGATCTTCATTAGCTCATATCTTGCTAAGACAATTATTTTTTTCAGGAAAGATTTAGCTGTTTTATTTTCTGTTCTCTTCATTATGAAAGTTAGTAAAACACAGTTAGTAAAAGTGGGAACCGAGGAAGCTTTGATAGATTATGATACAACAATAACAAATTAATAAAATATCAACCGCTAATAACTGTATAATAATAATGACAGAAAAGAACAGGAATAAATCCTTTGGAGGGAGAAGAATCAGTCAAGACTAAGGGAAAAAGAACTTCATTCTAATCAGAATTTTTAACATTTCTACCCAAGGGGAGGCTTGCCAGAAAACCACGGTATAGCTCAAAGCTGATGGCAGATAAACATGGCAGTAAGGAGACCAGATCAAAGACCATAAGAGTTGCTGCACTCACAAAAGTAATTGGGAGTAGAAATGACGGATAAAACAATATTTTTTTAAAAAAAACCATGAGTATACTCCATGTATACAAATCTTTGCTCCATCAGAATGTTATGGGGGAAACAATTCTTCCAGAGACATTAAGGTTACTCAAAACACTTAGTCTTACTCAGTTGAAAAAAAAAAGTGAAATGTGCATACCCCAATATTCCATTTCTGAGAAAAACATATTCATATTCCAGGTACCCCAGGATTTTTGGCACAAAAATATGTGGAGAGAGAAAAAAATCAGGAGAGAAGATGTAATTTTTAAATTGCATAATACCCAGAGAGGAAATGTTTAAGATATCTGCCTATTCCTGCCCTAAATGTGCTTATTTCTTTCTTCCAGTGCTGTGTATTCTATGAATCTTTCCTTGGACCATAAAATTTGCTCAGCTGGTGCCCATCAACATGGGTCTTTAATTAGATAATTGCTTCATCTGTGTATCATAATTTATTATTATGCCACCAATGTTAATACCTTTCCATAAAGTATGCATTAAATTAAAAGGAAGATAATACAACCCTTTGTCACATTCCATGTAGTGATTGCAGTTGTTTTGTCATTTTTTCTTTCTACTGCAGCAGCTACAGTTTGTTTCAAAATAAATTCATAATAATACATAGCCTCTCAAACAACCCTATAATTTTTACTATATCTAGCAAATTGCTATACTACATTCAATCAAATGGTTTTTTAAAAATAGAACAGGCATTAATATCCACGTTCACTTCTTTACAATATTCTTCTAAGTAACATATACTACCTAATCCTTTTAAGAATCCAAATAGGGTTTGTTGTGTACCATTTTATGAAATACTTTCAAAACATCAAGCTAATCATATGGTATTCAATGCATTCCCCCCCATTGTTTATTTTAGGTGGAGTAATAGACGTAAATATTAATCATATTATTCATTCATTTGGAATAATCTGTATATCAGAGATTTAATTCAACAATGTTGGAAGCAAGTTTATACCAATTTTGTCAATTAGTTGTAATATTTCTGCAGAAGTGTCATCAGATACCACCATCTTGCCATTTTAAAAATGTTTTAATTGCTTCTGTTCCCTCTATAGTTTGCATAATTATGATGTTTTCCTGTCTTGAAAAAATGGATGATGTGCTCACTCAGAATAGAACATTTTTTTCTATGGTCACCAGAAAAATATACAGTTAAGTATCAGAATTTACAGAACTCAATGGAAGTACATAAAAATGATTGATAAAGTTTGGAAAAAAAGACAGCAAGGCAATAATATTCGAGTAGGAGAATACTAAAAGATTAAGAACCTTAAGCACAATGATTAAATTATAAAATTACTTTAAAAAAGTGAAAAGGCTGAATAATAATTATCTTGTTTTGCTTGCTGTTTCCAAAGGAGTCAAACAGACCTCTGAACAGACACCATAGCATGTACAATTTATTTATTTATTTGTTTGTTTATTAATTTATATGATTCTTTGTTAGTTTTTATTGTTTTTTTTAAATTTAAATATGGTTTTACATTGTGTAAGCTGCCTCGAGTCGCTATGGGCGAATAGGCAGCAATATCAAATAAATAAATAAATAAATAAATAAATAAATAAATAAATAAATAAATAAATCTCAAGATCTTGAAGCTTGGAGATCACCCAAATATGTTAACATTTAATTTGTTCTATTTTATATCCATTGATCGGCCAGCCATATCTCATTAGATGTTTAGAAAATATCATTTGTTTTGATTTCAAATAATTTGTGTTGAGCTTTTCCTCAGAATAATGGAAAGCAGAAGTCCAGAGGACTCTTAGTCCTAAAACTGAGAACAAGAGTGGCTGCATCATTTGCATATATTTTCAGGGCAGTATTCTGTTGTTAACTATTGTTAGGGTAGAGGTGGAACAAATATTCTCCCACATATACTTTCCCATGTATGTAGCTTTCCTTCAATGTCCATTATTTTTCTTCCTTACCAATCAGTATATTGGCAGGTTGAATTATGTGTACACTTATAATTTCATTTATATTTATGCTAGTTTACAAGTATGGTATTTAGCTTATAATACTGCAATTTCCCTATGTTTATTACTAATTTTCATTTTCAGATCAAATAGTTCTCTGATCTCCTGATACTTCTTTATATTTGTTCATATTTATGTTTTTTATTTATGATGTTCTTCCATTAGTTCTAAAATGTTACCATCCATCCCTTCTTATCAATGACAATTGGAATTTTTCATTAGTACTTGTATTAGTCCTACCAATCGTATCCTATTTTCATAAATATCATTCCTATTGTTTACTTTTTCATTCACGGGTTTCCAGATAATGTCTAAATCTTGCTTTGCATCTATGATGTGATAACCTATGGATGATGTAGTTCCTTTTATTTATTTTTTCCTTCTCCTTTGGATGGTTTTCAGCCTTATCCTCATTTTGTCACTCCTCAATTATGATTAAAATCTGTATCAGCTCCTGGGTATGTTTTTATGTACAAAACACTGTTTCTAAATCTTTTGTAACATGAAGTAACAAGAAGTCCAATTGATTTCTCACTATATGTTCTTTCATACTTAGGTGATAATGAAGAATATAATATCCTAGTTGGTAATTTATAGAAAGTAAGTTAAATGAAACAAAAAGAGCTTATTTTGCTAAGGAAGAAGTAGTAATGAGATGGGAAAAGGGCATATCTCATCAACTCCTAGGTGACTTTGGTCATTCTCTTACATGTCAATCTTCTTGTTTGATTGATTAGCCTGATGTGTCTCAACTTAAAGTGTGTGGATCTTAAGATGTTTCCAAAATTCCCCAGACAGCCATGCTGGGAACTGAAATCTGCACATCTTAAAGTTGCCAATTACGAGGGCTATCCACAAAATAGATTACGTTTTCGTCTGTAGCAAGAAGGGGCGGAGCTAGCGTGGCCATCTTTGGTCTGTGCATCCGCCGCTCAGTCTGCATCTAGTCGTGCTAGTGGGAGGTTTGTATCATTGCCCATTATTTCACAGCAAACATTTGAAATGTGTGCTGCAATTGAAAATCCCTTGAGTTTGCATGAATCTTGTCATCGACTTTCGCGACCAGTTCATCAGTCACAATGCTCGGACGTCCACTCCGCTGTTCATCATGAACGTTAGTTCCTCCATTTTTAAACTTAATGCACCATTGGCACACTCCACCTTCAGTGATGATGTTGTCCCCGTACACTTCACACAGTTGCCGAAAAATTTCAATTGGTTTATGGTTTTTTGCCAACAAAAACCTTATCACTGATCGCACCTCACAACTCGAGGGATTTTCAATTGCAGTACACATTTCAAAAATTTGCTGTGAAATAACGGGCAACCTCCCACTAGCACGACTAGATGCAGACTGAGCGGCAGACACACAGACCAAAGATGGCCATGCTAGCTCCGCCCCTTCTTGCTACAGATGAAAACGTAATCTATTTTGTGGATAGCCCTTGTAGATGATCCAGTTTAATCCATCATTGGAATGAAGGATTTGTCTATCTAGAGTTCATCAGAGCACTTGATAAATCAGGAAAACAACAATTAGAGGCCTAACACTAGCTGGATAATAAGCTGGTTGACAACTCATTTAGTATACACCAATGACTGGGTGTCTAGCTGAAAGGAACTTTTGAAGTGTGTACTGCAGGGCTTTTTTCTAGACTCTGTGCTATTTATAAATGACAAAGTTGAAAATGAAAAAAATCAGATTTGCAGATTACAGAAAGATAGCAAAAACCTTTGAAGACAATTTCAAGGTTCAGAAGGATTTTGATAAGCTGGAACAGTGGCCAGAAACTGGAAAGATAAATTTAACAGGAAAAAATACAAAAAAAATTAAAAAAAATTAAAAAAAATTTTTTTCAGAAAAATCAAAAGCGAGGAAGATAGGGATGGATAGCAGTATATGAATGTGAAAAGGAATTGGGAATCTTGGTAAATCATAAGATGAAAATGAGTCAGTATTTGATGCAGCTACAGAAAACGGAAATACAGACCCAGGGTAACTACCAAGATTTTCAAGATAAGTCATTGTTCCTATCAATTCTGCATTTGTCAAATTGCACTTGGAATTTTGTACTGGATTCTGCACACCACATTTGAAGAAGGATATTGATAAAGGGTCATGTTCAGAAGTGAGCAAAGAAAGTCATGAAGACCCTGGAAAAAACTGTTGGAATATGATCATCATTATGTGTGTCAAGGGACAAATATGAAACTGTACCATGCAAATATTAAACTTTGTATACTTTTATCAGATATCAGGACTAAAAATACAACCATAGCATTTATGACATGCATTTAGGTACATGTTGTAATTTATCATTGTATCATTTTAATCTGCTTGCTGGGGAATTGAGTAGGTTTAGCTTGCAGAGGAGAAGAATGCAGGGTTAATTGTGTTCAAGGACTGTGGACACAATAATTGTGTTCAAGTGTCTTAAAGGCTGTCATGTAGAAGATGGAGAAGTTTTGTTCAGAGGTGTTGCAATTTAATCAAATAGGTTCTGTTAAATGTCCCAAGTTTTCTAACCATCAATGGAACATACTGGTTTAGCATCTTAGTTAATAAGTGATATGGGACTATGTATTGTGGGATAACATGTGGTCCATAGAATGTGTGTGTGTGTCATTTATTTTTATTGTTTTGTTAGTTGCTCAGATTTGTGGAAGTGAGATGAATGGCCATTCAAACAGTTTAATTGGTTAAATAAATAAATAGTGATTTTGACATATTTTTGTATTTGTGGACCGCCACTTCCTCTACTTCTGTATGTGAATCAAAAGATTGAAAGCTTCAAGACCATTTTTTTCTTATAACTATTTATAAAATATCTCCTCTCCTGATCTCCGGGTCCATGACCGTTCTTCAAATGCCAAATAGTTCTATTAATTTTTCAGCTTGGATTTGTTTACAATCTTTATGATGCTGCAGTGAAGGAACTTTTAAATATCTCCTTCTCTCATCTCAGCTATTGTAACTCTTGATTCCAGTTTCTTTTGAATTTTCCAACGTCTACAATTTTCTACAAAATTTCTGGAATATTTTTCATCAATATCTTCAAGTTTGTAACATAATATTTGGTATTTATTGCAGATGCTTGCTATACAAATTGTTTCTTGTTTTTAGGGCTTAACACTACCATGTGTTTCAAATGTTTATCACCAAATTTATATTTCTGATTTGTATAGGCTGTGAATGAATGAGTTAGCTTCTTTCTTAAAAAAAACGTGTTCTGAAACTTTTCCTTTCCTGATCTTCTTTTCCTGAGGCTATTCTAATAATGCTTTATTTTGTAATCATCCTTTTTTTAATTTGGTTTTTTTTTTGCATAGCTATATGATTAGTTTTGCTGAGGAATAAGCTCCTCTCATACGCTTTCATAATACTCCAAAATGTGCTAATGGGTATTTTTGGTGTATAATTTATATTAAAACCTCGATTAATTCTTTATTAAATTTGCCTTTTATGCTAGCTCTATAATTTAATTCTATATTATATCTTCAGCACTGGGCCTGGCATATTTATATGAAATGATTCCAAATTGTCCATGATTCTCTAGGCTATTTTGGGGGCATTGTCACTTGAACTCTGAAATGAAAAATCACTTTAAGAGTACATCTTGTGTCTTTAAAATGAAATGTTTAATGTCTTTCCTTTGTACTGGACATGTATCCATTTCTACTGTGAGGTAAACAGCATCAAAATGGTAACAGAATAACAATAAAGTAGTTGAAAGGCACCTTGAGGTCTTCTAGTCCAACCCCCTCTTGGCAGGAAACCCAATACCAATTCAGACAAATGGCCATTCAATCTGGTCTTAAACATTTCCAGTGTCGGAGCATTCACAACTTCTGGAGGTAAGCCATTCCACTGATTAATTGTTCTAACTGTCAGGGAACTTCTCCTGAATTCTGGATAGGATCTCTCCTTGATTAATTTCCACCCATTGCTACTTGTTCTTCCTTGAGGAGTTTTGGAGAATAGATTGACCCCCTCTTTTTTGTGGCAGCCCCTGGGATATTGTAACACTGCTATCACATCAACCCTAATTCTTCTTTCTATTAAACCACCCATATCCAATTTCTGCAGCCATTCTTTTAGTCTCCAGTCCCCTAATCGTCTTTGTTGCTCTTCTGAATCTCAACTTCTTTTTGTACCTTATGTACCTTATGTACATAGGGTACAGCCATGTACTCTATGACTATTATTAAGTGTTGTACCTTATGATTCTTGACTCTTGATGAATGTATCTTTTCTTTTATGTACACTGACAGCATACGCACCAAGACAAATTCCTTGTGTGTCCAATCACACTTGGCCAATAAAGAATCATATTCTATTTTTCATTGTGGTGACCAAAACGGGAGGCACCGTTCCACATGTGGTCTTACCAAGGCATTATAGAATGGGTCATGTTAACCATTCACGTGATCTTGATTCTGTGCCTCTGTTAATGCAGTTTAGAATTGTGTTGACCTTTTTGTCAGCTGCAGCACACTGTCTGCCCATATTAAAGTGACTGTCCATTAGGACTCCAAGATTCCTTGGAAGGCACGACCAGGTCTATTGAAGCCCAATCCTCTTTGCTTACTTTGCCTACTATGCAGTACGTGCAGCACACACTAAAAAGGAGCAGGATTCTATTGGTCAGTTCTATTTTGATGCTATTGATCCATCATCACCAGAGATCCTCCTGTAATAGATATTGTTACTGCCTTCCTTTTTTAAATCCCCAGGTCTTGGAAAAGCCCTTCAATTTCTCTATCTCTGAAATTTTGGTTCTTGGATGGACACTTGGGTCATGCTTGCAATCTGCAATTCTATTTCAATTCCCAACTGCTATTGTTCCAATTTCTCAGGGGCTGCCACAAAGAGGGAGTCAAGCTGTTCTCCAAAGCGCCTGAGGGTAGGACAAGAAGCAATGGGTGGAAACTAACCAAGGAGAGGAGCAACTTAGAACTAAGGAGAAATTTCCTGACAGTTAGAACAATTAACCAGTGGAACAACTTCCCTCCAGAAGTTGTGAATTTTCCAACACTGGAAGTTTTTAAGAAGAGATTGGACAACCATTGGTCTGAAATGGTGTAGGGTTTCCTGTTTCAGCAGGGGGTTGGACTAGAAGGTTGGACTAGAAGACCTCCAAGGTCCTTTCCAACTCTGTTATTCTATGATATTATTCTGAGTTTCCACTGAGTTTCCAGTGCAGAACAATTTCTAATGTTTTTGTTAACAATTAGCTGAGTTATATCTGGATTGTATGTTGAGGCAAAAGTAAATTTCACATTTGATGTTGTTTCTGCCATAAACATAAAACAATTGTCAGCATCTTTTAAGAGCGCTGTGCCAATGAAAGGATAGTGTTTGGCAATTAGTATTCTTGGGGCTGTTTGCTTTTCTATTTAGGCATTCTTTAATAGAGGTTTTAAGGAATGGTTTTGGTCCATTTCCTAAGAAATTATGACCTTGGGATTCTTGTTGCTTTAATAACAGGAAAATTCCTGCTTTTTTATGTTTCCCCCCTTCTCTCTCACATTTAGTGAAAAACATTGTCTAGTGATTCAGTAAGTGACTAATACCTATGCCAATATAAGTATCTATACTACTTCTATCAGCTTTGGAGGTATCAGGCTTAACTAATAACTTTACTATTATATGAAAATGTAGATGGTAATAAACTTCATTCCCAAATGATTTGAGGAAGGACAGGCTACCATACTTTCTCCTTACTCTCAATGGCAGTGAACTGGGAGCATGGTGGCTCCTGTGATTGAGCGGCTGGCTTGACAAGCAGTGGGCTGGTGTTTGAGGGCTGACTGCTGCCATGGGGTGGGGTGAGCTCCCATCCTTTGCTCCATTCCTGAAGGGAATACGAAAGGACCCTGGGCAATGATGATGTCATTGTCTAATCCTTTCCACCTGGAAGCACCTTGGTGCCTCCGACACGAATGTGATGCGAGGCAGTGAGGGAAAGTATGAACAACTGGAACTACATCTGTTACATCAGCAACTACATAAGTGTTGGTGTTTATAGTTTATCACGGTTTTCTGGAAATTATTTCTTAAAAGCAGAGCAAAACGATTATCACACCATTGTGTGTTTGGTGGCATCAGAAATAGCCAGAATCATCATCATAATCAGCAGCATTTTCAAGAAGTTACAGCGTACAGCATCCTAGCCCTATGTTTTTGAATTGTTTAACAGTTGCATCCTTCAATTTAGTTAACATTTTTGTTCCTGCTGTAAAATAGGGTCTTTCCACAAGTGGTATGCAGCCAGTTTGGACCAGTTCTGGCATACCGGTAGTGAAAATTTTGACCAGTTTGGAGAACCAGCAAATACCACCTCTGACTGACCCCGTCCACCTGCCCCTGCCCTTTCCCGTCCTATATTCCATTGATTTTTACCTCGGCTGATTTGCACAGCAGAGTGGATTGCCGTGCCTCAGCTGAGCTAAAAAACAGCTCACCTCACCGAGGGAGATTTTTGAGTTCTGTGCACGCACACGAAGTGATCTTTGGGTCCTGCACATGTGCGTGAAGCAATCTGAGTGGTGCACATGCGTGCAAAGTGATCTTTCTGCACATGCATGTGAAGCAATCTGTGAGTGCTGCGTGTGCATGCAGTGATATTTGAGTTCTGCACACGCGTGTGAAGCGATCTGTGAGTGCTGCACATGGGCAGGAAGTGCTCTTAGAGTGCAGCGAGTGCGCAGAACTGATAGTGTGCAATTTGGAATCCCACCATTGGGTCTTCCCGCAATAAGACGTTGACCTAAAGCTGCTACCAGATTTAATTTTATTGCTGCAAACTTTTTGACACATTTATCTATTTTTTTGTGGAGCAGTAATTTTGGGGGGGAAACTGCAATACCCAGGAATTCTAGGTTAAGCAGCTCGATTTCTACTTAGATACAGGAATAATTCTATCTTCTACTTTAATTAGTTGTTTAGATGGAACCTGTGGAATCCTTTTGGAGTTCACATCTGCTCAGAGCACAGACACTGACTTCTTGAACTATCAGAATTCTCTGTTCCTTGAAGCTGAGATATATACTGTTTCAAAGCGATTGCCAAATTAGTTGATTTAGTCTGAAATTACAAAATCAGAATTTATGTGGGTGATCTGCTGTTCATCTGACTTGGCATAAACACCAGTGGCAGGGATGTTAATCTAGCCATCCCACCACCTGGAGTGCTGAGTGGGAGGGATCCCTCTCCTGTTATGGCAAGTCATCTCTCAATGAATCATTCATATCAGCCTCTGGACTTAGCTACAATCTCATTGTGAACGTAAGAAACTTGTTTGTTAAAAGAACTATTATTTCTTAACATGGCAAAACAAAAAGCACACAGCAGCTGCTGCAGTAAATAATCCTTTATCAGGCCAATTAAAATTTCCACACAAGCTAATAAGTATTCATTTTGTCATTTATAGAACAGGAAAAAAAGCCTGGTAATCTTGGTGAAATAATTTCCAAGGTGGTTTTCCCCTCCATTTTTTTAAGTATTGAATTTTATTGGAGACCTTCTCAAGCACAGCAGTCAATCAAATCTTATTCAGCTATTATTCCAGGTGAAAGCTTATTGTGATATTTCCATGCTGCGCACAGTTGACTTTGACACTAAAAGCAAGTGAGCATTACGTTCCTTACTTGGCAACTTTTTTTCCTTCCATCAAATACAAGTAATAGGTCTAAATCTGATGAGAATTTGTTTAGTTATTTTGTTTTGCTAAGGACCTCCCTCCAAAGTTATTGCATTTTCACTAATTGTAGAATAAAATGCCTCTTTGGTTACATCCCTCCAACACCTTGTAAATGTAAGTGTCAGGATTACAGTAGTTACTCCAATTAAATCATGAGCCACGAGCTGCACTCACAAAACTAAAAAAGATTTATTTGAAGTTAACATTCTACATCTGGCATTAACCTGGGCATAGCCAACTCTGAGATACGTAATTCCCTGTCACCCTTGATCCTGGTTTTCCCCCTCTGGGTGTATCATCCAATGAAAAACATCCATAGCCAAGAGTCATCAATCATGCTCTCCAATTAGATCTTTTGCGGCAGAAGCTTCAGTCATCTAATCAGACTTTGAAGAAAATATGAATGAAATGTACTTTCGATTCCACACTGCTGCCTGCTCTTTGAAACTCCTCCCTTCTTTCTGTTGTCAACTATAAAATGTGTATACAAAATGTTTTATGAGTTGACAGTAAGATTGTTACGGGGTCAAATGCCATTGATATAAGATCATAAGATAGAAATTCTGCATTGAAGACAGGATGAGGAGCAAAGGGTGGAAGCTCATCAATGGAAGATTCAATTTGGAACTAAGAAGAATGTCATGACAGTAAGAATAATTAGTCAACGGGACAGTTTGTCTCCCACAGTTGTGGGTGTTCCATTGCTGGAAGTTTTCAAGAAAAGATTGGACAACCATTTGTCCAGGATGGTATAAGGACTCCTGCCTTACACAGGTAGTTGAACTGAAAAACCTCCAAGGTCCTTACTAGCCATAGGATTCTATAAAACAGCAAAATCAATAGCCTGCTTTATGTCCATCTGTCCCTCCCTTCTCATATGTTTATAGACAACTCCAGTCAGTTGGCTCTAAGTAGTTTACACCTCCTCAAAATGTGGTGCTAAATAGCAATAGTAGACTTATATAGGACTTCACTGTGCTTTACAGTCCTCTCTAAGCGGCTTACATATTCAGCATATTGCATATCCAACCATCTGGCTCCTCATTTTACCAACCTCGGAAGGATGGAAGGCTGAGTCAACCTTGAGCTGGTAACATTTGAACTGCCAAACTGCTGGCAATTGGCAGTCAGCAGAAGTAGCCTGCAGCAGTACTGGATTCTAACTGTTGCACCACCGCGGCATATATAACCAACACATACAAGATAAATGAAGAACAAAACCTTGCATTGTTGGAAGTAAAATCTGGTCCTGTTCTTATTCCAAGCCGGGAGAAAGACGCAGGAGAAATGGATTGAAGGCAAGCTGCAGTTGGAAAGGAGGTCTCCATTTATTTGGTAGCCAGAAGCAATAGTGACAGCAATATATTTCTGGGATGGCTGACAAATTGAGGTTGAGGATCGATGGGCTTTTATACAATTTTGGGGGCTTTGCAACTGAGATGCCTATTCCTGTGCAAGAATATGTCCTTTAATATTTTAATGGCTATTGTCAAATACCTATAGGATCATGTCGGAGTCATAACTAGCTCTATAGGTAAAGGGGGAAATGCAAATCCTGTGTTTTGTTTGTCTGAGCTAATCTTGTCACTTTTGGGTCCTTGCCTATTGTGCTGCTTATTCGGAGCTGCTGGCTGCCCTTTGTTTATGAATGGAGTGGCCTGGCTTTATGAACACATACAAAATATCCAGTCCTAAAGCCTAGCCTCTTCAGGCTTCTGCTGGAAGCTGTTTTCCTATATCAGAAAGACTGGGGATGCTTTCTGCCTTTGTGAAGGAGATTTTTCTCTGCTTCTCTCTTCTGCCTCTTTTACTATTCTGTAGAATATTTTATTCGTGTGTGTGTTGGCGGGGGGGCTTCCCACAACTTAAAATGGGAAGTCCTATTCGGAACTATTTCAGAAATTATTGAAAGGTTTCATCATAACAACCTAACCTCCAAACTTGGTAAAACAACCAGGTTTTCACTAATTTTCTATTGTTGGAAGAACTATCCTTCTGGATTCGGTTCCAAGTGGGGAAAAAGACACTGGAAACATGGAGGCTGTTTGGAAAGATGGTTTAATGGTGGACAGGACCACATGGCTTGGAGTTCCAACGTGAAAAGGACAATCACATGCTTCAAGATGTTGGATGAAGATAAAAAAGAAAAAAAGGACCGAGGTGCTGAGAGTGCCTGGGTTTTATGCCCTCTGTTGCAATTTGAATTTGAGCTTGTATTCTGATTGGTTGTCAGACTCCCATGGGGCCATGCAAGGGCAACTCTGTAGGCTGTCCTGAGTCCCAGGCTTGGTTGAGCCTTGCTAGATGTAATGAAAGGGCTTTGGACAATTCCTATTATGGCTCTACCTGAAGGAGTAGATTTTTTAAAATGTAAAATAGACTGGCCCAGGCCAGAGCAATGGCCCACTAGCAAAGGTGTGTATGTGTGTGTGGAGTTTCTGCCACTCTGAATTTCTACTTTTCTTTTTAGGGAAAATATTCTGCCTTTTTAGTATATCCTAAAATATTTCATTTTCCTAGGAGACAGGTGGGTTTTAGCTGCCAACACTATCAGCCAGGAAATAGGTGGCCATTTGAATAGCAAGGAGATCCTTTGCCAAAGGAGGGGTATGGCTTTTGAAAAATTATGTTTATGAACCCTGAAAGTATCATGGAAGTAGAAGTGTTTAGCAATCCAGAGGGCGATGAATGCAAAAGGTGATGAAACTCCATGTTAAAAAGAGATATGTCTTCAACTGCACAGTTGTTATTTGCCAGTCAATCTCCACATAGCTGGCGAACCAAAGAAGCATGAACCATATCTCCCGCTTGGGCAGGGGGTTGGACTAGATGACCTATAAGATCCCTTCCAACTCTGATTATCTGTTATATAGATTTCAGAAAGGAATCCTTAACACTACTCTAGGAGAAACACGATCTTTAAAACTGTAAAAATAAATTCCTAACTGTGTGGGGTTTTGTATGTGTATGCCAGTGTGCCTGTGGTCTTCAAATTACTTTTAACTCCTGACAACTGTCTGTACAAGCCCTGGAGTTTTCCTGGCCATATTTTCCAAACTGATTTGCCTTTGTCTTCTTCCTAAGGCTAAGAGAGAATGACTGGCACAAGGCCACCCAGATGGCTTTGTATTTAAGGTGGTGCTAGAACTCCTGATCTTCCAGTTTCTTTAATTACTGCACTAAACTAGCTCTTTAAGTAGGCTTAAAGGGAGCTAATATGGTTTGACTCTGTTTGAAATGCTCGTTATCCATCTGGGTTGGGTTGCCTGTTCTCACTTCTGCTTTCTTCCTAATTTCTCACCTTGCCATCTTGATATTTTTTTAAAAAAACGTTCCCTTCTTTTCTATTGTCTGTAATCCGTATGAATGCAGTTGTTACTGTTTTTTTAATGAAGTACTTTATATTTTGTTTTGAGATGCATTGTAGAGGTATTGGTCCAAAATAAAAAAATACCCCCTCCCAAAAAAGTACTGTGATACCTAGAAGGAAGTTCTACAAATCTATTCTTTTTTCAGGAGTAGATCTGAAGGTGGCAGAATGTCAGAGACGTTTAATAGGAAGTGGATCCTGATGGTAGTGACTGGTAGTTATTTTATCTGCAAAGTCCCTTTAAGAGGATAAAGTTTGGCTCTATCAAATGCCTTTGATCAAACCGAGAGCCTGAAGCTAGGAGAAAACCAAACCAAACCTGAAAGGAACATTTGTGCCTTAGGACAAGCTGCTACAGAAACAATACTAATGCAAGACAGTCAGGATGAAAGGAGAGAAAACAGTTACACCCAGAAAGAAGGAAAAGCTGGATATCAAAGCATATTCAAATGATGTAGTAAAGACAAGTCTATGGATGAATGCAAGGGAAGAGAATAAACTATTGTTATGTCATGCAGGAGATCACAAATATGGATCTGGAGTTTTGTAGTCCAAAATTAGCTTGCTTAGGTGCCTGAAAGATTAAATTCTCCTAGCCTAGAGCAATGTTTTCTAAAATTGGATGCAAGGCTGCAGGCATTTCTGGCTCCTCTGAATGCTTTCTCCCTTTTTCTTTAAGGCTATTTGTGCAGCCTCTCAGTCTTTCATTGCCATCCACTTGGCTCCCATTGTTCACAGTTGCTCGCCTTCTTGCTTCCTGGCCGAAGCTGAGATCACTGGCCAGGCTTTGCAGCCGATCCCATCTTACAGTAGCTGCATCTGCGCTTCCTCCCACACACTCTTTTTTTCTTTCCCATCAGGCTGCTGCCTTCATTTAGTCCAAAACAAACGGGGAAACAACAGGGAAATGTGCTATGCTGAGTGATGTAGGTCCCTGCCTACATTCTCACAGCTCTATTTTGAAAGCAGTCGTGACTGTCAGTGGTCAGAGGTTCCTTTTTGGATTGTACAAGCGGGAATGTATTTTGCCCTTGCAGGGTTTTTTTTTCTTCCTCAATAATTAACAAAAGGAGAATGTCCATTTTACTAAAATAAGGTCCCCAAATGTAACTATTTCCTGCTTCTATACCCATCATCCTATTTCCTAATTCCCCAGTCTTATTCCCATTAATCTATGAGTTTCTTTCCAGACTGGTCTCCGTTAGGGGTGTGTATTGAGTGTCATAGGTATCTTTCCTTTTCTAGGTCCATTCTGAGGCACACATACAGATCAGAGGTGGTATTCAGCCAGTTCTGACAGGTTCTGGAGAACCGGTAAATACCACTTGAGTAGTTTGGAGAGCCGGTAAATACCACTTCTGGTTGGCCCTGTCCCCATCTGTTCCTGCCTCCCAGGTTCCAGCTGATCAGAGTCCCAACTGATGGGCTGGGTCTTCTTTTGTTGCCCTGTGCAGGAGAACAGAGCTGGAAAGCAGGCTTGTGAGGTGGAGAGGGAATGGGGATTTTACAGTATCCTTCCCCTGCCACACCCACCAAGCCAAGCCAGCCAAACCAACCCATGCCCACTGTTATGTCTGGGCGGTGGGTCCCAAGGAGAGATGAGACTCGAAGTAGTGACAACAGCTCTTTATTAGGAAACCAGATACTGAGATGAGACTCCCAGCCGAGGCAGCTCCTTTTATAGAGCTGGCTGCGGCTAGGCAGCCTATGACATGCATTTGAGCTTGCCGCGCTTGGTTTTACCCAATCGCGGCAGCCGACTAAGAACCAATCAGAACGCTTAGTTTTGTCCAATCATGGCCCGGCTTTTCCGGACCAATAGGAATGCAGGCCTACAAGCCTTCTAGTATGGAACACCCACCAAGCTATGCCACATCCACCAAGCCACGCCCACAGAACTGGTAGTAAAAAAAAATTGATTACCACGACTGATACAGATGCTTATAACTCAGTAATCTCACAGCCTCTGCCAAAATTGAGGAGTGGTTTCTTTAAGCATTGCTTGTCCTCACTCCAGCCCTTTTGTAATTTCTGCTTTCAATCCCTTTCCCTGTACAGTTTCGTACTCCACTGTCTGTCTCCTGTTGCTCCACTTTTCCCTTTGTGGGCTGTTGTTTGCTAAAGGCTTTGCACGATAGCTCCAGCCCTCTGTCAGATTGTGCATTTTACCTTGTTTTATTTGTTGTCCTAGGCTGCTGTTTCTGCTTGGTCTCTGAGGCTCCAGCTATTCGGTGTTTTTTTTGTTTTTTCCTAGGTAGTCTTCTTCAGTTGTGAGTCATCTTTTTTGCTTCTGTTGTAATGGTTTGTGAGAATGACCTTGTTAAACAGGAGGAGGAGAAAGGATTACAGCCAGGAGAATCAGACAGGAGATATTTCAGTCAACAGAAAAAACGAGGGTGTGGAATGTGCCTCAGAAGGGACCCTCCCAAGTTATCTAGGAAGTGAAGGCAGAGCAGAGGGGTGGGAAGCACTTTCAGACTTGCAAGATTTTCTTAGTGTAACCTTATAATAAAGGTAATGTTGCTGTAGTACAGGTATTCCTTGAGTTACGACCACAGTTGAGCCCAGACATTTGTTCAGTAAATCTTGCTCCATTTTACGAACTTCCTTGCCACGTTTGTTTAGTGAGTCACTGCAGTTGTTAAATTAGTAACATGGTTGCTTAGCAAATCCGGTTTTCCCATGGACTTTGCTTGTCAGAAGCTCGTAAAAGGTGATCCCATGACCCCGGGACACTGCAACCAACATAACTATGAATCAGTTGCCAAGCGTCTGAATTTTGATCCCCTGACCATGGGGATGCTACAGTGGTCGTAAGTGTAAAAAACAGTCATAGGTCACATTTTTCAGCGCCATTGTAAGTTTGAATGGTCACTAAATGAACTGTTGCAAGTCAAGGACTATGTGTACCCTTGATTTTGGTTTCTTAGCTGGGTATCCGGAAGGGTTGATTCTTCTGACAAAAAATGTAGTCAGGAACACACATCTGAACCAGGTAAGGAGCAAGCCTCACCTGATCTTTTTATTTTTTATTTATTTTTATTTGTCAAGCGATTATAAGATAACAGGTATAAGTATGAACATAGTTATGAATACATGAAATGGATAAATATAAGAAAAATTAAAAAAAGAAACAATAGGACAGGGACAGTAGGCATGTTGGTGTGCTTATGCACGCCCCCTACAGGCCTCTTAGGAATGGGGTGAGGTCAATAGTAGACAGTCTAAGGTTAAAGTTTTGGGGGTTTGGGGAAGAAACCACAGAGTCGGGTAGAGTATTCCAGATATTGACCACCCTGTTGCTGAAGTTGTATTTCCTGCAATCAAGTTTGGTGCAATTAACCTTGAGTTTGTATCTATTGTTTGCTCTTGTGTTATTATGGCTGAAGCTGAAGTATTCATTGACAGGTAGGACATTGCAATGTATGATTTTATATACTATACTTAGATCGGACCGAAGGCGGAGTAGTTCTAGGTTGTCTAGGTCTAGAATTTCAAGTCTGGTAGCATAAGGTATTCTGCAACGAATAGAGGAGTGAAGAACTCTTCTTGTGAAATATTTCTGGACTTTTTCAACTGTGTTAATATCAGATACGTAATGCAGGTTCCAGACTGATGAGCTGTATTCAAGTATTGGCCTAGCAAATGTTTTGTATGCTCTAGTTAATAGTGTGATATTACCAGAGAAAAAGCTACGCAGGATTAGGTTAACAACTCTTAATGCCTTTTTGGCTATGTAGTTACAGTGGGCTCTAGCACTTAGATCATTAGAGATGAGTACTCCAAAGTCCTTGACAGAGTTTGGATCCTCAACAAGGTCTTGACTATTCAGCCTGTATCTTGCTTCCCTTGGGGGCTCTTCTACTTCACTGATTGTGAAGCAGTAAAAACATTGAGATTCTAGAACAGAGCTTCTTGACAGGCATCTTGGCTGGAGGCGTCACATGCTGGCCACGCCCACACCCAGTTTAGTGAAGGGGAAAAAAGTCTCCATACGTCATGTGATGCCTCCATGATGCCGTGAATTTGACACCCCTGTTTCTAGAATCTATTTGGACTAGGAAGGACTTGCACTATCCAGAAGCTCTACATCCCCTTCTAATAAAAATAAAAGGCGGGGAGAGGAGAGGAAGAATTGATTTCCCCCAAAAGTTTGCAGCCATGTGTTTTCAAAGCATGCATCAAGAGGCAGACTTTTCCATGCAATCTTCCTTCCTCAAGATCTCAGCAAAAGCTAGAAGTTGAGTGCTTAGATTTGAATGGGCATTTTCCTCCTTGACTTGGACTTAGTCCAAGGATTGCACCGGTACAACAACCGGTTTGGTGATCGCACGCTTTGCACACGCTCCGCACATGCGCTCTGCGTTTAGAAAAGCTCTAATACTTACCTTCTACAGCAGTCCCTATGAATAAAACAGCTGAGGTACGGCAAACTGCTCTGCTGCACGAATCAGCTGTGCTCTAGTCTAAACAAAGGGAATAAAGGTCAGGAAAGAACAGCGGTGGGTGGATGGGCCCACATGCTCGTCGCAGCGAACTGGTTCACTGCCAGCTGATCTTCAGAGCAAGGGGTTCACCCGAACTGGTCCGAACTGATAGAATCTCACCCCTGGTCCACAGGATAATTTGACGATTTGATGATTTGATGGGAAGTAGCCCCCACTAGCCAGTGTAGGATTAGTCTATCTGGAGCGGATGGACGAACAAAGAAGCAGAGGATTGCAAGGCTCTACAATTCCCATCTATTGCCATTGAAAGACAGTTTCACAATGGTGTGGTTATATGCCAGTTCATTGACTTCTCCAAATTAAAACTTTTATCTTAGACTGAAAAAAAGAGGGAGCAAAACTGTCCTGTTCAGCTTCCTCTGAAAGTCACCGCGCTACACCGCGGTGCATAAATGACTATTTTGGTGCAGCGCGGTGACTTTCAGATGAAGCTGTACGGTACAACAGAAATTCCTGATTCAAACCTTCAAAGTGGTTCAGGCTATCTCAAAGGTTAAAATATTTTGGGTAGCATAAATCTACTTCATCAGAGATCTAGAATTTTTATTGGAATATATACTGTATATGTATGTGTGGTACCCAGAAGCCCACACATTCACAGAGAAATACAGATGCTGTATGTACAGCCCTTATTGGAGGAGTGAGACAATAGGAAAAGGAAAGGTCAGACAGAAGTGGAATTTATGAGGTGCATCCAGTTAAAATCACCTATAACATCTGGTCATTAACAGAACACTTGTTCAATGTGACACAAACATTTCTTTCCAAAAGAGCTGATTGGCACTCAGAGGATGATAAGAAAACTTGGAGACAGAGTGCTAAATTTCCTAGTGGATTCTCGGTTCAGTTTTTCTGCAGTATAATCAGTCTTAATAATCCCTTTTATGGATGGAGGACTGTGGTAAGATCAGTGGCAAAATATCCTGTGGAGTTAAAATGTTCCCCCATTAATTTTGGAAATAGTTATTTGTTGGGTGCCACATGTACAGATAAGCGATGGCTTCATTTATCACTTTTTGTGTGTGTAAGGAAAAGCCCAAAGTAAATTGTAATGGGGCATTGCTGATTGATGATGCCATGCATCACACTGGAAGCCAGTGCCTAATCCCTTTGATCTGTGACGTTATTAGAATTGGTCACCGTGTGAAATAGTATTGGCATTTGGGTCTGCCAGAGAAGGACATACTTATGCTTGCTTTCAAGAGCTGTCCAACTTTTGACAATTATATAATCCATTACAATTGAACAGATTACAGTCCTACAATCATAGAGCCTGACCCACAGCTGATCATGGTTTATCTGTAACAGAATGTTCAGATGACCTTCGGAGACCTTTGGGAATGTATGTATATATGTATGTATGCATGCATGCATGTATTGTTGGAAGAAATATCCATCTGGTTCAGTTCCAAGCTGGGAGAAAGGCACTGGAGATAAAAAGGAGGCTGATTGGAAAGAGGGTCCATTTACTGATGAAGTAGAACCACCAAGCACATGTGATGCTGGGCAGCTGACCACATGGAGTTGAGAGAGAGCGGTTTTTATACCTTCTCTTGGGCTTTGAACTTGAGCTTCCTGTTCTTGTGCAAGAATATGTATTCTATTGGCTGTTGTAGGGGTCTGTAGGTTGTCTGAGCTAAGTTTGGTTGAAGTTTGGAGGGTGATGCAATGTCCTTAGGAGATTGTGCAATGTGGTGAGCTCTGCTGCTAGATGATAGTGGGCTAATCTTTTGTTCAGACCAGGGAGTAATGGATTACTAAATCTGCATTTCTAAAAGCTGGCCTCAGTTTAGTCTCTACTTGGGGGCAAGGAGCTGGGACTGAGTTTCTCTCTCCCTTAGGATTTTTATTTCTCTTTTAGGGGAAATATTTATCCTGCCTTTTTAATATTTCCCAAAATGTTTCATTCTTCTTGGGCGTGGAGTAGCTTCTCACAGTATATATGTATGTCAGGGTATGTATGTCTTTTCCTAAAATATATAATTTTGCCCATTCTCTACTACAACTTGTTTTCTTTCTTCCTGGCTAAACTTCTGCATTCTAAAATATGACTGTGATTTTTTTCCCTTCTTTTTTCTGTCCCTTCTGAATAAGGGTTTTTGTTCATTTTGTTTCATCCTTTGTGGAATCTGTGAACAACGCTGTCGGGTCGCCTTTAGAATCTATGATAATAGTTTTGGTTTTCATTCTGTCCATCTCAACAAAGTACAGATTTGGCCTTTTAGAGGATAATGCTGAGGCCACACACTGGCTACACACTCATCTTCTTGTGGCCATGTGGTGTTTTCCCCCACTCCCGCCCATGAGTTTGAAAAGCAGCTGATTAAAGCTTTCACAGTGTGATGGCTGATTGTTGGTTAAAAAAAGTACTTTCTGCATTTTCTTTTCCGCCACAGCCCTGCTATCTTTGATTTCTAAACGACATTACTTGTAAGAGAACTAGATGGCAGACACAGTACTGTGTTTCTCTCTCTCTCGTTTTTACAGAAGTTAAACTGTGTTCCTTTTCTAAAGCTGATTCTATACTATAATTAGAGGGAGGAGGAGGGGTGGGCATATTGAATGCTGCAGCATTTCCTTTTCTCCTTTGAAATGGGTTACAGTTTCTCAAGGGATGTGAAAGAACTCTTAAGCCAAGAGCTCACTTCTGAAATCACCAGGGAAAGTTCACTGTGACCTTAGCAAGTCCTTGGTTTCGACCAAATTGTGGAGGCTTCCTTGCTCACGTTGAGTCCCTTTTATGCGTACTTAAAAAGAAGAAGAAGAAGAAAATTGGTGCTTTCTGCGTCCAGAATGAATTAGACTAAGCTGACTAAGGCAAAAAAGCATATACTTCTCCTTGGAGAAACAGTTAAGTTAATGTCCAGAACTGTTATGCTATTTTCAATCTTTTCTGGCTAATGTAAGGTCTTTCCTAGGTTTTTTTTGCCTTAAATATATATCCCATGTGTTTTAGGAAGGCTCCCAAATGATATTTGACAGGTGTAATTAATAGGCTGGGAAAACAAAACTTTTGCACAATTGCACAGAAGCACAGAGAGGAACCTGTCCCACTGTATATCGAGGGGGGCTGTGTGGAGAGGGTTTCCTCTTTTAAATTCTTGGGAGTGCTTGTTTAGTCAAGACCTCATCTGGAAAAACAACACATCCCTGGTGGTTAGGAAGGCTCAACAGTGACTTCATTTCCTTAGAGCCCCGTGGAAAAATCAGGTGGACCAATGGCTGATGATCTCTTTCTATCAGTCTATGATAGAAAGTATCCTTACCTACTGTATAACAGCATGGTACACTGGTTCAACAGCTGAGGACAGGAAGGCACTACAGAGAGTGATTAATTTGGCACAAGAAACTATTGGTTGTCCCCTAAAACACTACTGGATGACATTGCCAGGTCTCCTTGTTTCAGCAGAGTAAAGAAGATACTTAGGGACAATTCACACCCTGGTCAGTGTCTTTGCTCACTTTTACCATCAGGCAGAAGACACAGAAGCATAGCCAGCCGGACAAACAGGTTTAAAAACAGCTTTTATTCATGGGCTGTCAGACTCCTAAATACAACTACAATCACTCCATGCATACATGGAGAGATATGACTGGTTTCTCCCTAATTACGACCACTTTCTACATTATTCATGCTGTATTGTACTTTTGTTATGGATAGCACTAACAGAAGCAAAAATCAATTTTGTTGTATATTTGACAATAAAGATGATGATGATGATTAATTTTCCTTGGTTTTTAAGAAGAGAATGCATCAACCAGCCCATCTCGTCACAGGGGTTTTAGGCAGTGTTGAATTAGATCCAGTCCTCTTACAGGAGAACTGTCAAGTCAGAGATCTTATTGACCATTCCATTATTGCTAATGCTGAAATGAACACGATGCACAGAACCCTTCTCCTTTGATCAGCCTAGTCCAGCTGGACATCTCAGCGGCACAAAACATGTGCAGATGTGCTTGATCAGAAACTGGTCTTCCAACCATGGTGTGATTCAGCCTGAACTTTCTGAATGGAGCTAAATTAAAACCAGGGCTTATCTTCTTTCTGCAAAACATGACTATTTGGCTTGACCCAAAAGCTTTTTCTCAAACAACTTTTGGTTTTGTTTTTTAAAAGAATTATCATTTGTAATACCTGCCCATCTAGCATGTACTAGCATATCCAAAAGTAACATGAGAAATGTCAAAAAAGGTTCACATCTGCCTATTAGAGTCCCACCGAATTTTCACTGCTGTAAGTTTTGTGGGCTACATTGAACCACAGTTTAAGTAATACGAAGAGAGGGACTTTGAAGTAGAATCAGCAGTTTAACCAGCAACTTCAACAGCTGCTTTTGCAGACATGTGACAAATGCTCTTGCCAGCATTTGGAAGACTAAAAACTGTTGTCTAGTCTGTGTGGTTCATGTGAATATACATATACACACAGTTATAAAGCTAACAGCTTCCATTAGACTATTCATTACATGAACTTTAGAAAGGAAGGAGGGAAAAACACATGTATGCATGTTTTGTGCTTTTGGGATACATACACATTATAAGACTTCTATAAGTGATAATAAATAATTGTTTTGATTCTAATTGAATTTATTTAAAAAATGTCAATAATATTAAATAGCATATGAACCAGGGAATGGAGCTATTATTAATTTGAATTATGGTCTGTAGCTAGATGGCCATTTTATTCTCTTGGATTTCAGTCAATACACATTTTCTGATTTCTGCTATCTATTGCAATGTTCTCCTAGTTGTGAAACTAGGTCTTTTTTCTTCTTCTAGTAGAAATAGCAAAGGTGTTTCCAAGAATATAAAATTAAAATGCACACGAGGGTGGGAAAGTTAGTGGAGAAAAGTGATGTCATGGGGAAACAACCTGAGCCAAACAATAATGTTCTAGCTAAGAAAATGTCTTAATCATTTCAACTTGCATCATTCTAATATTCACTGAGCTAAGTAAGTCAGGCTTTATAGTTTAGACAACCTCTGATTATTGGATATTGGTGGACATGCAGTTTGAAAGAAGTGACCAGTATGTACTTGGCATAGACCGGCATTGAGTGATGCACATTTGGGCCTGAGGCACAGGATCTCTCTCTCTCTATGCACCATCCTTCCCAGGCATTAACTGTGTGGTACATGTGTATGATTTCAACATAAGCAACTCAAAAACCCTGTTCTAGTAATCCAAATGCCCCAAAACTCTTGTTAAACTCTATTTCAATATTTTGGCATTATAGCTTTTTTTTTTTTTCCTCACTAGGACATTTGTCTTAAAACACCACTGAATCTATCTCTCCCCATTGTTCTTTCTTTCCTGTATTTTCTTAGTTATATACAGTTTGAGGTTCATAGCTCACAATTTCTGTCTGCTCTGGGACTGACTTGTCTTTCATTTTGAATTTATTCAACACAAAGTCGTGGCTTTCCTTATACTTCTAGCTCCTTCTACTGTCCTCCATTCTATGGCTTCCCAACATTCTTAGGTTGCCATGCTGTAGTTTGTTTCTGACATCATTTTTCTAGAATTGCCCATAAGTAACTACTTCTTTGATTTAGTATAGGCTTATACTTGTGTCATCGGTGATGGTGTCTAGCCGCATTGTAATTTTAATATCTTTGCATATTATCTGATTAAAGGTAATTATTCCCTCTTCAGCCCATGATTTATTTGATTCCCCCCACCCCCCATTTTCAAATAAGTACAATACCAAATCATTAGATTCCTGTGAGGTCTAAACTTTACTGGAAGATCTGATGTCCCTCTGATTGTGACGTAACCGATACCAGTTCATTTCTGTTTGATTCTGAGAATATCAGTCTTCATTCTGGACACTTCTACTCTGAGAACATAACATTTGTCTTAGTGTTTGGTTCTGAGATATCATATACCAGTGATGTGCGTGTGTGTGTTTGTGTGTGTGTGTGTGTTTGTAGCACTGAAATTCTGGATACCTCAGTAACTGGACTTTCTTTCAGGTTTAATTCAGCCACATTATTTATTTCCCATGTTTTTTTTGCTCTTCCACAATACCTTATTTGATACCTTCCAGCCTGGTGATTCATCATCCAGTGTCATGTTGTCAACTATTGTTTGGTTGTGAATGCCCATCTGGTTTTCTTGGCAGAATATTAGAGTGAGCTGCCATTTCCTTCTCCAGTAAATCTAGTTAGTCTGACCACTCAACTATAATCTGACCATCATGAGCAAATCTTTTGGGGTTGGACACTCAATGTTTTAATGCACCTTGTCACTGAGATGCTGAAGCCTCTTCACCATTTAAAGACAAGGACCAAAAAGGTTGCTTTAGCTTAAACTCAAATCTCTGTTTGACGCAGGCTTTCATTTGGATAAAGAAGTTACATGTTAGCTTGGAAATAACTATTATTGTGAGCCATTTATGTTCTTACAAGTCTGAAATTCACAAGATGTAATAAAAGAAATGAGTAGATGTGATCAATGCTATAAATGTAATTTTTTTGTGTGGATAGGTGACATCTGCTCAGAAAAAAAAAGATTTAGATCACAAAAATGATAGAAAACATGTTGGAGGCTGAAAGGAATGATAAGGAAGAACCTCAATGAAAATGTATCATGGCAATGCACCTGGCTTTTGGTATTATGATAAAGTGGCCTTCCAAAAAGTACATGAACCTAAGGCAAAGGAATGGGAACAAGCTTTTAACTATATTTCATTTAAATATAATTAAAAAATAAATTGGTGCAACTTTTATGGAGACTTGGAGCTATACTCAAGGCTTTTGGCCTTGTACAATATTCATGTCTTTGTGTATCTCTGATCTACAGAGTATGGTGGTGAAAGAATAAGCAATTATGAATTGCAGCCTCCCCCAGGTCATTTTCTAATTACAGTATAAGGGTAAGAAAAGGTAGGCAGAATCATGGAATTTCATTTTGGATCTGCTTGTGCTGTAGGCTTTAACAAATGTCAGTGAAAGTGAATGATTTTTTTTTTAAAAGCATGGAACTCAGCACTGGATGGACTTATTTTTCCAGAAGGCCTATTGTAATTGTGCAGATGTTACAGTCCAGCTGTGCTCAAAAGGACAATCCTGGTGTTTGAAGATGTTTAGAAGATTAAGGGATTAAATGGAAAAGGCATCAGTGGAACATTTTTTTTCCTTTTGGTTAGTCTGTTACTTTAAAATTTTGCCTAAACCGATTAGAGAGAGAGGAGAAAGAAATGTGGAAATCTGTTCTTTGGGACCTTTAACATTAATACATTCTACATAATTCTGTATTTTTTTCCCCTGACCGCAGGAATAATGCTTCTGCTTTTATGTTGAAAGGGAGACAATATTCTTACTTTGAATACCAACCTGAGATTCAAATGAGGCAATGTTTTTCACTTATATTTTAAATTGGCGATCTTCTTGTACTAAAATTGATGGTGAAAGGTGACACTGTTACAAGGAAAAAATATGGGTAAATGATAAAGGATGAAGTTTATCCTTTATGTATGTATGTATATAGTAGTATTTTTCATTTGTGTTTTATTTTATGGCTTCCCTGGGATAAACCAAACAGTAATCAAGTTGAGACATTAAGTATGGCGCTGGAGAGATGGTTAGATTTTTAATGATGTAACTTCAAGTGCAGATTTGCCACTTCATCCAATTTACATCAATAAACTATAGCATGCAGAAAGGAGAGGCGTAGTCTCTTTCCACGTAGAAATTATACACAATGAAATCTTGATTATTAAAGGCTTTATAGGTAATCTTCAACATACAACAATTCATTGAATGACTGCTCAAAGTTACAAGGATATGACAAAAGTGACTTATGACCATTGCTGCATCCACATAGTCATGTGATCAAAATTCAGACCCTTGGCAACTGACTCATACTAATTTATTTATTTATTTATTTATTTAATTGATTTGTCAATCACTTAAAAGATAATAGGTACAAGTATAAACATGAGCAAGAATACAGGAAATAGGTACGAATAAATGGGAACAATAGGACAGGGATGGTAGACATGATGGTGCGCTTATGCACACCCCTTACAGACCTCTTAGGAATGAGGTGAGGTCAATAGAGGGTAGTTTGAGGTTAAAGGAGTGAGGTTAGAGGATGTAACAACAGAGTCTGGTAGTGCATTCCAGGCATTGACCACTCTGTTGCTGAAGTCATACTTTCTGCTTTCTGCTTTCATATTTATGACGGTTGCAGTGTCCCGGGGTCATGTGGTCAACTTCTGACAAGCAAAGTCAATGTGGAAGCCTGGTTCACTTAACAATCCTGTCACTAACTTAACAAGTGCAGTGATTTGCTTAACAGGGGGGCTGGTTAAGGGGGGGGGGGGGGGGGGGGGGGGGGGGGGGGGGGGGGGGGGGGGGGGGGGGGGGGGGGGGGGGGGGGGGGGGGGGGGGGGGGGGGGGGGGGGGGGGGGTTCAGCAGGTTCTGACCAGTTCTGGAGAACCGGTAGTGGAAATTTTGAGCAGTTTGGAGAAACCGGCAAATACCACTTCTGACTGGAGGTTTTATAGTATCCTTTCCCTGCCACTCTCACCAAGTCATGCTCATAGAACTGGTAGTAAAAAAAAATTGAATCCCACCACTGTCGCTTAACAACTGTGGCAAGAAAGGCCGTAAAATGGGGCAAAACTCACTTAACAATTGTCTCGCTTAGCAACATAAATTTTGGGCTCTACTGTGGTCGTAAGTCACACACTACTTGTACAAACCTTCAGTTCAAACATTATATGAGAAGATTACCCTTTTGCACAAAATTTTCTACTTGAATTGATTTTATTGGGTCAAATATGATCAGGTGCATTCAGATGGATTCATCAGATTGACAAATGTTTGACACGAATGCACATTTTTTATCAACCAAATCAATTTGAACCAAATTGATTTTTTATCAACCAAATCAATTTACTCAAATGCTTGAAATGGAATCAACCCTTGAATTGATTTAATTGGTTGACTTGTATCAACAATTCCAATTAGATCTCAGTTTATTTGTCGATTGTATTTCAATGTCACTGTACTCCACATAGCCTTCTTACTCTCATTAGAGCTAGTTACCATTGGTATTTTTTTCCATGGGTTAGAAAATATGAGGTCTTCCAAAGGTGACTGAACAGCATCATTCACCACTAACAATGCAGGCTGCAGTTGCCATCTGAGAGATCAGCCAAGAACCAAAAGTTCTTAGGGCAGAATTGTCACTTATGTCAACAACCATTGTGATCGTTTGGTGTCATGTCCCTGAAACACAAGGGGGAGGGGGATTGTTGAAACATGGGGAAAGTGGGGAGAAAAGGCAAGTAGTTCAAATTGTCACAGATATAAGTAGGGAACTACACCCTCACACTGACAGATTGTAATCAATAGCTTCATTCTAGCTAGCAATAAAGATTTGTTCAATTGCTGAGCAACTTTGGCCAAGTTCAATCCCAGACAACCATGTAACATTGGGGATTGGAGATTTACTGCCAGTTCAGGGTCAGGAGAGCTTCCCAAAAGGGAGCTGTAGTTCAATTCGATCAGGAGGACCACATGTTCCTGCTTTCCAGCTAATGATATTGTACTTTAGTGTAAAATATCATTACAGCATTTATTTTCCAGCTTAATAGCTAAAGATGTATGAAAAGGAATATGGTTTGTACCTGCAGAAAGCTGAACATGAAATGGATGGATCTCTCTTGGCAAGGAGTTTCAAGGAACAGCCGCTATCTTGAGTTGTCATTACTTGCCTTCAAAAGGACATTAATTAATTAATTAATTAATTAATTAATTAATTAATTAATTCAGTTTGTACACTGCCAGATTTCCAATGAACATGGTATATTCTCCCTCCTCCAAAATCCTACACATCTAAAAATCAGGGAGACTTACACGGGAAGACATCAACTTTCACATTCTATGGATATTGTTTATAGGATGCAGCTTCAAATGCTGCTTAAAAATGTCCTGGTTGATAATGACTCTCTTACAGCCAAGGAGTCACCATTTCCCTTTAAGTGCAAGAAAGTACAACCCACATTAAGTTTATTTAGGCTGAAATCCAGGATGAAGGTGGCATGTGTTCCATGTATCTTTCTGGCACATCAGGATACTTAAAGTCATCCCTTAAATAGAATTGGAGAGGGAGCAAAACTCTAAACTGATGAAATAGGAGGTGGAATGCCTGCCATCTGGACAATGGCTCAGGTGTTTTCAGGGATGTTGCGCTAATGTGTACACTCTGCAAACACAGCTTCATTAGCAGAATTGTTGAACCATGACAGAGGCAGTAAAAAGATTGGAGGAACCCTACACCTTCCCAACACCCCTTGAACAATGGGTTGCCTATTTTGCAATAACCCATCTGAGTAGGTCAGGGAATTGGGGATATATGTGGTGCCTATCAATGGTGGGATTCAATTTTTTTTTACTACCGGTTCTGTGGGCATGGCTTGGTGGGCATGGCAGGGGAAGGATACTGTAAAATCTCCATTCCCTCCCCATTCCAGGGGGAAGGTTACTGCAAAATCCCCATTCCCTCCACACCCAACTAACCTGCCTTCCAGCTCCGTTCTCCCCTGCAGGGCAACAAAAGGAGACCCAGCCAATCATCTGGGACTCAGGAGGCAGATAATAGATGGGGGCGGGGCCAGTCAGAGATGTTATTTGCTGGTTCTCCAAACTACTCAAAATTTCAGCTACAGGTTCTCCAGAACTGGTCAGAACCTGCTGAATACCACCTCAGGTGCCGATGGTCTGTGAGTGAACGTCAATTTCAAGCTGGCCCTCTGGTGTGGTCGACCCATTGTCTCTCTACTAAAAAAGTCCAAGATGCCTGTCAAGAAAGTTAAGAGGATACTTGTGCCCATGTGATTGAAGCCCCCTGTTTTTAATCTGTGTCATGGATGTTATGAAATCATGATTAATAGAGGCTTTATCTTTTATTTTTTGAATCCCCCTTGCAAGTATTCCTATTCCTTATATGGCTGGAGAGGGCAGAGTGATGGTGGCCACACTGACTACTAGACTACAGATAGTCCTCAACGTACGACCACAATTGAGTGCAAAATTTATGTTGATATGTAATATGTTTTTGCCCTGTTTTGCAACCTTTCTTGCCACAGTTGTTGAGTGAATCATTGCAATTGTTAAGTTAGTAACACGGCTGTTAAGTGAGTCTAGTTTACCTACTGACTTTCCTTGTCAGAAGGTTGCAAAAGAAGATTACATGATCCCAAGACACAGCATCCGTCATAAATATGAGCCAGTTGCCAAGCATCTGAATTTTGATCACCTGACCATTGAGATGCTGCACCGGTCGTAAGTGTGAAAAATGGTTATAAGTCACTTTTTTCAGTGATGTAACTTTGATCGGTTACTCAGTGAATTGTTGTAAGTCAAGGACTGCCTGTAGAAATCTGTGTGTGGCTATTGATTTCACCCATCATCTACTTTCCAATGTAACCCCTTTTCCTCTCCTGCTTCAATCTGAATTTGACAGGTGTCGCTGTAGTGTAACGATGGTGTATCTTTCACCTTTGTTTAACTGCAGTGCAGGTTTATTTATCCATCATTTCAAGGAGCCACTGCCTGTCTACCAATAATCCAGTTTTTCCCTGCTAGATTTGGTTTCTGTTCTGCTTACCTTAACTTTCAGTTATTATTGCTACATTTCTTGCAAGTTAGAGGCTCATTAAACTGACTCAGCTTGGCACTGATTTCCAGTAAACCGCTAGCACAAAGAAACTGTTTGACTTCCAGCTTTTTTGACAGATAAATTGTTTTAACAACCACCAGGGCAATAACTTTTGGTAACAGCTGGAATCAAACCTGCAATCCTAGGGTTTTTCCAGACAATTGACTTATAGGCAGTAATGCATAACTTCGTTTCAGCATTTGTTACAGGAAAATGTCATTTCCCCAAAATTGTACTTCTGTTGCCACGATATAACTTTCTCACCACTTGAAAAAGTTCTCCCTGTGCCTTTAGTACATATATTCATTTTGATTCCAAGAGATATGTTTCAGTATCTTCCTCTCCTGCTATACTGCATTGTGGGGGTTGTTTTATTTGATTTATTTGATTTGATTTGATTTGTCAATTGCTTACAAGATAATAGGTATAATTATAAATATGAGTAAGAATACAGGAAATAGGTACGAATAAATGGGGACAATAGGACAGGGACGGTAGGCACGATTGTGCACTTAGGCACACTCCTTACAGGAATGGGGTGAGGTCAATAGTGGATAGTTTGAGGTTAAAGGAGTGGGGGTTAGAGGATTTAACAACAGAGTCTGATAGTGTATTGACCACTCTGTTGCTGAAGTCATACTTCGTGCAATCAAGTTAGGAGCAGTTTACATTGAGTTTGTATCTATTGTGTGCTCTTGTATTGTTGTGGTTGAAGCTGAAGTAGTCATTGACTGATAGGACATTGTTGCAGATAATTTTGTGTACTAAGTTTAAGTCCAATCATAGGCGGCATAGTTCAAAGTTGTCCAAGCCCAAATTTTCAAGCCTGATGGTATAGGGCATTCTGTTGCAAGCAGATGAGTGTAGTACTCTTCTTGTGAATACTTCTGGACTTGCTCAATTGTATTAATGTCCGATATACAGTGCAGATTCCAGACTGATGAGCTGTATTTGAGTAATGGTCTAGCAAAAGTTTTGTATGCTCTAGTTAGCAATTCAATATTTCCGGAGGAGAAGCTTTGTAAGATTAGATTTACAACTCTTAATGCCTTTTGGCAATGCTGTTACAGTGAGCTCTAGCACTTAGATTATTAGATATGAATACTCCGAGGTCCTTGACAGAGTGAGGGTCATCAACGAGGTCATATCTGCCTAGCTTGTATTTGTTGACATTGCCATTTTATAATTTTGGGACCACAATTTTTGCCATTTCTCTAGATCAATCCCATATCCAAAATTCTTCCCCCAAGCAATCATTGTTTCTTTAACTTGTTCTTCTTCTAGTTTAATTTCTAATAAACATCCATACAATTTTTAAATCACCTTTTCATCAGTACCTGTCAAAATCTTATCTAAATCACTCAATTTATCATAGAAACCTTCTGTTTTAAAGTCTTTATCATACCTTGAATGTATTTGCGCTTATGAAAATCAATTCAACTTGATACATTGTTCCTCTAAGTTTTGTATAGATTTAAGTTCACCCTTTTCATTCAATATTTCACCATATCTGTTTGTTCCTTTTTATATATTATAGGATAAGAAAATGCTTCAATAGTCAATAGCCAGACTGGAATTCTCAAATAACATTGTCTTTTAATCTTCTCCCAGTTTAACCACAGAGACTCCCGTATGTGATGTCTTCTAAAATACCCCTGTGTTTTAGCATGCCACCCCAAAACAAATCATGTCCTTCTAATGTCAACAATCTAGTATTTCTTAGTGTTATCCATTCCTTAACCCACATCAAATTTGTAGCTTGGTAATACAACTCCCAATTAGGCAAAGCAAATCCTCCTCTTATTCTAGCATCTTGCAAAAGTTTTGACTTTATTCTCGCTTTCTTACCTTGCCATATATATTTCAACACAATTTTATTTAAATCTTCAAAGTAATCTTTTCCAAGCCGAATTGGAATTGTTTGAAACAAATATAAAATTCTGGGTAATATATTCATCTTGATTGTTGATATTCTCCCTATTAATGACAGTTGTAAATTTTCCCATTTCGCCAAATCTAGCGCTATCTGCTGCTTAAGTTTGATATAGTTATTCTCTTTTAGTGTACTGCATCTTGCTGTCAAATGTATCCCCAAGTACTTGATCTTATTCGTAACCTGAGTTTTCAATAGATCTGCCAGTTCTTCCTTTTGTCTTGATAGCATATTCTTTGTCAAGATCTTTGTCTTATCTTTATTTATTTTCAGACCAGCCACCTTTCCATATGTCTCTTTCTTTTCTATCAATTTTGATGCTGTTTCTAGTGGGTCTTCTAAAATGAAAACCAGATCATCTGTGAATGCTTGCAACTTAAATTCTTCCTTTTTAATTTTCATCCCTTTTATATTCTTTTCTTCTCTAATATTTCTGTTTAGCACTTCCAAAGTTAACACAAACAACAGAGGTGATAGTGGGCACCCTTGTCTTGTTCCTTTTCTTATATCAGTAGAGTCTGTCAGTTCTCCCTCTATCATTACCTTTGCCGTTTGCTTATGATATATAGCTTCGATTGCTTGAATAAATTTTTTAGCAAAGCCCATCTGTTCCAGCTGTAATAACATAAATCGCCAATTCACATTATCAAATGTCTTCTGTGCATCTAGAAATATCAAAGCCATTTGCCTTTCAGGATGTGCCTCGTAGTATTCAAAGGTGTCCAAGATTACTCTCATATTGTCTTTAATTTGTCTCTGGCAGAAATCCATTTTGATCAGGATGAATAAAATTGTTTAAGTATTTTTAAGTCTTTCTGCCAATATTGAAGCAAAAATTTTATAATCTGCATTTAGTAAGGAAATAGGTCTATAGTTCTTAATTTTTAATGGATCGGCCTCCTCTTTTAGGACAAGTATATAAGCTTCTGACCATGATTTAGGTATCTTCTTCTTTAACATAACTTCATTCATAACTTCTAGCAATGGAAGGTTCAACGGTTCTTGTAATGTTTTATAAAATTCTGCCAGAAGTCCATCTGGGCCTGGTGCTTTTCCATTATTTTGCTTCTTAAGTGCTCCAGTTAACTCCATCATCGTTATATTGTTTTCTAACATTGTTTCAATCTCTTTAGGTATCTAGGTAAATTAGTGTTCTGTAAATACTGTTTAACTCTTTCCTCATCAATATTCTCTTGTGTGTATAATTTCCCATAATAGTCTCATATGATTTCCTTCTTCTCTTTACTACCATAGCAAACTTGGCCTTGGTCATCTATTAATTGCAATATTTTCCTTGATTCTTTCTCCTTTCTCAATTTATATGCTAACCATCTACCTGGTTTATTTGCATCTTCAAAGTAGTTCTGTTTAGCACCTCTGATTTTCTGTACTAATTCTTCTTTTTCTATTAGACCATTTTATGTTTAATTATATCCATTTTTAACTTAATGTCCTTTTTCTGTGGCATTTTCTGTAGCTCTTTTTCAAGTCCTTTATATTCATCCTCTAATGCCTTGGAGGCTAGTCTTTTCATGGTATTTCTTTTCCTTGTATAGGCTATTATCAAGCCTCTGGCATATGCCTTCATGGTATCCCATACGTTCTGGATTGATGTATCTTCTTTTTTGTTTTCTCTAAAAAAGAAAGCCAGTTCTTTCTCCATCCACTGTGTGAAGTCTTTTTCCTTTAATATAGTATTATTTAACATCCATTTAGATCTTCTTCTTTGTCCTTTCCATTTAATTGTCATTGGATTGTGATCTGCCCAAGTACTTGTTTCAATATTTATTTCTTGAATATTAGTTAACAATTCTGTTGACATCCATATCATATCTATTCTGGACCATGATAAATGTCTATTTGAGTAGAAGGTGTATTGTTTAGCTTTAGCATTTCTTTCTCTCAGTGTATCTTTGAAGTTTTTTTCATTTACCATTTTAAAAAAAGGATTTGGGGAGAGTCTTTCTGTTTTGCTTTGTTGTTTTCTGTGCTGTATAGTCCAGTTTATTTTCTACAATTCCATTAAAATCTCCCATCATAACTATATTAGCATAGTCCAGTTCAATTATTTTCATATGTAATTTTTTATAAAATTCTTCTTGATTGTCATGTGGGGCATAGATTACAATCAGGGGTGTTTTCGCATTATTATCCATTATTTCCACCATTAGTATTCTTCCATCGTCATCAGTATAAATCAATTTAGCTGAGATAATATCTTTAATGTATAAAACCACTCCTCTTTTCTTGCATTGTGTCAAAGAAGTAAATATTTTCCCTAATTTTGGTTGTATCAGCAATTGTTCATATTGCTTTTTGATATGTTCTTCTTGTAGGCAGATTATAACAAATTTTAATTTCTCTAATTTATGGAAGGTTTTCCTTCTTTTAACAGCTGAGTTAAGTCCATTTATATTAATTGTAATCAGTTTTTTCTCTTCCATGGTTATATTTTGTAGTTAGGTTTAGCAGCTCTCGTAGATCTTGGTTCACATTGTTCTTTGGCTTCCACCTTTCCACCTACTGCACCTTCTTCTTTTCAGTCGTCATTTGGCAGTCCTCTTGGAATTCAATTAGTGAGATTTCTTTTTCTGCTTCTTCCTCTTTCCCTCCAAAAAATTCTGTGTAAAAGGATTCAGCTTTCTCAATTGAGTCAATTCTGTATCTCTGTTCTTGCCATGTGAACATTAAACCTTCTGGAATCAGCCATCTATAATTCACCTCTTTTTTAAGTAGCATTTTGGTCAGAAATCAGTATTCTCTTCTCATCTCTCTCACTCTTCTGGGTACTTGTTTCAAGACCACAATCTCCTTGTCTTTATATTTCAATGTTTTCTCTCTTGCCCCTTGCAATATTTGTGTTTTAATGGCTTTCTTTGTAAATCTGATGTGAACTTCTCTTGGTAAGCTATTTCTCATTGCATATCTTGTGAAGACTTGATAAACTTCATCTATTCCATCCATCATCTTCTCTTCAGTTATTTCCAAAGCTTAAGCCAAAATTTATATCATTATCTCAGCTAGGTTTTGTCCTTTTCTTCCTCTATGTTTTGGAATCTGAGATAAAATTCTGATCTGTCCACCTCCCATCTCAGCATACCACTTTTATCTTGTTCAACCACCATTAATCTGCTATCAATCTCTCCAATCTTCTTGTCTCTTTGTTTATATTCTTCAATTTTTTGGAATCTCTCATCATACTTCATCATCATTTGTTGAATGTTCTCCACCTTTTCATCAGTTTTCCATGTTCTTTGTTCAATGTTCTCTTTTCAATATTCTCTGTTCTAGTTTGAATATTTTGAATTCCTTGCATAATCATTTGCAGGGTCACTTTTTCCTGTTCTTTTTCTTGCCGTAACATTGTCTGTATTGAATGTTGCCCTCCAGATGGTGGAGAGGAAGAAGTAGAAGTTGAGGAACCAGGGGCTGTTGGTTTCCTACTCATTTTGAACAATTCAAAATCTTCAGGTTCTTCTAGACCTTAATCCAATTGTGAAATAACCAATTGCAATTCCAAATAAAAATAGTAGGAAAAAAGAAGCCAAATAGTAACAACAACAACAACAACAACAATAATAATAATAATAATAATAATAATAATAATAATAATAATAATAATAATATTTCTTCAGGTTCTTGTATACCTTAATCCAATCGATTGGCTAGATAGCGGTAAAAACTCAATAATGGAGGAAAAGACCATAAACACACACAAAAAAGAAAAAATTGTTAAATCCTAAAAAAGGCAGAAGAGTGAAAAATAAAAAACTAAAAAAGAGAAAAGAAAAATTCTTCAGGTTCTTCAACACCTTAATCCAATTAAGAGGTCTCAGATATAAAAGGATGCATAAGAAAAAAAGGTCACAAAAATAAAGAAAAACCAATATGGAAGGTAAATAGAAAGAAAAAAATACAAGGGAGGGAGAGAGAAAAAAGAAAAAAGACTACTCCCTTAATAAGAAAAGGAAGGAAATCATTAATACTAAAGCTTTTCCCTTAAAATAAAAAGCAAACGTGGGAATTTAACTTCAAAAGACAAAAAGAAAAACAAAAACAAGTTCCAAAAGGCCCCAAAATCCAAATAGCTATTACAAAAAGTAAACTGATAAGGAGGGGTAGCGCAGCTTAGAAAAAATAGAAAGAGCACACTGCACTTTGTTTAATTATCCAAGGCTCTTGTTATAACTCTCTTCTCCAAAGACTTATCACCTTTTCTTTTCCTATAAGCTTCAACACCAGACTCCAGTTGTTGATAGAAACCCAGAGGAGCACCTGCAATAATACTCTCCCATGCTCTTCCCTCTATCTTATCAAATAGCAATGTCCTTGAAAAGAAGTCTCAGTTCTTTCTCAGCTTTGTCTGGTCAAGAAAAAGAAATAGAATATTCCCAAGCCTCTAGTTGGCAGTGTTACAAAGTTTATTTTGCTTTCACTTTCCCCCTCCTTTTCCAAACAAAATATAATAAGAATTAATTTAAAAGGGAAAAAGATATTTTAAAAAAAAAAACTAAAAGGGAGTCTCTAGCCTAGAATATTATAAAGTCAAGGAGAACAAGAGTAGATGAAAGAGGAGAAAAAACCAGTCCAGTTTCAAAATATAAAATAATGTGTAGAAAATCCAGCAATGAGGAAAAAAAATATATTTCTTTGACATTCCTGTTTAAATCGCCGCTTAGTCACTTCTGTCAAAACTTTTACAGATTCTTTTCCTTAGTGTGTCCTTTCAAATCTTAAAATAAAGAAAAAGTTCTCACCAAACCAGCACACTCTCTCTTTCTGTTCTCTTTCATTTCGGAGCTGTCCCAACTTTAGCAGCTTTAATGGCTGCCTCTTTGCTGCCGGCAAAAAGAGCTTCTCCAGGATCTACTAGAGACTTTGTGGTATCCCTGGGATTGACCGGATGCACTCTTTACATTCACCGTCTCTGCGGGATGGTTTAGATCCGATTGGACCATCCAGGAGCAAAGATATCAGCAGCGATCTCAGACCTTCAAGATCACATGCCGTATCGTCACGACGCCAGTTCCCCTGTTCTCCTTCATTCTTCTGCCTAGCTTGTATTTGGTGTACTGATTTTTTTTACCAATGTGTAGGACCGAGCATTTGTTGGTCGGGATTTGGAATTGCCAATTGTTTGACCATTCAGACATATAATCAAGGTCACTTTGAAGTATAGTAGCATTGTCACTGGTGTTGAATAGTTTTACATCATCCGCAAAGAGGACGCAGTTGCTTATAAGGTGATCGTAAAGGTCATTTATATAGAGTATAAAGAGTGTGGGTCCTAGAACGCTGCCTTGGGGGATACCACTGTTAACTGGAGCAGGATTTGATATAGCGCTCCCTATTTTTACTATTTGTTGCCTGTTTGACAGGAACGCAGTAATCCACTTATGAAGGGATCTGGAAATGTCATAAGCGTTTAGCTTTAACAGTAGTTTGTCATGTGCCACTAAATCAAAGGCTTTGCAGAAGTCTATGTAAATTGTGTCTATTGCTTTACCTAGGTCAAGTAGAGTAGCCCATACGTTTTTGCAGTGTAGGAGTTGAATATTGCAGGATAATCTTTTCCTGAAACCAAATTGTTTTTTTGAGAGTAGGTTGTTTGACTCCAAGTGGAGGGTGATGAATTGGTTAAATATTGATTCCATGACTTTGCAAATGACACAACACAGTGAGATTGGTCTGTAGTTTTCAACCAGGCTGGGGTTATCTTTTTTGAAGATAGTGGTATTGGTGGTGGTGTGTGTGTGTATGTTTGTGTATGTGTTTGTTTTCCTGGGAAGGAAGAGTGAAGAATGCCAGGGGAGTATGCCAAGACTATATACTGCCAGCAGGATTACCCAAGATGTGAAGGTCACCCCAGCTGTCCAGATAAAGCAAACAGGCACCCAAATTAGACAACAGCAGTATGCTGATGCTGGAGGTAGATGAAGTAGCAATGATACAAATGACCAGGTTCAAATTATCTTCCTTTGGACACATTAGACAAAGACCCAACTCTGAAAAAAATTCTAAGAAGATGATGACCAGCAGCACCGTGGTTGGACTTAGTTACAGTGGCAATGAGTGCAGTTTTGAAGCTCAGCAAGACAGGTTAGGGATAGAGTGTCATGGAGAAGATCCGTGTATGGAAAGAGAAGAAGAAGAAGACAATCAGGGCAAAGTAGATGGACCTGATTACAATAGCAATGGGTACATTTGAAGGATCATGTTGGGAACAGATCCTCCTAGACCAAATCTGTGTGTTTCTGAGAGTTGACAGCAATTTGATGGCACATAATCCGAGAACATTAGACTGGTAGACAGAGGAACTCTTTGTATTGAAATATGTACCCTGTTTGGGGGTGAAACCATACATGAAGAGCACAGTTTCTCATCATTTCCAGAAACCTTTAAATATAGTATGGAAAAAGTAGGGAAAACATTTCTATTATTAATGCTAAGAGCACTTTTAAATAGCAACACAATGCCTGATGCTTTCTAAGGCAAAAATCTCCTAACCTAATTTGCTAATTCAAGTCTATCACAGTGGAAATAACAGAATAAAGGAAAGGATAAATGAGAAGGCAAGATAAATAAGGATGTTGTATATGACCCTATCATTAATCAGAACAACACAGGAGCCTCAGGCTTTTAGTATACTGGGGGACAGAATGGCAACCTCCAACTTCTCTCCTGTAGGTGTCTGTCTTATAATCAGTACTAATTTGGTTGCCTTGTGTGTGACACTCTTTTATATATTATATAAATATAATTTATATTGTATATTTATATATTGCAGATACCATGAGCCATGATGGCTCAGTGGTTAGAATGCAGTACTGCAGGTTACTTCTGCTGACTGCCAGTTGCCAACAGTTTGGCAGTTTGAATCTCACCAGGCTCAAGGTCAACTCAGCCTTTCTGTTGCTTTTTTGCTCTTCTCTGATCTTTCTATTTACATGTTTACGTTTAGGTAAGTAAGTATTATCTCATTTGTTTGCCAGTACAATTATTTTCCTATTTGTGATATACACTCATCTTAAATTATCACAGAACTGTCTAGCATTGAGATGGAAAAAAAAAATAATGTTCAATATGGTCAGATCAGATTGCATTACCTTTCTCTCAAAAAGTGAGCCAACTGGTCACAAGTTTGTTTTAGTATTTACTACAGCCAGGTTAGAGCAGTAGTCCAGGACATAAGAGAGACCTAGGAAGTAAGCCTCATCTTTCCTCCAAAGCTTCTTTTTTCATTTTCCCTATTCATTCTCCTACTCCATATGACATCTTATTATCTATATTCCTCCCTCTTTCTGAACAGGCAGGTAGATTTGATTTTGTCTGCAATTTCTGCTTTTGTTCTCCATCTGCACTTTAAATGTTGCAAAATATGGTACTTCTCCGATCCATGCTCAGGCCACCACCTAAACTTGCATTGACTTCTCAGTGCTCCCGTAATTCTAACCTTGCCTATGCCTAAATCACTTGCATCATATGAACATTGGTTGATTCTCCCTCTAAACTCCTTCACTGGGGTCCTGGGTACCTTCAAAGCCTTCAGACTGGAAAGGGAAACCTTTACCTATTGTTTAATCCTTGTTGCTACCACCTTTTCCAAAATAGGGCGAATAAATGCTGAGAGAGTGAAATGGAAAGAGATTAAAGATGTTAATTTTTGGTGCAAAAAAAAAAAAATCTTATCAGACAGGCTGGACCAGACACTGTTCATATTCCATTCAAGTAAGTTTCACTACAATCCATTGATAGTTCTGGCTGTAATTAGCTGTTAAGAAGCCAGGAGGGCACAGGCTGTTCTCCCTGCAATGTGTCTCATCCATTAGATTTGTTCTCTTATCAGCCTCTAATGGCAAATCAAGGGTGAAATTATGGCAACATTAATGGAGAACTTTCTCCTATTGCTTTTCACAAATAATGGTTGTACTTAGCATAAAACTATTATCTGGACCTTTGATTTGCCTGCGTGGATAACAATTATTAGTCTGGGGTAAGAACCACAAAAGGGTGGGCGGGGGGGGAGAAGGATTGCTTTTTAATTAACCAATTCTATTCCGTTCAAGCCAATGCAATATTTAATAGGTATTTTTTGTAAGGATTATTTTTGTTGATTGCTTCCACAATTAACTGAATATTATTTTGCAACAGTTCCTAAAGCAACACCACACAAGGTAAACATTTTTAATCCTCACATTAAGACACCCTTGAAAAGGAGAAGAAAGACTTCCCAAATGCAGGGGAAAAAAATTCAGATCTAAATTTCAGTAATTTAGCTTCTTAGCAGGAAAAGTACAGTATGTTAGGTCTGGCTGATACTGCTTTTACAATCTTATGTCACCTTGCCTTTGGTATCATGTGAAAAACATTGTAAGAATGTTCCTTCCTCTCTCACCACACACTTGAAAATGAACATTTAACACAACTGGATTGACTTTTTTGCTTAAGGATCTGACTTTCTTTCTGTTTGGAAATGGAAAATGCTGGTTACAAATAGTGTAGCGAAATGATGTTGCCTTATAGCATGAAATAGAATGCTTCCTTATATCGTTTCTGGAAAAAAAAAGTACTGGACACATTCCATTCCACCATACCAATTTTGCCAGTAGTTGATTACTTGACACACCTTCTTAAATTTCAGACAATAATTGTTCCATTTGTCCCAGAAGTGTTTCTAGAATACATGGTAAATAGATAATAGATAACAGATAATCAGAGTTGGAAGGGACCTTGTAGGTCATCTCGTCCAACCCCCTGCCCAAGCAGGAGACCCTACCCCATTTCTGACAGATGGGAGTCCAATCTCTTCTTGAAAGTCTCAAGCGATGGCACTCCCACAACTTCTGAGGGCACCATATTCCTGCATAGAGATACTGTATGATAGCTAGGAACAATGCAAACTGTAACCCAAATACCTGGAAGATATTAGATGGGGGAAGGTGATACCTATCCATTTTTGTGGTGGTCTCTCATGAAAAGAAGACACTACGCAAAGTTGTCTTGGGATGAGAGCGCAGAGAGAACTCTGAAACCCTCTTTTATTAGAAGCAATCTTTGTTAACGTAGCAATTTTGTTAACGTCCTATCACAAACGCATTACATCACACAACATGCACTGATCATTCGCATAAAGCATACAAGGCTGCAAAGTTTAAGTTTGCTACAGTTCTGGTTAGAAATGGCAACAATTTGTCCTTGCTCCATGTTCCAGCCAACCACCAGAAAGCTCTGTTGTCCTAGCATGTACACAAAGAACAAAGAATCATAGTTCCCACACATTTTGTTGCATTTTATTAATATTTAATTTGTAGCATGGAAAGCATAATTTACTATTGCCTCGGTTTTGATAAAAGCAAGTTTATTCAAGGGCAGTGCAAAAAGAATGGCTGAAATGGAATTACAAACCACCCGAGTTCTTCAAATGGATCTCGCTGTTCATATATGTCAAAAAAAGTGACGGGTGGATACAGAAAGTTTGACTTTTTAGATTTGATCTAAGTACCTACCAGGCACTTCTATTCTGGAAGTCTCCAAAGGTAGTGAGGGAGATAAAACATAACACTTCCTCTGGACAATGCTGCAATAGACAACAGCAGGAGAAGTACCTTTGTAGCATTAGTAATCACAACTGAGCCTCAATTCACTGTTTCATTACTTTGCTTCTCAGAGCTGGCTGCAACTGTCTTCATTGATTAAGCATGTGTGGGCATCCTCTCTCTTCCTCTCCCTCCCCCCCTCCTCTCTCCTCTCTTTGCTGTGCATGTAAAATATCAGCTTGGAGAATTGTAGTGATCTGCCTCTGATGACCCTCCTGGCTTGCTGGTTTTTTACAGCTGCACATTCTTAAGAAGGAGGTATTGACAAGTCAAATTTTCAAATTTGAGAAGTTCCCAAATGTATGTTCTAAGAAGGGGTGGTGCAAAACACTCTAAAATCTAGTGCTATCTCTTAACATCATTATGATTGCCAAAACTGGAATAAATAATCCTTCCTCTCTCCAATAGAACTTATTGTGCCTAAGAAAATATTCATATGCAATTCTCAGTGTCTGGTAATGGGTGCTTAAGAAGTATCTCTATTTCCTGTTTTCTTTGTATCTGGATTCATGATCTGTGCTGTGCCATACTATGGGTTCCTTGTTTTTGATTTACTATGTTTCTGATCCAAGTCATTGCAGTTTTTAAGCCAAGATTTATAGATTATAGTAACCCAGGTCATATTTCACAAATATCATCCATTAGTCTGGCAAGTGGCTATTTTGAGGCCACTCAAATTTTCTTCAAGGAGGAGAGTGTCTTGGCTCCAGTACATAGCTTAATATCTTTTAGGACTAAGTTTGTAGACTAAGTGGTTGTCATGCATGTTGTGAGCATAGTTTATCTTGATCTCACCAGAGTGTTTGATAAAATCTTTCCTGATGCTTATTTATCTTGCCATCATGTCAGCTAGAAGATACTTCAGTCATGGAGAGTTAGCAATTGGCTGAGCAACTACATTCAAAAGATGCTTGTAAATAGTCCTTGTGGACATGGATTGGACCTAATCCCTAGATGTCCATTAAGGTCCTAATTCATATTTTTAATGATTCTATACTTGTGTGATAATGGATGAAATTTGCTTCACGTATCTAATCAATAGGAAGTAAAGGAAATTTTGTTTTAGCCACTGGGTTCGTTTTTTTTTTGAGACCAGCTTCTGGAAGACACAAAACACCAATTGTGGTAACATATAACTCAAGTTGTTCTTTGTTCTACTTTGTTAGTAGCTCTGCTTGGTTCTTACTTTATCACCCATCCAAAAGAAATCTGCCTGCTATCGTGAGTACACAGCAAATGAGTCATATAGCCATTTTGACTGATTCTGCAAGTTTTGGAAGATGGTGGTTCTGTAATTGTGTTTTATTGTTACTTTGGGACCTCACTTGTTCTTAGTACTCCTCTGCTATCATACTTCAGAAGTATCCCGTACGGAGCATTTTCCAATATCTTACTACATAATTTCATGTAAGCTGAATGTCTATAGAGATTCTCAGTCATCCAGGTCATAGTTGTCCCAAAGGTGCTTTTTTAAGAGGCAACTGGACTTTCTGGTTTTTCTTTGAAGATGTTTAACTTCTCATCCATGAAATTTCTTCAGCTCCAACTGGATGTTGGGGAATGGAAGGATTTATACTCCTTGCTGACAAGTCTGCAAGGAGTATAAATCCTTCCATTCCCCACCATTCATGTAAACTGGTTGGTTGAACTCTGATGAGGTAACAGTTGTAGCTTGGATTTTAAGTAAGTCAAAATGAAGCAAAGTAAATCCAATGTATTTAATAGCACTAACCCATGGATATGTTTCCAATCATCTCTCCAAAAAGGAAGGTATAAATTTAGACTAGAAGGCGTAATTGTTGCTAAAAGGGTGGATCTACTGGTAACATAATCAAAATGTAAGTTCTCCTGGCAAAACATGTTGGCAGCTCAACTGAAAATGTGTTGGTTATACTGTAGTATTAATATTCAACAATGGTAGTTGCAATTTCTAGGGAGATGAACTTAAAAACAAGACATAAGCATCTATCTTCTACACTCCAAATGCAGCTATGCATACAATATCTGCTCTGTGTATTAAGCTAACATTGACATCAATTAGAAAGCTTAGCTGACTTACAAGTGCAAGACGACATTGTAGACAACGTTATTAACACTATTCAACTCATACAGTGTTGCTTCTTTCTGGAGTAATAGAAAGTCAAGATATTTACAGTAGTGTTTCTCTTAATGAAAAAGAGTTTTGCATTAATTAGCAGCTTGTCTATATTTTTCTAATGTCCATCTAGGGCTATATGCTTTGCAGTAAGCTTCACATAGCACACCAATCCATGTTTAACTGAGTTGTAGTTTGCTACATAAATTTAATGGACTGAGGTTGTACAACAGAATTGATCATGCATTAAACTATATTGGCAGGACTCAAGCAAAATGTTGTCTCACCAATGTTTAGTCTGTTGGTTGCCTTCAAAGTTTTCCTGTATGACCTTGTCCATGAGTTTGTGCATAGAGTATCCCTATGTGTGCGAAAGAAAATGTTGTGATGAGTTGGGTTCTTTTGATTAGCCTGAATGGCTCTGCTACTGCAAGTTGGTTAAACAAATTGATAAGTGTTTAATAAAAAAAAATGATATTCCTTCATGTCTAGAAACCTGGCTTTGATGGTTAGAATGAGACATGCAGCTTGGGGGCAGGAGAGCAAAGCAATATGAAGATGGAATCAGGGCTGAACACTGAAGGAGACTAATACCAGAATGCTTTTTGTGTGGTTTTGCTGATACTGAAAACATTTAAGGTGCAATGGAAGTGGTTGGTGTCTCCACTCTAAGTCTATAAAATTGCTGATCTGCTTAGGGATCCGCCTTCAAAATGTGCTTCTTTGCATACAAGCAAATATTACAAGACTTCAGAATTTCCCAGGGCCTGCTTTAAATTGGCTATTTCAAACTGGGCAATGTAGTTTATTTAAAAGATTTAAATAAAAGTTTTTAAAGCATGTTTTTCTTTTGTTTTAAAAAAAAAGACAACCAAACTTCTAACAATTTCATAATTTTCTCAGTGTCATTTTAATTGTAATTTTTAGTCAGTCATTTAAAAAAATAAAAATCCAAAGCATCCAAAATGTTTCGATCTTTGGGATTACAGTAGCCTCCAGGTTCCTTCGCAATTTGAAGAATACGGCATAACTGATGTCAATATGCTTTCCTCTAGCCTTCAGCCAATATATTTACTCAGCTAATTCACTCGAACTGTATTATCTACCTTCCCTTTCATGGGCTATTAAATTCAGTTTACCTGGCAGAGTGCCAGAATAGATCACCAAGGTATTACATCTGAGGCTGGTATTCACTTCTGCAATGCCACCGGCTGTATCTAGTAGTCCTGCTAATGGTCAGGACCAAGCCAAGCACTTCCTAGCAGTGAACTCTAGGATGTTTCCTGCAGATTGATATGAAATGAGCAGCCATGCAGAAAAATAAAATTAAAAAAATCTCTGCTACATCCAGTAATGGTTGGATGCTACAACCTTCAGAAATGCCACCAACAATGGGAAATGCTCTCTCCTGATTCTCTATATTTAGATCATATTCTGAAATGAACAGAGTTTCTAGGCTTATTTTCACATATCATGGAAATTGCTTATTACATAATCTTTTTTTCACATGTAACAAACACCTCCTCACCAGCAATCTTCACCCAATTAAGCAGAGATTAATATCAAGATTAACACCAAGACACTAGTATCTAATGATTAAGTAGTGAACAATACCCCGATCAAGGAACTGCCAACTGAGATAAACAATCAAACAGTAAACAACAGCCTAATCAATGAACCATTGAGAACTGATGCTGACAAGGTAAGCCCCTTGCATATACACAGAGAACAAATCCCATTCCTTTCTAGTACTGATGAAGTTACCTAGTCGGGTAATGAAATGTCTGCAAGAAAACAACCAACTTCAGAGGTCAACAAGGTCCCCACAATTCTTTTTTTTTTTTTGTATATATGAATCCATAGATTCTCAGGATCAGTGACATAGAAAACCAAACAGGTTGAGGAAAGTTTGAATAGGACCAGAAAGATTCCTTGATTGATTGATTGATCTGTAGTAATTGATCAGTTGTTGCTTATTCCCATAGCTATTGTGGTAGTGACTTGGGGAGAAATTGGATTAGCTTGTACTTTCTATTTTAATTTGGGGGAAAATGGGAAAACGGGTTTGAATTAATTAAGAACAGGGTTTTTTTTAAAAAAAAAATCCAGATCCTAAACTCTATGCTTTTAGGGGGTTCTTTGCTGGTTCTTTTCACTATAAGTGTTATTTATAACTACAGTTCTAATTTATCTTCTTTCAAGAGACATTTTATTTTAAGATCAGATTCTGCTTCTGATCAGAATACCCTGACAAAAAAAAAAACATGTCTCTAATGTACCTTGATTTCAGAAAGAGCATCAGTGAAGGCATGCCAGACAAAAATTCAAGTAAGGAAATTCAGAAGAAAAACTTTTGGTTCATTAGATTTTCAAAATTTCCTCCTTGCTACAAGTTCAAATTGACTCCCCAAGACAGCCAAGTAGGGTACATTAAGGATTATCAAAACAAACGTTGGATGTCAGAGAGACGTTGCAAGGAAAATGATGGATCTTTCTTGTTCTGTTCTTCTTCCATTCATTTGCCTGGAGAATCTCCATGTTTGACATTCCAATCTGGTGTTGCATTCATTTTCTTCATGAATAAGATTGGTGAAGGTACTGCAACACTGCACACCAGCTGTTGAAAAACAGACTATTGAAAGCTAATCAGACTCAGTTCTCTCAGGAATATTGACCCGGTAAAGCAAATTCTGTAACTTAACTCAGTCTTTTCTTTTCCTAGAGCTTGAATAGTATTTTCCTTGTCCCTGTTAATATTTTTTACAAGCCCTAAATCAGACTGAACAAACGTAGATTCTGTTTAGGACTTTCATGATATAATTCTCCTGTCTTATACAGAGAGTATTTGGAAAAACTCTTATCTGTCATGCTAATTTATATGCCCAGCTTCTGAATGTATTTGTGACTGACAGTTTAAGGCCAAAGTTAAGACACGTCCATGTTGTTGCAAATTCAGCAAAGCTGAGGCCCATGGTTCAATGGCAAACCTTTTGATCAGTAATCATGTTGCACAACATCATAAACAGAGGTGGTATTCAGCAAGTTCTGACCAGTTCTGGAGGACCGGTAGTGGAAATTTTGAGTAGTTCAGAGAAGCTGCAAATACCACCTCTGCCTGGAGATTTTACAGCATCCTTCCCCTACCACACCCACCAAGCCACACCCACAGAACTGGTAGTTAAAAAAATGTGAATCCCACCACTGATCTTAAATCACCCTAGCATTACACATTCGCTTTTCTTGGAATGTTCAAGTTGTAATCGGGAATGGGATAAAGTGGAATGCTTGGCCTGATGCCCCATATTGTCTTGGCCCTGTGTTATATTATAAAACATTGTGTGATACTTCACAACTTTGTGGATCATAGTTGCTGATCCTGGGATATATCTGTTAAAATGGTAACCTTTGCTTTGTTAGCTTCTAATGTTCAAGCCAGCATTAAAAAAAAAAACAATAAATTTGTCCTAAGCCAACACTTTTTTTAAAAAAAAAATCCCTTGAAATAAACATATGTCTCTAAGCCCCTTACATGTGAATGACTTGGTGCATTAACTGATGTTAAATGACAGAGTTCCCCAACCCCTGGGCCACAGATCCCCTAGTAGTCCGTGGTCTGTTAGGAACCAGCTGCACAGTTGGAGCATGAACAGTGGGCGAGGGAGTGAAACTGAAACCACTCCCCCCTTCCCAGTCTGTGGAAAAATTGTCTTCCACAAAACTGATCCTTGGTGCCAAAAAGGTTGAGATCCACCGCTCTATGATATTTCTGTCTCAATTTGGCATTAACCCGGACCAGGAGTACAACATAATGTAAATGAAACGGTCTTCTTTTATTTTATCTGCATTCTTTTGTGACATGCACTAAATCATGTCCACGAAAATGGATGATGTTTTTGTGCATAAGATAAACCAGTGAATCTGCTCTAGTCTTCTGCATTTGCGCACTATAGATCTTATGTCTTTGTAAAGATGGATAATCACAGCATCTCTGGGAAGAGATTCATTCATTTTCTGCCTGTCTCTCTCAGATGCATTTGCTGTGAATTTTGAAAAGTGGGCAATCCTCTTAGATGGGACCTGACAAAACAAGGTCCCCAAATAGCCCTGGAAGGCACACTACAAGGTCCGATCTTGTTAAAATGGTGACAAATCTTCCAATTTACAGTTTATGTTTCCTTCTTCCTTTTTCTTTGATGCAATAAACATTGCGTGATGAAGGGTTACCAAATATAATCAGACTAAATTATGTTACATAAATCATCTCAGCACATTGATTTAAAACAATTGCGTTGTTTCACATTGCCTGGGAAGTTCTCCTTCGTGGAATAATTTGGCTGATTTCCATTCCTTTTCTTTGCATGTGGCAATCAGTCTTTGCCAATATCTAGTGAATAAGACAGCAAAACCTAATGAGCTATGCATTATAAATCTGTAATGCATCTCTTGGATGAGTTCATTTTACACAGGCATGTTTGTACACAAGCTCAGAGATGTGATGTTTTAAAACTTTCTCTTTGTTATAATTCCAGAGGAATTGTCTGGAATTATATGTCTGGGCATTTCTTTACTGTGGGTATTTTCTGACAGAATGTACAGGGCTATGTGGATTTAAAACTGCTATTCTAAAAGTACAAGATAATATTTAGGGGAGAATTTTTGAATGAATCTAAAATATCATATCAAGAATCTTCTTATTAAACTTGCACTATTTCTTCCAGGCAACTGGTTTTCAAAATATCCATCCTCAGGGACTAAATCTTCTCACAAAGACCCCTCTTCCTAAGGAGCCCTTCGATTCTGCAGGGGACATTCCAGTTTGAGATCAGTGTCTTGATTGAAGTATCTCAACCTCCAGCTGCTCAATTTATAGTTCAACTGCAAAATCTCACAATCTCTTCTTTACTCAGAAGGAACGCGCTGGCCAGAAATTTCCCTCTGGCTGGCAATCTCCACTGCAATGTTGTTCCCACTCTTCCAGGAAAGTCCAATCACCATGAATATTCATGGGAAGCTCCTGAACTTAGATTAACCTTGATGGTAGGAGGTTAAAAACAATTTTCTTAAAAAAAAAGTATGAATTTCAACCTTGTATCTGTTAATGACTTAACTACTCCACCCTCTTTTCTCATATCTGTTTCATTCTGTTGAAAATGGATAAGCTTGGGTTATGATTGCATTGGATTTGAATATATGTTATAAACAATTTTGGTTATTTGTGGTATGGCGGTGGATGAGCACATGGATCTGACTTGCATTACAGAGATGTGCCTGGATGAAAAATAGAAATGTAAGCCTATTGTTCTTCTCTGCTCTTATCACATCTTCAGACACATGTCCAACTACATGTGTCAGTGAGGGTATTGGATAAGACTGCAGCTGCAGGAAATGAAGCAGTGCTTAGAGTTATGGGGAAAAAAAGCACAAATAAATTATCTTGAGTGATCATGATTGGGTACCTACGTACAGAAATATGGCCTGGTGACAAGAGTGGTAAACTTTCATTCTCTGCTCTCATCACATCTTCAGATTCATGTCCAGTTACTTTGTTCTGGTTACCAATATCCTCTTGGGGAAAGAAAGGAATGAAGGCTACTGTGACATGATTGTGATGAGCTTTTGCCTGTATGGGTCAAAACAAGCTCAGATTAAATTCCTGAAAGGGCGTTCTGGTTGGCTGGTGATTGATTTGGCTTGATTCAATCTCTAACCTTGATTATGAAAGGGACAGTAAATCCTCTACAGAAGAAGATCCACAATTTGGGGAATGCCCCTGGACTTCTCCTACTAGAGCAGCAGGTGAAGGTCACAGCTGAGGATGTGTTGTCCTGCTCCCAAAAGGCACTAGTTCAGGTCTTCTCGGATCAATGTGGCTTGCCACTAATGACTCTTTCCCTTATCACCTCAGTTATAGGCTCCTGTAATGCTGTTTACATGGAGTGGCTTTCCTTAAAGATAACTTGGAAGCTTCAACTGATAGAAAATGTGGGGACAGTACATGCAAGACTGTTACATCTATGTTGTGATCACTGCAGTGGTGGGATTCAATTTTTTTTACTAACGGTTCTGTGGGCGTAGCTTGGTGAGCGTGGCAGGGGAAGGATACTGTAAAATATCCAGTCAGAGGTGGTATTTGCCGGTTCTCCGAACTACTCAAAATTTCCGCTACTGGTTCTCCAGAACTGATCAGAACCTGCTGAATACCACCTCTGGATCACTGCATTGCTTACCAGTTTACTTCCAGGTCCAATTCAAAGTTCTAGTCATCTCTTTTAAAGTTCTGCATGGCTAAGGCCACAAATACCTATGGAATGATTTTTTTTCATCCAAATTCAACCAGTTGTATATGTTCAGTGTAGGGGTTGGCTGAGGGCTGCAAGAGATGATGGAGTTTGGGCCTTCTCAGGAACATCCCCCATTTGCAACACCTGCCAGCCAATGGTGGGATTCCCATTATTTTACTACCGGTTCCGTGGGCATGGCATGGCATGGCTTGGTGAGCGTGACTTGGTGGGCGTAGCATGACTTGGTGGGTATGGCTTGGTGGGCATGGCAGGGGAAGGATACTGTCAAATTTCCATTCCCACCCCAGTCAGAGGTGGTATTTGCCTGTTCTCTGAACTACTCAAAATTTTTTGTACCAGTTCTGCAGAATTGGTCAGAACTTGCTGAATACCACTTCTGCTGCCAGCCCAAACAAGGAATGTTCCTGATCTTCTGGCCTTAATGAAGGCTTTATATATTCTATTGTTCCAATGGTGAATGCTGGGTTAGCTAGATTAGGACTGCCTGGGATAGCCAAATTAGATTCTCCATTGTCACTTTAGTTGCTTTTGTTTGATTGCAAATTACTCTGCCTCCTTTGTTGAAGTGGGCAGTCTATAGAGAATTATGTAAATTATTATGTAATGTTACACATTCTATAATTATATAAATAAATAATATCAAAAAAAGCAGGCTAGAAGCATTTTTATCGATCAATCAATAACAAACCAACTTCTGCTTTGGGGAGATAATGCTACCTCTCATTCAAATTCTTCTATGGGTTATTTGAAGCCTTTGTTGAGAAAGTTGAACAAGATATTAGCCTTTTTTAAAAGAATTTCTTTAAAAGCGAGAACTGAAACTGTGAAGTGTCTATTGGATTCCAAAAAGCTGAATGCACACAGCAAGGCAGTGAAACTCCATGGGGGAGCTATTCAGAATAGATAGCTAAATTTTATTGCTTTGGGGCTAATGCTACTTCCTTTCTGCAGATGTGGCTGTTATTATTATGATAGCTACAGTATCTTGTAAAAGCTGTTCAATGCATACAACCCAGAATGACAATGATTATATAGGATATGGTGAGAAATAGCACTAGGGCAAAGACCCAGAATTTAAATGTCAGCTATTAGCTATTTTCAAATTGTGGACTAAGCGTAGTACATAAAATTGTCTGCTACAACGTTTTACCTGTCCATGACTTCTTCAGCTTCAGCCATAATAATACACAGGGAAATAATCGATACAAACTCAAGGTAAACTGCTTCAAACTCGATTGCAGAAAATACAACTTCAGCAACAGTGGTCAGCGCCTGGAATGTTCTACCTGACTCTATTGTTACAGCTTCAACCCCTCATAGCTTCAACCTCAAACTGTCTACTGTGGACTTCATTCCTAAGAGGTCTGTAAGTGGGGGGCGGGGGGGAGCATGCATAAGCGCATCAGCATGCTTACCGTCCCTGTTTTACTGTCTCCATTTATCTGTATTTACTTCCTTTGTTCATGTTTATGTTTATACCTATACCTGCTATCTTGTACATGTTTGACAAACAAACAAACAAACAAATAAATAAATAAACAATCTAGGCTGGAAAGGTACCGATTACACACATAGATCAATTATACACTTGCTATGCTCGTTGTTTTGAGTAGTCCCAAATCATATTTTTTCTCCTTTCTTCTTTCAGGATCCATATACAGTAGAGTATGATGTTGGACAAATATAGAAGCATCTAAACTTGTGATTGAAAGAGGCAGAGGTGGTATTCAGCAGGTTCTGACCAGTTCTGGAGGACCGGTAGCGGAAATTTTGAGTAGTTCGGAGAACCGGCAAATACCACCTCTGACTGGCCCCGTCCCCATCTATTCTCTGCCTCCGGAGTCCCAGCTGATTGGTTGGGTCTTCTTTTGTTGCCCTGCACAGGAGAACAGAGCTGGAAAGCCGTTTAGTGGGGTGGGAAGAGAATGGGATTTTACAGTATCCTTCCCCTGGAGTGGGGTGGGAATAGAGATTTTATAGTATCCTTCCCCTGCCATGCCCACCAAGCCACGCCCACAGAACCAGTAGTAAAAAATTTTTGAATCCCACCACTGGAAAGAGGTATTGTTCTTGTAAGAAGTTGGAAAAGAAAAATGTCCATTTCTTCTTCATTAGAACGATTCACATCAATGACCCAAAGGTGCTTTCCCCGCCCCCTCAGGAGGCAACTGGACTTCCTTGCTTTTTCTTTAGAAGACGTTTCGCTTCTCATTTAAGAAGCTTCTTCAGTTCTGACAGGATAGTTCCCCACTTTTACTACACTTTCCAATGAACAAAGGCCTTTGCATTGCACTGAGGCAGACAGCTGAGACATCTAATCAATTATCTGTCCTGGTTGTGGTGCTGCCAAAGGTTCATCTGAGGAAAACTTCTGCATATGATTTTTGGTCTGAGGACTGGAACGTGGAACCTTTAGAAGAAAACCCAAATCAAGATCCTCAATGGAGCACAGGGAAGATACATTACTAATTCTAACCCATCTCTCTCTCTCTCTTGCTCTCGCTCTCGCTTTCCCTCTCTCTTTCTCCCTCCCTCCCTCTCTCTTTGCCTCTCCCTCCCTTCCCTCTCCCTTCCTCCCTCTCTTTCTCAGGATTGTGCCATATCACTCTGCTCTCGCATACTGTACATTCTTATGTAGGTTCAATAACACAAAAGAAACTCTAGGTCTTGAACTACAGTTTTTGATAAGCTTAAAAGAAATAAGTAAGAAAGTTGCCTCTGTATAAGGTAGAAGCCACAGCAATTAGTTTGTTTCTGTCTGCCTACATATTTTATTTGCTACATTTCTATTGTGCCTTTTCTCTGAGAACCCCTGATGGCATACAAAACACTGTACCTAATACCGTCCTCTCAAAAATTATCCTGTAGGACAGCAGTCCCCAACCCTTGTGGCTTGGCAGCCCAACAGGGGTGAGAGAGAACTGGGCCGTGCAACTGGTGAGCCAGTGCACATGTGCATTCACACAAGGCTTGACTTGCACAAATTGAGCAAATTGCACGCATGCTGGCTGATTACTCGAGCAAGCAGAGCTGACTGAGCACACCGGTGTGCCACTTCTGTGTTCTGCGTGCAAATAGGCCATGCATGGCCTGGTAGTGGACTTCGGTCCAGGGGTTGGGGACCTCTGCTATAAGAGAATGTGGAAGAGTTTAAATCACACAGTGATCTCCCTAGTCTAAGTCCAATTGTTATCTGGATCTCCAATGCATGCAGACCTTGGAGGCATTCAAGCTTCTTAATTGCCTCACAATATGCCGATATACCCAAACCATTCCTCTGGAATGTCCAGTTGCACTCACTGAAGTGCTGCAGTATGGAAGTGAACCTGCAAAGGTGGTCTGTGAACCACACTGTAGAAAAAAGAATGTGGGTTTCACATTCGGACATTTGCCTCTTTGCTTGACAAAGCACTGCTTCTAGCAATTGCCAGAAAACTCAGTGTGTGAATTTGAGACATAAATCTAATTCAAGATAGGATTAGAACAATCTAAAGTAGGCTTAGTTGCTATGGTGCAGAGGCAAAGTTCTGGTTGTTAACAAAAACATCATCTACATTCCATATGCTTTGCAGTGGGCTTACAGGAGATCTTTCAGAGTAAATTCATATGATTGATTAACCCAATTATCTTAGCATCTCATGCAAAACCTCAACCTGATTTTAGGCCATCTAGTGGTAGCCAATAGATTGCTTTTTGGTTGCTATTAAGAAATCCATGACAATAAACAATAAGGAAGAGCACAAGAAGGTGGCATGTTCAGCACATTGGATGCTGTGGGACACCTTATAAGGATGGCATTGAGAAAATGTACTCTGCACAGAGTACTACTTACATAATAGCTAAAAGCTAAAACATATATCTAAAAGCTCTTGCAATGCAGAGCTTAAACCAAGAGTTTCATCCTTAAAAGAAAATGTGTCTACATGTACAGTTTCAATGGGTGTAAAATAACCATGCATCGTTCCAGTTGCAAACAATACACGGACAAATTATTGGGGCTTTGTCGATTGAAAGGTGGCCTTGGAAGTCTGCAGGAGCTGCTTATACCTTTAAAAAAGGAACACTGTATAGTAGTACATAGATACATTCTTCTCCTGTAGAAAGAAATGTAGCTCATGAAAATGGGTGTTTTGTTTCATTTGTTGCTGCAGTAGACTTTAATGTGCTAAGAAAGTCAGATTTTTAGTTGCATTTACTACTGAAGCTTGCAATCATGAGCACTCTTATTTTATGTCACTGTGCAAAATAATGTTGTAAATCATCTTTTGGGCCAGCATATCCATCTTATTCCAGCACTGAATTTTCCTTGCATCTTTTCTAATATTATTAAGATAAATAGTTGAGTTTCTCAAGACTACATTTTATATCCCAATTTCTTTCCTTAATGAAAGAAATTTCCACTTCTCACAAATTGTTTGGAGGATAGTCTGATATTGTAAACATTCTACCTAAGCTATTTTACATAATTTTCCATGAATCCAAGCTTCAAAGGCTTCTATTCTCATTCTATTGTCATTATCCATTCTTTTTCATATCAAAAAGGGCACAGTAGGATTTGTTCATTTAACCATGACATAAATGTAATCAATTTTACAGAAGTAATCAGTTTGTTGTTTGAAATACTTTTTAAAATCATTCGCTCAATTTACAAAATGCCTAAGGTACTGTGGGAAGACCAACTAAGTAAATAAAAACAATTAAGAATATGAACATCAGAAGAGCAGAGAGGATAAACATAATAAACCCAACATATGGAAGATTATACCAAAACGATCTAGTTTTCAGAAATGGTATTTACTCAATGCCCGAATGTAATTAAAAACATGTCCACTATGTGACTGTCATTTTTTTAATCTGCCAGCATCTCTAAGAGGTATGATCAGAATATAATTTTGACGGCAGAACCTGTAGTATCAAGAATGAGCAAACTGTAGCCATTGGAGCTTACTCTGGCTATTATTACTGAACCTTGATGATGATTATTTTTCTCCATTTGGAGTGAAGAAACATAAAAACTGTAGTGTAAATCCTACATAAAGGACTTTGTGTTTTAAAAATAGCAGTCCTCAAATTATCTCCCTCCTGCAAATCAAGAGGAAAAGTCAGCTGAACAGCCTTCAACATTGCCTCATTCTCTGTGGCTCCTGCCTCCATCCCCAAATAGCTCCCCAGCAACAAAAATGTTGCCCAACACTATTATAGTGGTTGATACCTTTGAACAGTGAACTAAACTGATGTAATAACCAACTCACGCAAACAAGTGAATTCATCTTCTTCTGCCAAGTCTAAACACTTCAGGGTTTTTCCTATGTTAACTGTATTGATGTTGCCAGCACTGGATTTGTTACACAGCAAATGAATTAGATCCCAAATTAATTGATAAAACACAAACTTTTTTTAAAAAAAGTTTCATTTTTTCATAATGACATTTTTAGACATCCATTATTCTGGCATATTTCAATCATCTTCTCTCCCCCCCCCCCCCACCCACCCCCCAAATGTGTCTTGGTTTTATTATAATCAGCTTGGTGCTTTTCCTTTCTCTTAAGCTGTTTCACTCCTCCAATCAGTTTTGCCACCTTTCATCTCATGTTGTTTTTTCTGAACAAAAAGAAAAGAAAGGAGCCTGGTATGCTGAGGGGATGGCCCAACCCAAACACTTGTCAGTGTGATTTCTATCCTAATCCACAATTTTTGTGTGCTTTTTTTGTTTGACTGCTAAGAGACATTTGGTATGGATTTTGACATGTAAAGTTCTGAGTATTTTCCTGGGTGACTTCAAATCGCTGAAAAGACAGAAAAACTTTTGAGATATAGAAAATATTTTTCCTGCTTTCCCCCCCCCCCACAAGATAGTATTACCTCCAAGATGACAATAAGGCTTAGTTTCCCTTGTTGTGTGGCTTTTTATTTAATAGTCTTATTTCGATAGTGATCAAACTGCTGAGGAAAGTCCTTGGAAAGCTTCTAAAAAACCTGAAAACTGAAACTTGACAAGCAGCTTCCAATCGACTGCATCTCAGCAACTGAGGACAAGTTATTTACTCTAAATAAGCAATTTAAGCCCCTAAACTCAACAGAAGTTGAAGATGAAATTGTACAGATAATCCTTGAATTACAACCATTTTTTCAGCAATTGTTTGAAGTTACAATGGCATTGAATGGTGGTTACAATGGGTCTTTGGAATTCCATTCCAAACTGACTTACCTTGCACACCCTTGCTTTATGACTGCTCACTCAGTGACAGAAATTCTAGTTTCAACTGCATTACAAGTTGAGGACTACCTATAATTGCTCTGCTTCTTCCCCGAATTCAGACTCAGTTCCAAATAAAGTTAAATAAGTTAGGAAGATATCACTTGTACAAGAGTCCAGCATTAGAACACTCTCAGACAAATCAATGCCTTCTCACAACAGTTGTGTTGTCCCTAATTATTTTCAAAAACTACAGCCATTAGTAAGAAACTTGGTATTCTATTCCAGCTTGTGAACTGCTTTCCTGATGATCAGATTGCTGAAGGTCTCCTGTAGCCTGGGAGAGGTTTAATTTTTGGACTCCTGAAGATGTTCAGCCAATGTCAGGAGACCTATTTGATACTTTCCCTACTTGTATTTCTCGAACACCTCAATAATTATTTTCTATCAAAAACAACATCAAAAATAAGCATAGCTCGTTTCCTCATAAAGGAACTGTTCTTTCTCTGAGATTGTTGCTTCATGCTCCAGTGCCCCACATTAAAATGGATGTGGTAAAAAGCCTCCCTAGATCTTTAGGTGGCTATACAGCCTTAATTGAATTTAAAATTCCAATGATCTCACATGTTGTTTAAAATGAGGAAATTTCTAAAGCTTTTTGTGTGTGTGTGATCTTGATATCAAACCATTACTGGCTAACAAAAAGCACAGGTGTAATATTTAACTAATTAGCCAAGAAGTAAAATCAACTTCAAAAAATCCCAAATTGCTAGATGAGAAAGCACTAAGAAGAAATGATGACATTCATTTAGTGAGTCTTTAACTTGTCCCAGAAGAATTTTTTAATTAAAAAAAAAACTATTTCTCTCAACTGCTAAAGACCGATTAAGCGATCACCTTAGTGATAAGAGGACTAAAACAAGTTTTGTTAGGACTTATACTGAGATAATCTTGTATTAAATCTATTTCAACTTCACTTCCAAAGTTTGTGATTTTGCAGACTAATTCAACAAGTCAATGCTATAAACCACAAAGTTCCTATAGACCTTTGCAGCTTATCTAAGACAACTTTCTATTAACCTATTTAGTATTTTTTTAAGTATTTATTTGATTTGTCAATCGCTTACAACATACAGGTACAAGAATATAGTTTTGAATACATGAGATAGATACTTATAAGAAAAATAAATATAAAATATAAAAAAAGCAATAGGAGAGGGACGGTAGGCACGATTGGTGCGCTTATGCACATCCCTTACAGGCCTCTTAGGAAGGGGGTGAGGTCAATAGTAGACAGTCTAAGGTTAAAGTTTTTGCGGTTTGGGGAAGAAACCACAGAGTCAGGTAGAGTATTCCAAACATTGACCACTGTGTTGCTGAAGTCGTATTTTCTGCAGTCAAGTTTGGTGTGGTTAACCTTGAGTTTGTATCTATTTTGTGCTCTTGTTATGATTGAAGCTGAAGTATTCATTTGCAGGTAGGACATTGCAATGTATGATTTTATATACTATATTTAGATTGGACCTAGGTTTTCTAGGTCTAGAGTTTCAAGTCTGGTGTCATAAGGTATTCTGCAATGAGTAGAGGATCAGAGAACTCTTTTTGTGAAATATTTCTGGACTTTTTCAATTGTGTTAATATCAGATACATGATATGGGTTCCAGACTGATGAGCTATATTCAAGTATAGGTCTAGCAAAAGTTAGTTTGCTCTAGTTAGTAGTGTGATATTACCAGAGAAGAAGCTACATAGAATTAGATTAACAACTCTTAACACCTTTTTGGCTATGTAGTCACAGTGGGCTCTTGCATTTGAGATGAGTACTCCAAGGTCCTTGACAAAGTTTGGATTCTCAATAAGGTCTTGACTATTTAGCTTGTATTTTATTTTCTCCTCCACCTCCTCTTCATCATACCTTAAGTACCACCAAGATGAATCATGTTACAGAAACCTAACTAAAAGCTGTTTTTAAAGAAGTATCAGAAGAAAATATCAGAATTTTCTCATATTGCAGATCCTCCCTTGAACCAAGCTGCAGCCCAATTCTTGGAGGACAAATATATATTCCTCCCAGACCCCATCATAACATGTATGCTTTGGCTATACTATAACACTTACACGAGGTTAACTCTGCATACATTCACCTCTTCTGTTCCTACAAAAGCAAATCACCCCAAGAAAATCCTAGAGGTAATTCTTGTTGAATGACATTTGGCTATCATTACCCAACCAATACTTGATTTCTTAGAATTTGGCAGATTGTCCCACAGGTGCTTTTTCAAAAGGCCACTGGATTTTCTTTGTTTTTTCTTGAAGAAGTTTTACTTCTTATCCAAGAAGCTTCTTCGGTTCTGAAAAAATTTCTTGGATGAGAACTGAAGATGCTTCTTGGAGGAGAAGTGAACAGTCTTCAAGGAAAAACAAAGAAAGTCCAGTTGCTTTTTGAAAAAGCACCTTTGAAATAACCATGGCTGAGAATCTCCATAAACAATGTGGCAGACAGATTTTCCAAACAGAGACGCCATTTTCAATTGCCTGTTAGGGCAATTTGAGATGTTTCATTTGCAAGTAATCTTGAAAAACAAACCTGTGACACTAGAGGCTTAGATACCTTTTTCACTTCAAGAACTCCTGCTCAGAAATTGGCCACTTTCAAAGGGACATTAGTATTTCACTAAATCATATCCAATTGCCTGTGTGCCTATGTTAGGAATATAAGTCACCTAACAGCTATTTGGGTTAGAAATATATAAACCAGGATAAACATTTTCGTACTATGTCTTTAAGAGATTGCAAAAACTGCAATTGGGTGTGGTTTTTCAAACAGCCATAAGATGGAGCCAGAAACCTGGATTGTTTTAGTCTGAGTTTCAGAAGAGAGCTTGAGTGTATCTCTGTTTCCTTCTGTTGGAAAGTATTGCCGTTGCTCCATTTTTCCTAATTGACTGATATTCATGAATTTAATGTAAGTCTGATACTGAACTGTTTTTGACACTGGAATTTGTTATTGGATTATCCCTGGATTGAAAAACTGACTGATTTACCTGTGAATGATTTTGGACTGCCTATTTTGGACTTTGCTTAAACCTTTCTAGAAGTAAAAACCTACATTTACTGTACAGTGTATCTGTGTGCTCTGTGTGTATTATTCCAACACTACTCTATACATCTCCCTGTATGCGCTCATTCTCCTAACGGGGAATTACCTCAACAGCCTACGTCTAATGCCCTGCCTAACACTATGGAACTGCAAATTGAAGGACAAAGTTTTAGGTTAATTAATGTTTATTCCCCTCCTCACAGATTGAAATCCCAGATAAATGATTTGGGGCAATTTGCTTAAAGGTTATATATTAGGATCAATTTGCCAATGTCCAAATTTAGAGCTAATTTAAGAAGATTTCTAAAGCAGGCTGGATCCTTATGGCAAATTTCATTTATTGTTATTTTGTAAATTTTAATCTTGATACATACCTCAGTTTGGACCTCACCATTCTACTAATGAAGGAATTAAGAATAGTAGAACGCAGCCAATTGGCCATTAAATGTAATCTGTTTTAAAGTTGCTGTGTCCTATTGATGTTGTGGAAAAATTCACTTTCCAAGGAGGCTGAAGTACCAGTGTGATAAATTAACATGATAATATTGCAGAAATTGTCCACCTGTTGTCTTGTTTTTAAGGTTGTTCTCTATACTGACAATAATCATTTCCCACTTACTGGAAATTTTTCTGCTAATGCCCTGGTGTAAAGGCAGGACCAAAAGGGCTTGGAGAATTTAGATTTCCCAAATTAAGAGTTTATTCATAATTTATTCAAAAAGCCCATTGCCAGAAATTACAGACCACTGTTCCTGGGGGGCAGAAAGGGATGAGATTGCCTTTGTTAATCCTCCATTTATGTTCGGAGTGATGTCAAGATGCATTCCTCTGCTTCAGTTCAATTATATTTTTCCATGATTTTTGGTCATTTGGGCTAGGGTATTTCAGCTTGTGGTGAGTTAAACTCAGCAATTAACTGGCTGCTTTGCAGAGGAACTGAGCTAATTTTTATCATCCACCTGAATTGGTCTTTTATTCTCTTTACCAGCACTGCTTCATAGCAAAGGAAAGATGATCAATTCAAAACCTGACACTATTGTTTATTTTGTTTATTTCTACCATTATCAGGTCAACTGCAGCCGATGATCTAGCAAAATTACATTTAAAAACAATAATGTGTCCAACCTGGGTGAAACCTGATTAGTTAATTTATTAAATGTTATAAGTAATCCATTTTGTAGATACAGCATCTTTATGATAAATTTCTTGATTGGATGATCCAAAGGAAGATGCTACCTAATCAGATTTTGAAATGGGCAATCAACTTTGGACCAGTGCATCACCTAACATCATCTTGCAAAAAAATAATAATCCATCTACCTGCATGGAACTCTCTATGCTACCTTCATTAATCTGGTAGTAGCTTTTGGTTTAATATCTAGAGAGATGCTAAATGAAGGAACCTAGTAATCTCATTTATATATTGCTATTTGTTACAGTTAATTATGCTATTGTATGAGAATCTATATATATAAAAGCAAAATACCACTCATGCATCATCACAAAATCTCCAGAACCGTAAAGCCTCCAAACTTGAAATTTGGCACATATATTCCTCTTGGCTTCTAGGTGCTCACTAAGAAAGGATGTTTCAAAATGACCATCAGAGCATTAGTATTTCATACATTATTATTAACACGCTCTGATGCTAAGGAGTTCTACTCCCCCACCCCACCTGAAAAGAAATCTGTTCCAAATGCAAAACTTAAGCAGTGGAGAGGAGTTTCAGTTTCAGTTTTAATTTCACAGCAGCAACCAGCTTTAGTACAGAACAGTTGAGCTAACCCACGCCTAGGCTCCTTGCTGTCTCCTTCTTACTCATATAGCAAATACTGCTTCAGTTTCCAAACAGCCCTTAACTCTCTCTCACACTGACAGGACGCTAGCCAGATGAATACCGATGGATGCTTCCCCCCTTATTTTCCTCCCCCAAAACTAAGCCCAATCACATAGTTTTGTAGTGAAGCATGGGTATAGAGCTAGTACCTACATATAGATGAAATGATTTGTTGATAGATGGATTTTCTGTGCCTATCTCCACTTTAAAGGGAGTTAAATAGGGAAGTGTTGATTTATTTAATGTCTGCATTAATTCCATAATACAAGCTCTCTCAAAATGTGAATACTGTTCCTGTCACTAGATCATAAACCTCTTTCCATCACATGCTGACAATGCAGTTGTTCTTCTCCTGATTCAAATTGATCTGTGGCAGAAACAACAGATACCAGCAACAGTCTGTGTGAATGAAAAATTAGAAATTACTCTAAAACAAAGGTCTTATTCAGTAAGAGACATATGAACTGCCACCACAATTGGAACAATCAGTGACAACTAAACTGAACAGGTCAAGTTTTTAAATATTTAGGAATCGACTTTCAATCTTTCACCAGGTGGAAATAACAGATTTGAGAAATTACATGTTCCAAAGGCCTCTATGCTATAATTAGATTCATTAGTTGCAAAAATAATAATTTTGTCCGTTAAATTATTTAGGCTCGAGGTACTAAGCCGTCTGTTGTACAGCACATATATTTGTGCCTATAAAGAGATAATGGCCTTAGAAAAATCCAATCAAAATTTGTAATAATTATCCTTCACATTCCTTGGGCTGCACCAAATGTACATCTTTACGTGGAACTGTGTTGTGCTTCTATTAAGGCTCACACGAGAATTTGTTGCTTGGAAATTGGCTGGAAGAAATTTCCTGGGCCAATCTGTTCTCACTGATAAGTTTATTTCTTGTTTGAAAATAAGGTATAGCTAAAAATTTAATAAAGTTAGAATGTTTTTTTAAAAGAAAGGTGTATCTTATGATCTCTCTAATTGCAGTCTCTCAGTCACTGTAAATATTTGGGCCTGAAAGGCTATGTCAGAGGTCAAACAGAGACTTGGGCCTTCACAATGAGAGACCCAAAGCTTCAGACTGTTGTTATTACTTTATTTTTATTTAATGTATGCTGTTGTTACATTAGACAGCAGACCACAATGCTAATGCAGAATAGTAGCTTGGCTGCCACTTTACTAGCTCTGTTTGGTACGTACTTGCACACTTCCCAAGGTGTGCCACAGGAGAGTGAGCTAGCTCCACACCAGAAAGAAAGATGAGAGACTGTTCCTGCAGCATCACCCAAGGCCCTCTCCTTCCACCAAAGTGACCTCACAAACAGGTGTCACAAGTGGAAAGGTTCCGTGCCAGCAGAATTCTAACCATCCACATGAAGCACCAGCTTGTCTTCCCATGGAAATCATGGCTATTTATCTGGTCACGTAGAACAAGCTTTCAAACTGCAAGGTGAAGTTGAGGTGAGTGATGGGAGCTCACCCAGCCACATAGTGCTAGGACTCTAACCGCTGTAACAAAGACCATCTCCAGTGTCATTAAGGCACTGAGCCACTGTTGTTCTACTATTGTTATGACACCTTGCCCATTTTCATATACTGTATTTTTCTAATATTCTCTCCATCTCATACAGAACAGCATTAACAGTATTGAGTTTAATGCCTTATGTTCATTAGAGGTTTGATATAATCCCTATTGAAAATGCTTCTGCTCAGACAAAATCCTGAGACAGTTTCACACATCTTCCTGTGCTGAATCTTGTATTAACTTGACGCTCCAATGCTCCATATTAATATTCTTTTACTGAATTCAAAGGTTGGTCTGAAATACAGGCTGCGTATTTTCTACTGGTGAATTACTCCATTAAAATGTCTACAAAAATTGCTAAATTCTGCTCAGTTGTGCTTGGTGTTAAAGATCCTGGGTATGACTCAAGCTTAGGCTTGGATGATTTGATGACCTAGATCTATGTCAGGCCCCGAAGAGCAATAATTCTTAATATATGCCACCATCTTTGTGTTCTTCTGATACCATAATGGGGATATTGGCACTAAGACAACATGTTTAGTCCAGTTTCATTTCTTCTCCCTAACAACCTACTACTATGTTTCCATTCCTAAAAGCACTGAAGGATCTCAGACTCTCTCTGTCCATTTTTTGTAGGTCAGTTCTATTGTTATAATGTGACCTAATAATTTGTGTGGGTATTTTATTGTGGCTGCTTGACTCCTTCATCTTCTGAGAACTTAGATTGTTCTTTTAGGGAGAAACAAAACTCAGCTCAAAGTCAGGGATTTCTTAGCTCAAAGTCATGATGACACTCCTATGGTGGAGTGTAGTCTGGAGTTGTTATGTCTCTGGGATTCATGAATTCCTGTTCGGCCACTCTTTCGAACTAGTCACGGATCATAAGCCTCTCCTGGGTCTCCTGGCCAGCGACAAACAAACCCCACAAGTGTTGTCCCCGAGAATGACGAGGTGGACCCTATTCCTGGCAGCCTATTCGTATAAACTCATACACCGCCCAGGAAAAACCTTAAGCCACGCAGACGCTCTCAGCCGCTGCCCCCTGCCTGCTCCAGCTGAGGACCCGGCCCTGGTCCACGCTATTTTTGAGGTCACCCAGCTCGACCTTCCAGTCACTGCCCTCGACATCGCCACCAAATCCAAAAAGGACAAAACGGTCGCCCAGGTACTGGACTGGGTGAGGAGGGGGTGGCCGGGCACGAGTATTTCTAATCGAATTCACACCCTTTAAAATACGCCAACAAGAATTATCTAGTTTGCAGGGCTGTTTGCTGTGGGGCACCAGAGTGGTCATCCCGACCCAACTGCGCACCCGAGTCTTGGAAGCACTACACGAGGGCCACCCTGGCATCGTCAGGATGAAGGCGTTGGCACGAGCTACGTGTGGTGGCCTGGTCTCGATGACGACATCAGCAAATGGGTAAGCTCGTGTCAACCCTGCCAGGAGTCTAGACCATCCCCTCCGATCACCACCCCCACAAAGTGGGAAAGCACCAACGCACCCTGGTCCAGACTACACATTGACTTAGCGGGCCCAATGCACGGCAGAATGTTCTTGGTGGTGGTGGACTCATACTCTAAGTGGATTGATGTGGCCCAACTATCCACCACCACCACTCAAGCCGTCACCAAGGCATTGACCCGCCTGTTCGTGACCCACGGGCTTTCAGACTCCATAGTTTCTGACAACGGGCCCCAGTTTGCCTCAACAGAGTTCAGCCGCTTCGCCGCAAACCTGGGCATCCGTCACATCTTCACGGCTCCCTTTCACCCCACCAGCAACGGGTTGGCGGAGAGAGCCGTTAGAACCACAAAGGAAGCATTGGCCAGATTCGGCAAAGAAGACTGGCACCATAGACTATCCCGTTTCTTGCTGGGTCAACACTCAACCCCGTGCACAGTCACTAATAAATCCCCAGCCGAACTGCTGATGGGCAGACGCCTAAGAACTGTGTTAGACAGACTTCACCCTAATTCCTGCCCTGACTCACCCCTCGCTTCTTCATCGGGGAGCAGAGGTTTTGTTTTGCAGGAGAGTATCTTCGCGAGGAACTATACGGGAGACCCACTTTGGATCCCTGGAGTGGTCATTGCCATCACCGGTCCCAGGTCGTACAAAGTCCAGTTAGATGACGGCCGCATCTGGAAGAGGCACCTGGACCAGCTTCGTAAGCGCCTAGTCACTACGTCCTGCGCAGAGCCATGGGCACAGCACAGCACACAGTCACCATTCCAGACTCCCTTCAACTTCAGCCCGGGAGATACTCCACCACCGCCATGTGAGTCACAGAGCGAGGAATCAGATGGAGACCACGCAGAGGGTTTGTCACCCGAACCAACGGACGAGGACGCACTGTTACCAGTCGGCTATTCTACCCCCAGACCAACGCAGTCCGCTGAGCATGCCTGCGCTTCCTCACCAGACCAACCATCTCCCTCGAGTTCTGGGCAATTGGTCAACGCACCCGAGCTACGTCGTTCAGAGCGCCAGCACAGACCTCCGGCTTATTTGAACGACTACTCATGTTCACATCTGGGGGGAAGGGGTGTTATGTCTCTGGGACTCTCCACAGTCCCCACTCAGGTCCGCTCATGTTGTGGGGGGTGTTACTGCCTCCCCATTGGCTGACCACCCCAGCAGCCGGCTATATAAGCAGGCTGCGGGTTCGTTAGCCGCTGGTTGTTGCGAGCCCGTTCCCAGGCTGGCGAGCACAATCAGCCCTTTATTTCTGACAATAAAGTATTCGTTGCTTACATGCCCTGGTTAAGTCTCTCATTCCTCCGAACTTAACAGGAGTTATAGGAGAAAAGGGCTTTTCTCCAGAGAGCAAAGAGGCAGCAGAACTTGGAATCTTTGGTATACAGGCAGAGAGCGAAGGTAGACCCTCCCTAGCAATTCACAGTGTATATCCAGTAGTGGGATTCAATTTTTTTTACTACTGGTTCTGTGGGCGTGGCTTGGTGGGTGTGGTGTGGTGTGGTGTGGCTTGGTGGGCGTGGCAGGGGAAGGATACTGCAAAATCTCCATTGCCTCCCCACCCCACTAACCTGATTTCCAGCTCTGTTCTCCTATTCAGCAGAGGTGGTATTCAGCAGGTTCTGACCAGTTCTGGAGAACCAGTAGTGGAAATTTTGAGTAGTTCGGAGAACCGTCAGATTTTACAGTATCCTTTCCCCTGCCATGCCCACCAAGCCACAGAACCAGTAGTAAAAATGTTTGAATCCCACCACTGCTGTGGAGGGCAACCAAAAGAGACCCAGCCGATCAGCTGGGACAAAGGCAGAGAATAGATGGGGGCGGGGGCAGTCAGAGGTGGTATTTGCTGGTTCTTTGAACTACTCAAAATTTCCGCTACCGGTTCTCCAGAACTGGTCAGAACCTGCGTATGCACTTCTGTGTATATCTAATAATTCTACAGATAGTTGCTTTGGTCTAGCAAGATTTCTCTCTATAGGCAGACAACAATAACAAAACTGCTCAGAAGAAATTCCACATGTCGTTCTTGGTTCTTTGGGCCTGACAAGTGCCTTCTTCTGAAATGTTGCAGTGTGAGGAATAGCAGCAGATGGCATCTCCTTTAAAAGTCAAGCTGCATCACATTCAAGGACAATCAGGTTTCAGCGTGAGACAGGGAACCCCACAGATGCCTTTTCTCCTCCTCCTTAATAAAAATGCAATAAATTAAACACCTAACAACATATGGTTCTTTAAGGACCCTACAAATTAACTGCCTGTGATAGTTGCCTCATGCTGTTTTTATAATAGACCCATCCTGCCTATTTATTAGTTTAAAAAATGTTCAGCATTTGCATGCTTATTGTCTGAGGGTAAGCAGATATAACAACATTAAAAAAACCCTTCCTGCATTAAGCCTTTACTGGACTGCGGTATACTACTTTAATTCCTTAAATTCAAATAAAACTAGTTTAAGAGTATTTATACAACTTTACCTCATTTTTGCAGGGCCCACATTTTCTATCCTGATTATTCTGGAATTATAATTATTATAACTCTTTACTCAAAAGGTAGTTTAAAGAAACCTAAGGAATTAAAAAAGGACAGAAGAAAAACACACAGCTTTTAAAAAAAATGTCTCAGTTGGAAAGCCCAACATCTTGATATTGTTTCGGGGTGAACGTAACACACATCTCAGTATCCATTCCTTGTTCTAATCTCTTCTTGCTATCCCTGATGGAACATGAAATGTTGATTTTTAAACCTGCCCGTAGGGAAAAAATATTAAACATTTTAGACTCTGAGACAGGAAGAGGGAATAAAGATTATGCATTTATGAGGAAATAAAAGGGAGAGGGGGACCCTTTTGGTTGCTCTTTGAAGCTGTGGGTAGGAAAGGAGCAGCCTTGGGCACACATTCACATCATTCCCCAAGGAAGTAGTTTATTTACAAAAGGGCAGGTGAGGAGAGGAGAGAGAGCGTGACCCTTCACTTTAACAATTCATCCTCACCATCTTCTATGAATTCATGAATTTCCAACATTAATGCTGACTGCAGGTCTAGGGGTCAAATGTTAATGCCAATCCCCTCCAATTGGGTAAATTCTCTCACAGAATAAAAAAATCTTCATTAAAAAGATACAGCTTTACAGCAAGCGATTAAAGCCGGCACGCACATAATACACGCACGCTGTAAAAAGCCACAGATGAGTCACTGCTGGAATCAGCAATCCTAAAAGATATTTCAGATATTATTTTTTTTCCTGCTTATTAATACAACTTGAGATGTATTGACATTTTATGCAAATGAGCAGAGCAGAGAGAAGAAGCTAAAACAGGTCATGATGCGAGAGAGGAAAAACTTTGGACAAAATTAGATTACTAGAAAATTAGATACCCAAGTAAGGCATAGCCCTATCTCATTTTTGTGATTATTTAAACCCTGCCCCCCCATCCTAAATCCACTCCTAAATACAGTGTAAGATACACATTAACTGTTTAGAGCAGTGTTTCTTAAAATAAAGTTGGAGAACCTCTCAGGGTATGAACAAAATAAAAATGGTCAGCATTTGAAACTATTTGCAAAAAGATAAAAACAATGTCATCCTTCTCATCATTATTTTATATTTGTAAAAAAAAAACTATAGGGTTTTAAAATTATTTTTAAAAAATTTGTTAATATCGAATGGCTTTAACTGATATGAACTGACCCAGTCTACTGAGGAAAAACCTAGTGAAAACAAAATGCCTTTCACAGTTTGCTGTTTCAGAAGGAGGAGGAACAAAGACCTGCATTAGGAATGAAGAGAAAGTACAGAAATGTGGCTTGATTCCAGAGCAAATGATTATTACACGAATTCCCCTGGATGGTGCAAAACAACAGCTGGCTTTCCTGATGCTTCTGCTGCATTTTGTGCTACCAGCTCTCAAGGTGTAAATGAAGCCATGGGTTGAGATACAGAGACAATGATAATGATTATGTTCCATTTAATTGTTCCCATTGGTTTCTCTTGAGAGCCATTAATATTTTGGAACTAATTGCCTACTTGATATCTTTATTTTTGCCCCAAACCAAATTTGATTGCGTCTCCTTTTCTGGTTTATGAACCAAGGACTCTACTGTGTCCATCTTCACTGACTTTCTCCAAATACTGTAGAAGTGTAATAGGGGCTTGATATTCAGAATCTTTTGTGGGCTAATAGATGAGTTGGTACAGACTGATTGATCCTCTGCATGCAGCTGAATAAAATTTACTTGAGACTGCTATGTGTCATGTTGTTGTAAAGACAAAAAATGAAGCTCGGGATATGATGTTCTTGCTGAAAGACCTGAGCCACCCCAGTAAACCAAATGCAAGGTGATTAAATGGTCTTTAGCTGAAGGAGAAATGATTTTGTAATTGCTTGTTCAGCCTTCCTTTCCTATGTAAGCACTGAGAGAGAGAAAGGAGAGAGAAAGAAGAAAAAGGGGTGCCGGCAATGCAGAAGTGAGGTAAGGCTTCTTTTGATCAATGCCTCCGTTTGTTCTACAGTAAATTCAAAAGACCTTTCTTGAGTTCTAGAACAAGGGAACAGCATTTTCCTTCCAACAACTTTCTGTCACTCTTCTTGATCAATTGAGGCTTGGGGACCAGATAATGCTTTCTAGACAGTGATAGACCTTACAGAAGGGTCATAATATGAGGCCCTGATCAGGGACAGTATCCATAGAGAGGAAGTCTTCAGCCTACTTATTGTAATGGGGGAAAACCTAGAGTATGCATATGATATCCTTTCTTTGCCTTAATTATCATTTGACATCTGGGATGCATAAAACCTACATTCTGACAATAATCTGGGGGAAAAATTGCCAGTTATTTTGGTTAGAGTCAAACCCTGTTATACTTTTTTCTCTATCTTCAGATTTTGTCCACTGTTATAAAATAATATTCTTCCGTGCTCCATTTCTTCTTCATCTGCAGCTCTCAAAATCCTTTGCTTTATCTATATCTATCTGTCTATCTGTCTATCTATCTATCTATCTATCTATCTATCTATCTATCTATCTATCTATCTATCTATCTATCTATCTATCTATCTATCTATCTATCTATCTATCTATCTATCTATCTATCTATCTATCTATCTATCTATCTATCTTCTATCTTCTATCTATCTATCTATCTATCTATCTATCTATCTATCTATCTATCATCTATCTAATCATCTATCAACCATCTCTCTCTCACACACACACAAACACACACATCTATATACCTACCTATCTACCTACCATCTATCTCTATTATCCATCCATCACTGTAGTTGTAGTTATTGTAATACTTGCACATACTTAGCCAAGTTTTGAAAGTAGGTGCTGGTTTTTATGTTGATGCTCTTACTACATTTCATTTACGAAACTCTTTTCTATCCATTCAACCTGAAACTCAATATTGTACCCCTGTCCATAACCAGAATTTCTGATTAAAAAGCAACTCTGCTTGAAATGTGATTTAACACTATAAACTCAAACTCTAAACACCCACCCCCGGACTTCCGGTTTGAGCTTCTTCAGTGACAGACTGAAACCTCATCTCTGCGAGGCTTTGATCCGTGCTTGCCGCTGGAGCTCCCCGAGCTGGTTGGTTTGGGGTCTAAGCCACCCCGTAGAGGTGGTGAAGAGGGGGAAGACTGCCAGCAGGGTTGAGGAGAGCTGCATCTCTCCTCCCCAGCTGGCCATTACTCCCTTTCCCGAAGGCGGTTGCAGCGGTGGTCAAAAATGGCCACCACAAAGAAGAACTCAACCGGAAAAGAATGTGCAGGAGGAAGATAAGAAGAGAAAGTTTTGGTTGACTGGGTCAAACAGCAAAAGCAACAAATAAGGTACCCTGGAATTGAAACTGTTAAAAAACAATACCATTGTTCCCTAAGAAGATTTTTAAGCTGCGAAGGAGAGAGAAAGGGAAAAGATTTGGTTTTCTCCTTTTCCTATATTGACAGCTAAGAGACTTAAGCAAGAAATTGGAAAAAAATCCACTTTGACATCAATAGGCATTTAATGCTGAAGATAAAAAGTCAAAGGGATAATAAAGATTTCTAGATAATTAAAAGCTTTTGAAAACAGGAAAGGAGAGAAAAAGAATAAAAGGGTAGGATCTGGAAGGGAGGAGACTGCCTGGAATTAAAAAAGAACTTACAGCAAAATCTCAACAAGACTTCCAAAAGATACATTCTAACTGAAATATTGCAACAAAAACCCCAGGAAGAGAAAGTTGAAAAAGAAATAAGAAGATATAACTCTGGACTATCTGGATTACTTGATGATTTCTGGATTCTTGGTTATTGTTTTGAATAACTAAAATCAATCGGGTGGTTCTTTAAAACTTTTTAAAATGGCTCCACTTTTAGAAGAACTGAAAATGGAACTTAAAAAGTACAAAGAAGATGCACAATATATTTAATGATTTATAAAACATATGTGAAGAGAAATAAGGGAAAAATTAATTATGGAGATGTGTTTTTAAGGAAGTATGATATTTAATTGAAAAGAAGTGTTAAAGATGTTATGGTTTTAATGATTATTAATGATAAAACTGAACTGGAATGGAATGAGGGTTTATAATTACATATATTTACAATCGTTTTTTTTTTTAAAGAATATAGTGTGTATTATAAGAATGTGCCAAGCAGAATTCGATTGGAAGTTATGTATTATGTATTATATTGAAGGTCATAAACTTAAGGTATATATTGAAGTTTAAATAAGAGTTGAATGGATGTAATTAAAAGATATAAAGGTGTCATACTCCAATAAGTAACTTCAGGAGAAAATTTGTTTAATGAGAAAAGATATTATGAAATTGAAACAGAACAGACAAAAGTATAAATATAATGATTTGAATTGAGATGAGATAATCAAAATAAAATTGAGAAAATTAAAAGAGGGGAAAACCTATGTAGAAAATATAAAATAGTATAAGATATGGAATAGAATACAAAAAGGAGCATGAAATTGAGTTTTGTGTCTGTATAAAGAAGTTCAACCCGGGACCATGCTATTTTCAAAAAAGATGTTTTACTTGTATTTTGTGTGTGAAAACCCAAATAAAATTTTGTTAAAAAACAACAGCAACCCCCCAATTTTTTGATCCATAGGATGTGTGTGTGTGTGTGTGTGTATGTGTGTGTGTTTCCAAGAATCAGATGCTGAGTAGGGTGGGATTACAAAATGGGATAGTACCTAGTAAAGCAGGAGAACGTCACCTGGTTGCTGGGCATTACCCCCAGACCTATTGATTTGCTATTGGGTGCTGAAAAGAAGCTCATTGGACAATTGCTCCAAACTTCCATGCATTCATGTAAAATCTTTATAGATATACTGGGTAATATTGTCTTCTGTTCTTTCCTTTCTAAACAACAAACAAACCAAACCATATTGCAGTCAGAGGAAAATGTCCTGAACCCCAGAGGAGAAGGCATGCACAATATCAGTCTATAGTGATCAATGATGGATGAGCTTAGCCAGCCTGTATGAATCAACTGACTGTGCCACTATCAACCCCAACCAGGAAATGAGGAAGCTATTGGCCAAGGGAAACATTACTTTAGCACCAGTATAGCTAACCAAGTCTGAAAATGTGGGCTGAGGATGAGATGAAGGCAGTGACATGGAACCCATGGAGAATAAAAGTATCCATTCCCAGGGGGATGCGTCTACATAGTAAGGTGGAGCTGGGGTAAGACTGAATATGTGGCAACATCACTTGGGCTTCTAAATTTGATTTAAATTGACCCCCATGTTCTGCTTCTTACACTCTGGATGGGTATAAAGCAGATAGAGCAACTCCACAAAGCATCCATACAAAGTATTTTTTATTGGTTCATCAGGCATCCTTATCAACTCACATTTATGACGAGGTTCTTCTTAATGTCCAATCCTTTGCATATCTGAATTGTGGTGTAGAAAGATAATAAAGTCTCATCCCCATGATGATTGAAGCAGCTGCATGGTAAAAGATTCAGGCTATGGTAGAAGCAGCTGCGTGGTATGGTGGATTCAGGCAAGAGTGAGGGAGCCTCCCCCAACCCAACAAGGTCAATTTAGTGACCAATCAGGATTACAGATGTGACCACATGACATGAACTACATTTCCCAGGATACCTTAACTACATTTACCATGATGCATTCACTTAAGGGGACAGCTCTCAAATCCTAACTAACTATCCCAAATCCCATTAACTCTAAACTGTCTGGACAGCACACCCCAGCTAGATGGTCACTAGTTTAGTCCAAGTCAAATGAAGTTGTGTTCAAAGCATTTAAGAATTGGGCTAGAAGAAATGATGATTTGATCATAAATTGATGAAATTGACTCATTAATTTAAGGAGAAACAATTTGTGAAGTGGTTCCACCCTTACTGCAGTTTCTCCAAACTTTATTGATTCTTCAGCATGATTATTCTGAAAGTGACTGAGGTTTGTCTTGGATTTTATTTGCACACACAGCATTGCCCTGTTCATCTCATGAACAAAACAGAAATAATTTGAGATGTCTTCAAAATTTTGGGACTGGGTTTTGTGTAAAGTATCTTACCAATATTTTTATAATCATATTTCAAAACTAAAGTAATCCAAATATAAGAACCATTATCTCTTGTTTATTATTGCTCTATACTTGTTGTATTCAGGGATGGGATTCAAATTTCTTAACAACCAGTTCTGAGGGCGTGCCCTAATTTATGGGTGTGGCTTGGTGGTTATGTGACTGGCTGGGCACGGCTTGTATGTAAACATTGTAAATATTTATGTAAATATTGAATTTTTTTATTTAAAAAAGAGCAACTTTTACCCAAAACAAGGCAAAGTAGGCAGGCAGATTGAGTTGCTTGTAGAATCACCCAGTCACTCACAGATCTACCTTTCTGCAGTCTGCTGCCTGAATCTGCACTAAAAAATAGAAGCTTCAGTCCTAAGGAAGATTCCGCTCTGTTCTCAGGCCAATGGTGCAATTTGCCGGTTCTCCGAACTTTGCAGAATCATAACAACCGGTTCTATAGAACTGGTCCAAACCAGTAGAATCCCACTCCTGGTTGTATTGCTAATTTACTCAGTAATTTATATTCAGTAGGGTTAGTCCAAGCTTCAAAATTCAGATTGTATGGAATGGCATCATGAGACTCTATATTATGAATAAAACTGTCTCCTGCGACTCTTGAATAAAATAAACTATTGGAGGCATGATGTGCCCACTCTATAAAAGTGTTTCTTGTTTTAGATGTTCACCAGTGAACCATCTGAAGGACAGAACCCCTTCTTATGAACAGCCAAGAATGTAGCGTTTACAAAACTAAAAAAGACTTCAAAAGTTTGGAACACAAAATGGCAATCAGTCTGATTTGTTTCCCTTCAAAATAATTTTGCCTCATTTATACAACACCTCATTTCAAGATGGGTCAAATGGCTGAAATTGTTCTTATCAATACATATGGTAGTGTTTCTCCTGTGTGATGTATGGTATGTGCTTAGCTACAGTACATATCTAGGAAACTTAATTATTGAAATCATAATGGAAATTATATTTATTTTCCAAAAAGTCAACTGATCAAAAATTCCTGAAATGTATACATCTCAAATTGTATGAAGCCACTGAACACTTCAAGAACCAAGCAAAAATTTGCTTAAAAAATACAAAAAAATATTGACTTAAACCGAATCAGGAACCAATTTTGGGAAAGGCAGAGGTGGTATTCAGCAGGTTCTGACCATTTCTGGAGAACTGGTAGCAGAAATTTTGAGTAGTTCAGAGAACCGGAAAATACCACCTCTGACTGGCCCTGTCCCCATCTATTCTTTGCCTCCTGAGTCCCAGCTGATCGGCTGGGTCTTCTTTTGTTGCCCTCTACAGGAGAATGGAGCTGGAAAGCAGGTTAGTGGTGTGGGGAGGGAATGGAGATTTTACAGTATCCTTCTCCCTTCTCCCATCCCAGTTTAGCGAAGGGGGAAAGTCATGATACATCACACAAGGACATGACGTCGCACGTTTGACACCCCTGTGTGAAACATTAAACACAGCCCTCACCATGCAGGGCATTTAAAACTAAAGACATATTCCTCTTTCCATTACATTATATTATTTGTCCTCCTAGTATAATGTTTTAATAAACCTAAATAACGTGGATAAAAATTTACCCTTGGTTATTATATCTACTTGCAAATCTGAAGAACATGCACATTCAGATTTTTCTCACATAGCTCTGAATACCGTGAGCACCAACTTAATACTAAAGCATATTTCAGTGAGGTTTATTATATCAAAGCTTTCAAAATTACTTCAAAAATGTTTGTGTGTGTTATTTTGTACATTTGGTTCTTAAGAAGAACATTCTAAGACATAATCAATCTTGAAGCCTTTTGAAGACAGAGCAGTCATTTAAAAATATTGACTTTTAAGATGTAACTTTGCATTGATTTAAGGCCACCTGTTGAACTACTCTTGGGGTGTGTGGAAATAAACCACAGTTTAAATACTCCATGTTAAATAACCAACATGAAAAAGACTACATGGCAATAATGATGGTCTGTATTTCCTTGGAAGTACACCACATTTTTATCTAACGATACATTTATGTAAACATTTGTAATATTGCAATCAAGTTTGCTACATAAGAACTTTATTATTGGTTTTAAAATGCCTCCTAGAAAGGTTGTAGTCTTACATAGGATTCCCTGGGACTAATTTTTATTGTATTTTCTTCTGCCTGAGCAAATAGCATTCCTCTGTAAATTATTTTGATTATTACTTTGGCTAGTACGTTTTATACTGTATGTGATCTTTTAATAATATAACATGCATTTTAATTTTGTAGTTTTGAGAGGAAACATGAATTCATCTCAAAACCGAAAACATTGTTTTATTTTAAGCTTTGTAATTAGGAATACAGTACTGGTGACTTGTTTATGTCTTCATTTACCATAATGTCCAGAAGAATATATTTATTACAATAAATATAGTAAAAACAGAGCATTTTATAAAATTACTACATTTATTATGGTAAGCACCTTTGTGAGTAAGAGATGAAATTGTTTATGATTCACCAAGATCTACGCTACACATTAAATTAGTTTTTTTTTTGTTGGTATGAAAATAATCTAGGTAACTTTTGTTTCTTGCATGAATAAAATAAAATCTAACTCCCATTTTTTTTCATTTAAGATTACAGTGCTTAACTGTATGTTTTCCACAGCCAACTGCAAGTTTAGCTACTGTGCTAAGCTACAGTGCTCTTCCTCTCTCTCTCTCTCTCTCCCCGTCTCCCTCCCTCCCTCCCCCCCTCTCTCCCCATCCCTCCCTCCCTTCCTCTCCCTCTCCTCCTCCCCCCTCCCTCCCTCCCTCTCTCTCCCTCCCTCTCCCCCTCCCTCCCCCTCCCTCCTTCCACCTATTCACCTATCACATTTATATGGCCACCCCTCTCACATACACAATTCTGGGTGGCCTACAACTTTGAACATGAATTAGAGATGGAATTTATTGTAGTCAACCTGATATGAACACAGTAAATTTAAAAAAACTAATGTAGAAAAGAGCAACAATGATTTTACAAAACATGAAAGGCTTTCATTTTTGTTTTAAAAGAAAATATATTTCTGTCATCCTTCAAATTATAAATTACTTTTTATATATGTAATAAAGAGTATTTGAGAAGGTTAAAAAAAAGTCTAGAGACCATCACCATGTGAGCAAAGCTTTTATTTACATTTCTCTTGGCAACTGTCAACTTTTTTTTAACAAGCCACACTCTGTAGATATTCCAGTGGATAAAAGTTGCTTTTATCACAATGTCCTGTCAAAAGCAACCATCCAATAAGTTACACACAGGGCATTTTGTATCCTCCCACACATTCAGAGGAATCCCTACTAAAGTGATATGTTCTTCTGAAGAGATGTGCTCTGGTTGCATGCTAGTATATTTGTACTGTTACATTGTGAGGGGCTCTTTAGGGTTAGCATAAATCAGGGGTGTCAAACTTGTGGCCCATGGGCCGGATGCGTCATACACGCTGGCCATGCCCATGCCCGGTTTAGCGAAGGGAAAAAAAGTCACATGACAATGCTGTAGCGACGTGATTTTGACACCCCGGCATAGATGATCTTTAAGATGGCCTTTGAAAGTGAATTTCCCTTCCCTGCTTCCTTTTAGCAAAGGTGATGGGTTATGACCCAGATGCCACATTCCAACCTTATAATATACCAGTGAATTTTAGGCTGCCCAAAATGAATAGTTCTTCACAATTATCCAAATGAGGAGGTCAGTCAAAGAAATATGAATATTGTATTGCTTTCAGAAATAACAGTACAATCATAGATCAGAGAGTTTGTATGTACCTATATATTTCACTTCCCTCACTATTATGCATATCACCTCTCTATTCTCTCAGCATTGCCTTGAGCCATTTCACAAGGCCAAAGCAGTAAGTGGAAATGTAATGAAGTAGTAGAGGAAAGCTTTAGGCATTTTCTACTAAGAAAATTAATTAAAATAATTCTTCATTCTGAAAGACCAGAACTCTTTTTTTTTTTTTTTGCATGGCTTAATCTCTTTCTTTTGACTTCCCTTTTCCTTAAGATCGGAGGTAGGGGCATATAAGTCTTTTAAATACATAAAACAACTAACTAAAATAATTATTATTTTTATTTAATCCTCTATATCCCTGTGTTCATCTATGCATAGCTGCTCTCTTTAAGGGAAAGTGGGGAGGGGAAGGAGTAAAATATGTATTGTGACTGTGGTATTAATTCTACCCCTTATGTATTTTCGTGTGAAGCTGATCCATATTTTGTCATGGTTGGGAATGGGTGAGAATTGTCACTTCTGTCAATTGTTTTTAATGGCTACAGGTAATAATATATAATCCAACATTTATGAGTTAGACATTCATAAGATAAGTGATATCAGTGTGCCTGAATCTGCACAGGTATATCTTGAAAAGAGGTTGTGAAAGTGCAAATTTCTGCTTGTATGGCAGCTGAAACTATTTAGAACAAGAGCAACAGCCATAGCACTTTGGCTTATATAAAGCTTCATAATGCTTTAAAACCCTTTACAGAGTCAGCATATTGCCCCCAACAATCTGGGTCCACATTTTACTGAAAGGAGGGAGGAGTCAACCTTGAGCCAGTCAGGATTGACCTGCTGGCAGTCGATAGAGTTAGCCTGCAATACTGCATTCTAACCATTATGCACAACTTTTGTTGGCTCAAAGGTTGCACCAGGCTGTGCATGATATGTTGAAGCCCAGGTTCCCAAAGTGGGGATAAATGTAATATATAAATGTTGGCTCTCTTTGCTTTTCAATTAATTTTTAACACTGTTGTAAGTATCTTTGCCGCTTATAACTGTTTGACTTGGATGTATGTATGTATTGTTTTTATATTTTAATATTTTTATAGATAGGCTGGCATTATTGAGGAGTGAAAGGGATGCATTATGTTCTTGTAAGGATTTAGGCACCCATTTTGCTTTTTCAAAATTTCCTAAATTTTGACTTACTCAGGAGAATTTTGCTGGCCACTAAACAGATGTTGACAGGCATGACATCCTGAGGATGTACTTTTTAGAACAGAAACAGAACAGGAAGAACTATGCCCTTTAACTATTCTTTCTGTGAAAAAGGTTTTTTTAAAGAGGTTAGGAGAAACTATTCCAACGAAACAAAATAACTGTGCAGAGCAATGAACAGATGGGAGGGGCTGCTCCTGTCACAGCATATAGGAATTGAATGGAGTGGAGGCATTTACTTACAGTTTACTTACCCCTATCAGAAATTGAATATATTTATTCATAGTCTTAAAATAAGACCAATTTAGCAAAAGTATTATTGGATTCTTCAATGGATATTCAAATAGAATTGATTGCCTATTTTCTTATGCCAAAGATGCAACCAGCATAAAGGGACACAAACATACATGATTTAGTCATGTATACCATTTGAAATATATGGGCTAATAGTCTTAAGTATAGACAAACAGATTCTAGGATGGGCATTAATATTTAAAGTATAGTTCAGATATCTGGAATATATTTATCTTTGAGGAACTTTGGAACTATCATGTCTGGAGTGTGCAAAATAAATTTATCAGAGATATATTAGTAGTGTAATATATACAAAGTATATACAAAGTGTATATAAACCTTTTAATTGCTCCTATATCTAGTGGTTATTTATTTATTTTTATTTATTTATTTGTCAAGCGATTATAAGATAATATGTATATGTATCCATTTCATGTATTATGAATACATGAAATGGATACATATCAGAAAAAAAAAACAGGACAGGGATGGTAGGCACATTGGTGCGCTTATGCATACCTCTTAGGAAGGGGGTGAGGTCAATAGTAGACAGTCAAAGATTAAAGTTTTTGGGGTTTGGGGAAGAAACCACAGAGTCAGGTAGAGTATTCCAGACTTTGACCACTCTGTTGCTGAAGTCGTATTTCCTGCAATCAAGTTTGGTGCTGTTAACTTTGAGTTTGTATCTATTGTATGCTCTTGTATTGTTATGGTTGAAGCTGAAGTTTTCATTGACAGGTAGGATATTGCAATGTATAATTTTATATACTATACTTAGATCAGACCGAAGGTGGAGTAGTTCTAGGTTTTCTAGGTCTAGGTTTCTCAGTTATCCATACTTTTACAGCCCAGGTATTGTAGCTCTGCACATAACAGTTGCTGAATGATGCCATGATAGCAAGTACTAAATGAACAGACATAGCTTTTGTAATCTGTAACCTTTCCTTGCCTTGTTGTTATGAAGATTGACAACTCTTGGAGAAAAATGCCAAGAAATTTTTCAGGGATGTAGCTGGATGGATTCTGTTGTCAAAATGACAGCCAGAGGCATAGTGAAGTTACAAAAGGAAAATACATATGTGTCAGCTGACATCATAAAGCAGAGGTGCTACTTGACAATTGGAAAACTTTTTCTTCAGAGGCAGGAAAAACCAAAACATGATGCTTAATGTTTCTGTCAAATTTGTTAGATCTTGAATGGTAAGTATTCTAATTACTTACACTACATGTTGCCTTTTCCAAAAAGCATTCTAGTTATTTGCAGTACCTGTCACCTTTTCCAGTGATTGCATAACATTTAGGCATGTGTGTGTGCTTGTGTGTATTGCAGTCCCACATTATTAAATCATATTTGACATTGGTTTGTCATCTTTGGGAAAAGGTAAGTCATTGATGAATAATGGCATTACATACTTCTCAGCAGTTCCATACTTCTATTATAATATCTAGTATTTATACAACATTATTGAATGTGTGATCCTAATAGCTTGTGGTCATGCTGTGCTTGTGCAGTGTATTGTTATGCTTACATTTTATGTTGTCACTACTGCTGCAAATTGGTCCTTTTTCAATTCTACTTCATCAAATGAGGAAAGCTTTAAATGAGAACGACCATCCTGTGCTAAACACAATTGAGCTTTTTGTTTGGGAGCCAATCATTTGGATTTGTAGCTTCTGAGGCAAACTACAGATCAAAACATTCTCCAAATTTGGAAAAATTTAGAATATATTCTTTGATTGCCAAAACACACCTTCATAACGTATAAAAATATGCTATAGTTGGTTAAAGTGGATCTGATTAATGTCTATACCATTTCATACTAATGAATACAGCCATAGTTTAATATACAACTGGGACAAATGAGTTTATCAATGTCCATGTATAAATGGCAAACTTAGATAACATATTAGAAAGCAGAGACATCATCTTGCTGAGAAAGATTCGTATAGTTTAAAGCTATGGTTTTCCCAGTAATAATGTATGGACATGAGAATTGAACCATAAGGACCATGTGGACCCAGATTGTTGGGGGCAATATGCTGACTCTGTAAAACCGCTTAGAGCAGGCTGTAAAGCACTATAAAGTGGTATATAAGTCTAAGTGCTATTTCTAAATGCTATAAGGAAGGCTGAGCACCAAAGAATTGAAGTTTTCACACTGTGGTATTGCAGAAGACTCTTGAGAGTCCCTTGGACTGCAAGGAGATCAAATAAATCAATACTAAAGGAAATCAACCCTGGCTGTTCTTTGGAAGGACACATATGGAAGCTGAATACTTTGGCTACCAAATGAGAAGAGAAGATTCATTGGAAAAGACCCTGATGTTGGGAAAGACTGAAGGCAAGAGAGAAAGGGGATGGCAGAGGATGAGATGGTTAAATAGTGTCATTGACTCAATGAACATGAATTTGGGCAAACTCCAGGAGACAGTGGAGGACAAGCGGGGCTGGCATGTTATGGTGCATGGGATGGTGAACAGTTATAGCACTCTCTGGGTGCTTTTTGATGTCAGCATATTGACCCCAACAATCTGGGTCCTAATTTTACTAACCTTGGAAGGATGGAAGGTTGAGTCAACCTTGAATCTCGTCAAGATCGAACTCCCAGCTGTGGGTGGAGATAGCCTGCAATACTGCATTCTAGCACCACCACACCAAAAACAATTAGCCCATCTCTAACTGAGAAGTGAGAGATGCTGATATTCAGTAGAAAGCCCATATGAGAAAGCCACATAAAATTTCACTCGACCATTTCTACAGCAGTCTTATACCTTAATAACATTAACCCAGTGATCCATACCTTAATATTTTATACTGCAGGGGGTGGGGGGGGACCATTCATGTCATCACTGGCTGAGCCAAGTTTCTCTCCCTCATTCACACTTCTATATAAAATCAACATTCTTACATGCAAAATATGCAGGATATCTCTTCCAGATTGCTGTATAACCAGAAATTGAGACCTGTGAGAGTGGTAGAGAGTTGTTTTAACTTTTTATGAGTAATCTGTAACAGAACAGAAAAATTGGCAACACTACTTCCATTTTGGTGCTGACAGCATGTTCCACTGGTACTTGTCTTATAGGTTCCAAAATACTATTTCTTGCATTTTCCTTTGTTTGTATAGTGCAAGAGAATGATACCTCTAAATGCTGCTAAATTGTGATAACATCTTGTAGTTTGGTAAATAAGTTGAAAGATGATATGCGTATAGTTTTAATCATTGTTATTTAAAAATGTGAAAGGTTTTTTTTTGTTAAGCATGCTAATTTTCAAGGACATCATGCTACATGAAGAGGTAATTCATTAGTACCCACAAGCTCACATAATAATTTGATTTAATGCATTCATTAATACTACTGCACTCTTTTACTAATTTAATGAATACAGAATAAGAGAAGAGACCTTGAAAATTTCATCTTCTCTTGTAATCCTTCGCTTGTAACTATTGAACATCAAGTAACTTAATGATGCTCTGTTTAGGATTTAAAGAGTGAACAGCTGAGAACTGCATTTTTCTGTCAATTTAGACTACATCTTAAAGGAACTCATCAATAAAGTAGTTTGTATCATATAGTGGCTCCTAATAGCTTTTTTTTTTCCATTGCCAAGTGAGACTTAGTAGATCCCAGGAGGTAAATAGGGCTAGTCTAGGTTTAATACTTGGAGAGAGACCAACCCAGAATTTCAGGGCTATACACTGGACTGGGAAAATACAAAATCATCCTGTACTATTACATAAATAACCATCAGAAATCAACCTCAACTAAAGGAAGTGCTACTATTAATTCTGCCTCTCTTGAACTCACACATATACATCAGATTGCATTATTTATGGTTACACTAACCAGCAAGTTTTATTTTTAAAAAAATCCATATGATTAACATGTTATGGGCTTTTTTGTTTATTTAGGAAAGCCATTTCAGGAATCTGAGCTAATAAAAAAAAAAGACAGTGGGCTGGAGAAAATAGAGTAGTCCTGAAAGATAACATATACAGAGATTACATTCCACTGTAGATAAAATGTGAGGGAAGCAAGCTGTGGAATATTTAATGCAATAGATTTGGGGATAACATTAAATGACAGGAAGCTATTATTCATTTAGAACCAGAGCTGAGCCAACCAGAAGACAGAAGAATAAATCAGGAATTATTTCAAGAAGTCGTCAGAGGCAAAAAAAAAAAAAAGCATATTAATGCCACCAAATAATATATAAAAACTAGCACCAAAAAGTTCAAAGTCTATTTCCCCAAAAAAGTCTTATGTAGATTTTCCAGTCAGGAGTTTGTGTATGCATGTGTGTATGTTTTGGAGGCCAGTCCAAGGGATGAAATTGGCCTATTGCTTGAGAATTGTAAACTGATGTACCTAAAATAGTCCAGAACACTATTTGCATAAGAAAAACCCACCTCTTTAGTTAATTCAGGAGATGCCCTCTTGTGGACGGGGGGTTGGCTAGATTATCTGTTTTTTGGCAGCACAATGCCCTCAAGAAGCTTGAAGAACATTATAAACCAATTCATTCCTGTGTAGAATGTTAGAACCCTGAATAAAAATACTCCTCTAGGTTTTTGTTGCAGGAATTACATGAATCTAATTGTCTCTAATCCATCTGTCCCCTATTCATTGGTCTAATTACCTTTGAAATATAAGCCTATAATATAGGATTCTAAAGTGACTATTCTTACAATTTTGTTCTCAGGAAAAATGTTTGTTTGTTTTTGAAAGTTCATTTTTATTTTTTCTTTCTCTTTTTTTTTTGCTTCACTCTTTTAAAGAGACAACTTGTTTATTGGCTTTGTATTTCTTTTGTAGCCCCATCCTAAGACCCCAAATTTATATTTTGCAAGAGAGAAGAATGAATTCCCAATTCAAGTATTGATTCCAGCTTTGGACTCATTCTAGTCACAGGGATAAGCTTTGGCCTTAGATTGCCTCATGTCTCCTGCTCAGGGAAAAATCCCAAACAAAATAATTTTCATTTCAGTTCATTATATTCCTGGAGTTAAAAGGCCAGGTGTGCCAGCTCAGAGATCCTGAATGAAAATGCCTGATGAATGGAACCTGAACTGTTCACATCAAACCCACTAATGTGGCCTTTGGGTCTTCATATTGCCCATTTCATTCTGGTATTTTCTGATGTAAAATATTTTCTTCTTTTACATCAGTTTGCCAGTCATCTTAGTTCAGAAAATTAGATGAAAATGAGGAGTTCTGCCAGCTCAATCTATCCATTATCCAGTTGGTAAAATATCTACACTGCAAAGTGAAACAGAGGGAAAATTGGTTTATAAACCATGATTTCTCTTGAGGACTTGGGCAGAGGTGAGCAACTTTGTTTGTTAACTGGGGATTGGCTTGTGTGTGATTTGAAGCTATATGCATAGTGGTGCTATATATATGGCATAATAACATACCAGATTGATATGCTACCACATATAGCATAAAAGGATAATAAAATGTTTAAACATTTCCCCAAATACTTACATCATGCTGTGGCTTACCCAGTGTACTCTTTTCCCTCCTCATGTACAAACTTGGGGTGGACTCCTTGTTTGTGTTGTACTTAAAAATGTGGGTATGCAAAGGCCACGTTGGCTAGGAATTCCAAGAGTCAGGGATCACTGAAAGGGAGAAGCCACAAGGGCATCTGCAATCAAATAGAATAGAATAAAGAATCTGAACAGGGAAGCACTGCTGTGATGAGTCATCTACTACAATGCATACAATATATTTCTTCCCCTGAGGATAAATTCCTCGGAATATTTCATCATAGCCACCAATAAGCTCATCTCAGATCTGTAAAATCTAGATTGAACTGTGAAGAAATCCAAAGGATCTAAAATGGGAACAAGAATGACTTTGTTTTAAGAAATCAGGAAAGACTCAAATCTCATATCCCTCAGGTATGTGTTTCCTTGAGAGGGCTCACTTTTTTGTCTCTAAGAAATGCAATGTTAGTAAATTGAAGTTGATTATGAAGGTGCTTGCCATTAGCGATTGGGGAAAATAATCTGAACTGTTTGATTCTTCTTTCAATACAGAACAAACCTGCAAGGCATATAAATCATGATGATGTCTTTATGATTTTGCAGGATTGAAATCAAGGAAGAAATACTTTGTGCAGAGATTTAACAAAATTGTGACTGAGACGTTTAACAGAAAAGTATAGGATGGTGTTTTTAAGGTGATTTAAAGCAACCGTATCATGGAGGGATCAGACAACTGTGGGTATTTTAACCGATTTGGTATCAAATGGTTGTTTTATATTATGCATGAATAATAATAATTATTATAAGTTATGAATCCCCAAGTTGTTGGATGGATACCAGGCTAGGAAAAGTTGCTCAGAGTCTTGAAATACCTTTCTGAAGATACTTAGAAATGAAGGCAATGTTATCCTTGGGTGTGAAAGAGGGTTTCTGGACGGGCTGCTTCTAGAGGTACCACTTTGTGTATTTATTTCCTTTGTGTGTAAAAAGGAAACAAAAATGCAGTTATGGGAAAATGCACGATACACATGTGCGTGACAAGATCATCTGGACCATTATGATTAGACAAAGTGACTGCACGACACAAGTCTCATCTGGAGGCACAAGGAAGAGATAAAGAGACTCTAGGTATAAAAATATCTCTGAGGATATAGACTGCACATACCTCTAATAGTAATCCAGGGCTCCTAAATGGACCTCCAGAATTGACAATACCAAACCTTCCAAATATGTTAACTCTCTGAAACCTTAGAAGATTCTGAAAATTGAAATGCATTGTATTTAGAGAGCCTCAGCTCCAGCAAGACTAATCTAAATAAACATAATGTCTGATAGAGTGCCATATTATCAGTCAATGAGTGCATTTTAGGTACTGCAAATGGCAGTGATTCAACAGTATGATTCATCATTCAAAGGGTGTCTTGCCAACTGTCTTTCAACAGAAAATTGTCTCTTCCAGTGCAAACATTCACATTTAAAAGTGAGCCTATCAGTAGCAGCTACATATTCTCTTTGTGCAGCATATCTTGCAATAAGTGTGTGTGTGTCTGTGTGTGTGAGGGACCCCCAATTTGGGCTGCAAAAATCTGGCCACTTAATAGAAAGTAGTAAATAATGTTTTCTTTATATTTTTGCCGCTGTCTGGTGGCCACTGGGCTTTTTGCAATCCAGATGTGATAACTCAAGGAGATTCAGAACATTTGACCCCAAAGAGTGTATCTGTGTGTGTGTGTGTGTGGTGGGATGGGAAGGGAAATCCACCTTGTAAAAAGAGCCTTCTTAGAAGATGAAAGAAAGGTGAAGTAATGTCTGTCGGCTGTGATTTTATTGGCTGATAAAAGGATTGCAATGCCATTTCCTCACAAATCACACAGTTGTCATACATACTGCAGACAAAAAGCACCATATCCACCCACCACCAGCAGTATAATGAAACGGCAGTTTCCAATCAACCTTCACTTATACAAATGAGAGACAGCATCTTCTGAACTGTGAACGAATGTCAGATTCATGGTAAGTTAACCAAATGGTGCTGCAAATTGGAAAAACAAAATCAGCCAACCACTGGTGCTCATTAGGGTTTACTAAACTGAAACAATTGAAGCCATTATTTCTTGCAAATGCATTTCTTGCTTCCAAATGAGAGCCAAGTATTTGTCTGTGTATCTACCTTTCTATTATCTATTCATCCATTCCCTTTTGCCTGCAAATACATGAATCCAAATGGAATAACCAAACCTTAGGTAAAACATGAAACATTTACATTCTGATCAGAGCTGTTCTTCTGATGTAACAGGTTATTTAATCAAGTCATGAAAACTAATTACAATGAATGCTTCCTTCCATGGGAATAAAAATAATTATATTTAAGGCGGGGGAGGGGGGGGAATTCCAAAGTCTTAGCAAAAGGTCATACCTTAAGGGCAACAAAAATTATCCAGAATTCTTCTAGTGCAGTATTAAAAGTAGGGATCCATTTAGAAAGAGAAAAAGAAAAAGAAAAAGGAAGTCTTTTTTCAAGTGGAGCTGAGCTCCTGATCCACATATTGATTGCAGGTGTCTGAATTGTGTACTCTACAGATCAAAGTCAGTCTTAAGATGGAGATGGAGAGTCTTGAGAGGTGACCCTTAGCCATACCAGCTTTGAAATCCAAAGGCTATTAGGCCTCTCGGGAGCAAAACTGAAAGCAAAATTAATAAAACCTTAAAGTCTTACTAACATTGCTCACTAAATCTAGGGAGTGACTTTATTTCACGTGTTGCATACATTGAGTTGTAATCCCAAGTGGCTTGAGGGAATTGGACCTTACAATGTCAGTTCCTCCAGGTTGCAGAATATCTCTCCCAATACTTTCCATCATGTTTTCAAAGCCAAGTAGCATACTTAAATTTTGAATACTTTCTACGATGTGTCGTGAAAGTAGAATATCTACTTATATGTAATATATTTATATTAATAGTGTTGTTATGCTGCTGATTGGTCTCAGGTGGAATCTGCAAAATAACTCATAAATAGAAAGAATTATTAATAAAGTAGGCATGTTACTATAAGGTTAATAGTAACCAGGAGCCATTGGTAATTGATGAAGGAAATGTACAATATTGTGTTACTTGGGAGAGAGGAGCCAGTGTGTGGAAATGATAACACATGCATGACCTCATTACTCATGAGTGCAATCACAGGATTTGTGTAACAGCGTCATGGTCATTTGTTACTAATGCCGCTGTGCATGATATAAATGTGACGAAAAGTAAAAGGTACTGAAATCTGTTTCATAACAATCATAATGTCACGGTTCCAAACCAAGCCAGCAAAAGAAGAGGCCACACTATGAGCAGAACAGGCCTCTTTACTGGAGTCATAGCTTGACACGTGGTGAACAATGCAAGTAAAAGGGTTTCTAGCCAGCATTATGGCTTCTGCTAGCCAGCTGGCTATACTGTCTCAGCACACCCTGCCCTAGTATTCCAGGTTCCTCCCGGCTGGGAGAATACTTGCTGGAGCTCGGTTGCTCCCTGGCTGGCTCCCGCAAGTACCTTTTGGCCTGGCTCCAGCAAGTACTCTTTAGGCCTGGATGGCTTTTGAACCGACCACAGCTGGCTTGCCTTCCTGGCCCCTCTCCCAGTGTGAGTCCCATCACCCGACACCCATCTGTGCCCCTATGCAGCCCCTTCTCCTTGCGTGTGTGTGGCAACTCTGAAATGGCACATTGTGGCGACTTTCAACAGTGCACTGTCTGGGACGTTGACACATACTTGCTTTGAAAATGACAAGCTTCAAAATAGGAACAAGATGACAAGTTCTTTCTATAGCACTGCTTCATAGGGAAGTGCAGGAATGGCAATGGCAAACTCGATGACATGACATTAGGGGTGAGTGACCACTGTCTCCATGGTTACAAACACAGTGATGGTAAACATTTAACTACAGCTTTTTTGAGAGGCCTTACAAATTGCCTTTTGGTAGAGACCCTCATTCAATTTAATTTGCAGCAATGTTTTTCCTGGTTGTGCTATGCTAGGAGCATTTTTGGAAGTCCAAATGACCATCCATCGTGTTCATTTCACTGAAATCCTCACAACTCCTCCACTGATGGAGAAATTCACTCTGTAATTTAAATAGTTAACATGTCTCTTCAAGTGATTTGTATAACTCCCTGGGAAACTTATGAGGGCATAATATTCTCAGCACCTGGCATTCAATGTATTTATGTATTTATTTATTTATTACCCACATTTATATAGCCCCTCATCTCATGGCAGTGTGCAATAAAAGCCCATTCCTCAGAGTGCTTCAGGCACGTCAAAAATTAAAAATGGAGGAGGAAACTCATTAAAGGACAATTTGCTAAGCTCTTTGAAGCAAGCTCTGGTCCATCCGAGATACCTCCGAAACAATTTCTTGTTCCTTTCTGGGATGAAGAAGAGCTTTAGAAGGATCAGATAAATGAAACATATGCCTAAATTATTCAGATTACATAATCAGATCATAAATATTCCTTTAAGGCAAAATATATCTCCTCACCTGAATATTGGTTACTATTTTGTTCCTTATCACAAGTATCATGCAACCTACAGGCACGTTAATGTTCTTTAACATTAATTCAAACACTAGAGAAATGACCCAGTGATTTAAATACATTTATTATAATTAGGCACCTTAGAAAGCTAGCAGGATTGACTCCAAAAGTTATCTTCTCACAGAAGACCAATTAGTGATTCAATCCACAATCTAATTAAATTGAAGGGTAACAGAATTTACTCTGAATTTCTCAATGAAAATAAATTACCCCAAAGCCTGAGATTTATCTTTAACTAGGTGGTGAATTCTTAGCAGTAATTCAATGCAGGTTTGAGTATATAGTTTTCAGAAGTGAGAATTGAATGTTCCCAGTTGTTCTCCAGATGTTTCTTCACGCTATCCAGCAGATATACAGCGATTGCAACTCCCAGAATTTCTAGTTGGTATATGATTTCTGTCTAACAAGGACTTTTGGCCACTTTGCAATCAGCTTTGGATTTGAACCAGACCAATCTTGTATCTGTAGTTTTGGAAATGGGTAGTTGTTTGAAATGGCCTTCACATGCTGGCTACCTTCATAATGTTCCTTTAGCTACATGTCCAACAGATGAGTCTGCTATAATGGTTAAAAAGGAGATTGTGGACATGTATAGAGATTGCCCAAACCTTGAGCAACCTTATTTAGATCACCATCAGCTGACCAAACCTTTGCAAGACTACCACTGCTCTGTCAGTTTAATAGTAATGGTGTGCTATGAAGACCACTTCAACAGCTAGAAGCAGAATGGTTTAAAAAAAGGTCAAGCTTTCTTTGTTTCTACTTCACACATAAACCAAGCAGTTTCCTTGGCAACAATATGGAAAGGTAGTCCCTTTGGGTATTTTCTGAGATTTCTTTTTTTCAATTTCCAAATCTAGCCCAGAGTCCTGAGATTGCCTGTTAGTCTTCCATCTAAGAATTTATTTTTATTCATTTTATTTTATTTATTTATTATACATATATGCCACCCACCTTGCCAAAGATGATTCTACAATGAATCAATAAAATGCCTATATAAAACATTAAAACAAATATTAAATTTGAATTAAAATTGAGCCAAATGGAAAGAAAAGGAGCAAGATGCACACAGGGAGGAAGTGGAGGTCTTATCTCAACCCATTAGCCATCTCCAGAATGACATACCCCCATTGGGGCCCCTTGCAAGCTGGCAGAACCAGGTCTTTAGGCCAGGCCAAGAGAGTGGACATGGATCTCACCTTGCGAGGGGGCCCTTGTTGTTCCAGAGGGCCAGAGCCATGACAAGAAAGGCTCTTCTCCTAGACCCCTGCCAGCTGGAATTCCTTGAGTGATGGGGTCTGTAGCAAGCCTCTTCTGCCAACATGGATGGGTCAGGCTAATCCAATAGGAGTGAGATGGTCCCTTAGATCTGCTATTTTTGTATCAGAACCATTGAAGCACTTCCAGGTTGAAAGGCTTAGTAGGTGACATCACCATTGCCCAGGGAATGGGGGTTCCTTTCATGTCCCCATTAAGTGATTATGTAGTACACCAAAGTGGTACCTATTTATCTACTCGCATTTGCATATGCTTTTGAACGGCTAGGCAAGCAGGAGCTGGAGCGAATGATGGGAGCTCACCTCATTGCTCAGCAGCTCTTGGGCCTTGAACACAGGCCTGCTGCTTATAAACCTGGTGTTCCAACCAAGTGAGCCACTGGACTCCTCTGGTTCCTCAGATAATCTGGAGCCACGCCATGAAGGGCTGTAAAGGTGATACCTTGAATTGAACCCAGAAGCAAATTGGCAACCAGTGCAGCTCATGGAACAATGATGTAACTAATCCAGCCCAATCCAATTTAGCTTGTGGAGGTCAGCCGTAAGTAGTGTTACCTAACTGGGCAGCCTGGGGGAAGGAAAGATAAACATACTTCAGTCTCCCAGACTGAATGAATTCCTTACTTCTAAAAATTGCAAATCTTTCATCAAAATGTCATTCTAACTTTACAGCGTATAGAGGGCATTTAAATGATGCAAGGAAGTTTCAGAGAAGATTGACCATTTCACAGGCAGGAAGCTTTCTCCTGGAGATATTTGATATTTCAGGAAAACACCAGACACATCTGCACAAAATCTATGGCGGCAAAGTTTTCTGTAGATCCCTGCAGTTTATTTATTTTTCTCTTTTCTGGGTTGAGTAAGCACAAGAGGATTGTCTTACCTCAAGACTTATATCAGCAAGGTGCTGCCTGAAAGAGGTTTTTCTTGCTCTCCTACCAGTTAGCCTGAATGCGTATACATGGACTCATGGCCTCTCAGAATATTCCCTGCATTTTGAAACCAGCCTCAAAGAAAACAGGCATGAGAGAATGCACTTAAATTACTTCTGCATGATTGGGGGGTGTAAAAGATGGGATGAGGTGCTAGAGTGCTGATCTGCACTGATTCAGCACTGAGAACTGCAGGTTTAGCTCTCCTGTTCAAAGCAAGTGTTTGCAGTAATTATCCAAATCTCTCTCTCCCCCTCCCTCTCTTTCTCTTGCTCTCCCCTTCCCTCTCCCTTTCTCTCATCTCTCTATCTCTCCCTCACTCTTTTTCCTCTATCTCTCCCCCTTTCTCCTCTGTCTCCCTCTTGCTCCCTCCCCTCTCTCCCCTCTCTCCCTCTCCCCGTCCTCCCTCCCTCTCTTTCTCTCTCCTTCCCTCCCCCTTTGTCCCATCTTTCTATGCCTTCCTCTCTCTTTGTCCTCTATCTCTCTGCCTTTCTCCTCTGTCTCCCTCTTGCTCCCTCCTTCCCTCTTCTCTCCTCCCCTCTCCCTCTCTCTCCCCGCACTCTTCCTCTCCCCTTCCCTCCCTCTCTTTCTCTCTCCTCCCCTCCCCCTTTCTCCTATCTTTCTATCCCTCCCTCTCTCTTTCTCCTCTGTGTCTCTCTCTCCTTCTCCTCGTTCTCCCCCTTTCTCCTCTGTCTCTCTCTCTCTTGCTCCCTCCTTCCCTCTCTCCTCTTTCTATCTCTCTCTCTCTCTTTCCCCTCTCTCCCACTCTCTCTCTCAACAAAAAAAATCACATGGAGATCAGGATCAGAACATGTCTCTTATCTCAATGGTCCTGGAGGATGATTGCTAGTTACCAAACCTTTGCAAGACTACCACTGCTCTGTCAGTTTAATAGTAATGGTGTACTTCATCTAAACTTCTCCATGGAAAAATATAGATTTTAGAACACAGTTTACTCCTTGTATGAATACTTCCAGTACACAACATATATTTAAGGGGTTGTACAGTTAAAAATATAGTACAGGTAGTCAGTCCTGGCTTACAACTATATGTTTAGTGGCCATTCAAAGCTACAACGGCACTGAAAAAGGTACTTTATGGCCAATTTTCACACTTACGACTGTTGCAGCATCCCATGACCCTGTGATCAAAATCTTTGTGGTTGGCAACTGGAATGTATTTATGACTGTAGCACTGTCCTGGCGGGGTGTCATGTGGTCACCATTTGTAACCTTCTAACAAACCAAGTCAATGGGGGAAGCCAGATTTGCTTAATGACCACACCATTCACTATAACAACTGCAGTGATTTGTTTAATAACTGTGACAAAAAAAGTCATAAAATGGGGGCAGACTCACTTAACAGCTGCCTCACTTAGTAACAGAAATGTGTGTGTGTGTGGGGGGGGTCAATTGTGCTTGTAAGTTGAGGACTACCTGTATACTGTTAATAGCAATAACATTTAGACTTAAGTAAGACTTCACAGTGCTTTTACAGGGCTCTCTAAGTGGTTTACAGAGTCAGCATATTGCCCCCAACAGCCTGGATCAACCTTGACCCTGATGAGATTCGAACTACCAAATTGTAGGCAGCCGGCAGTCAGCAGAAGTAGTCTGCAGTACTGCATTCTAACTACTGTGCCACCATGGTTCTTGGTCATAATAGTAGGCCCTATTTATTTTTCTCACTTACTGCCAATAGTTTGATTCTACAGCCTAAGTAATAGAGCAAAGCTGGCTGAATTCCCCTATGCATTTCCACGGGAGGAAGCCCAATGTATCCAAAGGGATTATCTCCATCCTATCGTTATGGATAGGATTGCTTTGTGAAAAGCCTGATCAAACTATGCATATATTGTTTTGGTGTAGTCTCAAGGCTACACTTCAGCCTTATATCCTAATGACTATACTCATGCGATACACATAATTGTAAGCACATTTTCAACATATTCTGTTTTTTGTTTTTGTTTTTACATTCGCCACATGATCAGTCTACATCCCAAAATGTAGTACATGAACTAATCCTCAGAGGAATATTTGGCTTTTTATTTTCATTTGAAGGTTAGCTTTGATTAGCTTTGCAAAATTCAGTTCATTGAAGGCTCATAGCCTCTTTAGTCTCTTAACATTAGAGCAAAATGGGGAACATTGAAAAGCTCACAGATGCTTCTACTAACACTTATGTGCATTTTCTATTACATAAAAGAGAATCTATGCCACTGACCTAAGCATGAGACAAATATTAACAGTTGCTAGGCAACTAAAAACAAAACCGATGTACAATATGCTTCAGCAGCCATGTTGGATTTCCTGCATAAAAGGTCAGGGTGACTTTAAGTATACCAAGCCCCAAGTTCTACCTTGCCATGAATGTAAATTAGAAATAAATTGGTGCTTTAGCAATCTATCACTCTAGTTCCAGGACTAAACTCCAGTCATTAGAAACTCTCTCATTTAATTCATACATCCAATCTAGATTCTAGTTTTCCAGATGCCTACAATGAGCCAATGTAGAAATATTGGATGTATCCCTGATATCTACTGACTAGCCAAAGCAGGAGTTTCACACTATGTACTGGCTGCCAAACTGGAGAGGTGTGTGTGTGTGACAATTGTTGGCTATATCAGCCTGATCCATCCATCCATCCATCCATATGGAGCTGGAAGATCTTCTAGTCCAATCCCTTGCTCAAGTAGGAGACCGTATACCCGTGATGGTGAACCTATGGCACACGTGCCACAGGTGGCAGGCAGAGCCATTTGTGTGGGTACGTGAGCCCCAGCCAAACTTACCTGCACTGCATATGCGGGAACCTCCCAGATGATTTTTGGCCTGTTTGAGGCCGTTTTCGCCCTCCCAGAGGCTCGAGGAAAGCCTCGGGAACCTCGGGAGGCTAAAAAACAGGCCTTCTGGAAATACCAGAAGTACTGAAATGGGCCTGTTTTCAGCCACCCAAGGTTCCAGAGGCTTTCCTTGAGCCTCTGGGAGGGTGAAAACAGCCCCTGGGCTCCAGAGGCCCTCCAGAGGCCCTCCAGAGGCTGAAAACAGGCACTTCCTGTATTTCTGGAAGGCCTGTTTTTCAGCCTCCTGAGGCTGCAGAGGCTTCTCTTGAGCCTCCGGGAGGCCGAAAACAGCCTCAAACGAACCAAAAATCAGCTGGGAGGCACACATATGCACAGTGCAGGTAAGAGGGTGGAGGAGAAGTGTTGCGTGCGCATGTGCGGGGGGGGGCAGGGCACATTGCATTGTGGGTGCTGGCAGATGCATATGTGTGTGCTTTTGGCACCCCACAACAAAAAGGTTCACCATCACTGCCCTATACCATTTTGGACAAGTGATTGTCCAGTCTTTTCTTAAAAACCTCCATTGATGAAGCCCCTAAAACTTCTGAAGGAAAGCTGTTCCACTGATCAATTGTTCTCACGGTTAGGAAGTTTCTCTTTAATTTCAGGTTGCTTCTCTCCTTGATTAATTTCTATTCATTGTTTCTTGTCTTCCTTTGGAAAATAAGTTGACCCCCTCTTCTTTGTGGAATACTGCTATCATGTCACCTCTAGTCCTTCTTTACTCTAGACTAGCCATACCCAATTCCTGCAACCATTCTTCATATATTTTTGTCTCTGGGCATTTAATCATCTTAGTTGCTCTTCTTTGCACTTTTTCTAAAGTCTCAACATCTTTTTTTGTAATGTGATAACAAAAACTGGATGCAACATTCCAGGTGTGGTCTTACTAACGTTTTATAAAGTGGTACTAATACTTCACGTGATTTTGATTCTATGCTTCTAGAGTTGTTTTTTGTTTCTTTCTTTGTTTCAAGTTGTTTTCTTCATGGTACAGGACAAAAGAGAGATCACTTACATCCCTATTCTGTTGCTTTTACATATATAACAGGGTTAAAGCTGAAATAACTAAAGGTTGTCCCAGTACTGTCCATACCAGTTACCCAATGTGCTGTTTCCAATTGGTCAGCACTTTCGGTGTCCTTTTGATAGAGACATGTGGATTCCTGCTGTTGCTCACCCCCCCCTCCCTCTCTCTTTCTCTCTCCCTTCCTCCTCCCTCCCTCCCTCCCTCCCTCTCTCTCTCTACCCCTCCTTTTGGCTGCCTTTTTATCCCATTTTGCTAGTTAACTGCTTTTGATATTTGTTGATATTTAATAAAATAAACATAAAGCTATCTTTTTTTGCTAGCTGAACTAAACGGCTCTGATCTGGTTAAGTTGGAATTAAATTAGACTGGAAATTACCTACAGCAATTTTCTAGCATTGACAAAGATAGCGACGGCAAAAATAGTGGATGAACTGCAGATGGTGGAGAAATGGGCTAAGAAATGGGAGAGGGATCAAGACCCAAGAAAGTATTTTCCAAGGGACCTGCATATCTTGCAGCCCGTCTTACAGGAACTTACTCAAACAACCAGGTATCAGGTTACTCCTGACTACTGACTATCCCATCCACTGCCATATGCTGGCTGTTAATGGGAAAGAGACACACTATACATGGGACCATCCTTGAAGTGCATTGAAAAAATTCAACTAGCGCAGGATGCAGGGACTAAATCCTAAACAGTCCCAGTTACTTGGCAGGTAATAAATTACTCTATGAGCTGCATTGGTTGCCAGTGTGCTTCTGGGTGCCATTCAAGGTGCTGGTTGCCACCTTTCAAACCTTTCATGGTGTGGGACCGGGTTACCTGAGGGATCACTTTTTCCTAATTGTTCCTACCAATTCTTTCTGGTCTGGCCAGATGGGCATGATCTAGCTATCATAGACCATGGAATGCCAGTTGCAGGGCCCAAGACAGGTGCCTTCTCTGCTGTAACGCCAGTCCTAGGGAACTTTCTCCTGCCAGAGAATAGGGTGGCATCAACCGTGCTGGCCTTTTGTAAGGCCTTAAAGACTGGGTTTTGTGCCTAGGTCTGGAGAGTGAAGGATCCCACCATATGGCCACTCACCTCAGCAAATGACTTTGGGCAGCGATCGTAAAATAAATAGAAGTACAAAAATTAAAATGCATAGCAGCCAAGGAAGATATCTAAAGAGCAAGCAATAGTGACATCTTCCTTGGCTGCTAAGCATTTTAATTTTTGTGCTTCCATTTATTTTACGATTGCTGCCCATAGTCATTTGCCAAGGTGAGTGGCCATATAAACTGAATAAATAAATAAATAAACACTCCCTGAAAAAAAAAAGGGCCTTTTCTCCCCGGCGTTGCTGATCATGAGCCCTTCTGAGAACCTGATCATTGAATCACATGGCCGATTGCTAATCTCTCTCCCCTTTCTTATCTTCATTGGGACAGGATTGTGTATGTGAACACACATCCTCAGAAGATAAGGAATAAATGACTGAAATCTGCATGGGAATCTGTCCTTCTGGATTTTAGGTGTTCCATCAGTCAGAACACAAGGAGGCAGATTATTCCTGGAGGTCAGAGGTGCTGTTCCACAAATGACCAGGTGGGAAGCTTCCTATGTAAAGTTGGGCCAACAAGAGAAGTTGGAATTGTTGTTATTCTGCTGACCTACTTGCTGCAGAGATATACCCACCATCAGTGGTGGGATTCAATTTTTTTTTAACTATCGGTTCTGTGCGCATGGTTTGGTGGGCATGGCAGGGGGAGGATACTGTAAAATCTCCAGTCAGAGATTGTATTTACTGGTTCTCTGAACTACTCAAAATTTCCACTACTGGTTCTCCAGAACTGGTCAGAACCTGCTGAATACCACCTCTGCTCACCATCTGAATTTCTGGAATTCGTTACATGGTTGGTGTTGATGGCCCTTAAGCTTTTGTTGCTGGAGATTTCAATATAATTTCACCTATGTGAAGACACAGCTTTTCCCAAGTTATCTTAGCTCTGGCACATAGAAGAAGACATCCATTAGACCTGAATTTATCTTGGAGTAGTTGGGATGTGATCTGAAAATGAAGGGCATCTCTTAGTTATGGTCAAATCACTCTGGTTACCTGGGATCTTGCTTACCTTGACAACTGCAGGGAAGAGGAACTTATTAGATTGGTCTGCCCTAATTATCTGATGGATCTGGAGGGGTTTGGTCCTTTCCCTTGCTACCATTTAATATCAGCATGAAGCAGCTGGGTGAGGTTATAAGACAACATGATATGAAGCATCATCAATATGCAGATGATCGCCAGGATGCTGTGCACAGGTGGTATTTGCAGGTTCTGACCAGTTCTGGAGAACCGGTAGTGAAAATTTTGAATAGTTCAGAGAACCAGCAAATACCACCTCTGACTGGCCCTGCCCCCATCTCTTCTCTGCCTCCTGAGTCCCAGCTGATCAGCTGGGTCTTCTTTTGTTGCCCTGCACAGGAGAACGGAGCTGGAAAGCAGGTTAGTGGGTTGCGGAGGGAATGGGATTTTGCAGTAACCTTCCCCTGCCATGCCCACCAAGCCACACCCACCAAGCCACACCACACCCACCAAGCCACACCCACAGAACTGGTAGGAAACATTTTTTAATCCCAATTATAAATGGAAGAGGTCAAACTTAGATTCAGTTCTTTATGGAAGCTATAAATCTCACCACCTATACAGGAATTCAAGAGCTTAAAAAAAAGGTTTACCCAGAAGCCAAAGTTCAGTGAAGAGAAATCCAAATCCTAGAATTAGAGTTATGTGTAATCTTGTATAGTCTAGAGGCAAACAAGGGAGTTGGAAGCAGCATACAGTCAGGAAGACAGGTTCACTATTGGAAAGTGAACTGTCAATAACTAACTCCCCAAAGCATTTTTTTTAAATAGAACTGACTCAGGAATGGCTATTTTTCCTGAATTGTGCCTCATTAAACCTCTTTATTCTGCTAACTTGATGTGTGTGTGTGTGTGTGTGTGTGTGTGTGTGTGTGTGTGCACATATGTGTATGCAGCGCTGAGTATCTTTTCCTGCTTAGCATCTAGGTTGGGTGACTAATCCAGTGGCTGTTCTTCAGCAACACGTGGCTGATTATCTCTGTGCTCCAGAGATGCTCATCCTCTACATCTGTGCTCCAGAGATGCGCTCTCTCTCTCTCCCCCTCTCCCTCTCCCTCCTTCCCTCCCCCGTCTGCAAATATCTGATGGCTCCTGAGTTGCAGAGTCGAAACCTGACAAGCTGTGTGCCTCCAATTCAGAGTCTGATTCATCAGACATATCTGGAACACTCAGTTGTCATCTCCATCCCTGGTTGAACAGGTGATACATTGACTCAGAACCTGAGGATTCCAATGAGGAGGAACAGGCTTAAACTGAATCCTAGCAAAATGAAATAAGCGTGGGTTTTGAAATGATTATTTTTAGATGTAAATAGAATTATGTTCCCTTGGACAGAATTGGTTTGCAATTTTAGGAATCCTCATGGCTCCCATTTCAGTAACAGGTAGAGACTATACTTAGGAGACACTTCACACATGACATGTGCACCACCTGTATCCTTTCCTGCACCATGAGTATTTCAGGCCTCATGATTATTGCAACTCACCCTACATGGAGCAACTCTTGAAAAAATACATATGGAAACTTAAAACTTTCAAGTCTGCAGCAGCCCCAGGCTGTGTTGCCCATATAACATGTTTACTCCATGAACTATGGTGGCTGCCAATCAGCTGCCAGGTTCATTTGAAGGAATTTGTTATCACCTTTAAAATTGTATCTGACTTAGGATGAAGCTCTCTCCAAGACTACCTGCTTGAAAGTAAATCCACTTTGTCCTGCAAGATCTGAGACAGAGGCCTTGCTGAAGGTTCTATCTCACTGTTACCTTATATGAGCCATTACGTTTCTTCATCTGAAAATATGTGGTACAATGATGTTGTTAGATGTTTCCAGTGGATTTTTATCTTTGTTAAGGAGAGATTATCAGTGACATGTAATAGCTTTTTCCGATATTTAAATTGCCCAAACAAATAGGATGGTTCAGACCAATAAATATTCTGGTAAGATTAGTAAGATTATAGCCCGTGGGTTTTTAAAATAAAACTTGTTCTCTATATCTGCAGAAATATAATAACCATGGATAATTATAAATCCTCCAATTTATGTAGACAGTACAAATTAATTAGAATTTTTAAAATGTAAATGTTTCTACTTGAGCTCCTTGACATATACATTTCCCTGTTGCAAGTTTTAAAAAGATAATTATGACTGTGAGGCATAAAAACAATAATTGAAAATACATTTTTGTAATATGATTAAAAAAATCAGGTGAGAACAATATGGTCAAATTTGCTTCATTTTAAAAAAATATCTAGAAGTAGAGCAACAATTATTAATAATACAGAAATCTTAAAAGCACAAATTCACTGTTATCCAATCTCCCCAATATATATTTTTCCCTTCTGTTAATTATCTGCCTTCCTCTTTCCTCTTTTTCAAAACAGTTCTGAGTGTTTCTCTCTCACACAAATCTCTTCCAACTTTAGCTGGAGAGAATATTATTTTTCTCTAGCTCAGGGTTACATGCTTATTCTAATCTAATTGGCTCAGGCCATAGTTAGGAACAATATAAGTTAACCTAGAACAATATCCTGTATTCAATATTCAATATCCTAGAACAATTTTTTCCAAACAAATACTGTTCTCTCTTCAGAGCATTCCAGAGAAATTCTACTCATTAAAAAAAACACATCATGATCCATTAAGTTGCCATTAAATTGCTTTACAAAAAGAACAGCTAAGCCATCATTTATAACTTTATCCTGTTTGTCATTTCGCCCCTTCTCCAAAGTCAGTAGAAGGATGCTTTGTTCCCTAAGGTCTTTTAATTAGAAATCTTAGGGGTTGAAGCTTACCTAGTAGAGAAGAACTAATTTTCTCCTTCTGATTTTAATTTCCACCTGGATATCAGAATATGGTATAATATAGCTGTGTGTATATGTATATATATGTATATATATATATATATATATATATATATATATATATATATATATATATATATATATATAGTAATATATGATAGCTCAGTGTCATATGCGGGCAAGTAGAATATTTAGAATAGAATATCTATGTAAAGATTAAGTAATTGGTTGTCTTCACTTTGAGATGATGAGATACTTGAGGAAAAGGTTGAACTAGCAAGACCCATGATTGATTACATAAATTAAAATGGGGCTACAAAGCCATCTTCACCACTGACTTATTGCTTGGCATGAACCAAGCTACTTACCTTTGGGGTATGGCAAGAGAAGTGGGATAATCAGAGGAAAGAGTTTCAAATAGCTGTTATTTGTCTCTATCTTACTGGAGCATGGAGACATACAGGCTTACTAGGGATAATGACAATAAGAGCATTTTGTGCGGGAAGGAGATGCTAAAGCTGAGGAAGAACATTTTACATAGTACAGGTAGTTCTCCAATTGCAACAGTTCATTTAGTGAATGTTCAAAGTTACAATGGCACTGAGAAAAGTGACTTATGACCATATTTCATATTTATGACCATTGTAGCATCCTCATGGTCACATGAACAAAATTTGGATGCTTGGCGACTGGTTCATATTTATGACCGTTGCAGTGTCCCAGGGTCACATGATTACCTTTTGCGACCTTCTGACAAGCAAACTTAATGGGGAAGCCAGATTCACTTAAAAATCGTGTTTCTAACTAACAACTGCCATGATTCACTTAACAAATGTGGCAAGAAAGGTCGTAATATGGGGGTGGGTGGGGAATCACTTAAATGTCTCACTTAGCAACATAAATTTTCGGCTTAATTGTGGTTGTAAGTCAAGGACTTCCTGCAACTGCCTGGATAAAGGCATTTTGGGTAGTGATCAATATACATAGATTGGGCTCACACTTCTCGGTGGCACACAGTGAAGCTTGTTTGATACTGGCTTATGTTGTATGGGCACAGCCAGGGTTTTTTAAACCATGGTTTATGGCCTATCATGGTTTATGGCTTTTTGTACCTAGTGAATGTGATACCCAACAAGTCATGGTTAAAATGAACTTGGGTCTTACCCATGCTTTCAAGTCAAGCTACGAGTAGAAAGTAAAGACCTATCAGCTGTGGTGCCTATTGTATCTTCTCTGACACTTGCAAACTTTAATGTTTTGTCAATTAAAACTATTTGCCTTTCCATTTGCTTAATTGAGTAATTGCTGACTATAACTTTAGATTAATTGTGGTTTTAATTGGCATTGTGCTTAAAATTACTATTACTGAAAACCTGTTTGAAATCTTCTGTTCAATCTAATGTTTTTAATCTCTCCATAAAATCTACCCTGAAGCCCTGCCCTGGAGTCTTTGGGGAAAGCTTATTAATATGTTGCTATAATCATTTGCTTTTCATTGTTGCTTATTTTAGGCTACTTTGTCCTTTGGCTCTGAGTTATAGCTGTCTTCTGTCTTTGTTCATCTAAGTCTGCAGCAGACAACTTTAGCCTAATGAGGGATCCCCCTTCCTTTTTTTTGTCTATGTGTCAAAAATTTCAGTCCAAATTGGGAGATTTGGAAGGAAATTTTATTTTAAAAATTTCTCTCCCTCCTCAAAATAATTGCCTTAAGTTTATTTTCACCAAAAAAAGAAGAATCAAAATTGTACCACAAACATTGCCAGTTTGCTGCATGAATAAAGATTGATTTAGAGTGGGGAGGGGGCTTCTGGCAGAGTAAGGAAAATGCTGGCTTAAGGTTGCTCATTCTGGATCTAAGGAGTATACTTTAAGAAAGGACCAGCGACAGGAATAGTTAGATACACATGATGAAAATTACAATTTTATGTTTCTGTTCCTATAATCCGATGAAGCCTTCACCCCTTAATTGTTCTAAAAACTTGTTAGCAAACCTAATCCAGATTAAGTGCTGACATTTTCAAGAATTTATGAAGGTCTGGCTCAGCTCTGTTTTCCCAGGACCAAAATAAATAAAAGTCCAGACAAAGAGAACGAAGAACCTTATAAAAGAAGTGATTGAGAAGAGAGATGAAACAGAATTATAAAACAAATAGCGAAAGCTGGTTTTAAGATTCAAAGTTTCAGTCCATTTTATCATGAGAGGAAAGATGCCCGCCGTGGGGCAGGAGAAGACTGTCTGCTATGAGGAGAGAAGCTGAGGAAATTAGTGCTGCCGCTGGGCCCTGGGCATAAGAGAGATGCTGGCACGCTTTCATGTTTCCATGCCAAGGCATATCTGTGTACACCCAACTCTTTCCTGCTGTAGTGACTCTCCTTCCTTCTCAGTTGATCAATATCCAGCAAAAGGCACAGGCCAAAGAGAACTGCAGCCGAGCAAAGATATCTAATTGCAGCCTCCGGTAATCTCTTCTGCAGTCGTTATCATTAGTGTATAGATTTCCAGCCCAATTCGTTTATCTTTTCCAGCCTCCTGTCTGTGCACCTGCCGCTTCTTCTCCTGGCTGCAAATATCTTCTTATCGCCCTTTCTCATACTGCGTTTTGTTTACCTCGGCCTTTGTGTCTTACCTCTTTGGTCATTTATTCTATCAACCTCCTACTTCGCAGGCCTTGTTGTAAGGAAGTCGGCTGTGTAAGTTGTCGAGATTGGTTATTGGGGGAAATTTTGTATGGTCTGCTATGATTTTCTTTTGATGAACTGATCTCAGGTCCAGATCAAGAGCTGCCTGCTTTTGGCCCCTCAGCCAGCATGGATGTATTGTGGTTTCCTGAGCCGGATAAGATTGTTGGATGCTGAGGTCTCTGTGGCTGGAGGTGGGGAGAAATCTCTCCAGCTGGCATTTGAATGTGAACATGTTTAATGTTGCATCTTCAAATCACCCAGACTTTGCTTACCATTAAAACCCCCTCACACAGTTCTTTGCTGCAGTACTATTCAATATTTATAAATGTATATTAGGAAACAACTGTATAAAAGCATACCTAATAAAACAGTTATTTGCAAACCTGTGATGTATAGGCCAAATTGGAGAGCCCTGCACGCTTTTCTGTACTAACAATGGCTCCAGCTCTATTTCATGTATTAAACTTATATGCCGCCCATCTCGCCTAGAGGTGATTCTAGGTGGCTTGCTATCAATAAAAAACAATATCAAATTTAAAACAACAAATAATAACTCTAGAATTGATTTAAAATTCACAAGGATGGGAAGGAAAGAAGGAAGGAAGGGAGATGTACATGGAGAGGAGGTGGAAGTCTTATTTTATCCCATTAATTGCCTCTAGAATTTCACACCTCCATTGAGTCCCAGGCCAGTTGGCAGAGCCAGATCAAGAAGCCAAAAGCATGGGTGTAGATCTTACTTTGGGGAGATGGAGGCACGAACTTCCAGAGGGTGGGACCAAAGCAGACCAAGGATCTTCTTCTGGATCTCGCCAGCCAAAATTCCTTGGCCAACAGGGTATGCAGCATTGCTCCTTCTGCTGATGCACTTGGGATGGGCAACCTCATTGGGGTGAGATGGTTCCTCAGATAACCTGTATATCTGATAAACTTAAATATACTTATTGTCATACTATTCGACATACTTGAAAAATCACAAGTAGAAAAAAAACCAAGACAGAGAGAATAGTCCACCTTTATCACTGATATGAATTATAGCCAGTTCTGTTTTAAAAGTGGGTAACAAAATGTCCATTTTTTTCTTAATCAAAATAAAATAAGTATTTGAGATATCCATTAGAAATCAGAAAGATGCATGAGGTTACCAATTGCATACTAGCGTACTGGTCCCATTCTCCACTTACTTTCAGTGGCAAAACTTTTATGCCCATTTTTGTCCCTGCAGAATCAGGCCTCCAAAAATATGGGGAAGAGGGGTATACTTTTGTGCTTTGGGATTTTAAGTAGAGCTCTACTTTACATTTGCATTTTACACAAATCCCAATGATAACATTTTCAACTTTTTGTGTGTGTGTGATAGCACTTTAACAGCCTTGGGAAAATATTAAAAATGGAAAATTATCCTAATGAGAAAACAGATCTTATTCTTCAGAAACTGGACTAAGTAAAAGGAGAGGAGAATTTATTGCTTTTTCTTTTCTTTCAGCACCCAGCCAGGGTGGACCCTACATGTTAAATTCAATTCACCCCCTTTTTCCTCCTTTTTTTGAACACTGTTTTGTTCTTTTTTGTTATTATTAGGGTTGAAGGTATATTTTTGTTTGGTTTCATTTTGCTTGGTTGTTTTTTTTTACAGTTTTGTATTTTATTTTCTACGAGAAAACAATACATTTGATTACAAAAAGAATCTGGACTAATGTTTCGTCACCATTCCAGGAGACATCGTCAGTCTCCTCGAATGGTAGCAAAAATATTTTGCAACCAAATTGCCAAGCTCGGAGCTTAAACTATCAGCCCAACTACCAACCCAAGCTACTAATATTCAAAAACATCTCAGACCGGACTAAGCTTGAGATAACTTAAAAAACCGTGACTTTTTGGGTGCTAAATTGGAAAGGCAAAATGCTTCAGACTGGATTAGTAGTTGAGTAGAGCGTAAGGTTTTGATAAATAAAATTGTTTGGCAACTTGGTTCACTTTATAAATGTTGGTGGATTGTTTGCTGAGTCTTGGCTTTTTATCTTAAAGATACATGAGAAGGTAACTAGATATTGAGTCAGTCGAAATGAAAGGGGTGTGTGTACAAAAACATGGGATTTTAAGTGGTGGGTAGGTTGTGGTGATGGTGATGGTAGTGATGGTGGAAAAGGAAAAGAAGGAGGATAGGAAGGAGAAGGAGAAAGAGAAATTCTGCCAGCAAAAGCCAAATGGGGACAAGTACAGAATATTCTCTCATCTTCCACTGATATGCTCTCTGTCCCTTCAAGAATTTGTCTTGGCTTACCAAACCCTCAGTGTGTGATGATAACCCAAAGAAAAGTGTTTGGAGAAAGGGCCTCAGAGATATACTTGAGCAGGCACGTTCTTCTACAACATTATCACTAACCTTTATTGGGTTATGTTAGGTCCAGATTTAAAGTCAGTGGTCTTCTCTCTAGTTTAGCCCCCTTTTCCCCCTTTAAGAGAAAGATGTTATGAAACTGTGCTAAGATTTCAGGCAAAAAAATTATCTCCCAAAATTTCTAAGCAATCTCAATTAGCAGTGGCTTAAATTGTACTGAAGTCACTGAATCATTTTAGTTTATCACCCAGAGTGTAATAAGTGCATTATTTCATTCACTCCATGTCTCAGTGTGCATTATAATGAGAAGGGCATGTTTCCTCTCTAGGCTAGTTTTCCATTTTTAACCATTTCTAAATGTTGGTGAACAGCTGTCACAAAAATCATGCTGCTAATTTATTACTGGAGTTTCAAAGTTGCTAAATGGTGATGTAAAGTAGCACTTTAGTTATAATTCTAATGCAGTGATTTGAAATGTGAATTTTTGTTCTTTTTCCTGGGATTTGCTAGGTGGTGCCATCGTCATATCTAGTTTTGACTTGTTCTGGCCCATGAAGGGATGGTGATCTGCAAATTTCCTTGAAATGTAAGGTTACTTCTTAATTTAATAGGGTGATTCAAATATAGGATTAATACAAGGTCATGGATACAATGTCAACTCTTCATTTAGTTCTGAAATTAATTAAAAGAACGTAGGCTGTCATTATCTTTCAATAAAATTTCTCATAACATTGTTGTGAAAGATAGAGTAACTGTCTTCTTGATCTTCTTGTAAAAGAAATGTTGTAAATATAATACATATATGCCTTTAAGTATTTAAAGCATGTTTATACTGGCTATTATTTAAGCAGATCTACGCATTGCATAATACTGAAATGCCAAGGTAAATGTGCAGTACGGTATAGAAAAAATCCTAACTGTTTCACCTAATTATTAAGTCAAACAGAATATTCTGTACATTATCAAACAAACAGAGGTCAAAATTTGTGATGGGTACTGAGACAACATTAGGCTTATTTCATGGGGGAGGGGAGGGAGCATTCCAGAAAGTGGCAAGTATAAAAAGAAAGGTTCTTTTTCCTGCAGTTGTCATGTATACAATATTTGTATGTTTCTATGTGAGTGTCATTATGATTGGTGTATGTAGATGTGGCTCAATGCATTGTACATTGGGTTGCTTTATTTTACAGGCATGTAACTGTAAGTAATCCAATTAATATGTATTTATTATTTGTCCTATGCTTGATTCTTTTTGCAGTGTTATATCTGCATATGGCAGATACAAACACATACATACACGTGTGCATTCACATACATAACTGGGTCATATGTTCACTCAGCAGGAAAAATCTCTAGAAGCTGGAGTTTTAGGTTAGGAAGGTGGGGAAACTGGGCAATATTTGAACATGTATTTTTTTTCATCTAATATTTCTTTGCTTATTTTAAATTTATAGTTGTTTTCTTTTCAAATAAACACAAATAATAACAGAGAAGTTATTTTAGGTAATCTTGTCCTAAGTTGTTAAAAGCTCTATTAATTAATGCTGAAATCTCAAATGCAGATCAAGAATATAATGAAATCCAATGTATGATTTTTCACTGACTTTGGGAGAGAAAATGGGAATCACAGTTTTCTGGCCAGGATTTCTGATTATATGAACAACCATCTGTGCTCTAGCATCAATTCTGAGAAATGCAAAACAAGATATAGGTGGTCTTCACTTTACCAACTATTTCATTTGGTGAAGATTTAAAAAGTTACAATGGCATAAAAAAAAACCAGCCATGCAACCACCAATCCTTACATTTTTTACTGTTGCAGTGACTCTCACTCATTTGGCCACTTGGCAACAAATGTACATTCATGTCTGTTGTAGTCCGAGTCCCCCGTGGTCATGTGATTGCTATAGTGCTTTGCGACAAGCAAAGAGGTAACTAATAGAGGTAACTAATAGGTTAATAGAGGTAACTATTAGCAGAAGTGAATTTGTAGGTTGTGGTCATGTGATATTTTGCTTCACTACCACAATATTTCACTTAATTACTGGAGGGGAAATGAGGTTATAATCCTGTCATTGTCACATGATTTTCTGCTTAGCAACAATGATGTTCAGTGATTAAGTTGCTAGTCTTAATTAACTCTACCTGTATATATTAAGCCATGAGCAACATGAAAAAAAGAAATGCAGGATTTGGCCTACACTCTTCTGTTGACAGAGAACAACCAATCATTTGAAGTGGCCTCATAGGCAATCTGTACAGATTTTATTTCAATATCCCATACTGACATAAGCATAGCTTATGTCAATTTGGGCAAGAAAATCAAATTCTTGAATTTCCTGATTTGATTCGACTTCTGCAGAAGTCAGAATGAGCTGCTGGGCTTCAAAGAGGCATGACTGCACATCTTAGTATTCTCAGTATTAAACACATATTAAGGAACTGGTGATCCAGCAGTTGTCATGGATTCACTTTGGGATGGTTCAGGCACAGACAAGACAAAAAGTATAGACTTCACCCTTGTAAAGTTTCTTTTTAGAATAGAATACTTTATTGGCCAGGTATGATTGGACATACAAGGAATTTGTCTTGGTGTATATGCTCTCAGTATACATAAGAGAAAACATACATTTGTTAAGACTCAAGAATCCTAATGTACAACACTTAATGATAGTCATAGGGTATAATCAGCAATCAAACATACTAGGAAACAGTCAATATCAATCGTAAGGATACAAGCGACAAAGTTACAGTGCTACAATCACAAGTGGGAGGGGATGGGTGATAAGGAGTGATGAGAAGATTAATGGTAATAGCAGTGCAGATTTTGTAAATAGCTGAACAGTGTTGAGGGAATTATTTGTTTAGCAGAGTGATGGCATTGGGGGAAAAACTGTTCTTGTATCTAGTTGTTCTGTTGTGCAGTGCTCTGTAGCCTCGTTTTGAGGGAAGGAGTTGAAACAGTTTATGTCCAGGATGTGAGGGGTCTGTAAATATTTTCACAGCCCTCTTTTTGACTCGTGCAGTTTACAGGTCCTCGATTAAAGGCAGGTTGGTAGTAGTTGTTTCTTTCTGCAGTCCTAATTATCCTCTGAAGTTTGTGTCTGTCCTGTTGGGTTGCAAAACCCAACCAGACAGTTATAGAGGTTCAGATGACAGACTCAATCATTCCTCTGTAGAACTGTATCAGCAGCTCCTTGGGCAGTTTGAGCTCTCAGACCATTATGCCAACTGTGTCCTTGATGGCCTAGGATTGCCAAGCAAGATGATCACTTCTTTAAGTTACATCAGGGCTGTCAAACTCCCCACTTGCGGGCTGGATGCGTCATGCATTGGGCATGCCCATTTTAACAAAGGGGGGGGGAGTCCCGATATGTCATGTGACACCAGCATGATGACATGAGTTTGACACCCTTAGGTTAAATAAAGAAGTAGCTGGATTAGGCAAAGCAACTTGCTCCCTCCTGAGAGTGTAGAGGAAGTGGGAGATCTTTCAAGGTCCAAAGCACAAAAACAACTCCTTATATTAAGAGAGGCAAATGAGGGTTTCGTATGTTTAAAAAGTGTAATTTTCTTTATTGATCAACTAAAAGATGCTAAGTGTCTTTTATTGATGCAGCTTTGCATTTTTGCTGATTGCTGATAAGTATACTTCTAATCAAGCAGACAACCGATTGTCAATTGATGACATAGATGCAGCAGGAAAGAAGTAGCTTACTCCCCTCACTTGTAAGCCAAAGCAATAATTTGTTATACCAAAACTACCATGTTTGGTTTGTTCCTTGACAACCTCTATTTATTCATTCAGAGATAGACAGATAGCACTTTTATCTTTTAGTAATCTTGCCTTAATTGTACACTTACATCTAACTTAACCTTTCTGGATTACTATTAATTATTACATTATTCCTATAAGCCTATTAACTAATTTACAGAGTCTTTTGTGTTTGTTCTTAGCACAATGGCCTGAGTTCAGTTTCCATTTTTATTTCCAACTCTTCTTCTTTATATGCTGTTGAGATTCCACCCAGTTCTCCTGTTTCCCCACGAGCTTTTTTACTTCCACAGTCTCTTTTTACACAGTGTTTTCTCAGCCTGCTGGTTTAATACTGTAGATCTGTTTTTTTCTCTCTTTTAGGTAATCCCAAAAGTAAACTGTATCTTTCATCCCAAAGTGTAGACTGTTTCTCTTTACTTATGATAGCTCTTAGCGACTATCTTTCCCTTTGTCAGTCTAACAAGAATTCAGTTCTTCTGGCTGTTCCACGTTGTTGTTTTTTCCTCTCTGATTGGCTCAGCTATGCCAGCTCTTTCTCCAGTGCACTTCAGATTCCAGTACAGTCCAACTACTCAGCAGTCTGACCTTCCAGGCATCCACCTCCTTCTGAGTTCTGTTTATTAGTTAGCAGATGGCAAGGAGGTGAAGAAAATACAGAGATTCCTGTTTCTCCTAGAACAATTCTGAATGTACTGTGCAGGAAAGAACATGAATCTTCCAGAATCATGCCGTTCTCCCCCAAATCACAGAATGCGGGGGGCGACGGGGACGGGGGACTGCCTTGTGCAGTTACCTCTCTCTACACACATTTGGAAGAAAAGTTCATATTTTTCCAAACTTGTTTATGTTCACTTCCATCCACAAGTCTCACAAACACATACATACTAGTCGTGGTATTCAATTTTTTTTACTACTGGTTCTGTGGGCGTGGCTTGGTGGGTGTGGTGTGGCTTGGTGGGCGTAGCGGGGGAAGGATACTGTAAAATCCCCATTTCCACCCCATCCCACTAATCTGCTTTCCAGTTCCTTCTGTGCAGGGGCAACAAAGGAAGACCCAGCCGATCAGCTGGGACTCCAATCAGCTGGGACTCAGGAGGCAGAGAATAGATGGGGGCGGGGCCAACCAGAGGTGGTATTTACTGGTTCTCTGAACTCCTCAAAATTTCCACTACCGGTTCTCCAGAACCTGTCAGAACTGGCTGATTACCACCTCTGATACACCCCCCCCCGATTTCTTTATTGTGTTGAAGGATGAAGCCTCTTAGAAGATTTGCCTACTATAGTACATGGCGGTTAAGGACTAAACATAGATCTGTTCTCCAGGGTTTACATTCTAGGCATTTCCTGTCTGCCTTTTTGAGTTAGTGGATATTTGGCTGATTCCTTAAAGGCCCTGACTGTTGTGTCCCTGACACCTGCAGTTCCCAGTCAGGTCCGCCATGACCCTAGCTAGGGGGAAGGGGTGTTGTGTCCCTGACACCTGCAGTCCTCAGTCTGGTCCGCACTTCGAGCGGGAGCACCAACCATTCCCATTGGTTGAGGCCGTTTGACAGCTGCTATAAAAGGGAGCTGTCAAACGGCATCAGCAGCTGTCGCCCTCTGGGCTGCCAGCCCAGCCAGGGCAGCCGCAGCAACCTGTTATGCTTCAATAAAGAGATGTTAGCCTTCAGCTCCGTGTCTGCCTCGTTGTGTCCTGTCGACAACATAACACTGACATTGAGGGGCATGTGATCTATTGAAACATAATGGTTCTCTATGTTCATATAATAATGAGGTTCCTGCCTTATCAGCTTCATTCCTTACAATGGGGAGACTGGAAAAAGCCTTTGGACAGTCCTGTGTTAGCATCTAGTTAGTCTAGTCCATCCAGAGCAGTCTTTCCCAGCAAGTAAAGATAAACATTCCCTTCACGCATACATGCTAGTCATTTCTGGCTCTAGGGGGCGGTGCTCCTCTCCGCTACAAAGCCGAAGAGCCAGCGCTGTCTGAAGATGTCTCTGTTGCCATGTGGCCGGCATGACTAAATGTCAAAGGCGCACAGAACACTGTTACCTTCCCACCAAAGTGGCCCCTGTTTTTCTACTTGCATTTTTACATGCTTTCGAACTGCTAGGTTGGCAGAAGCTGGGATAAGTAATGGGAGCTCACTCAGTTATGCGGTGCTAGGGATTCCAACTGCCAAACTGCCAGCCTCTCTGATCGACAAGCTCAGCATCTTATCCACTGAGCCATCGTGTCCCCTTTCCCAGCATGGACCTGTACAAAAGTGTTGAGTGATCAGTTTCCATAATCTCCATTCATTTTTCCAGTGTGTTTAGAGGACATCATTTGGAGCCTGCTACCAGTCATTTGAGATACAGTATACAGCTGGAGGCACATTTCTGATGCTGATTATTTGTTGCAAAAGCAAAAATGGAAACTCATTTATAGGTGTATAAGAAACCTTTTTTCCCCCTGAGGTCTGTGGTGTAAAGATTCTTACTTTGTACATTAGCAGATGGTTCCTAAAGCATTCTGGAAACATTTACTAATATTCATTTAAAAATAAGGGCACAGTAACTCCTGAGTTAGTATCAATTCCATAGGTACAGACAGATGGGGAAGGGTGTGTGTGTCCCCCCAGTGTACGTGATAGGAATGTGATAGGTGCAGGCTAGAAAGGCTCTTATTGAAATGGTGCTTCCCTGCAAAATCCCCAATTATAAAGCAGAGCTGCCAGGAGTCTATTTTGTGAGGAAATGTAATTTGAGCAATATAATATAACAAAAGCCATAGTCTGTGCTGAAAAAAGCATCTGTGCCTTCATAAATAAGTTAATGCACACAATCATAATTAAATACACGAATTGGATTTTATGACATTTTTGAAGCAATTGGTTTCTCTCTCTCTCTCTCTCTCCCTCCCTCCCTCTCTCTCTCTCTCTCTCTCTCTCTCTCTCACACACACACTTTTTCCAACCTCTTCACAACCTGTCAGTTCTGCAATCTGAATCACTGGGTTATAACTACAATAGTTCTCTGCCACCTCTGGGTTTCTGGGCATTCTGACTACAAGGGGGCATTGTACCCTGCACAGATGTTTGACTGCTATGCTTGGCTGGTAACAACATCAGACAGAACACTGATATGACTCACCCATTTTACTAATTTATCAGCGCAGCCTTCCTTGAAATCTCAACATAAAGTCCTATGCCTTCTCTGCCTGAAAGCCAATAAAAGCCTCAAAGCCAATAAAAGCAGTGGAATGAGACACCAAATACAAAACAGCTAATCTCCCACCCCCGTTTTTTTCTTGCAGGTTGACGTAAGTTGTCTTTACAGCGAGAGCTTTAGGAATCCCAGAGTAAAGACGAAAACACCATCACACCACAGGTAAAAGTTAGAGCAGAGGAGACTGTTACACTGCGGCAAGTGAGAAATAACAGCAGTAGAGATAGCCTGATACTGCAAATAACTATCTTTTGGGATTTCATGGCTTCTTTGCAGAATTACAGAAATTTTCACCAGAATGTACCTTAGAAGTGTTTTAATGGACAGTTCAAAATATATACGGAAATGCATTCCGTTCCATTTATCATTCCATTTTCCATTAACAGATGCCTATTGGGCAAATATATTAACTGCATACTGGGATGTGCTCTGCTATTTTCCTCCCTTTGATATAGTTGTCAGTAAACCCAATCCTGCAGCTTTGTAATACATGAGCTGGTTCTAAGCTTTGTTACCAAGATACCAAACAACTTCCAGAAATTATTCTTTTTGAGAAAATTCTATGTTCAGGGGAGGCAGCTGGGGGTCAGTCCCTGGGTGGCTCTGCTCCAGAGGAAACAAGGCATGAAAGACATTTGCTCTTTTCCTCTGCAGTTGGCTGTTGCACAGATCCTCAGCAGATGGAACAGTCACATTCAATATGTAGTCCTCAGGGGAACAACATCTACATGGAGGGAAGCATGCAGTGGAGTTCCTTAAGGTTCTGTCTTAGGTCCAGTACTATTCAACGTCTTCATAAATGATTTAGATGAGGGATAGAAGAAGAACTCATCAAACTTGGAGATGATACCAGGCTGAGGGAAATAGCCAATACTTTAGAAGATAGGATCAAGATCCAGAAGGATCTTGACAGACTTGAACACTAGGACCTATCCAACAAAATGCAATTCACTGGTGAGAAAAGCAAGATTCTACATTTAGGCAAAACAAACAAACAAACAAACAAAAGCAATTGCACAGGTGGTACCTGGATGAACAGCAGTAGCAGTGACAGGGATTTAGGAGTCCTAGTGGACAACAAATATGAGCCAACAGTGTGCTGCAGCTGCCACAAAAGCCAATGCAGTCCTAGGCTGTACCAATAGAGGGATAGTATCAAGCTAAATGAAATGTTAGTACAGTTCTGCTTTATTCTGCACAAAAAAATTATGTTGAAATTCTAGAAAGAGTAGAGACAAGAGCAGCCAAGGTGGCTGAAGGCTAAAACATATAAAAATGGTTGCAGGACCTGGGAATATCTAATCTAAGGAAGAGAAGGACTAGGGATAATATAATAATGGTCTTTCAATATTTGAGGGGCTGTTATAGAGAAAAAAGGTCAACCTATTCGGTGGAACAATAAATAATGGATGGAAACTTATCACAGAGAGATCCAATCTAGAACTAAGGACAACTTTCCTGACAATGAGAATAATTAATTAGTGGAATGGCTTGCCTCCAGAACTTGTGGATGTTCCATCACTGGAGGTTTTTAAAAATAAATTGGATACCCATTTGTCCAGAATGGTATAGGGTCTCATGCTTGAGCACGGTTAGCAGGGGGATTAGAAGACCTACAAGGTCTCTTTTAACTCGTGTTATTCTGTTACTCCTAATTTATGAATCCTTCTACCTTATGAATTTTTCCCTGTCCTCTTGAAATGAGGCCATTTTGATGTCTTGCTGCTCTTCGTCAATTGTTTGTGTCTTATTCTAAGGCAGTTTTTTTTTTTCAAACTTGGCAACTTTAAGATGTGTGGACTTCAACTCCCAGAATTCCACAGCCACTGCTCTAAGGGATGACTTGGCTGTTCCACCCCTCCTGATATTTTTTCCTTGAAAGTCTTTTCCCTTGTCATAAAAATGTGTTGAAAGGAAAAGCAAAGAAAATGGAGGGGGGAATCCTCCATTGACTGACTGAGATCATGCAAAATAGCTTTAAAAAAGGGAAGTGAAAGATGTTGAAGAAGTGCCATAAGGATGCCAAAAAGCCCTCCCAAATTTTGGATGTCAGTGAACCAGCTATTTGAAAGGTGATGCTTTGACTCTGAGAAATGTTTAGATGAAGTGTTTGCCTAGGAGCGAGTTCAATTCATTATTGATCAAGAAAAACCCATCTCTCTGGAACAGAGATGGGTAAAGTTTTGACAGTCATTTAATAGTTTTTTTGGGAAGTATCCCCAAATAAGTTTAGTGTTAAAGCTTGTTTGGGGTTTATGCTACAATTTTCCTGGGTTTCCTGCTTTACAATACAGATTAAAAGAATTGGAAGGGACATTGTACTGTAGGTTATCTGGTCCAAGCCCCCCACCCCACCCCCCCGCCCAAGCAGGAGACCCAAAACCATCTCTGACAAATGGCAGTCCAATCTCTTCTTAAACGCCTCAGGTGATGAAGCTCCCACAACTTCTGAAGGAAAGCTGTTCCATTGGTTAACTGTTCTCACTGTCAGAAAATTTCTCCTTATTTCTAGATTGAATCTCTCCTTGATCAGTTTCCATCCAATATTCCTTGTCTGGCCTTCGGGTGCTTTGGAAAATAGCTTGATCCCCTCCTCTCTGTGGCAGCCCCTCAAATATTGGAAGACTGCTATCATGTATTCCCTGGTCCTTCTCTTCACTAGACTAGCCAAGCCCAGTTCCTGCAACCATTCTTCATGTAGGCTCAGGCTATAGGAATTTGGAACTCCACACTTAGAATTTGGTCCTCATGATCTGGAGAAAAGATTTCAGCAGACACTCATATTTTCACAAAACATAGCTCCTTTACAAATGGAACATTTTCCATAATTTTGTTGGGATTGATGGACATAGTTAGAGTTTGGTTTCTTGGTTGGAATATGTATGTGTTTTCTCTGAAAACACTTTTATGATCTCTCTCTCTCTCTCTCTCTCTCTCTCTGCTTTTATTGTATTTATCTCAGCTGGGACCTTGGGGGCAAATCCTTAACTTTGCTCACCAACACATTCTTCAAATGCATCAGGAGGTTAATAGAGAAGAACAGAGTGAGTTGGTTTTTAAAGGAAAGCACACACGTTACAAGGACAAACCAAACAGATTGGAAAATAATTTATTGGGTAGAGAAAAATAATATCCTGGAAGAGTGTCTTCAAAACCTGGGCAAGAAATGGATCTTGTAAACTAGGATAGATTTATTTCATGCATCATTTAGAGGAAGAACACACATTCTGTATACAAAAGGCCTTGAGTTTAATCATCGTTTGGGGCTGGAAGAGGAATTTTGGGATTGCATGAGCTCTGCAATTCATACAAGCAGCCACACTTTTGATGCTTCCACCTGAGTGTTAAAAAGACATTCCTCTGAATGCACTGGCATTCGTTCCCTATATTTCTATTCTTAAGCCATGTTGCATGCACCACAAGCATCTTCCCATTTATTTCCCAGACCCATATTGGTTCCTTTATCTGCTTGCCTCTGTCGTAATTAACAGAATAACAGAGATAGAAGGGACCTTGTAGGTCTTCTAGTCCATCCCCCTGCAGAAGCAGGAGACCTTGGAGCATGGGTATCAAAGTCATGCCATCACGTTGCTGTCTTTTGTGATGTTTATCCATTCGTGGAGCTGGGGTGGGCGTGGCCTGTGCGTGACATATCTGGCCTGAAGGCTGTCAACATTCCAGACAAGTGGCCTTTTTATAACCTTCCAGTGATGGAGCAACCACAACTACTGAAGGCAAGCCATTCCACTGGTTGATTGTTCTCACAGTTAGGAATTTCTCCTTTGTTCTAGGTTGCTCCTCTCCTTGATTAGTTTCCATCCATTGTTTCTTGACTTGCCTTCAGATGTTTTGGAAAATAAGTTGACCCCTTCTTCTTTGGGGTAACCTCTCAAATATTGGAACACTGCTATCATGTCATATAATTCTTTTCTTCTTTATGGTATCAGCTTCTCTCGTCCTATTTGCTCCATTTCAGTGTTGCTCATAACTTTGCTACCAATTAAGTAATGCACATTTCCCTTATTTCTCTTTTAAACATTTCCAAGGTTTTGAATGACGTTCTCCTTTTGCTTTTTGTGCTCCTGTCTTTATCTCTGTCTTCATTTCCCCCTTCCTCTATGGCTGAGTTTCCTTTTAGAACATTTGCTTCTAAGTGTTCTCCTTGAGGATTGCTGAGGTACTGCTGATGTGCCGGATAAATGTGATTTTTAAAAAAGAGGAAATAGAAGATCTAACCTTATCTCATTATTTTCTTAAAAATTGTAATATTGCTTGTAGATTGTGGAAGGGCAGTCAGCTTATCTTGATTTCAACGAAGCATTTGACATATTATCCCATTGTACTCTGACTGAGAAATGTGTTACATGTAGGCTTATTAAGTACATGACAGTTAACACAACCCATGGATGCTTTGAAACTTTTACTACAAAATATTCCCTGGTGGTTTCCTCTCCAACTAGACAAGGTGCCACAAGGCTTCATTCTTGATCATTAATATTTTGATAAACAATAAAAAAGCGTCCTGCAAACAGCAAAAGTCTTTCATTGGATGGAAGCATAAAATTGGATTCAAGCTTGACAAAAATGCTTGTGAAGGTAATGTCCCTTGGCAATTTTACTGCTCGAACTCTCTAAAAATTTTACATACACGGATATACTTGCTGAATATATTTAAATATTAGAAATACTATTATTTGTGTCTTTTAGAATTTTTAAGCCTCCTTTCTTTCCCCCTCTCTGTCTTGTTTTTCTCAGCAGTCCACTTCAACAAGCTAATCTTCTTTATGCTTTGAATGCCAAGAACCTAAGTGCTACTTCAGAAGTACCCATTGTATTCAGAAAATTAACATTGCTGTTTCATTTTTTAGGGTCTATTTTCTTGTTGTTTTTGGAAATGGATAGTAGATGAATATTCATAGATAATATATAATAGGAAGGTTCTGATTTGCAGGAAATCTTCCCCACAACCAAATAACCATCTAAAACAGAGCAAGTTGATGGGATAGAGAAAAAGAGCCAAGACTAACCATTCAAAAAGTAATTTGCAGTTTTTTCTTCTCCATTTTCCAGTTTTTCTTCTTCTCCATTTTGCAGCATGCTCTACTCCATTTCAATAAATAGAGCAAAAGGTTGGGAATGAATACAATTCTAATAAAGATTATTGGGAATTTTCAGGTTAATTGGTTTTTAATCCTTCCCCTCGTTTTAATTTACAGTAAAAAAAAAAATTAAGATAGGTTAAATCGAGACCTGGTATCTTGACAACTTAGGCTGATAACAATAACTAGCCATTGAAATAAAACTGGACCCATGTTTCAAGGAGATCTGTGGAACCAAAATGAAGAGATTCTGATTTTGAGTGGCAGCATTGATGCTGTGCAACAGCCTCCTGCTTGTCATCAAGCGAGTGACATTTTGGAGTCTTTTAAAGATGAAATTGTTCTGGAGGGCTTCCTCTTTTTTTATTATGCCGCCTTCATTTTCTGTTTTTATTGGGAGAATCAGTTTGGGTGACTGTATTTACTGTTTTTATAGTTGCTACGTTATACAGGTAGTCCTCGAGTTACGATAAGAATTGAGCCCAAAATTTATGTTGCTAAGTGAAATATTTGCTAAGTGAGTTTACGACTTTTCTTGCCTCAGTTATTAAGTGAATCATTGAATTTGTTAAGTTAGTAACATGGTTGTTAAGTGAAGTTCCCTATTGACTTTGCTTGTCAGAAGGTCACAAAAGCTAATCATATGACCCCAGGACATGGCAACCGTCATAAATATGAATCACTTGCCAAGCATCTGAACTTTTTTTTTAAGTTTAATTTATACATTTTTCTTTCCAAGCATCTGAATTTAGATCATGTGACCATGAAGATGCTACAATGGTCATAAATATGAAATAGGGCCATAAGTAACTTTTTTTTCAATGCCGTTTAACTTTGGACAGTCACGAAATGAACTGTTGTAAGTTGAGGATAACCTGTAGATATTTTACTTGGTCATTTTACTTTATAAAAACTGCCAAGACTCTCTAGGTTACAATGAGCTAGAAGTGAAGGAAATTAATACAAAATTGCCCAGAACTACAAACTAGACTTGGTGACAGAACAAGAATTTGAATCTCTATTTCCAATGCTGGATATCTTGTAATTAGAGTTTTTCTACTCTTCAGCTGTACAGCTACGCTCAAAGATCTGTGTGACTTCCTTTGCACAAACAAAAAGGTTGGGACATGGTCTGTATTTCAACCAAGGAAGAGGATTTAGGGTTAATAAATGTGTTATTTGCCAAATTTAGGAAGGATACACCTACCAAGGACTACTAATGCTACCTCCAGGATGAGAAGAAGATTGAATGTCAATAGCTGATAATCAATAAAAATAATCAATAAAATAATCAATAAAAAAGGGAAAGGGTAGAAGGATTGCCTTTCTTCTGGATTCTGTTTAACCAATGTGGAAAACAGGAGGATGGATCAACCAGAGCTTTGGTGTGATCAAGATAACTCTTTTCTTAGGTTCTTATATTGTAAGACCCCAGAATTGCTGTGATTAGTCAATGTGAGATTAGAAGACTGAAGGAAACAGATTCAGAAAGGTTTCAGTGGACATGGCTCTAATAGGAAAAAAGATTTAAACCCAAATGAACAGATGGGACAAGACTAAATATAGCTAGAGTCAAAATATAGTTTAGGTAACCTAATCTTTTAAATCTTCCTATATAGACCATTCTGTTCAATAATGAGCTTTAAGGGCTGCTATTCAGATATAAATACAGATTAACAGGTTCAAAATACATTTGTGTTAGATGTCCCAAAGGTGCTTTTTCAAGAGGCACCTGGACTTTCTGGTTTTTCTTTGAAGATGTTTCACTTCTCATCCAAGAGGCTTCTTCAACTCTGACTGGGAAATGGTGGGAAATGAAAGGATTTATACTCCTTGCAGACAGCTGGTCATTTGCACACTTTCAGCTGTCTGCAAGAAGTATAAATCCTTCCATTCCCCACCATCTAGTCAGAGCTGAAAAAGCTTCTTGGATGTGAGATGAAATGTTTTCAAAGAAAAACCAGGAAGTCCAGTTGCCTCTTGAAAAACCATCTTCGAGACAACCATGACCTGGATGACCGAGAATCTCCATAGACATTTGTGTTAGATGATGTGTCTGGCTGGAAAGCAGAAGATCCTCAGTGCTTCTAATGGAAACTGAAGTCTGAATGACCATGCATAGTTATTTTGGAAGCATTTCCCACAGACACCTAGTTTCAACAGAAAATGTGGCTTTAAATGACAAATGATTTCAAAACTTACTTTTTCAACAATGAAAGAAAATGGTGAAGTGAATGCAGATAGCAGTTGTTTTATTACAGGTAGTCCTTGAAATACGACCACAATTGAGCCCAAAATTTCTGTGCTAAGTGAGACATTTGTTAAGTGAATGTCGCCCTGTTTTATGACCTTTCTTGCCAAAATTGTTAAGTGAATGACTGCAGTTGTTAAGTTAGTAACATGGTTGATAAGTGAATCTGGATTCCACATTGACTTTCCTCATCAGAAGGTTGCAAAAGTTGATCACATAATCCTGGGAAACTGCAACCATCATAATTATGAGTCACATGTCAAGCTTCTGAATTTTGATCATGTGACCATGGGGATTCTTCTGCAATTAAGTGTGAAAAACAGTCATATGTTTTAGTGCCATTGTAACTTTGAATGGTCACTAAATGAATAGTTGTAAGTCAAGTACTAACTGTACTTGTTTTTACTCCTTATAGCATATCTTCTGTGCTCCTTCTGCAAAATTTTGTTAAGAAATATTGAAATAAATTCAATTCATTTTCAGCTATGATTCAGCACCATTGTTACGATCACATCCCTTTCTACACTGTGTTCTTTTCCCTTGGATGTAGCCAACAATTTCATCCAAAACACTAAAGATTTGCTATGACAGCCAACCATTAGTACATTATGTTTAAAATGAAAAGGTATTACCTATTCTTTTTCTTCTTGGCAGGCACATCACTTATTTTGTTAAAGAAGGTATGAATATTTTAGATGACGCCTTGATTGGTTTTGGCTGGCTTTTTGACTTCATACAGTTGTAAATAAGTTTGATTAACAGGCAAGGTTTTAAGAGGTACGGGCTTGTGTCCAAAATCTGCCGCCAAAATATGACCCCAGAACTGAGTAAGGTTAATAACACTGTGGTACTGTCAAACAAATTGGGCATTGTGGTTTTATGAAGTGACATATTAAGCTTGCATTCAATGCTGTGGTAATAGATACTTATGAAAATATTCACTGCTGTCATTGCGTGATATGGGTAGGCTTGGCAGCAGCATCCAAGATTTTTAGACAAGATTAATGATATTGATTCTTGTTCCTGTTTCTTCCTGCACCAAATGTCCTGACACTATCAATTCAATTATAACTTTTTTAGGAAAATGGGGTATGACAGCCCAACAAATTATGTACTTCCTTCTTGCAAATAAAGTGCATTAGAAGATTCATACTGTTCTAGAATGAATAAAATTTTTTAATTGTTTAGGGTCTCTTCTACAGACTCCATACACTGAGACACAGTTAGATTTTCAAAAAAAACCTGTCTCTAGAAAAAATCTTGCTCCCCTGTTCTGGAAGTAAAGAGGTATTATACTTTCTTGGTCCGACTCCTGAGGAAAAATGCAAGTTAACTCAACTCTTTTTAACTCATATATGTTTCCAAAAAGAACATTCAAAGGATTATAAGCTGTATGACAGTGGTCTCCAGATTTAGCAACTTTAAGACTTGTGGACTCCAACTCCCAGAATTCTCCAGCCAGCATAGCTGGCTGAGGAATTCTGGGAGTTGAACTCCACAAGTCTTAAAGTTGCCAAGTTTGGAGACCCTTGCTGTATGATCTTCAACATTCAGAGCTATGTATTACTTTGTTTCATCTGGACCAGTTAGCGGAAACTAATTAAGCTTAAAGACAATTGATCCAAAACTGACCAATGTCATAATTGCCTACTGGTTTCTGTAGATTATTTTTGAAGAACTATGTCAGAAAATAGGATTTAGTTATATGACCACTCACCTTCTCTCAACAGAAAGCAAATAAAAGTTAGTGGTGTTCTTCCTTTTCACAACTTCCCTCAATCAATTCTGTAAACACAACCCAGAGCCCAGTGAGGCTAAGACACAGCTGTCAAACTCCTGGCCCATGGGCTGGATGCATCACGTGCTGGCCATGCCCATGAAGCAAAGGGGGGGAGTCCCAATATGTCACGTGACGCTGCCATGACGATGTGAATTTGACACCTCTGGGCTAAGAAATAGGACCATGGCTTTTCTGTCGTACCCGCATAGTGAATTAAGTCATGGCTGGCTCAAAGTATAGAGTAGGGAAACAGAGGAGCTCTCGGTTTCCTTAGGGATTATAAATGTACGGGGTATTTGTGTGCGTGACTAAAAGCGGCCACAATAGAAAAGCTGCACCCTGAGGAAATGGAAGTTGAATGTCAGCATATATTTTAGCAAGGATAATCAGTAAAACTCTTTGCGCTACTGCAGAGTCAGGTGGAATGATGTGAAGTGCTTTGAAGAGGCCTTGCTACCATAGTACGGAGCCCCTTGTCATGGTGAATTGCAGCTGCTTCATACAAACCTATGATATAAGCTATTTGCAACTGTCAGGCAAGATTTTCATTCTTGTTAATTTCCAGTTAACCCTGTAACTAGAACAGGGTATATTCCTTCTGAAAAAGTAGCATTATTTTTATTATGGTTAGTTGCCCAGTCAGCCAGATGTTTAAACTGGGCCTGACCTTTTTATCTCCATATCAAGTCCTTCCCAAGGACCCGGGATAAAGAGGTGTTGTTTGATGGTGTTAAAGATATTGTTGCAGGATGTAAGCTATTTCAGGTAGAGCTGCCTTTTGCAATTGACTGTTGATAAAATTCGTCAATGCTGATAGTGTTCAAGTGGTGTTCTAGATGTTTTGGGATTGTATCCAAGGTACCTATCACTACTGGTACTACCTTTCCTTGCTTTTGCTACAGTCATGTGGTCTTTACAGGTCTTTGCATTTTGTGATTTTCTCCAGGTTTTTTTCTTCTATTTTGCTATTTCCAGGTACTGCAACAGGGGTGTCAAACTCAAGGCCCGTGACTGGTTCCAGACTGTGAGGTGCTTAGATCTGGCCCATGGGGCCACCCAGGAAACAGTGATTGATCGGCCTGTGGTACCTCTGCCAGTGAAATTGGAGCTTGGGAGGGGCGCGTGTGGCAGAGGGCTGCAGGAGGCTGTCACAGCCAAAAACCCAAGCCATTATAGATGCCCCCAACATGAATGATATCAAGCTGGCCAAACCCACCCTGGCCATGCCTATCCTGGCCACCCCCCAGCCCCCTGAGGTCAAACACAACCCTGATGCGGCCTTCAATGAAATTGAGTTTGACACCCTGTACTACAATGTCCACTCTCTGGATTTTTAAAAATCTTTCTTATCGACAATTGTTAAGTGTGTTGTGTTATGTGGCAGATGCTTGTCTGTTTGAATTCTAAAATTCCAGAGCGCTTTAGCTTCTTCATTTTCAATTACTTTGTCTATTTTGTGGTCCCTTCAGTCCTTGCTTGCAGGAAAATGATGTGGTTGTTTTGTGTTTTTTTTGCAAATATTCCAATTTACCATTGTTACTACTTTGCTTTGCAGTTGTTTTGTAGCCCACCTTCTTTCAGCAACTAACTGGGTAGTCCACTGTTTCTTCACTGACTCTGCAGAGATGACATTTGCTGTCGTTGATCTCCTCTCAATTTGGGCTTTTTATGCATTTGCTCTTAAGGCCTAAAAGGTTCTTTTTTTTAGACACAAACTTGAGTCTCAGCAGATTGCAGCACCTGACGAACACCACTGACAATACTGCTACCCTTCAAAATGACCTCAACTATGTGTCAGAATGGTCAAACAAATGGCAACTTCAAATCTCAACAAACAAATGCTCTGTCTTACATATCGGCAAAAAAATAATCAGAAAATAAAATACAAGCTGAATAATCAAGACCCAACTATGTCAAGGACCTTGGAGTACTCATCTTTAATGATCTAAGTGCTAGAGCCCACTGTAACTACATAGCCAAAAAGGCATTAAGAGTTGTTAACCTAATCCTGCATAGCTTTTTCTCCGGTAATATCACACTATTAACGGCAGCATACAAAACATTTGCTAGACCAATATTTGAATACAGCTCATCAGTCTGGAATCTGCATTACATATTGGATATTAATACAATCGAGAAAATCCAGAAATATTTCACAAGAAGAGTTCTCCACTCTTCTACTCGTAGAAGAATATCTTATGCCACCAGACTTGAAATTTTAGACCTAGCCAACCTAGAACTACGCCACCTTCAGTCCGATCTATGTATAGTATATAAAATTATCTACTACAAGGTCCTACCTGTCAATGAATACTTCAGCTTCAACCATAGCAATACAAGAGCACACAATAGATACAAACTCAAGGTAAACCGCACCAAACTTGATTGTAGGAAATAGGACTTTAGCAACAGAGTGGTCAGTGTCTGGAATACTGTACCTGACTCTTGGTTTCTTCCCCAAACCCCCAAAACTTTAACCTTAGACTGTCTACTGTTGACCTCACCTCTTTCCTAAGAGGTCTAAAGGGGGCATGCATGTGCACCAACATGCCTACCATCCCTGTCCTATTGTTTCTTTTTTATTCATATCCATTTCATGTATTCATAACCATGCTTATATACTTATACCTGTTATCTAATACTTGCTTGACAAATAAATAAATAAAAATAAATCGTTTGGACAGGGAAGATAGCAGGCTTAAGTTTGGTTAAGAGTTGAAAGGGAAATCACTAGGAAATTGCCAGTCTGCAGGCTAGATTAGAAAGCAGAAGAACGTCAAGCAAGAAAACAATGGTAAAGCAATTTGGTATTGCTGCCAAGAAAAGAACATGGACATCTGTCCTTATAGTAATGGGCAGGAGTTGAGCTCATCTCAAGAGTATGTTTATCATAATTTGGAAATTATAATATACATGAGTTATATGAAAGGGGAAAACATTTTGCTTTCTCACATGTGAAAAGCAAGGATGGCTATTATCCATAGTTTAGTAATGATGCTTTGAGACTCAAGAGAGGCATGATGAGCAGCTGAACTGCTGTGAATCGGGGAAGTGAAGTTTTCAGCCTCTGTGAATCAGATTACTGCTGAGATTCATGCCGCCCTGCCAACTTCTTGTTGTTTTGCTATGATCTGTTGCATTTAATGAACTGTCAGTTGGCTACGATCCATTCCTTCTTTCACTCGTTCATTTTCTACTGTTATTCTATGGCATCCAATGTACCACATTTTTAATTAACAGCACAAGGAACTGCACAAGGAGGAGCAACAAGATTAAAAACCCAAGGCCCATTTTCAATTATACGTTTTTAACTTTCTCACAAAATAATTATACATGAGCAGGCCCAGGCCTCCAAATCACCACTGGTTCAACCTACCCACATTTAGATACATTTCCGTTTCTAAAGTTTAAGAATCCTTAAAAAAAAAAAAAAATCTTCAGATTTCAGTTAAAAAGTTAAATACCCCGTTCATTCTTTTCTGCCTGAACCAATAAGATTTAAAAATGTTTGAAAAAGGATTTGGTGAGATGGTGCTCACTTCTTGTGGGTGTAAGATGTGAAAGGGTGTTTGGGGGACATGAAATATGATAAAAAGCCAATAGTTTGCCTGGAAATACGCAGTAGGATACTAGTCCTGAATGCCCTATGGAAGACAAGTGCAACTGCTGCTTGTGATCAAATTGTGACGTGCAAATCAAATTAGTAATCTTGTAATTCAAGTAATCTTCTGGGTATTTTAAAGCTAATAGGCTTGCACGTGTCTGATTCTGCCTTCTTCCAGCCTTCAGAGATTTCCTGGAGAATTTTGAGAGGTCTCCTGGCTCCATATGAAGGATATGGTTGCAAGGTGAGCAGTAATAGGTTTTTTTGAGTTAGTGCTTTTTCTTTTTCAAATGCCAGTTAATGCAAGACCAAGCTCTCTGTACTGTAATGGATTAATTGCTTGGAACGTCCTTGGCCCTGGAAAATGTTAACAAGGTTGCAACATCAGTATAGGTAACTTGGGTGGAAACTGTGATCACTTTCCTATTGTCCGGTATACCACATTCCCAGAGATCCTCCAGGGCTGGATAGATCCTCCATAAGTGAGATAGGGGTGGACTGAAGCCATTCCTCCAGAGATAATGTGTTGATCTTGTTGTTGTCTGCAACAGGAACAAGTGATTTTAAGCAATGCAAATCTGGAAACTTGCTCATAAAGGCCCCCAAGGAATAGCATGCTCTCTCCAATTCATGATCTAAGAGTATTGTGGGATGGTAGAGTGCATGCAAGGCCCACATTATAAGTGCTGGTGCCAACGTAACTATTTCTTGTTTTCACCTGTTTAACCTGCCTGAATGTTTAGGTTGGCTATGTTCTTTTTTTTTAATAGCTGAAGAGTCACCAAAGGATTGGAGCAAAAGGAATTGTGCTTGCCTATCTCCCTGGACATGAAGTCCTTTTGTGAGTCCTTGATTAGTTGTCATAATCATGATCAAAATTAAGATTCACCCTAGGATATTTTCCTTGATTGCAGTCTTCAAAATTCCCATGATGGAATGGTTTCCTGGTAGTGCAGCTAACTGGGGGCTTTATTCTATCGCTATTATTTGTGTGCATATCTTTAATATTCCCAATTTTCTTTATTGTTGGTCCCAATATGTTTTCTCACCTTCTCTAGGGGAAGAGTTTCATCACTGTTTAATGGCTGTAGCCTTGATTTTGCTTACCAGGACAGAAAACATTGCTTAGGTCATTCAGAAACTGCCAACACCTTTGGGATACATGGACAAAACCTCAGTCGCATAAGTCAATTCCTGGAAGTGTTTGCTGATTTGGATTTTCTCTTCCCCTCCTAAACCCTTTTTTCCAACTCTACATTTGCACTCTTTGTTCCATGAATAAGAAGGGGAAAATATAAATATAATGACCATCCCAGGAATACATTAACACATTTTGCAGAGCCTGAATGCCTGATTATTATCATTCAAGTCTATTGAATGAATGGTTTCTGTGTTGATTGCTTCTGGCTTATATTCCAAAGTTTGCTTGGCTAGATCTGCAAATCCAAGCCCTATTCATGATCTTAAGGAAAACCTGGAAGCCCTGACATATGTATGTAAGTATCCCAGTATTTATGTTTTCATTGGGTAGATTCAGATGTACTAATATCATCCTCGTATCTTCTTTCTTTTTCATCTATTGTATCTTGAACACTTGTTTTCACTTTGACTTTTTTGTACAGAAATGTCCCTGCCATTCTCCAGATTCAGAACTGCTATTTTCTGAAGTATTCCATACCTGTATTCTCTTAGTTATGTGTCTTTGTCTAACTTTCCACTAAGATGGTATCATTCAAATGATGATCAATACCTCCATCCTTTGACTGATTATTTCCAATGTAATCCACCATTACCATAAGGAGGTTATAGAATATCAGGATCAATCATGGTTTGCTGTTGACCTTGGCAATGTTGTTGAGCCTAGCTGAACAACCTTCCTCTTTGGATGATAATGTCATCCTTTTTTCTTGGTTGGCGTGCAATGTCATAGTTTAATTGTTCTTCCTTTTAGAGTGATATTTTTTTACAACTTGGGCTTCCAGTGAACATTTGATAGAGATAAGTGATCACATTCCATGTCATTGCTACTGTTCAGTTCACTGGTTGAGTAGACTCCCAGTAAAAATCAGATCAAGAGATTCATGATTCTCTTCATCAAGAGCAGCAAGTCTGTACATTCTTTAGTTCAGCAAACAAGGAAGGGACATAAATGCCAATCCAATGCCAGCTGCATTCATCAGAAAGAAGGTGGAGACCCAGTTCCCTTCAACCAATCATTTGTGGAAGATATGAACTTGCATAACCCTCCTCAAATGGCCACCAGCCAATCACAAAAGCAGCTTCTGCCGGTCTTTGCAAAAGTGACGTTTTTAATTTCCACTAGCAGCAAATTGTTCCAAACTAAGTTTAAGGATGGGGGCCAGTTATTGACCACCCTTCCCCTTGGGTGCCCGGCCACTGATTTTTATTTGCTTTATGGCAATGGGACAGTCAGCACTCCCATTCAGAGTTGGTATTCAGCAGGTTCTGACCAGTTCTGGAGAACCGGTAGCGGAAATTTTGAGTAGTTCGGAGAACCGGCAAATACCACCTCTGACTGGAGATTTTACAGTATTCTTCCCTTGCCATGCCCACAAAGCCACACCCACAGAACCAGTAGTAAAAAAAAAATTGAATCCCACCATAGCAGTCTCATTGTACTAAAAACCATTTCTCTCACCTTGTTTGGCCAACAGTTGGTGGCAGGAAAAGCAGGAAGAGAAGGAGGGAAGGGAGTCTTTTTAGGGCCTTGTAGCAAAAGGAGCCACTCCCTCCACCCCAACAGGAAGTTGTTAAAGATCAGCTTTCTCTTGTAACTATTTTTCAATGGGAATGAAAGCCCATTGTCCATGGCGAGCTTATCACTGGGCTGCCAGAGGGAAAACCTAGAGTTAGGGCCATCCTTTGGGTCTTGAGGGCAGCACAGCCCAAGCTCTGAGGAGGGCAAAGCAGCTCTAATCTGCCCTGTGGAGGGAGAACTGAGAGAAAGGAAACCAGCTCCCCAGCCACTCAATTTCATCTTCTATTTAGTATCTGGAAAGATTACTAGATATAAGAGAAGCATATGTTTTCTTCTTTCCTTGTGTTTCTACTGCAAATTTGGGAAATAAATTATAGCTGCATATTTTCTGAATGATTAAACTTATCTTGTGTTGTGTGGGAGAGAGGGGATTTCTATATTTTTTTTTTAAAGAAAACACATACTCACTAGCATGTTACCAATGAATGGGCAACAAAACAGCCATATCTTTTTATGGTCTTCCAGCCTCTGGTCCTATTTAGAGGTTTCTTAGAGATATGCCATAGATGTAGCTATATTAAATTTGTTGTTGTTAAATTGCCATTGTCTATAGAACTGAAGATGCCTTTTCACACCGTACCTATAAGAAAAGATAGAACGGCTTGATGATTGGCAAGATTGATGAGGAGGAATTCCTTGAGATTCATGAATCAAAATCTCTACCTAGGCAGTATCTGGCCTGCTTCTTAGTGTTAGTGACTTCGCAAGGTGAACTATATTTCTTAATCAGTCATTTGCATTTCATTAAAAAAATGAATGCCATACCGTAATTGTTAGCTCAGCTCATTTGCACAATGTTACCCCAATTCTCAGTAATTCTTCTGGAGGCAATGTAAATAAAATCCTTTCCTGTTCTCTAACGTCCTTCCGTTGTCTAGGCTGATTGTAAGTGGAAGTGAATCTCTGACTGCACCTCTATGTCCTCCCCAGGGATCTGACACTTTGAGACAAGGCTGTGATTAGGTTCACCAATGGGGTACTGATTGCAAGTGTCACTTTAACTTGAAATACAGGCTTAATTGGATCCCAAAATTTCCTCCCACTCCCTACTTGATAAAGATGTTCTACAGGGCCAAAGGCTTTAATTTCACTACCTCCTTTCTTCCATCTTCTTTGAGGAGAAGTTCAAGAAGGCCTTTGTGTCAGGGACAGGATGAGTTAGCGATATCTTTTAGGATGACAAACTATATCTGATTATCCCCAATTGTCTTCCGTTGGAACACAGAACTACTATGTAACATTGTAGGAGTAACTGGCATTATCTTTACATTGCCAGTCAATGTTAGGCATTTCTCACAGAATCTATAAGCTTTTCAGATCACCTAATGGATTTTTCCCTTCCCAGCCCTCTACAACAGGCTCGGATGTAGCAGCATGTCCATGGTGGCTTTCTTAGCTTCCCTTTATCCCTTTATCCTGCAGGTAGAGATTTAGAAATTTAACAAATGAAGTTTTTTGTGCCATCTATCTCTGAGCCAGGAAGCCCGATAAATTTCTGAGCAACAGGCTGCTACTAAAAGACTTGAAGGTCCCATATCTGATCCCCGAGTTCCTCTGAGATCGCCATCTGAAGCCCTAGGAAATACTGAGGAAAAAGGGGACTCACTGGAAAATGTCTTTCTAGCCAAGGTGTCATAGTGTCATGAATTAATGGCATTTCCATGAAAAGCTTTGTTGTCACTTCTAGATTGTTGATGTGCCCTGTGACCCCAGGTAGTCAGACAGCTAAGTTGATATATATTCAGTTCAGGTTATAGTACAGCAGAAGCCACAAACACTCCACCTGAAACTGCCTATGTTTGTTACATGCAAAGCTCGTGGGTGGCCCTTTTCTACACAAAAGAAACTCCTATTTCTGGGCTTCTGCTTCCACCATCATTTCACTATCTCTGAGTGCCAGCAATAAACTGAGTAGGGAGATGATGCTATGGATCCATGTCAATCTACACCTGCTATCCACCTCCCAATAAAGGAAGGCTGATGGTTGAATACCATTTGTGTCTTGGGCAGCTGGAAAGAGCACTGTGAGCTCCTTCACATCTCTCTACCTACCTACCTACCTACCTACCTACCTACCTACTACCTATCTACCTATGTGCAGATATGTCTGCCTATCTCATATGATGATTGTAGGTGGCTCACAACAATCCATTAAATAAAACATAGTTTTTAAAAAAAGTATCCTTTCCCCCAGCTGCCAGACCAAATTAGGGTTTTTTTGAAGATGAAAATGGCAGTGATTTAGAAGTCTCCAAAGTATGCTATCCAAGAGCACTCTCACAAAATGATAAATAAGGACAGTCTATAATGTGGCTTAGTCACAAATAAACATAACCACACCTGCTAATTCCTCCTTGGGTGGATGGCAATAAACTTTATTTAACACATTGTGTAAATACCACAGACATTGTGTAAACCAAAATCTTTGTTTTATTCTTCCTGAACAAACCTTGAACAAAGGTTTTTGTTGTTTTCCTCTGACTTGCTTGTAGGAGAACTAGTTGAAATCTGTATTTACATGATATATTAAACTAAAAAAGGAGTTGTCTGTCGTTCTTTACCTACTTATAGAAGGTGCCAGTGGGTGCAATCCTACTCATTTGGAGCTAAGCTCCATTAGACAAGGCTAAAAGAACCTGAATCAAATTGCTTATGGAACTCTGAAGTGTGTCCATATATTTGCATTTTAACAGCCTACACCACAAGTTAGTGCAACCTATATGGTGGCCCAAAGCACCTGATCTTGCTATCTTTCAGACTGTCCTAGTTGCTCCCTCCCTCTATAGGAGTAAAATGCCCCCACTTTCACTTACTCCAAACTGCCTGGTATTCCAGTTCCTTCCACTCATCTGGTCGCACCAAGCTGGGAGAGTGGTAAGGAAGTGCTCTGTGGGATCCTAGAAGTGGTGCAGACTTTATTTACGTATCCTTCAATGTTACAGTTTTCTTTCCCTAAGAAATTAAATTATGGTTGGTACAGATTTCATCTCCCCAGCAAATCTGGGCTGAAGTGATTTAATTGAAGAACTTTGGTTGGAATATGCTGTTAATATGCAAAGTATTCAGCATAGATTTATGTGTGCTTGTGTGTAATAAAGAATGAAAAATCTGCTCACGGAAGTGGAATCCTTCCATGTCTATCAATTATTTTCTGCAGCATTCCACTTTCCTCCAGCTTTCTGTTTCTCTGAGGATGTTTATTTGGAGCCAAGATGTGTGTTTGTGTGAAGAGAGGGGGGTAGGGAGGGAGGGAGGGAGGGAGGAAAAAAAGAGAGAGGGAGGGAGGGGGAAAGAGAGAGGAGGGAGGGAGGCAAAGAGAGAGAGGCAAAGAGAGGGGGAGGGAGGGATGGAGGGAAAGAGAAAGGGAGGGAGGGAGGGAAGAAAAGAGAAGGAGGGTGGGAGGAGGGAAAGAGAAGGAGGGAGGGAGGAAAGAAAGGGAGGGAGGGAAAAGAAAGGGAGGGAGGGAGGAAAAGAAGAGAGAGGGAGGGAGAAAGAGAGGGAGGGAGGGAGGAAAGAGGGAGGGAATGAGAGGGAGGGAGGGAAAGAAAGAGGGAGGGAGGGAAAGAAAGGGAGGGAGGGAGGATAAGAAAAGGGAGGGAGGGAGAAAAGAAAGAGGGAGGGAGGAACGGAAAGAGAGGGAGGGAATAAGAGGGAGGGAGGGAAAAAAGAGGGAGGAAGGGAAAGAGAGAGAGAGAGATGGTATACTGTGGTACATATGTTATAAAACAAAACAAACAAAACCCCAACTCAGTACTATTTCAGCACATATCTTATTTTATTTCCATACTATATTAATCTTTATAGATAAAAAGCATAGCTTTTTATTGCAACCAGAGCCAAACTTTTGAAAACATGGGTTAACGAATGTCTCTGGGATGCTTAGATGATAATGGCATAAAGATGGTCATTCATCATAGGAAAAAACAATTTTCCTAGATGATACATTGCCTAACTGCAATGCCACAGAAATATAAACAAGGAGTTATGTATTGTCCCAACATTATAATCTAATATTATCAAGATATAGAAGATCACAGATACCCAGACTCATTGGAAGAATTCACATCATGCGAAAGTGAACGCTAATAAAAAATAATTAATAGCACGTTTCCTGCAATAAAAGAGATTCCCAGGTATAATTGTCACAGTCAATCATGGTTCCTGCTTGCTTGCTCTCTTCTAGAGGTTACTGTGAGTTCACGGACATTAAGCTGACTATTAAATTCGGCTTCTTCACTCACCATTTTAATATCATTGTTCTCAACTCATCATCTACTTTCTAGATGAAGTGAAGATAGCAGGGCCAGCAAGGTGACACTGCAGGAGACACAGCCTGTGTCTAATAAGGATCTTGTTCTGATAAAAGAAGGCAGACTCATCTTTCTTCACATCTATTTTGAGGACTGGAATTTGTCCTTTGGATGAGGTTCCACTCCTTTTTTTTTTTTTTTTTGAGTGATACGTTTTGCGTGAAAGGTCAGTGCTTTCCTGGATGAGAGCCCAGCCTATGGGTGCTGTTCCTGAATGAGAGTTGAAAGGTTGTTCCATTATGATATTTTTTAAAAAAATTACAGCTTGCTGCATTTTTAAGAACCTATTGGAGCACCACTGTAACATAGTATTTTAGGATATCCCAAAGCAGAGGTGGTATTCAGCAGTTCTGACCAGTTTTGGAGAACTGGTAGCAGAAATTTTGGGTAGTCCGGAGAACTGGTGGTAACCTTCCCCCAGGGGGAAGAGGAGTGGGGAAGGAATGGAGATTTTACAGTATCCTTTCCCTGCCATGCCCACCAAGCCACACCCACCAAGCCACACCCACAGAACCAGTAGTCACATTTTTTGAATCCCACCACTGTCCCAAAGGTGCATTTTTCAAGAGGCAACTGGACTTCCTTGTTTTTCTTTGAAGACATTTCACTTCTCATCCAAGAAGTTTCTTCAGCTCTGACTGGATGGTGGGGAATAGAAGGATTTATAGTCCTTGCAGATAGCTGGTCATTTGCATTTTTTTTTTTTTTTTGCACTACTCAGGTAACCCTGAGGACACAGACAAAACCTCCAAGTGGCCTGAACGACTCTGTAAAATAATGCAAATGACCAGCTGTCTGCAAGGACTATAAATCCTTCCATTATCCACCATCCAGTCCCAACTGAGCAGTTTCTTAGATGAGAAGTGAAGCGTATTTAAAGAAAAACAAGAAAGTCCAGTTGCCTCTTGAAAAAAGCACTTTTGGGACAACCAGGACTTGGAGGACTGAGAATCTCCATAGATATTTAGTATTTTAGGATGTTTGCTAAGCAGTAGGGTTTTTTATTTATTTACCTCTCCTAAAGTACACTACATTTTAATTGCCCCTTTCTATGAATTTTTAGTACTGCCTGTATTTTTAGCTGCTTGTGTTGTATATGGAAGGAACTGTATATTAATATACTTACCATTTTAATAGACTTATTAAAGCTTGCTGTACTTAGAGATTTGCTTTTTTATTTACTGCTACCTTGTTGGTTTTAATTATAAACTGTCTGGACAATGACTGATAATAATAGGAGAGAATATGCAACGGTACTAATTGGCTGAGGAGGTTATGAGCTGGAATGGAGGTTTCTCTTGTAAGGTTAGTAGAGGAAAACATTTATGTACATTATCCTTGTTATGATATGTACAGAATAACCCTTGAGTAGCAAGGATATGCACATGGAAACGTTTATGAGAGTAGTTATGAATAATTATTCACCCACATACAGCTGCACTGAATTAAATTAAAGTTTACTTTAAGAAATAGCACAGTCCAATAAACAGTCCAGGTCAAATATGTTTAACAGTCCAAAGAATATCCAATTACAAAATCTTCTTACTGGTTGCCTTTGTCATTTACAGTAAACAAAGATATCAAAGTATAAGCACAGAAGAGAACCTTAGATAGCAACAGAATGTCAGAGAGACAGAATGTCAGAGAGAGCCAGCCATGATCTCTAGCTCCCTCTTATAGCAATTTGCAACACAACCAACCAATCAGAATATAGTACAAATCAACACAGTGACTTTGTCTTAAAGCTACAAACATACATTGTCGGTTTATATACTGCCAACCCAATTAATTGGTGGACAGATTCCTAAGAATCCTTTCTGGGCTATCTGCTCTTGACCTACAGCCAAATGGATGTGGATTCACATGCAAAATCAGTAACAGTTGGGAGCTTGTGTGAAGGTTGTTGCCATCCAGGAAGAATCTTTCCATTTGAGTCAGATTTCATCAAGGTTCAGATTTTAGCATTTGTCTCTAAAGTCAAACTAAAGAGACAGATCAGACATTCTGTCAGTCTATGATACATTCCACTGCTCAAGACTCCCTTCCAGTGGTGGTATTCTACCGGTTTGGCCCGGTTCTGCCAAGCCAATAGCATCGATGAGCCGCAGAGACCGAACCAGCTCTCTCCACCACTCTGCTGTTGGGCCCACATGCCCGCTGGGGCTCCCATACTCACCTTTATCCTCTGCTTTTGAAGTGCACCTACATTGCGCAGCACAGCAGAGTGCCATGCGGCAGCTGCTGAGGCAATTGGAAGAGTGCAGGCTTGCAGGAGGTGATTTGGAATGCCTCTGTGCCTGCGCAAAGTGCCTGTTTGGCACGTGTACGCATGCAAAGTGTGTGTGTGTGCGCCAAGCATGCCCACCAAGACATGCCCACCAAACCAATGGTAAAACATTTTGAATCCCACCACTCCTCCCTCCATACAAAGAGTCTCGATGTGATATTGGAGAATATGTGGATCATCTTTTCGGAGGACTTCAACATTTGTTTAGAATTACTTTCCATTCTTAAATAACCACTATGCAGAGTTTACTATACCTTTATCTATCTATATACAGTATCTATCTATCTATCTATCTATCTATCTATCTATCTATCTATCTATCATATCTATCTATCTATCTATCTATCTATCTATCTATATCATATCTATTTATCTATCATCTATCTATCATATCTATCTATCTATCTATCTATCATCTATCTATCTATCTATCTATCTATCTATCTATCTATCTATATCATATCTATTTATCTATCATCTATCTATCTATCTATCTATCTATCTATCTATCTATCTATCTATCTATCTATCATCTAATCCAGGGGTGTCAAATTTGTGGCCTGCAAGCCGGATGCCTCACATGCTGGCCACACTCACCTCATTTTAGCAAAGGAGAAAGAAGTCATGATACATCTCACGATGCCAACATGATGCCATGAGTTTAACATTGTGATTTAATCTATTTATCATCTCTATCAATCTTCTATTTACCATAATTTCAGGATATTTTACAGTGCATTCTTTTGACTATAATTTAGAATAAAAAAAAAATAAGTGGAGGTCAAGATTAAGACGATTCCCAACAATCCTATTGTCATGATCAGATATTTTTCTTTGTAGCCTTTTCATTTTGTGGCAAAGCAGACAAGTTATAATGCTTTACCCCAAAATTTTGCTTTAAGAAAGTCATCAAAGGCATTGAAGAATAAGCTGGATTCCTTCTGCTCATTACTCCTCCTTTTTATTGTTAGGGTTGTGTTTTCCTAGGTTTTTCATTCCATTTAAATTCTGTCTATGTCTGACTTAGTTGAACATGGATTTGGGAGATTGTACCTTTAGATGGACCAGAGAATGGGAGCTGAGATGTCTAGTTTTGGGTTTATCACCTTTTGCTTTTTATTATTGTTGGGAGCCGCCCAACAATAATAAAAAGTATTTTTTTTACTGGTTACCTAAGTAAAAACTAACTAACTAACTAAATATTTCCCATCCAGAAGATAGGCAAATTGGCATGGTCCAGGTGCTATTTAATCCAGGTCTTACCTATCCCAACTACTGTGGCTAGTGACTGTAGATCAAAATATCAAACTCCTTGAGGTAATGGTTCAGTGTCATTAATAGTGCATAATTTCAGATATAGAATGGTATGGGGAGGGGAAAGACTTACAATATGTAAACTGTGGATAAATCTAAAGTCAAGCAGCACCCATGGTTATTAAATGTAGGCAAAATTTTATGCTGCACTTCTGTGGTGTAGAAAGTTTGTTGTGAAAATGAAAACTCTAGCCAAATCAGAAAGCTATTTGTGATCATTATTGAGGACATAATTGAAATAGCAATCTAATCTTATGGCCTCTAACATTTCCCTAAATGAGTCTCTGGTTCAGGGCAATTCCAATATATATTTTCTCAGAAATATGACCCATTAAGTCAAATGATGCTTAGTCTATGAGTAGTCATTGAGATTGTAGCAGTTTATGCCACCATCTGAAACAAAAGATCTGCACGACCTTAACTGATTCCTTGCTTAGACTTTTGTTTTTCCCCTCCAGAAAAATCACTCTCTTCGCTGTCAAGGCGAAGGTGTTAAACATTGTTATGTTGTTTGTTATTTTTATGTTAAAGTATGTCGGTTCGCAGATTGCACATTTATGTATGCAATTCAATTATTTGAAGGACAGCCAACGTTCTTCAGAAGGCACATTCTGTTTAGAAAAAAGCAGTAAAATCACTTGGAGCATGCAACAGATGGTCAATGGATTTAGAAATCTTATGAACTGATATACAAAAGAAGCAATTTCTTCTTTTTTTTTTTCAAAAAAAAGTTATATTTCCTTTGCAGTCTGAATTTAAAGGAACTCACACCCAAGCAATGATGTTTCATTTGTAATAGGACCTGTTCAATCTCATAACGTTTGACGTGTCATTTATTTCTCCTTCTCCTTTTTTTTGACCCAGTGCAGTGTCGAAAAATATCTAAACAGGCTCAGCTCCCACGAAGGAAACTTAGAAAATGCTGGAAGATAACCAATAGTTCTCAACTTACCACAGTTCACTTGGTGACCATTCAAAATTACAATGGCACTGAAAAAAGTGACTTAGGACTGTTTTTCATGGTAACAACCTTTGCAGCATCTCTATAATCATGTTATCAAAATTCAGATGCTTGGCACCTGGTTCATATTTACAACCATTGCTGTTCTCCAAGGTCAGGTGATCACCAATTGCAAACTTCTGACAAGCAAAGTCAATGGAGAAATCATATTCACTTAACAACTGGATTACTAACCTATCAACTGCAGTGATTCACTTAACAACTGTGGCAAGAAATGTCATAAAATGGGGCAAAACTCAGTTAACAAATGTCTCCCTTAAAAACAGAAAACTTAGGCTCAGTTGTGCTCATCAGTCAAGGACTACCTATACCTGAAATGTATACTATTATGATGACTCCCCTGCATGCTTCCCCAGATCCCTCTCCAGATGTCAGCTAGGAGGAAGATGAACTGGTTCCAAGCACATCTGGAGAGTAGTTGGTCAATGCCTGAGAAGGATTTGGCTGAAACACAGTGGCAGCAGGACAGCCCTGAGACTTCAGGTGGAGAAAGCATGCAACTGCAGCCAGTCAGTGATGAGGAAGAGGAACTGCCTTCTGCATCTGATCCAGGGCAGAGAAAAGGCAGGAGCAGAGAAGGTCAGTGTCATTGTTCTGAACCTCCAACACCAAGAAACAACAAGCAAAACATTTAGTTACATGCATTTAATCCAGGAAGGCCTGGACACTCAGCACATAACAACCAAAACAAAGGCAGCACTAAACGTTGCTGCTTTCCTGCCAATTTAACACACCCTCCCAGTTCACACCTGTCCCACCCATGTGGTTTCCAGACATCTTGAAAGGCCTAGAAGCTTCTGTCACACCTATATTGTCCTTCTGCTGCTGGCCTTCTTTCCAGCCACGCACTCCACCCTCCAGATGATCGTTGGAGCGCCAGCTCATCACAGTAGTTTTGGAACAGGTTTGTGGTCTTTGACCGCTGTGCCTCTCCCCAGCTGATTATTGGCCATTTTCCTTTGTCACTATCAGCCTCCTACACAATGAGTGTATTTTTTGGCATTGTCCCTGCAAGCTTCCCTCCCCCCGAATGGCAACCTCAAGACAGCCCGCCGGAGGCTCACTGTTTCGAGGGTTGACATTCAGCCAAATTACTTCTGAGGAGAAAGTCTCACCCTTCTTGCTGGGTTGCATCGGAAGCTGGATATTTAGCACAGCATCGATGGAAGCGATGCTAAGAACAACATGTTCATTTCCTAGCTGTGTGTTTCCTGGTCATTGTGATTCTTGCCTCTGTTTGGATTGACACCATGCCTTGACATGGATCATGCCTTGTGAACTCTGGACTTTTTTTGCCTTGTGGACCTCTTGTATTGTGGATTTAATTTTGCCCGGCGGGTTTATTTTGATTGGGAAACTTTCAAGTGCCTTGTGGACTCATTGGCCATTGCTTTGTGGATTAGAATAGAATAGAATTCTTTATTGGCCAAGTGTGGTTGGAAACACAAGGAATTTGTCTTGGTGCAAATACCCTCAGTGTACATAAAAGAAAAAATACATTTGTCAAGAATCATAAGGTACAACACTTAATGACAGTCATAGGGTACAATAAGTAATCAAATCATACTAGGAAACAGTCAATATCAATCGTAAGGATACAAGTGACAAAGTTACAGTCATACAGTCACAAGTGGGAGGGGACGAGTGATAAGGAGTGATGAGAAGATTAACAGTTATAGTCGTGCAGACTTTGTGACAGTTGAACAGGGTTGAGGGAATTATTTGTTTAGCAGAGCGATGGCTTTTGGGAATAAACTGTCCTTGTGTCTAGTTGTTCTGGTATGCGGTGTTCTATAACATTGTTTTGAAGGAAGGAGTTGAAACAGTTTATGTCTGGGATGTGAGGGGCCTGTAAACATTTTCACAGCCCTCTTTTTGACTCGTGCAGTATACAGGTCCTCAATTGAAGGCAGGTGGGTAATAATTGTTTTTTCTGCAGTCTTAATTATCCTCTGAAGTCTGTGTCTGTCCTATTGGGTTGCAGAACCAAACCAGACAGTTATAGAGATGCATATGACAGACTCAATCATTCCTCTGTAGAACTGTATCAGTAGCTCCTTGAGCAGTTTGAGCTTTCAGATTAACATTGACCAGTTTGTGGCTGGACTTAATTGGGACAGTTCTGGGTTTCTGGCGAAGGGAGTGCTGGGGGAATATTAATAAACCCACTAAACCACAGTTACATGTGTGTGTGTTTGTGAGCAGGATGGCAGAACTATAGACAAAACTGTACTTCCTTTGTATTCTGGCATTGATAATGTGGCTGTTGTGATATTCAAGGTCCCAGGAAGTAAAAGGCTCTACCCTTACTTCTGTGTCCACTATAGTTCTCAACTTACAACAACTGAGCCCAACATTTCTTCTTGCCCTATTTTATGACCTTCCTTACCACAGTTGTTAAGTGAATCACTTCAATTGTTAAATTAATAACATAGTTGTTAAGTGAATCCGGCTTCCCCACTGACTTTGCTTGTCAGAAAATTACAAAAGATGAGCCCAGTGCATTGCAACCATCATAAACATGATCCAGTAGTCAAGCATCTGAATTTTGTAACTTTGTTATAACTTTAAAATTTTAAAGGCACTAATGGACAGTTGTAAGGAGAGGATTAATTTTGGAAGTGGTATTTAGATCCTGCTCTGTTGTTAAAAGTATTAATGGGAGCACTAAATGAGCTTGCAATTTCAGGATTACATGCAGAAAGAATGAGGAGTAATGGTAGATTATTGGCTTTACTATTTAATGAAACTGTGAAACTGTTCAGCATTGTAATCCTGTACTTATACACTGGATTGTAGCCACCAAAATCTAAATGGTAAGCTTTAAATCTATACATTGGTAACAAAGTATAATCCTCTGGCAAAAAGTAGAACTTTGGGGACTTCTATACCAGCAGACTTTCCACTTTCCAATCCATCAGGATCATATTCATGAGTTTCAGATTGCTGTCCATATCAAAACAGACTAAGCAGTGTTATATCTGAATGCTGGTGAGTTTGCCCACAGAGAATATCATCAGTCAAAATGCTCAATATCTCCTTCCAGTACAGAGAGTAATTAGGACTGCAGAAAAAAACAATTACTACCAACCTGCCTTCAGTCGAGGACCTGGCAAATCTTTCTCTATAAATTAGCTGAATTCTTTAACTAGTGAAAATATTTGCAGTCCCCTCACATCCTGGACATAAATTGTTTGAACTCCTACCCTCAAAACGAGGCTATAGAACACTGCACACCAGAACAACTAGACACAAGGATAATTTTCCCCTTGAACACCATCACTCTGCTAAACAAATATTTCCCTCAACACTGTCAAACTATTTACTAAGTCTGCATTATTATTACTATTAATCCTCCCATCCTTCCTTTCACCCATCTCCTCTCAGTTATGACTGTATGACTGTAACTTTTCTGGTTGTATCCTTACAATTTTTATTGACTGTTTTCTCAGCTTTAAAATTCAGCTATGCTATGATATGATATGATATGATTTGATTTGATTGCTCATTGTACCCTATGACTATTATTAAGTGTTGTACCTTATGATTCTTGACTCTTGATGAATGTATCTTTTCTTTTATGTACACTGAGAGCATATGCACCAAGACAAATTCCTTGTGTGTCCAATCACACTTGGCCAATAAAGAATTCTATTCTATTCTATTCTATTCTATTCTATTCTATTCTATTCTATTCTATTCTATTCTATTCTATTCTACTCTACTCTACTCTACTCTACTCTACTCTACTCTACTCTACTCTATTCTATTCTATTCTATTCTATTCTATTCTATTCTATTCTATTCTATTCTATTCTAAAGAAGCATACAAGAAAAGCACCCAAGCATACAAGAAAAGTGCCTTGCTTCCTAACCCACCTGCTGTTGTAATGTAACATTCATTCACTCCTACAAAAAAAACTTTCATATTTTTCAGAATATATCATTTGTATGGATTTATCTGGAGACTTACTGGGGTGTATGCATAATAAAATAAAGTGAGAAATTGCATTGAATGCCATCAAACCCCAAAGAGTTCAAGAAGCAAAATTTTTGTTGTCCAGTGTGGACTTTCTGCATCAGCAGAAGATTGTTCTAATTATCTTTGAAACCTCTTGCAGCTGTATAGTTTTGTGAATTATGTGATGTCAGAAAAATGTTTATGGTTCTGATATAAAGCACTAGAGACAATGTGTGTTTTATGGAAATGTGGACATTGGTTTTTTTGGTTTTTTTTTTTTAAGAATTCAGCTAATTTATGGAGAAAGATTTGCTAATACAGGATAAAATGTTTTGCTGAGTTAGAAAATGCCATTGTGTTTTATATTAATGAGCTTATTCGTTTAGGGTGATGGTAATTAAAGGCTGAAGTATTAATGCGACAGTAAAAATGTAATGTTTGCAAGAAGCAAACATATATCTAAGGTGGTTGCTAAGTTTTTTTTTAAAATTCAGCTTGCTGCCATCAATTGCAATTGGGCAGATGGTACAGAAATTATGCTATTCAATCACAAAATTGGTTGTGTTCAACGTTGAAAAGGTGCCTATTATATTTCATGTTATAAAATATAGTCACAAATGCAATAAAGCAAATGTGAAGTGTCTTTTCTGGAAGCTGGACTGTAAGAGAAAACACATCAGAGCACTCAGATTAGCAGTAACTATGAGAGGGATCTTGGAGTCTTAGTGGACAACCAATTAAATATGAGCCAACAGTGTGCGGCAGCAGCCAAAAAAGCCAATGTAATCCTAAAATTGCATTAGCAGAGGGATACAATCAAGATCAAGTGAGGAACTAATACCACTCTATAAAGCCTTACTAAGACCACACCTATAATACTGCATCCAATTTTGGTCACCACACTATAAAAAAGATATTGAGACTCTAGAAAGAATGCAGAGAAGAGCAACCAAGACAATTAGGGGACTGGATGCTAAAACATACAATGAACAGTTGAAGGAACTGGGCATGGCTGATCTAATGGAGAGAAGAACCAGGGGAGACATGATAGCAGTGTTCCAATACTTGAGGGGCTGCCACAGAGAGGAAGGGGTCAAGCTATTTTCTAAAGCGCCTGTACGTCAGACAAGGAATAATGGATGGGAACTGAACAAGGAAAGATTCAACTTGGAAATAAGGAGAAATTTTTAGACAGTGAGAGCAATTAACCTACAGAACAGCTTGCCTTCAGAAGTTGTGGGAGCTTTATCACTGGAAGCTTTCAAGGAGAGACTGGATTGCCATCTGTCAGAAATGGTGCAGGGTCTGCTTGGGTAGGGGGTTGGACTAGATGACCTACAAAGCCCCTTCCAACTCTGTTAATCTGTATCTGTAAGTGAGTTACTCTCAAGCTGTAGGCAGAATCACTCTATCAATATTTTCTTTTATGTATACTGAGAACATTTGCACCAAGACAAATTCCTTGTGTGTCCAATAACACTTGGCCAATAAATAATTCTATTCTATTCTATTCTAATTCTATTCTAAAGTTGTCTGAACAGTTTCTGGTTGAGCATTCTGGGGGCCTCCCTTGGGAGTGGCTGGGACTGTTTCTGTGGAATAACACCCTGCTAGGTTTAGGAAAAGAAGAGGAGTAATCACAAACCACTGAAGAGTAATTCATTACCTTGTTGGGATCCCAACTAACAAAATACGGGCTGAGAGAACTTGGCTTAGATTCCTTGGGATGCTTACTAAGCAGAGATGATGGTATTCAGCAGGTTCTGACCAGTTCTGGAGAACCAGTAGCAGAAATTTTGAGTAGTTCGGAGAACCAGCAAATACCACCTCTGACTGGAGATTTTACGGTATCCTTCCCCTGCCATGCCCACCAAGCCATGCCCACAGAACTGGTAGTAAAAAAAATTTGAATCCCACCACTGTTACTAAGTACCAGATATCAGTTGTTTTGAGCAAAATGGTTCCTGATTTGCTTAAGTAAGAAGTTTAGCAAAAAATACTTTTAACAAATCTTCCATCAATCACTTCTGGAGCCCTTTCTTTTTACATCCCTTTCAATGCAACCTCTTTCTCTTGTTTTCTTCCTCTGACTTTCTATAAGGAGGAAATGAGATTTAGTTTTAGGTGGTATCCAATATTCCTCCCTTTTTTCCAGGACTTCCAAGCAGAGGTGGATATTCAGCAGTTTCTGGCTAGTTCTGGAGAACTGATAGCGGAAATTTTGAGTAGTTTGGAGAACTGGCAAATACCACCTCTGACTGGAGATTTTATGGTATCCTTCCCCTGCCACACACACCAAGCCACGCCCACAGAACCAGTTGTAAAAATGTTTGAATCCCACCACTGTTTCCAATGCTTCTTCCTATGTGTACTATTTTAGCACAAGACTGGGGCACACCAGTCTCCATTGGAAGCAGCTAAACATCTGCATTTGGAAGATGCTCAGATACCCTGAGCTTTGAAAATCCCAGGTAAGGTCTAATTCAAGGGTAAACTAGCTATGCTGGCTGGAGAATTCGGGGAGTTGAAGTCCATAAGTCTTGAAGTTGCCAAGTTTGGAGACCTCTGGTCTAGTTGAAGGTGACTGCAATAACCACCATACAGAATTTCTCTAATATAATGTTAATAAGGTGGATAATAATGACACCAATGTATAACACTAGATTCATCATTCCACTAGTAGCAGTGACGTTTACTTAATTCATGGTAGATTTTGCATTTCCTGCTTCAAGATTCACTGTACATCAAAATGCAATCTGGGCAGATTGGGATCTGGGAGGTTGTAGATATAGCTACTTGGAAGTCTTTCTTATAAAATGCATATAATATATATGTTAAAATGTATGTAGGTTTAACTTCCTGTAAGTCAAATTATGTACCATATGCAATACAGGTAATCCTCGACTTACAACCATTTGTTTAATGACTGTTCAAAGTTACAACGGCACTAAAATGTGACTTATGACCATACGGTCACACTTACGACCATTGCAGTAGCCCCATGGCCATGTGATCAAAAAGATGCTTGGCAATTAGATCATATTGATTGCAGTTGTAGTGTCCCGGTGATCACTTTTTGAGACCTTCTGACAGGGAAAGTCAACGGGGAAGGCAGATTTATGTAACAACCATGTTATTAATTTAACAACTGCAGTGATGCATTTAACAAATTTGGCAAAAAAAGATTGAAAAAGATGCAAAACTCATTTAACAACTGTCTCACTTAGCATTAGAAATTTTGGTCAAGGACTACCTGTAATATTTCTTTAAGCAGCAATAATATTTTCTTAGAAATCAACCGACCTCCCTTTTAGCATTTTCCTTTTCACAGCAAACTAGAAGTCAATCAGAGAGAGAGACAGAGACAGAGAGGGAGGGAGAGATTCCATTTTGAGAAAATATGTGGCCTTGGAGATTGTTTTTATTTATTTTATTTATTGATTTGATTTGTCAATCGCTTACAAGATACAGGTATAAGAATAAACATAATTTTGAATACATGAGATGGATACTTATAAGAAAAATAAAAAGAAACAATAGGATAGGGATGGTAGGCACAATTGGTACACTTATGCAGGCCTCTTAGGAAGAGGGTGAGGTCAATAGTAGACAGTCTAAGGTTAAAGTTTTTGGGGTTTGGGGAAGAAACCACAAAGTCAGGTACAGTATTCCAAACATTGACCACTCTGTTGCTGAAGTCGTATTTTCTGCAATCAAGTTTGGTGCAATTAACCTTGAGTTTGTATCTATTGTGTGCTCTTGTATTGTTATGATTGAAGCTGAAGTATTCATTTGCAGGTAGGACATTGCAATGTATGATTTTATACACAAAATTTAGATCGGACCGAAGGTGGCGTAGTTCTAGTTTGTCTAGGTCTAGAGTTTCAAGTCTGATGGCATAAGGTATCCTGCAATGAGTAGAGGAGCGGAGAACTCTTCTTGTGAAATATTTCTGGACTTTCTCAATTATGTTAATATCAGATACATGATATGGGTTCCAGACTGATGAGCTGTATTCAAGTATAGGTCTAGCAAATGTTTTCTATGCTCTAGTTAGTAGTGTAATATTACCAGAGAAAAAGCTACATAAGATTAGATTAACAACTCTTAATGCCTTTTTGGCTATGTAGTTACAGTGGGCTCTAGCACTTGGATCATTAGAGGTCCAAGGTCCTTGACAGAGTTTGGATCCTCAACAAGGTCTTGACTATTTAGCTTGTATTTTATTTTATTATTTTTTTTGCCAATGTGTAAGAGATCATTTATTTGTTGAGATTTGAAGTTGCCATTTGATTGACCATTCTGATACATAGTCAAGGTCTTTTTGAGGGTCATAGTATTGTCTGTGGTGTTGAATAGCTTTACATCATCAGCGAAGAGAATACAGTTGCTCTTAATATGATCACAAAGATCATTTATGTAGAGTATGAAGAGAGATGGTCCTAAAACACTGCCTTGGGAGACACCACTGTTGACAGGTACAGAATTTGATAGGACACTCCCAGTTTTGACCATTTGTTGTCTGTTTGACAGGAATGCTTCTATCCAGTTATGTAGGTGTCCAGAGATATAATAAGATTTTAGTTTAGTAGTAGTTTGTTGTGTACCACTGAATCAAAGGCTTTATAGAAGTCTATGTAGATTGCATCTGTTGTTTTGCCCTGATTGAGTTGTGTAGTCCATATGTTTTTGCAGTGTAAGAGTTGCAGATGACAGGATAGCTTTTTTCTGAAACTAAATTGTTTATTAGAGAGTAGGTTGTTTGTCTCTAAGTGGAGGATAATGGATTGGTTAATAATTGATTCCATGACTTTACAGGTGATGCAGCATAAGGAGATTGGTCTGTAATTTTCAAATAGGCTGAGGTCTCTCTTTTTGAAGATGGGGATGACCGTGGCTTGTGACCATAGTTTTGGCAAGGAGCTGGTCCTGAAAGATTTTTCAAAGATCATGCTTAGAGGTTCTGCTATGGCAGTGGATAGCCTTTTTAAGAAGTAGGCACATATTCCGTCTGGTCCAATAGATAGGGATGGTTTTAGATTGTGCAGTGCTTTTTCAATATTGTCTTCTGTAAAATTGATACGTATTAGATCATTGTAGTTTTCTGTGGTTTGACTAGGAAGTACTGGGCTTGATCCATTGCTGTTTACAAATACTGAGCCAAAGAATGTGTTAAAGAGGTTTGCTTTGATGGTGTCGTCGTTGCAGTCTTTGCCATTAGGTCCTTTCAGGGGTAGGATGGACCTCAAGTCTTTTAGTTTGTTGTTTACAAAATTGTAGAAAGCTCAGGTGGAATTGGTGCGTAGAAGGTTTTCCTCTTGTTTAATGTGATAATTAGTGCATTCAGTTTTTATCTGGTGGTATAAATTTTTGTATCGGCTTTTGAAGTTGGCAACATGACCAGATTTGTTTTTTCGCCAAAGTGATCTCTTTTTGGATTGATAATAAGCTTCCTTATTGTTATGGGTAATCTGTTTTTCCTGGTTTTTGGAGTTGTTATTGGTACATATAGTTTGATGACTCTTTTGATTTCTAGTAAGAATAGGTTGTAATGGTCTTCAACAGTATTGCATCCAGTGAATAGAAATTGCCAATCAAGGGAAGAGAAATCTTTGATTATAAGATCATAGTTGCCTTTTTTGAAGTTATAATCAGGGATTTTGCCGTTGTGACGATTTTTGTTTGGACGTATGTTGAGACAAAAGTCAATCATGTTGTGGTCACTGTTGGAAAAGGGTTCTTTAATTTGTATTCCGTAAATTGAATTCAAACTATTGCAGAAGATGAGATCGAGGCAGTTGTTAAGCCTAGTATTGTTGGATACTAGTTGTTCCAGTCCCAGATTTGCTACAGCATTGTAGAAGGTTTGATTGCAGTAGAGAACAGAGGGAGAAAATATGCTTCTATGTATGACTTGTAACTTGGCTTAGGCCTGGAAAAGGAACATTATACAAATGCCTTAAGGTTTTATAACCAGCCCTAGCAAGAAAACAGATATTTGTCCATGTCCTTTAGAATGTATTTTTTTTATCCTCCTTTAGTGGACAGGCTGGTTCATACTGCCAAGACTGGTTGCTGAGAAGGTTTTACCAATTCTTCCTGCCTCCCCTTCAGTTCTCTATTATGGCATCTTAGATGTGTGTGAACCATAATACTAGTATGACTTCATGTTATACAGCTCCTGGGAATGCAGTGGTTCTGTGTTAAAGAAGGAAACACTATATTCATTTTCCAGTTTCCCTACAGACATTTAGCTATCTAGACACCCGATCCCCTTCTTCTCATTTCCAATTCAATGAGGGGAACAGAATGCCAACACTGATATGTGATTAAACCAGAAATGGTTTTCAAATTCCTTTAGGTATCTCTCTGTTGTAAATCTGCCTTGGTTTCCTTGGCTTTGCTGACTAGGACTGGCTGGCATCAATTCAGTTTTGCACAAACCTAATATTGCGGAGGGAACATTTCTGGGGAAAATAGAAAAAAACAACAACCCTCATACAAGTTAATGTGGAAAAGAAAAGCTAGGAATCCTGATAAGCCCCAAGGCTTATCTTCTCAGCAACCATAAGATCTTGGAGTGATTGCTGTTTCTTTAGTCACCATCTGTTTACATCCCCATCTTCTTGCAATCTGTTGATATAAATACATTCCTCTTTTTTTAATGCTGCAAACAGGCTGAAGCATGCCCAAGAACAGTAGAACCAGTGGTGGCATGCTACCGGTTTGTACTGGTCTGGCCAAACCAGTAGTTTAAAAAAAAAGCATCAACTGAAAGGAGGAGAAAAAAAATCCTCAGCTGAGAGGAAAAAGAAAAGCGCAGGATCAGCTTTCTCACTCGCCCTTGCTCTTGTCTCTTCTTTATCCTCTCAGCTGATCGGTGCTGCAGGTCTCAGCTGGTATGGGGAAAGCTGTGCGCTGGCGTTAGGCAAAGCATGCCTACCAAGCCACACCCACCAAGCCATGCCCACTGAACCGGTGGTAAAAAAAATTGAATCCCACCACTGAGTAGAACTATAGTTGCCCTTCCTTGCTTCATATCCCGGCTAAACAAGTTCTCTTTTCTTCTTGCAAAAAGTCAGCGGGGAGGGAAAAAATTGATAACTAATAAGGTTAGTGTTTTACATCTCACAGCAGACCTCTTATAGAGACTGTTAAGACATGTCTGTTCTGGTTGCGTTTGAATATTGTTATAAGATTTGAGAGGTGATAAAGTTTGTAGATAATCCCAAATGGCAGAATAGATAGAGACAAGGCTAGATGAGTATAAATGGGTATAAATGGGTTTTTAGATATAGGCAGACACCGTTGGTGCTAATGGACTGGCTAAAACCATGTCTGATGAGATAAACAATTCTCATGCATCTTCTCTGGTTAGTCTGTGCAAGTATAGTGGAGAACTGACGTGCATAGACATCGGTCTCCATAAGGAAAATAATACATGTCTATCATGGGTAAAGGTAAAGGTTCCCTCGCACATACATGCTAATCATTTCTGGCTCTAGGGGTGTGTGTGCTCATCTTCGATTCAAAGCCAAAGAGCCAGCACTGTCCAAAGACATCTCCATGGTCCTGTAGCCAGCATGACTAAACACCGAAGGTGCACTGTTACCTTCCCACCAAAGTGATCCCTATTTTTCTACTTGCATCTTTACATGCTTTCGAACTGCTAGGTTGACAGCAGCTGGGACAAGTAACGGGAGCTCACTCCATTACACGGTGCTAGGGATTCGAACTGCTGAACTGCTGCCCTTTCTGATCGAGAAGCTCAGCATCTTCGCCATTGAGCCACTGCGTCCCCTTATTTCTGTCATAGGTGATGACATTTTAACATGAGCATAATAATAGGACTTTACAATTCAACCAAATGTGTAAGAGAGCAAGAGAACGAAGTGATATGTAAGCACATGAAGTGAAAAATAAGCAAAAAATGGGGAAAATACCCAGCAAAGCAGAAACAGATGGCTAAGAGCTATGGACATAGTAGCAGAAATGGTGATACAGATAGTTCTCAACTTATGACCACAACTAAGCCCAAGGTGTACATCGCTAATTGAAAAATGTATTAGTTTTGCACGATTTTATGACCTTTCTTGCCACACTTGTCAAGTGAATTATTGCAGTTGTTAAATTAGTTACACCACTGTTAAGGGAACCTGGCTTTCCCATTGACTTTGCTGGCCAGAAGGTCACAAAAGGGATCACATAACCCTGGTACATGGCAACCTAACGTCCTAAATATGAACCAGCTGTCAAACGTCTGAATGTCAATCACATGACCACGGGGATGCTCCAACGGTCATAAGCGTGGAAAATGGTCATAAGTCACCTTTTTCAGTGCTGTTGTAACTTTGAAAGGTCACTAAACAAACTCTTGTAAGTCGAGAACTACCTGTTCTTAATGTAGTCCAATGGTACTTGTCTTTCTTGGCTGAGAGATTTGCACATACACACACACACACACACACACTAAAAAGAAAAAAAGAAATTTGATATTTCTTAATATTGCGTCTAAAAATGGTGTACATATAGGATGTTTCCATCTTTACAAATATTCCTGTGAGAGCATAGGACAGTGATGGCGAAACTTTTTGTTGTGGTGTGCCGAAAGCGCGTACATGTGCCGGCACCCACAATGCAATGTGCCCTGCCCCCCCCCCCGAGGGAAGCCTCTGGCATCTCTGATATTTCTGGAAGACCCATTTTTCGGCCTCCCAAGGCTACAGAGGCTTCCCTTGAGCCTACGGGAGGGAGAAAACGGCCTCAAACAGGCCAAAAATCAGCTGGGAGGTACGCAGATGAGCAGTGCAGGTAAGTTTAGCAGGGGTTCATGTGCCCGCAAAAATGGCTCTGCGTGTCAACTGTGACACACGTGCCATAGGTTCACCATCACGGGCATAGGACAAGGGTCGTCAAACTTGGCAAGTTTAAGACTTATGGACTTCAACTCCCAGAGTTCCTGAGCTAACATGACTGGAGGAGGAATTCTGGGAGTTGAAGTCCACAAATTTTAAAGTTGCCAAGTATGAAGACCCTTGGCATAGGATTTGACAAATGACACTGTGCAATAGCAATTCTTTTGGGAGGGGAGGGACTTTCCCCCCATTTGTTAAGAAAACACATCGAAGTATGCAAACCACTTTCAAATTCACCACATTAACAAAGATTATTTCATTCTGGACAAGGTGAAGTCATCTCTGCTTCCCTCCTCCTTCCTTCCTGCTCAGAAGCTTGAGATTAAAAATAAAGAAAGAAAATTGAGCTGTTTTATTTTCCTGTAATCCTGAATAGGATGGCCTATATTTTTTCTAACTTTCTGTAAGTTTGCAAACTATCATGCTCTCTTTCATATATGCGCAGCTGGTTATTTTGAACTGTTTCGGTCAGTATTTACTTTGTGCCATAAGGAAAAGGTAAAGGAAAAGGGTTTTTTTTCTTCTTCTTTTTATTTTTTCTGGTTTCTGTGACAACACTTTGATTGTGACAAGATAGACATTTGCTGAATCAGTGAATAAAAATATACAAGCTGGCTTCCTTTGTCTCTATTTTAGCTGGTAGAACATTTTATCTCTTTCCAGAATCACTTTCTGAGGAATGAACCACGCTGCAGAAATATTGTATAGCTCATTCTCCGTTATATCTTGAAAACATTTCTCCAAATTCTGCCAAATTTCTCATCAGAGAACATCCATCATACCTAGAACAAAACAAAGCTTCAACAGTGTAACTCTGTCCAATCCATTTTAAGTTTACTTGCCACCATTGCTCTTTAGTAAAACTAACAACACAACATTTTCTAAGTCTCTCTTAATTTTTTAGCCATATACTTCCTTTCCAGTTCCCATTTCTCTCACTCACTCTTCAGTTCTCTTTCCCTGAATCTTCTGGTTATTTTAGATGGGAAGAGATGCAAAGTCTCACTGATGCAAATCTTATACCTCTGATCCAACTCCTATACCTCTTTTCCTCTACTGGGAGAAAAGTTCTCCCATGAGAAACTAAACTAACAAGCTAAGATAGGATCTCTCCTAGTTTTTAAAACCATTTCAGCTGGGATAGGAAACCTGCCATTCTCTGTGAGATAAAGCCCGACAAAAGGATCCTATCTCATGGGGACGGTTCAGACTGTTTACCCTGAAGCAGTAAACAAAACAGTCTGTAAAGTATTTGCATAATTGTTTGGTCTTTTTGAATTGTACTTTGTACACTGTACTCTAAGGAACAAAAATTAGTATTGTGTTTAAGCAGCTGCAGTAATCAAAAAAAAATTCCTATTTGTACAAGGAAGACTCTTAGTAGTGGTTCATGAGTGATAAGTGATGAGGACAAACTCCATTCTCTGCAAATAGTAGTTGAAGCACTTGACTCCCCAAAGCACACTCAGTATTTCCACATCTGTTTGTGCATGCAGCAGAATCGGTGTATGAAAGCACCGACATGGTTTTTCCCTTCACTGTTGATGCGAGCCATATCCATGGTTTTAATTTCGTTCTTTATGCTATACATTTTCAGGTTAGCTTTCCCTGTTTTATTTTTCATTACCAAATTCTTCATTGTATAATGAGCAAGTTTAGTTTTTTTTATCTTTTGCAATCCCTGAATAATAGTCTCTTTACATTACATTTAATTTAAACATCCCTCCTTTAAATTTTCATTCAAAATTTCATTTCATTCATATGAATCTCTGCCACATGAGTAGCACAGTTCATTTTCACTCATTTTTGCTACGTGTTCAAGGGTGGGATTCTACCAGTTCGCACCTATTTGCTAGAACTGGTTATTAACATTCTAAGCAGTTCGGAGAACCCATTGTTAGAAGAAATTACTGGCCTAATCCTGTAAGGAAGGCAGGAGGGAAACATTCTGGTGTTGCTTACAGAAACTGCCTCTCTGTTAACCCTTATTACATTCTTGGCAGGACTAGACTTCCTGTCTCAGGAACTTCTCTGGAGTTTTTTCCCCTCCTTTGCTGGTACTTTGCTTGTGTGGAGTGATCATTCAAGGTTACACTGGCACTGAAAAAGGTGACTTATGACCATTTTTCACACTTATGTCTTGCAGCATCCCCACAGTCATGAGAGGTCAGGTGAGGAGATGCGTGCCTCGATGTGAGTGATATTGAGTTGGCCACACCCAGTCAATAACATGACCACCGGGCCATGTCCACCCAGTCACATGACCACCAAGCCACGCCCACCACCTAAGCCATGCCCACAGAACCAGTTGTTAAAAATTTGAATCCCACCCCTGTACGTATTACAAATGTATTTACTATTGCTTTGGGGCCTAACTGCAGATAGCAACTTAAGTATTAAATCTCTATGTGTTAAGTATTTTGTTTTTCAGTATACCCAGACTAGTATGTTTTTTAATGCACCAAATTTATAGTGTTAACACAGCTTTTTAAGCTGAACTGCGATAGCCTCTTCTTTCTATTAGTATTTATAAAATTGAAACTGAAACTCTCTGCAACTGATAAAGGCTATGACACCACAATATTGCATTATTGTTGTTACTAGTTCTGAATTTCAAGAGTACAGGTAGCTCTCGACTTGGGAGCACAATTGAGCCCAAATTTTCTGTTGCTAAGTAAGATGTTTGTTATGTGAGTTTTGCCCCATTTTATGACCTTTCTTGCCACTGCTGTTAAGTGAATCACTGAAATTGTTAAGAGAATCTGGCTTTGCCATTGACTTTGCTCATCAGAAGGTGGCAAAAGGTGATTCCATAATGCTGGGACACTGCATTGAACCAGTTGCCAAGAATCTGAATTTTGATCACCTGACTGTGAAGAGGCTGCAACGGTTGTAAGTCACTTACAACGGTCTTAAGTCACTTTTTTTCACTACCATTGTAACTTTGAAAAGTCACTAAGTGAACTGTTGTAAGTCAAGGACTACCTGCATTGGTAGGGCATTCACACTTCTTAATAAGCTGCAGGCTTTGCCTCCCATAAAACAGGCAATATGTTGTTCAGCAATTTTTCAGCAAAAGATGTTTATGTCTCTCATTATGTAAAGTCCAATCCTCTGTGACATTATCAATTGCATTCATCTCTCCAATAAAACTAGTCATCCTGCCATGCTCTCTTTCTCTCTCTCTCTTTCCCTCTCCCTCTTTTTACAATCCCATCTTCTTTGCTGTCCCTGTTGCATCTTTACCATTAATCAAACAAAAGATGCTAGATGCAGGGGTAGGTTTTACATTATGGAAACTTCTGTAGGAACCAGCTTTATTGTGTGTAAAAAAATTACATCTCATAGGCGAGGACCACGGGAATTGAGTAATAATATTAAATTGCAGGAATGGTTACTCGGTATAAGTGACCCAATGTGCTGCATTGATTATTAGAGGATGGCTATGCTTGTCCACTTTATTTTCTTGCCATTTCCTTTACCCCCTATACTGAATGCTTGATAATTTTACAGTCTTTCTACATAACAGAAAAAAACCCAGCAGCCTGGGTTCAAGACGCAAGTACCACACTAGAGGGTGAGCTCCAGTATCACCTCAGCTCCTGCCAACCTAGCAGTTCGAAAGCATGCAAATGTAAGTAGATAAATAGACACCACTTCTTCCTTTTTTTAAAACAAACTTTATTGATTATAAAACTAAAATATCAAACAAACACGTACACAACACACAGAAGAAGAAAAAAAATAGAAATAGAAATAGTGTTCTGGAGAATATATATATATATATATTGATAAGAGAGGTTAATCCTGTAACATATCATATTAATTAGCGTAGTGGGCATTTATAGTTGATACTTCTTAATAGTGAATGTTAATTTGGGTCAACATATTTAATATAATACAAAAACAAAAACAAATTTTACAAGAAATGACCTCCATCACTAATACAACGCTTAAAGCTGGAAAGAAGACCTCTTCAATACAAACAACTTCAATGCCATCAACCTCAGTGATGACACAAAAGACAGTTGAAGAAACTCTACCTGGAGAAAAACAACCTATCATCACGAATGCTAATATTCAATTGACCCTTCTAACTTTACAAGCGTCCATGCTGAAGCTTCAGGAAATAGTGGTAAAAAATCATATCGAATCAAGAGCTGACACAAATGAACTAAAAGAAGAGATGAGAAACTTAAAGGCAGAAATGAAACTAGACATCCTAAAGTTGGATCAAAAAATTGAAACAATACAGCAAGCACTAGAAAGGAATGAATCAACAATAAAGGAGGTTGAGAAAAGAATGGAACAAACGGAAAAGAAGCTGGAAATGGTTGGTCAGCAATTAAGAAATGTGCGTAAAGAAATGGATGACTCCTTGGTATATTTGGAAATGGACAAGGCCGCAGCATATCTAAGATTCCAAAATATAATGGAATCTAAAGAAGAGGACTTAGAACAAGTGATGGCAGGAATATTAGCAGACCTATTGGAAAAAGATAAGGACCATATTCTGAAAGAGTTAGACGAAGTATACAGAGTGAGCACAAGATGACATAAACATCCAAAAGAGGTCCATGTGAGATTTGCCAGAAGGAAAGTTCAAGATGCTATATACAAAATTTCTAGAGAAGAAGCAATTACATACAAAGGAAAAGAAATCTTGGTGCTTATGCAAATCCCAAGAAGAGTGAGAGAGCAGAGGCGATATTATAAATTCTTGGCAAACCAATTAAACCAAAAAGGTATCATATTTAGATGGCTAATCCCAGAGGGAATGCTAATCACTTGGGAAGAAAGAAAAATTAAGGTAGACTCGGTGGAAAAAGCCCAAGAATTCTATGAATGATTGATAGGCCATGAAGAATCGAGTAGTAGAGACAAGTTAGAAATGAATTCTCAAGACGACCAAGACTACCAAAAAAATAGAGATGGGAATTGTAGGAATGCGAAAAATAAACGCCATCAAGAGAGAGAAGAACTGAAGATGCACAATCAGCCACAAAGAGAGACAGGAGTAACTACAAGACAAAGAGCAAGAGTCAATTAGGTGATAGATGAAGAAAAGAAAATTAACATAAATGGCCTAAACTCTAGGATAAAAAGGAAAAGAATATTAACCAAATTAATTAAACAAAATGCAGATATAATATGTTTACAGGAAACTCATATAAGGAAGGAAGAAGAAAAATATCTACAATGCCCGAAGCTAGGGAATTTGTATACGTCGCCAGCAGATTTTAGAAAAAAGAAAGGGATAGCAGTATATGTGAAAGACAATATGAAAGCAGAGCCAATAGACCCCAATGGAAGAATTCTGGTGTTACAAATTTGGATTAAATCAATTCCAATTCTACTAGTGGTAATCTATGCCCCTAACGATAACCAAAAGGAATTTTTTAAACAATTACATGGGAAATTAGTGGAATTAGATAAAAGGAATATTTGCATCTTAGGTGGATTTCAATGCTATTGTGGACCACCAGAAAGATCATAGTGGGGGGGGGGGAGAAAAAAAGAGAACTACCAAAAACATGTGAAGAAATTATGATTGAACTAAATTTGATAGACATGTGGAGGAAATTAAACCCTGAGAAAAAGCAATTTACATTTTACTCCAACCCTCACCCATCATGGACATGAATCGATACAGTGTGGATGAATGGTGAATTAGTAAACAAATTAAAAGAGATTGAAATTTTACCAAATGAATGGGCAGATCACAACTGATTCAGATAGTGTGGAAAGGCAGGAAGAAACCAAGGAAAAGGTGGACCTTAAATACACAGTTAATTAAAGAGAAAGAATTTATGAATAAACTTGACGAGGAATTAGACTATCTTTTGAAAGAAAATAATAATGAGGCAACTACGAAACAGAATATTTGGGATACAATGAAGGCAATAATAAGAGGCACAATGATACCATACACTGCTAAAAGAAATAAAGAAAAATATGCCCAACAAAATAAATTAGAACAAAGAATCAAAGAATTAGAAATTAAGCTGCAAAACACCCCCAAAGATTGCAAATTGAAAAAACAGATGATAATGACTAAACATAAATTAAATTTAATCGAACAAGAAGGAATGGTTTCAAAGTTAAATACAGCCAGACAGACATTTTTGAAACAGGCCAATAAACCAGGAAGGTGGTTGGCCTATAAACTTAAAAAAGAAAAACAAAAAAGATTGATCTACCAATTAATTAATTAGAATGGGGATGCCCAACAAGGGATAGAACAGAAAAAAGAAATTGCATGTAAATTTTTTGAAGATCTTTATAAAAAGAAGGAGGTAAATGAGGATATGATAAGAAACTATTTGGGTATTACTAAAGATAAAATAATCAAGAGGAGATGAAGGAAATGTTAATTAGAGATATTACATGGCCCGAGTTAAAAACAGCAATAGAAAACCAAGAGAACAATAAAACCCCAGGACCTGACGGGATAGCAGGGGAACTTTATAAGAAAATAGGAGAACAAATAAGACCTCTCATGGTGGAAGTATATAATGAGGTCCTATTAGCAGCAAGAATGCCGGATTCATGGAAGGAGACACTGATATCTTTGATTCCGAAAGAAGATTCAGATTTACGACATACAAAATTATAGACCAATTTCCCTGTTAAATACTGATTATAAAATATTTACCACAATTATAGCAAATAGATTGAAAAAAATATTGAATGAATATATACATAAAGATCAAAACAGATTTCTTCCTAATAGAAAAATTAGGAACAATTTAAGAATAGTATTAAATGTTTTGGAATACTACAAAGCCCATCTGGAAAAACAAATAGCCCTTGTATTCTTGGATGCACAGAAGGCCTTTGACAATCTAAATTGGCAATTCCTAATTCAACAAATTTACAGTATGAATCTAGGCACTAAATTTGAAAACATCATGATTACAATTTATGATTCACAAAAGGCGAATATTATAATTAATGGAGAGTACACGCACTCAATAAAAATAGAGAAAGGAATCAGGCAGGGATGTCCATTATCCCCCCTGCTCTTCATATTATCTTTGGAAACATTGCTTACACGAATTAGACAGAACCCAGGAATAAAAGGACTAAAAATTAAAAAAGAAGAATATAAACTGCAGTCATTTGCGGATGATATGGTATTTTTCGTAGAGGAACCAATTGAAACAGGTCAAGAATTACTGAAAGAGTTAGATCAATTTGGGGAAGTTGCAGGACTTAAAATTAATAGGGAAAAACAAAATTAATAACTAAAAATTTAACAGAAAAACAAAAACTAAAATTGGAAAGGATAATGGGATTACAAATAGTAAAAAAAGTTAAATACTTGGGAATTTGGTTGACGCTCAGTGCAAAACTAATGGAAAATAATTATAATAAATTATTACAGCAAGTCAAAAAAGATTTAGAAATATGGGTTAAATTGCAAATCTCCTTATTAAGGAGGATTGCCAGTATAAAAATGAATATTCTGCCCAAATTTATTTACTTATTCCAAACAATACCAATAAATTATACTATAGTGTAGCCTCCTTACTCTGGTTGAAAGAGTGGGTAAATCTGTCAAATAAAAGGATTTTATTTTTAGAAAGCTATGATTTACAGAGGGGATGGCACACATTTTTATGGGACACTGGGAAAATTAAGCAGAAGTATTTCCACAGACATATAATCAGAGATTCCTTATTGGCTAATTGGAACAAAATTAAAAAAAACATTATTCAAAAATCCCAATCTGGATCTCAGTGATGGAGGCAATGATACATCCAAATAATATAATAATACAAAGACCTTCTTGATGCGCAAGGAACTTTAAAATCATGGCAAGATCTTCAAGAACAAGGGCTACAAGTAGACCGGTGGGCTTACATGCAAATTCAAAATAGATATAGCCAGGACAAGAAAATTTTTGGAATTTATACTAAGGCACAACAATTAGATAAAATTCTATTAGGTACAGATTAAAAAAAAAACTAAATTTTATAATTATTTATTAGAGATGGAATTAGAAGAGGAAGTAGTCAAAGGCAATGTGATAGCTTGGAGCAGAAACATGGGACGTAGCATTACATTATTAGAATGGGAAAAGGTTTGGACAAGGAATAATAAAATTACAAAATCAGCAGCATATAAAGAAAATGCCTATAAAATTTTTTATAGATGGCATCTCTCACCCTCGAGAATAGCGAAAATGTCTCCTAACATGAATCCAAATCTTTGCACAGTGTTGGAAACAAGCAGATATTCCAACAGAGGAAATGGTTATTCAGAAGATAACAGCCTGTGCAGAGATGGACAAGTTAACCCTAGCACTTAAGGAAAAAGAAACATCAGAATATTATAGAAGCTGGGAATGCTGGTATAACTGGATAGAACAAAAATAGAAAATATATTAGTAAATAAAGTAAAATGTAAAAGAGGTAGCAATTATATATTCGCAATAAGATGTATTTGTAAATTTATCACCAATATTGATAACAAACAAGGAACCATAGACTGTCGATAGTAGAATTGTTAGTTTTTAATCATTTCCTTTTTTCCTAAATAGGCACAGCTTCAATGGGAAAGTAACAGCACTCCGTGATGTCATGCTGGCCACATGACCCTGGAAATGTCTTCAGACCGTGCTGGCTCAATGACTTTGAAATGTAGATGAGCACTGCCCCTTAATTCAGCAACAACTAGCAGAATAAAATCTGCAGGGACTCCTTTACCTTTATCTATATAACAGAATAAACTCATTCCATAAAAGATAAATGGAAAGAAGATGAAACATGGGTGGTTAAATAGAGGAAGACAATATCATCTGTAGGCTGTGTAAAATTGCCATAGTTAACTCTCTGAATTTCAGATTGAAAGATCCACACGTACATAGCCACAAATGTACAACTGTAGGATCAATGGACTGAGGGTTAGGGAAATTATGTATGTATTTCAGTATGTAAGGACTACTGGCAAAGGCTACTTCTTGCCTTGTTTTCTTAATGTTCATCTGAATTTGTGTTTTGTGCTAACTTAATACAAATAAAAGCAATATTGAGGAAAATATCTCATTTCTCCACTTTCCTAGCGAAAACATGGCAAGCTATTTTACCAGGAATGTGTAAGACAATATTACACAATTGCCAGTAAGGAGTAATTCAAGAGCCTAGCCTGTGCTAATGGTACAAGAGGGATCTTGGGTTCTTATTACTTTTTTCCCCAGCTCTGACCTTTTTAATATCACATTTTCTTTCAAGGCTCTCCCCTTGTGTCTGCTTGAAAATTTTGGCTCAGTTCTTGGTATTTTCAAAAATATGGAATGGTGGCTCCTGCAAGGCGAATAAGATGCTTTACGCAGGTCTGTCTCCGTTGCTTTTCCTACAGCGCTCAGCAGCAGAGCAAGAAAGCAATTGTGAGATGTGGTTGGAGCCCAATGAAGGAGTTATTGTAAGCCCACGCTGTACAAAAACAGACTAAATATGGGGCAATTCAAACACAATGACCCATTAAACGGCATGGAGGAGAAAAGCAATAAAAGAGACTAACTTGTAAAGGAAAAGCATTCCCTTTAAAGAAAGAACTTCTCACTGAAGCCTGGTTTGTAAGGCTTTCCGTATGGCAGTGGTGAAGTGCTACACCCAGTACTGAAGACAACCCAAATGAGTTGTGGCTCAGAGAAGCAACTCAGCAGTGAAGCAGAAGCAGGATCTGTGCACATGGAGAGCCCTGGGGATGGAGAGAGGGGATGGAGGGAACACCTTCAGTGCCATTTGCTGGCAGCACAAGACCTGCTGGCCTTCTGCTAAGAATTCTCTGAATCCAGAGAGGGAATCAAAGACCACTTGTGTTTCTCTCCCCTCTTTTTCATGGCAAAGAGAAATGTGAGGGGAGCCGGGGAGAAGGGGTGGGTCTCCCTTTCTCTTCCCATGGGTAGGCAGGGAGATGGAAGGGAGAAGAAGAGGATTTCCAGAGTTCAGGTAACCACCTCTACCATCAGACAGTCTCCCCCTGCATTCTCGGCACCACAACAATGAGGTTGGAGAGAGTGGCTACTAGGCCATGTTGAGGGGTGCGCATTCATTAACCCCCCAGGGTTGAGGCACTGAAGCAACAGATCCATGAGGGGTGGGGATTCATTTGAAGCATATTCCATCTTGATGGAATTTCACATTGTCTGCTATTTTTCTAGGCCCCTCAGCACTTTTCTCATCACTGGTGACATTTTCAATCCAGAGGAAATTTATGAAGAAGGTAAGCTGGATTTCAACTGGCAATACTGTAATGCAGGGCTGTCAAACTTGCTTTCGGTGAGGGCCGCGTGAGGGTTATGTTTGACGTCAGGTGGGCTAGGCTGGGCATGGCCAAGATGGGTGTGGCCAGCTTGATATCACTCGTATCAGGGGCACCTATAGTGGCCTGAGTGCTCTGACAGCGAAAACAGGCTCCTGAGCTCTATTTTCAGCTGCGGCAGCCTCCTGAAATTCTCTGCCAGCAAAAACAGAGCAGCCCTCCTGAGCTCCATTTTCACTGGCAAAGTCACTGCAGGCTGATCCTTCACTGTTTCCAGATCTAAGCACTCCATGGGCCGGATTCAGCCCACAGACCTTGTGTTTGACACCCCTGCTGTAATGCCTTCTGGCAACATACCTGTGGATTGGGGGTGTAATACATTTTTTTAAAGGAAACCATTCCTCTCCCAGAGGAAAGGGACCAGATTTTAAAAGGTCAGCAAAAATTACTTACTAACATGTTTCTGTGAGGTGAAACATGTTTGCTGTGTTCTGGGCTGATGGGATTTGAGCAAACATTTACCGTCCATTTGACTTGTGAACCATTTATAATGAGTCTGAAAAGGTTTTTAAATGAGTTTTTTAAAACTCATGAGTTTTTTAAAAAAGGACAGCAACCCGGGCCTTTTAATCCCTTTGCATTTGCTTCAGGTTCTAAATTGGAACATAGCCCAAAGACTTCAAACAAGGTTCACCAAGATGATTTATCCCATGACTGCACCCACAGTTTAAAGAAATGTTCATGCTTTCATTTCCAAGTTTCACAGCAACAGTCAGCAGAGTTCACTCCCGAAGTTATTTGTTGCCATCATTTCATTCCTGCCTATCAGCCCGACTACTTTCAAAAACAAATTATCTGTTATTGCCAGCAAATAGGAATATTTTAGAAAGATATTCTGCTTTGCTTTGTTCTTTAGAAAAAGTAGTTCGGAAAAAAGTATTCAAGAAAGGACAGTGTTCAGATGATTATCTCAGTATGATTTGTAGCTAGTCATTTTTTTAAAAATGACCCCTTAAGATGTTACCTTCAAACTCTTTCCTGCATACGTCTTCATAAATTGTGGTGGGGAGAGATTGCAACCTGTGTAGACCTCAGAGAAGCATTATAATTAATGAAATGTACACTGGATGATGTAGTGGTTGAGGTGCTGACCTTGGTCCTGGAAGACCTCCATCCTCTGGCATGGAAACTCAATGGGGGACTTTGGGCTAGTCATTCTCTGCCTCACAGGACGAATAGCTTAAGGAAATCTGAGCATTATGAACATTATCTTGAGCTCCCGGAGGAAAAGTAGGATATAAGTCTAACAAATACAGGAATTCCTCAACTTACGACCACAACTGAGCCCAAAATTTATGTTACTAAGGGGAACATTTGTTAAGTGAGTTTTGTTCCTTTTTATGACCTTTCTTACCACAGTTGTTAAGTGAATCACTAGAATTGTTAAGTTATTAACGTTATTGTTAGGTGAACCTGACTTCTCCATTGACTTTGCTTGTCAGAAGGTCTCAAAAGCTGATCACATGACCTTGGGACACTGTAACTGTCATAAATATGAGTCAGTTACCCAGCATCCAAATTTTGATCATGTGACCACTGGGATGCTGCAATGGGTAAGTGTGAAAAATGGTCATAAGTTTTTTCAGTGCCGTTGTAACTTTGAATGATGACAAAATGAACTGTTGTAAGTCAAGGACTACCTGAAATGCATTAATAAGTTTACTGCTGTCCAGTTGCTGGCAGATTCTCACTAGGGCTTCAAATTGTACAAAATCTGTATGTTTATTGCTGGAGCTATATATGACAAGTAGAGGGAGAAAGGTGAAATATTAGCATTTAATGATTCTGTTTACTGAAAGCTTACTTCAGCTTAATTAATACCTGCCTCCTAGGCAAACTTGAATAATCTCCTTTTCTTTCTTGCCTGGAAATCATTTTCATTAAACTACAAATAAGTAAAACGAAAAAGGTCACCATATTCACAAGAAAGTTCTTTCTTTCTTTTTATATCCTACATCCAGGGTGTCATGCATAACCTTTTCAAGGACTTCTTTGCTGCTTCCCCAAAGGCTAAACCCTCTTTAGGATAAAGACAGTCCTGATATCAGGGATTGATGTGTGGCACCCGCCTTCTCCAATTCTTTTTGCAGTTTTAGCCCCTCACACACTGCTAAAATTGAGTCTTGTGGGTTCATGACCTTTTGAGGCAGTCTCATTTTAGTGAAAGCTGAGAAAAAGGCTTAAAGCAACTCATCTGTTAAGCCGGAAAGTTTCAGATCTATCTGTAGGCACAATGCCATCCTCTCATTTGATACCATTGCCTTTCCTTGTATGGGTAACATTAACAAAATAATAACACAATAACAGAGTTGGAAGGGACCTAGAGATCCTCTAGTCCAGCAAGAGATCCTATACTATTCCAGATCAGTGGCTTTCCAGTCTCTTCTTAAAAGCTTCCAATGATAGAACACCCACAACTTCTTCAGGCAAGTCGTTCAACTGGTTAATAGTTCCCACTGTTAGGAAGTCCTTAGTTCTCCTTCGTTCTTGGTTGCTTCTCCCCTTGATTAGTTTCCATCCACTGTTTCTTATCTTACCTTCTGCTGCTGGATGGAAAATAGGTTGACCCCTTCTTCTTAATGGCACCCCCCTCAAATATTGGATGAAGAATGAGTTGGGGAATGAAGCAATCTTTGACCAATGGCTAATGTTTAATGCAGTGGTACAATTCAATTTTTTTTTAACCACCAGTTCTATGGGCGTGGCTTGGTGGGCACACATTGAGTGTGTGTACAAAGGGTTTGCTACTGACCTTCTCCTGCAATCCAGCACTCGCCTTGTGTCTACAACAGCTGATGCGTGGGAATCTGCTATGCCACGGGAAGCAGCTGAGCTTCAAAACCAGGAATAAAGGTCAGAATAGAGCTGGGGTGGGCAGGCAGGCCCAGCAGCTGATCATCAGAACAAACCAGTTTTCTCACAGATGATCCTTGGAGCTACCAGTTCAACCAAACTGGGTCAAACCGGTAGGATACCATCGTTGGTTTAATGCCAAACCTTGCTCTGTTTTTTTGCACCTGTACTGCAGAAGTGTGTCAAAGGGAGCCAGTGTATTATTTGGTGGGGAAAGAGTCATTGATCCCAATCCCATCCTCTTGTTTTAATTCCAGAGCTGGCAGCCTGAAGATCCTTTTCTGGATCTGAGTAGATTGCACAAAGTGTAGGGCATGATGGCTCTTTTCTCAGGCTGTCTCTGATCTCACAGAACAGCCCAAAACAATTGAATGTCTGGTTGGTGCAGGTTAAGAGTCTAGTTTGAAAGAACCAGGTTCGCTCCCAGCCCAAAGCAGTGAATGACCCTAGAAAAAAGTACTCAAGGCTGGAGAGAAGGGGGCAGACCCACAAGAGCATAAAATAAACCTATGGGACTTCCACTTTGATCGCATAATCAGTCAGATCATTTATTCCACTATTGACCTCACCCCATTCCTAAGAGGTCTGCCTACCATCCCTGTCCTATTGTCCCCATTTATTCGTACCTGTTTCCTGTATTCTTACTCATGTTTATACTTATATCTATCCAGGGATGGGATCCGACCGTTATAATTACCAGTTCTGTCACTCTGCGTCTGGTGCGCATAAGTCACGTGAGTCATGCGAGTGCAATTTACAACCTGCTGAGCAAAGCAGCTGTGGTTGAAAACACAGGAAATAAAGGTCAGGTAAGAGCTCCGGCAGGCAGGTGGGCCAAAAAAGCAGCAAATATAGAATCGGTTCTATGTATGCTCTCTGTCTGCTATTCTTCAGAGCAACCAGTTCTACAGAAGTGACAGAACCGGTAGAATCCCACCCCTGTACCTACCATCTTGTAAGTGATTGACAAATCAAATAAACAAAATAAATAAAATAAACAATTTGTGTTCAGAGGGAAAGGGAAAAACACCACTTTAAGTTCAGACTAAGTGAAGATAAATTTAAACTGCCTCCACAAAGGTCTGGAAAAGTGAAGTCATGAGGATGATTAATGAGGAATTCATGCCCTGGTTAATGCATGTGAGGATGAGTCCAATGTCCAGGCAGACTAAACATTCACTTACTTTGTAAAGCTACATAAAACTAACTTAAGAGTAAATTCATTATGGATTTCCAGGAAATAATTGACTGATGACTTTGTGGGGTAAGGGTGGGGTGGGGAGGGGAGTGGGCTGTTTCATTTTCATACCTGATGCCTGCAAGTAATTAGTCTGTTTGTAATCAGTAACTTAGCGTAAATATTTTTCCACTTCATTTAAAGCATTTGATGCTTTTCCTGTGCCTTTAACGTTTTGGACTCCACTACATTCAATTTTAGCCAACTCTGCCTACTGTTATTGCAGATAAACAAGCAAGATCCCTTATGGGGTAGTAATTCAAATGCAATTAAAAATAAAATTGAAAAATGGCACACTAGAAAGTCAAAGGGGCAGAATTTAACTCTAGCTTATTTTCAAAAGGTATGACTCATATTTAGCCTTTTACAGATTGTAATGCTTCACAGGACTCCCTTCACCCTCCGATTGATTAAATTTTGAGAAAATTTTATCTGGATGGCAAACAATGTATTAAACATTCTTTTAAAATTAAATGTATATGCAGTATATAAATGACCACAATACCAATGACCCAAACAACAAATCACTGGACACTGCAGCAAGAATATAATTGACGGAACATATAACATCAAAAGAAAACCATCAGCAAACCAAAACAGGGCAAATATATATATTTTTTAAAGTGCATTTGGAGAATAAAATATTATTCCCCTCTGGCTCTGCAAAAGCATTGCACATGTTACGTGACTGGAAAAGTCTTTTATCTTACAGCTGCTGGCCTTTCCAGAAATTGGGTCCAGTATCTATTGAAAGCCAATTCTCTGCTCAGAAAACATGGTGCCCTCCTCCTTGTAAACAACAAGCCAAGTATGTAACTTCTAAATCAAGTTATAATTTAGAATTTAACCTCAATGGTTCTTGTGGAAGCAAGACTGCAGTTGCCCACCTTCCTCTTACCCCATGTACATTTCCATTCTTGAATGCAGTGTCCTTCTTCCTGTTTTCTGGATGGACTCTGTTTAAATGTCCTTCCTTCCTCCCTCCCTCCCTCCACTACCCATCTCAATCAATGACTCTGACCACCTTACACATATATATATATATGTATGTATGTATGTATGTATGTATGTATGTATTACGTATGTATGTGTATGTTTATATGTAATGCATATGCATGTATATATGTATGTGTGTATACACACACATATATAAAATCAGTGATAAAGCATGATCATAATCATAAAATACAATCATCATAAACCATTAGATACAACACTCAGTGATAGTCATAGGACACTAAATAAGCAATCAATATAAATCACAATAGGATACGAAATGCAGTCAATCAACATAAATCATAAGATACAAACAACAACGTTATAGTAAGTAATAAGTAATATGAAAGATGAGAAGAATAACACTAATACAGCCTTACTAGGTGGTCTGGCATCCCAGGGCATAAGACAGTGTTGTGGGAATTAGTTGTTTAGCAGAGTGATGGTATGGGGGTGGGAAAACTATTCTTGTGTCTAGTTGTTTTGGCATGCAATATCCTTAGCTTTGTCTTGAGGGAAGAAGTTGAAACAGTTTATGCCCAGGATGTGAGGGGTCTGTAGATATTTTCACAGTCTTCTTTCGGGCTCCTGTAGTACGCACAAGCTCCTCAGTGGAAGGCAGGCTGGTTGCAAGTGGTTTTTTATGCAGTCCTAAACATTCATTGAAGTCTGTGCCTGCCTTGTTTGGTTGCTGTGCTAAACCAGACAGTTAAATAGCCGAAAAAGCCTATTCCTTTTTACTTCTCAGTTCCTCAACATACTACCGTTGCTGCCCAATATGTTATATCCACCCTACCATTTAATTAAACTAAATCCATTGCTCCTTTTCCTGTTTGGCTACTAGAGAAAAAGGGAAGTTCTGCCAACTACATCCCAACCTGAACTAAACCATTACAATAGGCTGGGAAAGATTTCTCAGCTCTGAGCATCAATAGCAGCAATTGGAAGCAATACCCCCAAGATACACACACGGACTGTTGTTCATGTATTGCCTCTTCTTGCAGGCTTCTGGGTGACTCAGATAGTGGCTGCCTGGTTGATGCAAACCAGATCCATTTTTGTTACTGGCAGGAGATATAGAAAGTAAATGGTGTTCGAGGTTTCTGGAATTTGTTCTCTGTCGTTAAAGTGTTGGCATTTAATTCTTTCAAGTACAGGACAGCTTCATGACAGTTCCATTTGTAACTGACTGCAGAGAAAGTCTTTTTTTTTAAAGCTGACTTTAACACCTGGGAGGATTTTTCTCCTCTGCATATAAAATAGACTGTCATTATTTGATCAAACAAAGTACCTGGGTCACTTGATTTTTTTTTTTTAAAAAAAAGGTCTTTGTGAAATGCCAATACAAGCAAAGCCCCTCTCTTTGATAATCTGCTATTGTACCCTTTGTTCAATTACTGTTTAAAATCAGCTACATCTTTCAGTTATTCAAGCAATGGTTTTTTTTAAGAATTTACCACTGCAGCATAAACTGCTCAATGCAAAATTGTACGTAGAAGGCAGAAGATGACTGCTTTCAACTTTTCTCAGCCAGAAATCATAAATGAAACCACCTTTGCCTAAACAATATAATTTTTTTTATTTTCAGGTTTTTTTTAATAATGCTTTACATTTACAGATGTGTGATACATACAACATTCTGTTTTATGTATTATAAGTCAGATCTTCACAGCTTAGTCCCTTCTAAATATGTTTGAGTACTAGACAGCACTAGAATAGTGGAAACTCAATGCAATGGGTGGTGTCAAGGCAGAAAGCAGTAGGGTTTTATATTGTTTTATATTTAATCGGACACTAAAGTTACGTATCCAAATTGCACCCTTTTTGCTCATTATTGCTTGTCTTACCCAGTCTATTACAGTAATTCACTAAATGTCCATATATATACATCTATACAAATATACATATACATACACACACACACACACACACACACACACACATGTATATATTTATTTATTTATATATATATATATATATATATATATATATATATATATATATATATCTTAAGTTTTCGCGGGTATCGATATGTATGGTATTCAGCTTTGTTCGGGTATTTTCCCACGTCATTATAGTTGTGCTTTTAAAGTTGTAGCAACATTTCGGCAGAATCTCATCTGCCATCATCAGCCTTGTGTATTGTGTTCGCCTGTGAGTCAGGCTTTCACAGCCGTTTCTGTTTTAAATTTGCTAGCCTACTGCTGTGTTAGAATGGTTTTTTCTTCATCCTGATTGGTTGGGAGTCTTGGTCTGTGTTTATTGGTCTTGGAGTTTGCTGTGTTCTGCTTGATTGGTGTTTCTAATATCTTCTGTCTATTTTGTAGCATTTCCTCCTGAGTCCCAGCTGATCAGCTGGGTCTTCTTTTGTTGCCCTGCACAGGAGAATGGAGCTGGAAAGCAGGTTAGTGGGGAGGGAATGGGGATTTTACAATATCCTTCTCCTGCCACGCCCACCAAGCCACACCACACCCACTAAGCCACACTACACCCACCAAGCCATGCCCACAGAACCAGTAGTAAAAAATTTTTGAATCCCATAACTGAGCTATACCCATTACCACTTAAATCCTCTGAAGACTCAATCTATTAAACTCACTGTAGCCAAAATAGGAGTGGTGGAAAACTCTAAGATCTGCAGTTCAGACAAATATATTTAGATAAATATATGATGGTTTGTTGGTTGGACCAAAACCTTTCCAGGTTACAATTTTAAACAGCCTCAACCAATATAGACAGAAGCGAGAAACACTAGGAGTTATAAGTGGTTCAATATCATTGTGATGGATCTTGGCTTCAGGGTTGGCAAGGTTTTAATCCAGAGCAGAATTGAAACAGGGCTTTTCCCTAAAAGGATAGACTTTGGGCTTAATGGTCTTATGCAGCATCCCCTAAACAGCCATGTATACTGGTTCAGTTGAAAAGCTCTCAACTAACATTTTCTTCTCTGCCAACCCACAGTTGTTTTTCTACGGCAGTTTCTGTGTCCTGCTGAGTTACAAAAAATGAACTAAACAAAATTGCCTGCCAATCCCGATAATTTAAAAAGCAAACAGAGAAATCTATTAACATCATGCAGATACACATTTTAAACTTACCCAAATGATTACAGGGATAAAGTGAAGTTTGCTTCTACTGTTCACAGAGTAGCACATTTATTGAATGTTCATCCTGTCTTCATTCCATGATCAATCATTGTTAATGGTTGATTGTTGATTATATGTGACTTTAATTTACAGCATTTGCTTCTACTACTTTTCATATATGAATCAATGTTGCCTTCTGCACTATTCTGCTTAGTTTAGAAATTCACCCATTTGCTGTGATTTTTCATTGTGTTTTAAACATGTAATTCATCTCCCTATGAAATACAACCATTTGGCTTTTGGCACTTTGATTTTCAAATCCCTACTTTCCAATATATTATATATATCTAATATTTCCTGACAATCATTCTGTTTCTATCAGACAATAAGACATAGTCTACATTGAAAATGTAGACACTTCCATGTCCCCGGTCACCACACCTTCAACATCATTACAAATATTCCTTGTGTATTTATCCCTAAATCATGAAACAATCATGGGGACATCATCCATTCTTGCATTAGTTGCTACTCAGTGTTGAACTTTTGACTAAGAATTCATTTGTGTATGCTTTATTTCCATATATTAGAGCTGTCAGCAGATAAAATTCCATTTCTATGCAAGACCTTCCATACTTCAAGCCTATTCCCTTTATAGCCAGTGCTCTTCTCCAAAACAACAAATGTAACAATAAACTTTCTTTCTCACATTTTCCAATAATATGCTGAAGGAGACTGATGCAGACCTATGCTATACTTCCCATTTTTTTTGAATAGAATAGAATAATAAAGCTGGAAAGGACCTTGGAAGTCTTCTAATCCAACCCCCTCCTCAAGAAGGAGACCCTATACCATTTCAGACAAATGGTTGCCCAGTCTCTTTTTGAAAGCCTCCAGCGATGGAGCACTTACAATGTCTGAAGGCAAGTAGTTCCTCTGGTTGATTGCTCTCACCATTACAAAATATCTCCTTAGTTCTAGGTTGCTTCTCTCCTTGTTTTGTCTCCAACCATTGCTTCTTGTCTTGCTTTTTAATGCTTTGGAAAATAGTTTGATCCCCTCATCTTTGTAGGAGTCTCTCAAACATTGGAACAGTGCTATCATGTCACCCCCTACTCCTCCTCCTTTTCCTTAGACTAGACATATCCAATTCCTGTAACAATTCTTTATATATTTTGGCCTCCAGCCCCCTAATCATTTTTGTTGCTCTTCTCTGCACTCTTTCCAGAGTCTCAACATCTTTTTATATTCCACTGGATACTGTATTCCAAGTGTAGTCTTACTAGGGCTTTGTAAAGAGGTCCTAGAACTTCACCTGATCTTGATTTTATCCCTCTATTAATGCAGCCTAGGATTGCATTGGCTTTTTTGGCTGCTGCTGCTGCACACTGTTGACTCATTGTCACTTCTTAAACGGTCTCAGGAAGAATTCTGCAAAACATTTTACCAAGCACATTTAACAGGTTAATTCCCCTTATAGTTTTTGCATTCATTCCTGTTACTTCCCCTTCCTCTATTGGCATCCCCTAAATTTTCTTTTACTGATAGTTTTATTTTTCCTTTCCTCATCCTTCTACTATTTTTCCCTCTTCATTTAGCTAATGAGACTTTGGGGGAAAGCAGTGTATAACTTTTCTGCCTGGCACACTCTGGATACTAATATATGGGCAGCAATTTAGTAGCACTATCCCCTGAAGAAAAGTGCATTTCTCCATTGTTTTCCTATATACCGAAACACAATAGACTTTCTCTGCTGCAAAGAGAAATGCTGAATTAATTATGGAATTCCACCAAAGCTTTGGTCTCAATAATATACTGTGAGAAAGAGGACATGTGCAGTTAATAACACAAAATAATAAATCCTTGTTTTCTTCATGAATAGCACATTTTGTAGCTGTTATAATGACCTGCCTCAAACTTACTATAGGCCTGCCCTTTGCATTGCATGGCTGCTATTCTGCAAATGTCTGCAGTGTGTCAGTTACTCCTAAGGAGCCTGGTTAATAATTAATCATACTTCTTTGATGGACAAGGGGTTTTGCTTCATCTGTTCCCAAAGCACCTGGATGGGGCTTTGGGGAATTGGGAATTCAGGGCTCAGTGTTCAAAGGCAGAAGATGTCAGTCTCCTATGTTGACTTCATCTATTAAGAATTTCCCTGTCACTGTCATCTGCTGCCCATTAGCAGGCAGAATTTCATAGCATTGTGGCCACTGTGAACAAAGTCATTTACTGAACCATCAAAATGGACCCTGGGCCCAGTTTTTACTGCAACAGTATTCAGTAATCAGGTTTCATGACATCAAAAGCTAGGCCAGCAGCTAACAATATGGAAATTGTTCCTGAGGTAAGAAGCTCGCGTTGAATTTTTATCTTTCAGACACTTCAAAGAATCCAAGGAACAGGAGAGTCATAAGGCATTGCGGTGTGCATGTTGTGTGTGATCGGTTATTCAGTGAGGCAAAACTGGTTTTTAAAATTATTTTACAGGGGCATTTGTGCAAAAATTTTGAAAGTTAAGCAAAATTAATGCTTAACTTGTCCTCCTCACTGTGCTTAGAGCAGCTGGCGTCCTAGAGAGAAAAAGGAAAATAATAGATGAACATGTTCTACTGCAGTTACATTTATACACGGAACAATTCCAGCGCAGCCTTCTCTAGGAGAAGCCCATATTCAAAGAAATTTATTTTAATTGGATATATTTGTATCTTGGTCTTATCTATCTGTGAATGCACACACCCAGATGGAAGGAAAAGGAGAAGGTTGTATTCTGCTGAAACAGGAAGAGATTTTGTTTGAGCATATTTTAATTATAAACCCGATTAAACATATTTAATTAATTAATTTATTTATTTATATTGCTGCCTATTCAGCCATGGTGACTCGAGGTGGCTTACAGAATGTAAAACCATATTTAAAATAAAAAATAATAAAAACTAATAAAAAGAATCAAATAAATTAATAAAATACAATAAAATGAAATCTGGAAAAAATAAATAAATAGTGCTACCTGACGGAGGGGGGGGGGGGGCGACTCCCTAAAAAAACTCCAACCCCACCCGCCAATTACCACTTCAATTGTCAAATATTGCATCCAGCTTTGATCACCATGATATAAAAAAAATGTTGAAGCTCTGGAAAGAGAGCAGAGAAGAGCAACAAAGATGATTAGGGGACTGGAGGCTAAAACAGATGGAGAATGGTTGCAGGAATTGGAGATGTCTACTTTAATGAAAAGAAGAACTAGGGGTAACATGATACTAGTGTTCTAATATCTCAGGGGCTGCCACAAAGAAGAAGGGGTCAAGCTATTTTCCAAAGCACCTGAAGGCAGAACAACAAGCAATGGTTGAAAATTAATCAAGGAGAGAAGCAATCTAGAACTAAAGATAAATTTTCCTGACGGAACATTTATTCAGTAGAACAGCTTGCCTTCAAAAGCTGTGGAGGCTTTTAAGAAGAGGTTGGACAATCACTTTTCTGAAATGGCATAGGGCAGGGCTGTCAAACTTCTGGCTCACGTGCCTGATGCATCACACACTGGCCACGCCCATGCCAAGCGGAGCGAAGGCAAAAAAAGTCCCGATATGTCATGTGATGCTGACATGATGACACTCCTGGTATAGGGTCTCTTCCTTGACCAGGAGATGGGACGAGAAGATTTCCAAGATCCCTTTCAGATATGTTATTCTGGACTTTTGAAATAAATAGCTCATTCATTTCAAAACAGAATCAGATGTACAACAAAGATAATAAAGTGACGTAAATGCATGTCACGTGAGTACCTAATTTTTGTTCTGTTCAGCAGCGTTGAATCAAAATTTCAATCGAAAGACATCTAAATCAATCAAATTTGAGATTGTTTAGGAAGTGGTTAGGCAATATTTTTGGAGCCATAAATAGGTATATGGATTTGAGCAGGAAGATGTTTTCCTTACTTCTTTTCAGTCTGTATCAAAATGTCTTAAGTTTGTAACAATTACAAATGTAGAGGGAACTTCAGTCTGGGTTCAGCACTTCAATTATTTGGGAATAAAAAAACCTAACTTCTCAAAATATTTGCTGCATCTATCTTGGAACCTGGTTCCAAGAGAGCAAACACAAGACAAAGACAGCAGCACAACTTTTTAATGTTTCATTTATGAATCCTGTTTCTTCACAGATAAAAAGTTGCTTCCAACTAATTAGCTCTGACAAGAAAGAGCCTTGCCAAGTTTTTGCAAGGCTGCCAAAAAACAACAGATAAGAAATAGTTTACAACACAAGATTCTTCAAATACCAACTGTAATGTCCACGATGCTGAGTTTCAAAACGTCTTTGCTTCCTACAAAGAACGTTCACTGCACAGCTGCCTTTTATCTTCTTGAAGGAGGGGCCATTACCTTGCAGTCTTACTCCTGAGTCGCCCGTACTGTTGTAGCTGCTCTTTCCTGCGAGCAATCCTGTGTGCACGCACACCTGGCACAGGGTCCTTGGGAACCTCCTCATTGCTGCTGCCAGCCCCCACAATCTCTGAAGGGAGCAGTCCACTCCCTAATGGTCCTGGCCCCTCATCTGAGTCCTTGCTCTCCTCAGATGTCCGCACCTACAACAGTGGCAACTAATTCCTCTAAATCATCTATCTCTTCCTTCAGTTCTTTTCTTTCTCTCTTTTTCTGTAAAATTGAAGCTTAACATTTTACATTTAAAAACTCATGCTGTAACATCTTTGCAATCAGAATCAATAGAGCTATTAAGGATTTTCAAGGGCAAGCCCTAACGTTCAGTTTCAGAGATTATATCAAAAGTGTGATTGGTTTATCACCTCCCAATAAATTGTCTGACAAAGAAAAGAAACAGTGATCTGTGATGGCTGCACCACCTGGAGCAGATTCACGTGCTTTCAATGTACAAATATCCTGATCAGATGAAAAAGTACAATAGGAGTAATCTTCCTTTCGCTGAGATTCCACATCATTTGCATTGTGCCTTCCACTCCCATAACCAAGCCAGCCTTGTTGACCTTGAGGCTACCTAAACTCTGAAGTGAACAGAGAGGTTTTTCCTCCATCCATGGGAAGATTGTTCTTATTTCCTTGTGAGTGATGCCTCTAGTTTAAAGTGATGACAGCTATATCTTCAGAACATCACAGTGGTCTTGCAACATTTGGAATGTATACATATTAAATTGAAATAGACTTTTAATTCTTTATAATGTCACACTGGTATTGTGTTTTAGATGTAAGCTTTGTAAGTTGCTTAGGGTCTGCTTGGGTTTAGACAGAGAAAGAGAGAGAAAGAAAGAGAGAAAGAGAGAGAGAGAGAGAAAGAGGGAGGGGAGATGTGTTTTCATTGGTAGCCTTTGTGTTCTGACCTAGGCTTGCCCAACAGCACGAAGCCAACTCCTCATCCCGATAAGCCCCTTTTATTTGGTTTACAGTGAATTCCTCTCCAGCAAAGTCTGGCCAACAGTCTTTCAAGATTTTTCACAATTTATTTGACAATTCAAATAAATAAATAAATATTTCACAATTGGAGAGTTGCCAGGCTGATATCTTTCAGATGCCACACTGTAGAAAACAATACTTAGCAAGAATACAGGAACAGACCTTCCCCCAAATGAACTAATTGTCTCCTGCAAATCCCACTCCCCTTTCACTTCTCATTTATTCCCTATGGGACAGGCCATTCACCCTCCACCTGTGGCTTTACTCCCAAGTTGGCCCTTGTTCCTTAGCTGTTCCCTTCTTCTGGCAGCTCTGTACATGCACACACTGGGAACAGGCTCCAGCTGTTCTTCTGCCTCACTGATGTCCGACTCTTAAGGCAGCTGATAACTGTCACAGGGCCCTGGCCCATTTCTGCCTCCGATGCAGAGCACTCGTCAGAGCCTTCCCCAGACTCCAGGACTGGCCCATGTTCCTCCCCAAGCACCTCACTGTCCGAATCTGCTACCATCACTGCTGGCCGCTGGCAGGTCACAACACTTTGGTATGAGCCTCCTTCTCATAAGGAAGGAAGGAAGGAATTAAGATGTCAAATTGGTGTCCCAATACAAGTCAATACCTTTCATGCTCAGCAAATTTTCTCTAGCACAACTTGGGTAAATGTATCAGTTTTGCAGTTCATTACTAAAAGTTGTTCCTGTTCTAAGGAGAAAGTTAGAAAATAAACCCCAGAGTTTGACTGCCTCTGATGGACACTTTATTTCCCTTTAATAAATCTAAGGCAGTAGTGAACTCAGCCTGTTGAAACAATCCCCTTTCTCTCTGTGCATTCCCCAGCCGCTTTGTCTCTTCAGCCATGAATGACATTTCATAACATACTTTCCATAAGCAATCACCAGAGATCTTCTGGGCACCTCAGTCCAGCAACATTTTCCTAATATTGGCTTGCCACTTTCTGAATTCAGATTACAAGGAAGTTAAAATCGTTAGTTTTCTTTCTGGAAATTTTATTGAAACTTCTGTCCATTTTCTCAAAGGGACATCTTTGTAGAAAGAAAACAAACATATGCAAAACACCAAAAATTAACACAAGTTGAGACCTTTAATCTTAAAAAGTTTTCAATTCTCCAGTCGGCGTGGGAATATCATGGGATGGCTTTCATTAAATATTGTTTAATATCAGTTCTTCAGTGCCTAAGAATATCAACCTCAACTTGTGTTTTATATAACCCCTAAATGTAGTAACAGTCACAATGGAGAGTGCTGAGAAAAACCAATTACCTGAAGGTTAAGCTGGTTCATAGTGCTGTATGGCAGGATTGCAAAAAGCACATATAATGGATTGCTAGAATCATTTTCCAACACAGCCATTCCTCGTTTATCAAGTACCTCAATTAGTGATCACTTGCAAACACAAGAGTAATAAAAAAAAAAATTCTGAGCAATGCATGCAATTATGGCCAAATGTTGCACGCCTGACAACGTGCATGATAGAGTGAGAGTAGCATAGGTATAGCTATACAAGCAAACAATATCATTATTACATTAAGGATAAATTTTCTGACAGTGAGAGCAATCAGCCAATGGAACAGCTTGCCTGCAGAAGTTGTAGAAGCTTCATCACTGGAAGCTTCCGAGAAGAGACTGGACTGCCATCTGTCAGAAATGATGTAGGGTCTCTTTCTTGGGCAGGGGGTTGGACTAGATGACCTACAAGGACCCTTCCAACTCTGTTAATCTGCTAATTATCTGAATGAGGTAGCAGCAACCAGTGGTCCTTCTGGCATCTCTTTCTTCCCCCCCTTCTCTTTCACTAAGCAATCATTTTGCTTAATGACTTGGTCATTGAAATGGAACTCAGTTGCTAATCAGGAGGTGGAAATGTCCTCATTTAATGCTAGTCTATTCTGAGTACAGTTCAAGATTCTGGTATTTAAGTATCAAACAACTATCTCCTCCCACACAAACCAATTGGGGGCCTTATTTTCCCCACAAGAAGTCAGCAGCAAAATGACAGAAGAATCATTTGTTATTGTCCAGATGGATACTCTTTTACCCAAATAGCCTTTTGTCTATTTGCCTCTTAAACCTTTCACATGTGATGCAGAAACATTATATTTGCTCGGTTTTAACCGGTTACATTGCATTTGTGATTTATAATCTGTGGTTTTCTTATTCTGGTCATTTTGTGAGGTTTTTTTTTAAATGGGTTTAGTTTCTTATATTTTTATTTCTACTCTGAGTCACTTTGAACATGTATGTTTGAGAAAGAGCATATAAACATTTTTATTAAAGCTCAATAATAGTATTAGCTTGAGAATATATATTCTTAAATTTTTTGAGCTAGCAAAAGTGTTCTAGCTTTTAGCTTCCCCATGGCAAATAAACAATGATCCATTGGTCTGTTTTATGACCACTGACTCATTTGTTGGAGGTGTATGGGGATAAACTAGATCCTATGGTAGCATGTGTATATAAATAAACATGCAGATGCAATTGAGATAAAGAAAATCTGGGTGCAAAATAATTATACAAAGATATAGCCAATAAGTTTGATAGCTTTTCACTATGGTCTTCCTCTAATAGATGTACCAATTAGTATGAAAATAATCTTAATTAAAATGCTAGCAGTGGATAGCTGCAAGTATTGTTAATATACAGAAAAAGAAAAAGGAAGAGAAGTGATTAATTGAAGAATGGTTGGCATTCTTCAAGAACTATATTGAGTCAAGTTGAAAAAATATCTTTGCATTTAAAAAGTATTAATGGAATTGATAAGAGAGGTATATTCTGTTGATTTTTTCAGAGGACCTGCATAAAATATTGATTCTAAGCTTATCAGTTTTTTAAAATAAGAAAAGATATATGTTGCTTTAAGAATTCTGTGCAGATGTCAAGATACCAAAAGACTAACCTAAGACAATAGTTTTTCAAGATCAACGCAGTATATTTTCTCTGTTATCTGGAGATACACTGATACTCATTGCTTTTTGAAACTCCAATGAACTCTGATTTCAGTTTCTTGCAGCACTTCACAATCTTGTAAAACTAGCCTTATTAAATACAAGATGTTAATGTAAATGTCTATCAAGAATGATTACTACATACCTTTTCTACTTCTAAAGCTAGTGATTGTGCAGCCAATTTATTCTGGAAAAGAATATATGAAAATGTCTCCCAACAAATAAAGAGATAGAGCCTTGAGTTCAACTTTTAAAGCAGACTGGTAATTAGCTTGTGGCCTCTGGCAGGTTGATTTATTTGTCTATGAAAATTTCCCCCTCTCCAGCTATATTTCTTTTCTTTTTCTTTTTGCAGTGGGCAGGGGTAGACAAAAGTTTCATTCATTTTCAAAGGGACTGTGCTGTCTGGGTCCCAGATTTAATCATTTGTGCATGAGATGGGTAGAATCAGCCAAAGCGTACTCTCTTTGTTTGTTGCTATCTTGAGAGATGTCATTTGGGAAACTTTAAACATCTCTGCAGCTACGTTATAGAGGTTTCTGAAACTGTTGGCCTAAATGACAGGGAGCCTCCCCTCAATTAGAGCTGTGCCACTGACTTGATTTCACAAACAAAAGAGAAATGCAGCATCAGGACTTTGATCAGGAAAGAAAAGGTAGGGAGTAAGAGACAAGGAAAGAAAAATCTACCGTAGGTGGCGAGCAGCTAATAGAGAGAAGGCAAGCTTCCGGATAATGAGTTATCATCAGCGAGAGTGTTTCTCGGTTTGAAGTGGGATTCTTGAGCTGATGATGGGAAACCTCTTGTTTCTACATTCTGCTGGAGGCTTCATTTTTGCTGGCAGAGGGCTGCAGGAGGCTGTCAGGGTGGCCACGCCCATCCCAGCCCCCCATTGTCAAACACAACCCTGATGTGGCCCTCAATGAAATCAAGTTTGACACCCCTGGTCAATGATATTATAAACGGCAAGTACCACATTTAGGGATATTTCAGTTTGGATTAATAGAACATCAGGACTTCTGTCATTTTTTTTTTCTGAAACTGTTTTTATGATAAGTTGTGTTGAAAGAATTATCTTTCTGGGTTCAGTTCCAAGTAGGGAAAAAGACACTGGAAACATGGAGGCTGTTTGGAAAGTTGGTTTAATGGTGGACAGGACCACATGGCTTGGAGCTCCAAAGAAGGAATGTCAAGAAGAAGGAAGGGCTGAGATGCTGAGAGTGCCTGGTTTTATACCCTCTGTTGAGATTTGAATTTGAGCTTGTATTCTGATTGGTTGTCAGACTTCCATGGGGCCATGCAGGGGCAACTCTGTAGGCTGTCCTGAGTTCCAGGCTTGGTTGAGCCTTGCTGGATGATGATGTAATGAAAAGGCTTTAGGCAATTCCTATAGTTCTACCTGGAGATCTTTGTTATGTAGAAAACTCTGGCCCAGGCCTTAATGGCCTGGCCATTAACAAAGGTGGGGGTGAGCTTCTGCTTCTGAAGTGAGTTTCTGCTTCTGAGTTTCTACTTCTCTTTTTAGGGGAAATATTCTGCCTTTTTAATATTTCCTAGGATATTTCATTTTTCTAAGAGAGGGGTGGGTGCTAACTTCCTACAGTTGGCAAGATGATGTTGCATAAGATATGCTGAGCATGAAAACAAACCTGTAGTGGAAAAACAGGAAACAAAAATGGATGAAGTGCTTTAACCAAAAAAACAACAACATAGCCGCCTGGAGAATTAATAATATTTTCTCTACTGTGATTTGGAAAATTGTACAGGGAAAAAAAAGGTTTCTCTTTATATTTCTTTACCACATTTCCTTAGTAACTTCAGACACTGGTATATTTTGGAACAGATTAAAAGTGAAGTTGAAAGCAATCAGTCTTCAGCATCTTCAAGATTTTCAGAGTGATGTCTCTCAACATTTCAAGAATCAGATGAGACTGATTATAATAGCTGCACAAACGGATCATAATAAAGATGGTCTTTATTCACATAACACATTTAACTAGGCCAGAATCAGTTGTACCATAAACAAATTTGGCTAATTCTTCCCTTCTTTTTTTTTTTAAAGCTGCTATTATCTTTTACCTCTACGGGTTCATTACACACTTGGACAGTGTGGAACATGAGAATCAGAGTTGCAGAAACTGGCCTTGGTCAATTGTTCTAGAAAACTATGTAAGCATTTTTATAAACAATTATTTTGGTCACAGTTTTCCTTGACCATGATTTCTTGACGTTTCTTGAACAGAAAGTCAGGGAAAGAATCACAAATAGAATAGCTTCATGAGTTTTCTGAATTGCTTTGTCAGCTTGTTGCCTTGAGGAACTTTGCATTGACAAGGAAGATACATTATAAACAAGGTCAGAGACACAGGTCATTTCACTGGGTCATTCCCCTGTCAACTAATGCAGCTAATGACTGACCCAAGTGACACAGGATTATGCATGCTTGGCATCATTTTAAAGATAATAGAGGATTATTATTATTATTATTATTATTATTATTATTATTATTATTATTATTATTATTATTATTATTATTATTTTGCATTGTAGTCTTAAGCTATGGACTCCCGTGCATAAAGATGTTGCAAATGAAGTTGGTTTAAAAAATTCCTTTTCAGATTTCACCCTCTTTTTCCATTTTGGCTATGATGGTGATTTGGTATTCTGCCTGGACCATGCTTATTACAGCTCCCAAATGGTAGAACTCCTGCTTTTTAAAAATCTTTCCTGCAAATGCTGGGAAACCATGCACCAAACCCTTTCCTTTTTATAGATGGGTCTTGGAGAAGATATGCATTCATTGATAGCCTTTGGTGTGTTGTGTGTCTCCTTCTGGTGGGAAGGAAGGAAGAAAGGAAGGAAGGAAGGAAGGAAGGGAGGAAGGAAGGAAGAGAGGGAGGAAGGAAGAGAGGCAGGCAGGCAGGCAGGCTTTGGTTGTGATTATAAAAGCCCAACTTTTACCCTTCCGTTAATGAATCTTTGGAATCTATAGAAAAACTCTAGTCTTTCACTGTTCCATCAGAAGAGCTTGCTCCCTTTCAGTTTTGGTTTCTATTGTTACTGCTCCTAAAAGATTAATGGGTAAACGGGTAAACTTAACTGTAAAAAATATGATTTCTGTAATAAAGTTGTCAAAGTCTGGCATGCCCTACCTGATTCAATTGTCTCAGCTACAAATTTTCACAGTTTTACCCACAAATTGACTTCCGTGGACCTTACATCGTACTTAAGCTGTCAGTAGAGGGGGCATGCATAAGTGCATTAACATGCCTAGCGTCCCTATCGTTGTATTTTTATTCTCTTATTCTTGTTCTTGTTTTTGTTTGACAAATTCCAAGAAATAAAATAAATAAATAAATAAAATTGAAATTTATTTCACCTACATTATCATTGTAACGTAACTGTCTCCCAAACAAAAATATGAACAGTATTACTTATATGAATGCGCACAAGGTAGAGAAATATACTTCTAGTACTTTCATTTCAGGCCTCAAAGAATGACTTTGTTAATGAAGGCTTCTTGCTTCTGAGCCGAGAGGCACAATAGTCTTGTGTTGAAGATAGATGGTAGTTTCACAGACATAGAAACTTTCCGATGCAACTCTCATATTTATCAACTGGAGGATTATTAGACCTTGGGAATTATGAAGTTGTAGTCATCACACCTGAAAGGTAAAAGGATGGAGAAGGTAATGGCAGCCTACCAATCAGTGGTGGGATTCAATTTTTTTTTTTACTACCGGTCCTGTGGGCGTGGCTTGGTGGGTGTGGCAGGGGAAGGATTCTGTAAAACTCCACTCAGAGGCGATATTTGCTGGTTCTCCAAATTACTTAAAATTTCCGCTACCAGTTCTCCAGAACTGGTCAGAACCTGCTGAATACCCACCTCTGCTACCAATCTTTTCAATTCTAAGATGAACTTTAGTGTGTTAGTCTGGCAAACTGCAAACTGAAACCATTTTTTAAACATTTTTTTGTCTGGGATTAAACCAATTGTCATTTATGTTTTCAAAAGGGATGATAGATATTTTCTTCCACATGTAACTAAGCTGGACAACCCATATCCATGGACCATAAGTAGTTCCTATAGCCATTGTTTGTATTATCTAAAGTTCTCTTATATCACATTTCTGAAAAAGAATAGCACAGCTTCGGGCCATTTAGAAGTAGGAAACCATAAATAGCAAACATATTAAAGGGGGGAGACCTCAACCTCTCCCACCAAATCATGGTCTTGCCACTGTATATGGCACTGGTACTTCCATCTGGCATCTTGGCTCTTGGCACTTTGTTATGTTTTCCACACCTTTTAATTTCATCATTTTAGAAAAATAAAAAACAGGGACTTGTTTGAAAGTACATTAGCAATGTAATTTAGATCCATATAAAAATCTCTGAACCATAGTAGGTGATGTGGGGAAAAAATTTTCACTGTAACTTGTGGATAAGTAATTTAATGTCCTTTTATTGGCTAGGGCATTTCTCTTTTGGGGAAATCTTGCCTTGTGAAGCTAAGTAAAACCACCTGCCATGCACTGTCAATAATCTCTTTTGGATAATTTAGTAACAATGTATAGCTATATAAAATACTACAATAATAACATTCTGGCCAGAGGCACAACATTATCATGCAGTGCTTTCAAAACAATCCCATAAAATGTAGCCATGTTAATTGCTTGATCCAAAACTGAGTAAGGACTTCTATTCCTTTGGCCTCAAACTGAATGAATTCTGAATGGTGAAGTACCCTTTCAGCCCACAAGTGAAGGCTGCACTTCCTATTTCACTGAGGCATAAAGAAAACTTTCTCTGATTTTATGGAGACAGCTGGAACCCAATGTTTATATGCTGCTGATAAAATATACAATGGCTGCATTCGGCTAATAGATTTTCAGAGAATTGGAAGCAATATGGTATTACCATTATTGCCTAGATTATGGATTGTTTTTCCCTTCCCTTCTTTTCTTTTTTTCCTTTCCTGGTTTCTGGATGAACAGGCTTCACAGATATTTGTAGCTCTATAAAAACACAATCTGCTTCATCAGAAACCAAACTGGGCAATTGCAACAGTGCCGTAACATTTTCAGTTCTCCGAACCCATTGCTTTTATGTAGTCTAAATGTTTATCATGGCCATCAAATGAGTGAAAGTTTGCGAAAGCTCGGGTTCTAGGGTTGTTTTTCCCTTTAGGACCCTGATAGGGGAAAGGCAGGAAGTGATATACGGAGCTTTTTTCAACAGAGACTGAAAATGGCATATAAACTACGCAAGAATGACTAAGTGAACAACTCCTAGAATAGCTCAAGTGTATACTCGGTTTTATAAATGAGTTAGCCTGTATAAATTAACTTCCTAGTTTTAACAATACTTTTCCTACCCTTTCAACAGCAATTATGGGCAGAGAATGGTTTTTAAAAAATGATATAAATGGCAAAATACACAAATGACCTTTACTAGGATAATTTCCTCCTTCTCCTGCTCCTCCATTTATTATTGTATGTATTTATCTTCGTTATTTTATAATTTTGTTTTTATTTAGTTATAACATTTTATATCAGTTTTCTAAAATCCAAAAGAATGTACAGAAATGCAAACATAATCAGTCACATTAGGATCATGCCATAAAGCATTACAATAAAATAATTGGGGTGTGTGTGAAATCTATTCACCCATCCTAATTCATCTTCTGGTTGTGTTCTATCATCTCAGGCAGGAAGAGTGGAGCCCCAGCTACTAGCAACTTTTCTGTCCCCACAGGAGTGTTTATGGAAGACCAATCTGCCCCCGTTCCAATGCAGCACTGGGGAGGAAACAATAGCCATGGTTGCTTACCATATTTTGAAAACGGAACTTCAAAAAAACCCTTGATTGCTTTCAGATATTGTCAGCTCTGTAGGCCTGAGTTTTAGTCAGTTTCCCAGAGACATGCTGCCTTCAGAAATTCTCCGTCCATAGCTCCTTTAATCCCATGAGCTAGTCAAGTCTACCCTAGTATCAGGTTGCATTTTATTCTACAACAAAGACACACTTTTCATCTGAGCAATGTCTGTTGAGCATTAGGCCCTTCCCTTTGTTTCCCAGAGTTGAAAGGAGAAAGGATGTTAGGAAGGATGCAAAGATAGCAAAATACCCTGATACCCTAGAAACGTAGAATTAGCAATGTTATGAGAGAACCTTAGTTCTTAGTGCAGGAACCTAATATATTTGAAAACAAATTTCTACATTAATTTATGTTTTTTTTTAAAAAGAAAGATAAATTGGACTTTTCTGGACTTATTCACATCTCTCTCTCTCTCTCTCTCTCTCTCTCTCTCTCTCTCTCTCTGTGTGTGTGTGTGTGTGTGTGTGTGTGTAAAAATGTCATCAGTTAATTCTGGAAAAAAAGTATTTTGAATACTGATTGAGAAAAAAACGCCCCCTTATAATACATGCACATGACTTTAATTTCACTGTTGGTTTACATTTTAATTATAATGTACCTATTACTTAAAGTTATTTTTATTATTTTTTTAATTCATAAAGAGCAAGGAATACAGTCTCTATAACATGCTTTCACAGGAATAGCTCATAAAGTTCAGGTAGTTTCTCCTATTTATGCAACTGTTATTTATCATATTTTCTTTATATATGTTTATATAAAATAAGCAAATAAAACTTTGCAGGAATGTAAACATGCAATTTAATAGATGCTTAGAATATATCCTTAGGGGCAAAAGATTTCCATCATATAATCTATATTAATGTATTACTAAAAAACAGTAAACGTTTAAGATGCCCTCAAGTCAAGATCAACTTGTGCTGACTGCACCTATGCAATTTTCTTCCCAAAGATTCAGAGGTGATGTCTTCTTCGTCTAGCCAACAGCCTCTGTCCAAGTGTTAAGTTAGACTTAGTTTAGCTTACAGCTTTGGATCAACCAAAGTCAGGTACCACTTCCCACTGATCCTTTTTTTCAATAGGTCATGCTGACTGAGGAATGGTGAAAGTTGTGGCCCATCATATCTGAAGACTAATTTGGGGGAAGTGCTTTAGACAGCTTGGTCAACTTGGTCACTCCCCGGTTTAGCGAAGAGGAAAAAAGCCATGATATGTCACATGGCAACAATGTGACGCCATGAGTTTGATACCCCTCACATAGGGTGAGCAAATGGAGACTTCATCATTACCACAGATGACCTTCTGAACTCTGATTTCCATTCTGCTGCATTTTCTCAAGCTGTTACTTTGGAGACCAATATCTCCAAAGCCCACCACACTGCAAAAAAAGAAAAACGATGAAACATGCCCTTATTTATGAAAACTATTACGCAGCAGCACTCTTAGAGATGCGGATGTGACTGGTTTGGACTGTTTTAAAACTAGGCTTACCTTAAACAGCTGGTGCTGTAAGAATATGATAAACCTTCAGTGAGCCCTTCAGTGAACCTTCAGAGAACCCTCGGGGAACCCACATTCAAAGTGAAGCAGAAAGAACATTCTGTAGCTGACATTTTGGTCTGAGTGTTTTTCAGCTTCACTGCCATTTTAAGAGATCACTGTTATGTTACAGTTTTTGACGAGATGTCAACATATTCCAGGAATGCAAGCATGATGTGTTTTGCAATGTGATATATTCAGAGTTGTACCCTCACATGTTGTTTTTGTTCAGATTTATTTCTAATAATAGAACTCATGTATTGTGTAACCTACAATCCAGTGGAGACATATTTTCATTTCCTCAGACTACTTGCAGACTGTTGATAGGTTATGCTGTGTCTTTTTATTAGCAATGGTACTATAGCCTCATTTATGAGCCAGCGAGTCCCAACTAAAACAAGTTTGCTTGGATCCCTATCAAGTGATAAAAGAACTATTAATTGTGGTTAACTATTAAATCTGGTATCCAGCATTGATACATATCCATAAAATCAATTTCTAATTCTTATTATTACAAAGAAGAAAGTTTGAACATTAATTGTATGCATTCTTGGGATCTGTTTTTCAAAGAAAAAATGGGCACACAGTTGTTATTGTTGCAATAATCAATAATCAATATTGCAATAATCAATATTCCACTGAGATTTTGCATATCAAAACATGAACTATTATGCTGCTATATTGGGGTAAGTTGACGGACCATGTGGGGATTATTGGAGCAAATGTTTGAATGAAGCAGGTTTTCTAGACTGATTTGGCTTCAGCAGCAAAAGCGACTTGATGATTCTATTGAATGATCCAAGCTGGGATTCAGGAGGAATCCGACCCTGTAACTTCAAGTGGATAATTTAGTACCGTTCAATATCACTGATCGTTATAACTTCCTAGAGCAACTTTGCTAATAAGAGACAGCCTGCTTTTGGAGAATAACATTGTATGATTAATTTAGCCTGATTAATTGCATCTATTAATTTTAGTCTATTTAAACTTCAAAGCATTACAGTATATAATCTTTTTACTCAGCCTTTATTTATTTCAGTGTTTAGTATACATGCTGCCTTTTAAAGCAAATATTTTCCAAAAGTGTCTTAATGTTCCTATAGGACATTTCAGTGGCAGGTCATTCAGAACTTTAGGGTGAGTTCCCATTAATAAGCATGTTCTATATCTACTTCCCTACCTAGCTATCATATCTATCTGTCTGTCTGTCTATCTATCTATCTATCATCTATCTCTCTATCATCTATCTCTATCATCTATCTCTCTATCTTTCAGTCTATCAATCTATCTTATCTATCATCTGTCTATCTGTCTGTCTGTCTGTCTATCTCTATCATCTATCTCTCTATCTTTCTGTCATATTTCAATCAATCAATCTTATCTATCACCTGTCTTTCTCCCCACCTCTATCTCCCCATATCTTTATATCCCTATATCTCAATCTCTCTCTTTCTCTATCTACCCACCACCCCGGAACATCATTGCCCTGCATTATGATTATCCCCCAACCTGTTACTTTTCCAAAGGCTTCAGAATGAGCCATTTTATCAGCTGCTGGGGAGCCACAAATGAGAAGGTTGCTGATCAAGTGGCTGATTTGATTGTGTTGTTGCTGCCATTGTGTGTGTGTGTTTCTTTTATTATGGGGTGGTTTAAAAAGAAATTAAGCTGCCTGAAGTCAGCTATGTGTGAGTTGGGCAGCTATATAAAATAATAAAATCAGTGTATATCTATATGTCGGTCATTTGTGAAAAGGAATACTAGCTTTCCTGAATGAGAAAAGCAGGACATTTTCTACTTCCCCATGATTTTTAATCTGCCATTCTCTCTTCTCTAATAGCACTGTGCCTCTTTTGTTGTTTTTATAAACCTCTGACAGCAAGAAACAAAAACAAGATCTTAACAAAAGATTAATCTTGCAGAAGAAATTGTCACTAAATTGCTATTCACTGTATATATTATTGCACTTCTCTGCTAACTGTACTTGTAATGTGTACTGCCTGGAAGAATTAATCTAAGCCAAACAAGTACAAAAAAATGGTAGCTTTGTCTTGCTGCATAGGAGGAAGAGAAGGAACGATTGCAAAATTTGTAGACAGTTTATATCAAAACAGGCACTAACCATAATTTTGTCGATATTTTTGACAATAAACAATTTCGGCCTCTGTTTTATGTGTATATTTGAGGTCCATGGTTAGAGCTCTAATAGGAAAAAAATCTCATCCTGCAGAAGTAACAAGGGTGACAAAAAGGCAATTGAAGGAGGAATTTGAAGATTGCAAACCAGGATTCACTTTTATTCTCTAAAGTGGATTCCAATCAAGAATTACAGAAATGACATCATTGCTACTCTGTAAATGAACAATTACCAAGCAGATACAACATGGTCACATTTGATCTCAGAAGAAGGCATTGTTAAAAAATGAAGAGAAGTCTTTTTCATTTACAAAAAATAAAGAAAAAAATGTCAGGATTCTCCCAAATGCTTGTGAATTATTTAAAATTGTATTAACAAGAGCTCAACTAGGATCCATTCAACAGACATGTCTATCAAACCAAATGGTTCCAGCCTCTTAACAAATGAATCAAGTTATTTGGAAGCTGGAGAAATAGAGAGAAATCTTGCTTCAGAAAATCTTGGACAAATGAGTCTAGAAAAAATCACTAACTTGGGCAAATAAATGCAATCAGACTAACTTATTTGACTCATAAATCTCATTAAGCCAAAATAGAGGGGGGTTTTTTGGGGGGGGGGTTGTCTCATCACATTTTTAAACTATAATTTTGTAAACAACACTTTATACTTTAGCGAGTTATATGAACTTAGTCAATAGTGGTTTATTTCCAAACTATGACCTGGATGACATGTGAACCTAGACCCTAAGAAATGATAAAAATCAAACTGAGAACATTCTTGAACACATCAAGGCAAATAGTAAACAAGGATGGATGCTAAATGTAGGAAAAAAGACTGGGGAGTCCATGTAGGTACATTTTGGGGCAACCCCACTGGAATCCTTTAATGATGGTTTGTTAGTGTAGTTGTATTTGTGGTAGCTGCCCCAACATGAATTTAAATCCAGTAGAAGATATGAGACTGAGGTTGAATTAAGGTCTTCTCCCATTTTTTGTAGTATTAACAGATATAACAGCTATAAATATTGGATAAATAAGCAAAAACCATAGTTTTATAATATTAGCTGGTCTGTGATATGAACTGAGCTCCCTGGCTTATACATTGAGCTAAGCCAGGATGACTAAACTGGACCAAGTTTTAAGCAACACCTATTAATACTGCATTTTAGTGGGCCACCTGAAACGTAGTCTCAAATATTTCAAACTCCCTTGTTATCATTTTTTGTAAGGATTCCTTACAGGATTCCTGTGAGGATTCTGTAAGAATACAAGGAAATAGCCCTGTAAATAAAACCTTAATGTTGCATTCATTTACACCGTATGTTTCCCACCATCCAATTAAAACAAGATGACAGCAGCCCATGTCAAAATGTGGTAGGCAAATCTCCAGCATTTTTTTTCTCCAGCGAGAATGTTATTAACCCAGCTGAGATCCCCAGGATCTTATTGTATTCATTCATGCTGGCTACAGCTGTTCTTGATAGTTTCCATATCAGAAGCAATATGTTCTGAATTGCTTTTGCTTCTGGGTCATCTGGAAACTGTTCAGCTGGTACAATTTTATTTTATTTTATTTTATTTAAATTTTATTGGTTTTTAAAAACAAACAACAAACAAAACATAAAAACATCAAGCTATCTTCCATAGGTGTACATACAGTGTGCTGGTTAGTTTACAAATTGTTTTGTGCTTCCATTTCGTAATCTTCAATTACAATTACATTACATATAATCTCATATTGTCAATCAAAAATTAAATACCTTAGTATCATTATTAATCAATCATTTGACTGTACTTTTATTCATTCATGTTTTACAAGATAACCATAATTTACTTAGTTTATTTTATAACAGTTCATATTATCATCCCAAATCTATCCTAAAATCATTTTGTAGATATAATAAGAAAGAAGTACATCTTTATATATTTATTATTTTCTAAAAGTCTACATATTTCATTACTGTACTTTATTGTCTAACCATTGATAGAAAAGATCCCAAATTTTATAAAATTGTTTATCCTCTTGTTCTCTAATTTCAAATGTCAATCTATTTATTTCAGCACATTCCAATATTTTCTTAATGATTTCCTCCTGTGATGGTATTTTCTCATTTTTCCAGTTTTTAGCAAATACAATCCTAGCCGCTGTAAATACATTTACAATCAGGTATTTCAAGTCTTTACTATATATCTCAGGTAACATTCCCAATAAAAATATCTCTGGTTTCAAGTCTATATGGTTTTTTGTCATTTTTTCCAACCACATGTGGATTTTAGTTCAGTATTTTTTAGCATCGGCACAAGTCCACCACATATGGTAATATGAGCCAGGTGTCTGATGACATTTCCAACATTTTTCGGATTTATTCTTGAACATTCTTGCTATTCTTGTCAGGGGAAATGCCACCTGTAAAACATCTTATACAAATTTTCTTTATATGCTGCTGACATTGTCATTTTATAATTTTGAGACCACAATTTTTGCCATTTCTCTAAATCAATCCCATATCCAAAATTCTTCCCCCAAGCAATCATAGTTTCTTTAACTTGTTCTTCTTCTAGTTTAATTTCTAATAAATATCCATACAATTTTTAAATCACCTTTTCATCAGTACCTGTCAAAATCTTATCTAAGTCAGTCAGTTTATCATAGAAACCTTCTGTTTTAGAATCTTTATACCTTGAATGTATTTGCGCATATGAGAACCAATTCATCTTTATACCTTGTTCCTCTAGTTTTTGCATAGATTTAAGTTCACCCTTTTCATTCAATAGTTTACCATATCTAACTGTTTGTTCCTTTTTGAATATAATAGGATACGAAAATGCTTCAATAGTCGATAACCAGACTGGAATTTTCAAATAACATTGTCTTTTAATCTTCTCCCAGTTTAACCACAGAGACTCCTGTATATGATGTCTTCTAAAATACCCCTGTGTTTTAGTTCCTTTGTACCATAAAAAAGCATGCCACCCCAACAACAAATCATGTCCTTCTAATGTCAACAATCTAGTATTTCTTAGTGTTATCCATTCCTTAACCCACATCAAATTTGTAGCTTGGTAGTACAACTCCCAATTAAGCAAACAAAATTCTAGCATCTTGCAAAAGTTTTAACTTTATTCTCGCTTTCTTACCTTGCCATATATATTTCAACACAATTTTATTTAAATCTTCAAAGTAGTCTTTTCCAAGCCTAATTGGAATTGTTTGAAACAAATATAAAATTCTGGGTAATATATTCATCTTGATTGTTGAAATTCTCCCTATTAGTGACAGTTGTAAGTTTTCCCATTTCGCCAAATCTAATGCTATCTGCTGTTTAAGTTTAATATAATTATTCTCTTTTAATGTACTACATCTTGCTGTCAAATATATCCCCAAGTACTTGATCTTATTCATGACCTGAATTTTCAATAGATCTGCCAGTTCTTCCTTTTGTCTTAATAGCATATTCTTTGTCAAAATCTTTGTCTTATTTTTATTTATTTTCAAACCAGCCACCTTTCCATATGTCTCTATCTTTTCTATCAATTTTGGTGCTGTTTCTAAAGGGTCTTCTAAGATGAAAAACAGATCATCCGCAAATGCTTGCAGCTTAAATTCTTCCTTTTTGATTTTCATTCCTTTTATATTCTTTTCATCTCTAATATTTCTATTTAACACAAACAACAAAGGTGATAGTGGGTACCCTTGTCTTGTTCCTTTTCTTATATTAATAGAGTCTGTCAGTTCTCCCTCTATCATTACCTTTGCCGTTTGCTTATAGTATATAGCTTCTATTGCTTGAATAAATTTTCTAGCAAAACCCATCTGTTCCATCGCCAATTCACATTATCAAATGCCTTCTGTGCATCTAAAAATATCAGAGCCATTTGTTTTTCAGGATGTGCCTCGTAGTATTCCAAAGTATCCAAGATTACTCTCATATTGTCTTTAATTTGTCTCTTTGGCAGAAATCCATTTTGATCAGTGTTGTGTTCCCTGACTGACTACAGTCCCTGGTCTGGTCTGCATTCCTGGAGGGAGCGCTGATCACTCCCATTGGTTGATGCCATTTGACAGCCGGCTATAAAAGGAGCTGTCAAACGGCATCAGCTGTTGCCACCAGCTGGCTGCCAGTCCAGCCTCAGCAGCCGCAGCAACCCGTTATGCTTTGAATAAAGCAATGTTAGCCTTTAGCACCGTGTCTGCCTCGTATTCCCGCCACAACTACAACAATCAGGATGGATAAAAATTTTTAAATATTTTTTAAGTCTTTCTGCCAATATTGAAGCAAAGATTTTATAATCAGCATTTAGTAGAGAAATGGGTCTATAGTTCTTAATTTGTAATGGGTCGGCCTCCTCTTTTGGAATAAGTGTAATATAGGCTTCTGACCATGATTTAGGTATCATCTTCTTTAACATAACTTCATTCTTCTAGCAATGGAAGATTCAACGATTCTTGTAATGTTTTATAAAATTCTGCCAGAAGTCCATCTGGATCTGGTGCTTTCCATTATTTTGCTTCTTGAGTGCTTCAGTTAGCTCCATCATTGTTATATTGCTTTCTAACATTTTTTCAGTCTCTTTAGGTATCTGAGGTAAATTAGCATTCTGTAAGTACTGCTTAACTCTTTCCTCATTAATATTCTCTTGCATATATAATTTCCCATAGAAGTCTTGAATGATTTCCGTCTTCTCTTTGCTACCATGGCAAACTTGGCCTTGGTCATCTATTAATTGCAATATTTTCTTTGATTCTTTCTCCTTTCTCAATTTGTATGCTAACCATCTACCTGGTTTGTTTGCGTCTTCAGAGTAGTTCTGTTTAGCACCTCTAATTTTCTGTGCTAATTCTTCTCTTTCTATTTGACCCATTTTGCGTTTAATTATATCCATTTTCTGTGGCATTTTCTGTAGCTCTTTTTCAAGTCTTTTATGCTCATCCTCTAGGGCCTTAGATGCTAGCCTTTTCATAGTATTCCTTTTCCTTGTATAGTCTATTATCAAGCCTCTAACATATGCCTTCATTGTATCCCATACATTCTGAATTGATGTATCTTCTTTTTTGTTTTCTCTAAAGAAAAAAGCCAATTCTTTCTCCATCCACTGTGTGAAGTTTTTTTCCTTTAAAATAGTATTATTTAACGTCCATCTAGATCTTCTTTTTTGTCCTTTCCATTTAATTGTCATTGGACTGTGATCTGCCCAAGTACTTGTTTCAATATTTATTTCTTGAATGTTAGATATTAATTCTGTTGACATCCATATCATATCTATTCTGGACCATGATAAGTGTCTATTTGAATAGAAGGTGTATTGTTTAGTTTTAGCATTTCTTTCTCTCCATGTATCTTTTAAGTTTATTTCATCTACCATTTTAAAAAAAGATTTAGAGAGAGTCTTTCTGTTTTGCTTTATTGTTTTCTGTGCTGTATAGTCCAATTTATTGTCTAAAATTCCATTAAAATCTCCCATCATAACTATATAAACATAGTCCAGTTCAATTATTTTCATATGTAATTTTTTGTAGAATTCTTCTTGTTTGTCATTCAGAGCATAAATTGCAATCAGGAGTGTTTTCATATTATTGTCCATTATTTCCACCATTAGTATTCTTCCATCATCATCTGTATAGATCAATTTTGCTGGGGTGGTCTCTTTAATATATAAAACCACTCCTCTTTTCTTACATTGTGTCAAGGAAGTAAATATTTTCCCTAATTTTGGCTGTACCAACAATTGTTCATATTGTTTTTTAATATGTACTTCTTGTAGACAAATTATATCAAATTTTAATTTCTCTAATTTATGAAAGGTTTTCCTTCTTTTAACAGCTGAGTTAAGTCCATTTATATTAATTGTAATCAACTTTTTCTCTTTCATGATTATATTTTATAGTAGCTGGTACAATTTTATTTTGAGACACATAACAGCATGTCTGTCAAAAAACATCCTAGTAGACTTCCACTCATATGCATTTGACTAAATTAGATCAAACACGATCTCAGTTACTCTACTCACATAGATGATTGCTTTGGAAAGTGTTTGTGACAGACTAATGGTGCTAGATGTAGTACAAGAGCTTTGCATTAGAAACAGAATTTGGCAGATGATTAGAAGATGGCAATAGACTGTGACTATAAGCATGGTGTTTTCTGAAACAGTGGTCAATTGAGTTATTAATTTAAACATGATTAAAGATTACAGAAGGAACCTCAGTGTTCACACTTATTTCATCATATGTTGTAAGCCAGGGGCCCCCAACGTTTTGGGCACAAGGGACTGGTTCCATGGAAAGAGGTTTTTCCATGGACCAGAGTGGGCATAGTTTCATGTGCTGCATGCATCCTACAGATAGGGCTTTGCTTGTTTGCACAAGTTTCTGGCATACCGCAGCCTGGTGTTAGTCCACGGACCAGGGGGTTGGGACCCCTCTCATAAGCCACCTGTAATACATTCATTCATTCATTCATTCATTCATTCATTCATTTATTTATTTTGTTGATCATGTATTAGATAACAGATATAAGTATAAACATGATTATGAATACATGAAATGGATATGAATAAAAGGGAACATTAGGACAGGGATGGTAAGCACATTGGTGCGCTTATGCATGCCCCTTAAAGAGCTCTTAGGAATAGAGTGAGGTCAAAGGTAGACAGTCTAAGGTTAAAGTTTTGGGGATTTGGGGAAGAAACCACAGAGTCAGGTAGTGCATTGACCACTCTGTTGCTGAAGTCGTATTTCCTGCAATCGAGTTTGGTGTTGTTTACTTTGAGTTTGTATCTATTGTGTGCTCGTGCATTGTTGTGGTTGAAGTTGAAGAATTCATTAACAGGTAGAAGATTACAATAGATAATTTTATGTACTATGCATAGGTCAGACCGAAGGCGGTATAGTTCTAAGTTGTCTAAGCCTAAAATTTCAAGTCTGGTGGCATAGAGTATTCTGTTGCGAGTAGAGGAGTGTAGGACTCTTCTCTGCCACTGGGTGATAAATGGAAGTCATACCTGATTTTTGTTTTCAGGTCTGAGAACTGTCCTGTTGTACAGGCGAATGCAGTTTCTTTTGAGAAGGCAATGTAGCCTCTGATCAAATCAAATGCATTTAGGTAGAGTTTTAGCTCCATGGATGGAGCCCAATAGGTTAAAATGTATTATTCTCGCTGAAACATAAGGCTACCTCTTCACGTTGCTTTTCCTTTTCTTTCTTCTTAATTTAATGTCCAATAATTGCTTATGTCTGCAACTGTGTGCAGGGACATGCATTCAAGAATAAAGCTAATGCAGCTGCACCATTCTTTAAGTGCAGAACAAAGTTCTGTGGCAAAATTTAAAAAGCACATCACACATTATGTTCACTTCTGCCTGAGTTCACTGGAGAAGATGGGGGAAATATTGCCCAAAAAAGTGCTGGCTGTTAATGTGTTTGATCCAACCAAATTTGTAGGATTTTTAAGGAGAGAAATGGATTGGCATTTAATGCACACACAGGAAAGATTAGAAGATACCAGATCATCCTGCAAACAATCTGGACAGTCACTAGAGGGCTCCCAAGAGTTCCAGAAAAAGCTTTTTTTTTTTTTTTTTGCTCCCATACCATTTTTTTGTAAATCAGATCTGATACTTCTAAAGAAAAGGCAACTCTGTTTGTTAGGTTCAAGGTGGGTTTAAAGGATGAAATTGGAGAAATTACTCTCCATATAAAACAGATGAAAAGATTTCCCTAGCTTCTCTATAGAGCTCTAGGAGCTACAAAAATGGTATTAGTAACTTCTGGATTGCCCAACTCTGTTCAATTAATCCTCTTCTCCCATTGTTAAGACTATTATATATCATAATATTAGGGCAGCGCCGTAAGGTTTCTTTGGTAGCAGGGGAACTGTCATAAGAAGATCTGAAAATAAAAGAAATATGAAATGCTACTTCGCTAGCTTGAAGGTATGAGATAAGCATCTGGATCCTTCTAAAGTTGAATGTTCATATACAGTGGTGGGATTCAATTTTTTTTACTATCGGTTCTTCAAGTCACCTTGGTGGGCGTGGTGTGGCTTGGTGGGCGTGGCAGGGGAAGGATACTGTAAAATCCCCATTCCCTCCCCACCCCACTAACTAGCTCTGTTCTCCTGTGCAGGGCAACAAAAAAAGACCCAGTCAATCAGTTGGGACTCGGGAGGCAGAGAAGAGATGGGGGTGGGGCCAGTCAGAGGTGGGATTTGCTGGTTCTACAAACTACTCAAAATTTCCACTACTGGTTCTCCAGAACTGGTCAGAACCTGCTGAATACTGCCTCTGTTCATATATTATGAACCGATCTAGGAAAAGACTAAATTCAGTCCTCTACAGGGATTTTTCATTACCACTTGTGCAGTAGCTAGTAACAAGTTACGGGGCAGTTATGCTTTTGTTTTAACATAATCAAAACCTGGATTTTCTGTCTCCCTTAAATCATTTTTCTTCATGGAACTATATGTTTCAGGTCTGTGACTTTCTTGGTCTTCTTGCTGTGGCCCTGCATTGCGTAAACCCTTCCTCCTGAAATGAGGTAGTTCATTCATATAGATAGATGATAGATAGATAGATGATAGATAGATAGATAGATAGATAGATAGATAGATAGATAGATAGATATAGATATCTCTATCTATCTATCTATCTATCTATCTATCTATCTATCTATCTATCTGAGATGGTTCATTCATACACACACACACACACACACACACACACACATATATATATATGTTCCGGTATTTTCCCACGTCATTATAGTTGTGCTTTTAAAGTTGTAGCAACATTTCGGCAGACTCTCATCTGCCATCATCAGGCTTCTGTATAGTGTTTGTCTGTGAGTCAGACTTTCACAGCCGTTTCTGTTTTAAATTTGGTGCTAGCCTATGCTGTGCCAGAATGGTTTTTTCTTCATCCTGGTTGGTTGGGAGTCTTGGTCTGTGTTTATTGGTCTTGGAGTTTGCTGTGTTCTGCTTGATTGGTGTTTTTAATATCTTCTGTCTGTTTTGTAGCTTTTTTATCTTGATTGGCTGGCAACATTGTGTTTCCTGTATTGGAGGCTCTCAGTGTGGCTTGGCTCCAAGTAAATGGACAGCTATCATTTATTAGAGAGCTAGGTTTCATCTGGGTGCCTGGTTGGGGTGTGTTTGAGCTGGAGGTATCATGGAGAGTCTGTTTGTGCCCAGGTGTTTGGCTGGCTTGTGGTGTGGAGATTTTTTTGTGTTTGAGAGTGCAGGCTTCCAAATAATTGACAGTCTGGTGGAGTCATCTCTTCTATTCATGCTTTCAGGTCTTTTTCAATCTTTATGGCTTCTCTGATAATTCTGTAGCTGGGGTTTTCTGTAGTGGCTAGGGTTTTAGTGCCATTGAAGTCGATGCTATGACCTGTGGCTTTCATGTGTTGGACTAGTGAGGAAGTGTATTCCAGCTTTTTTACTGAATTTTTGTGTTCATCCAGGAGGGTACTTATTCTTCTATTGGTCTGTCCAATGTATGTAGCAGGGCATGATGCACAGGGGACTTCATATATGCCTTCATATTTTAGCGGCTTGGGTAATGGGTTGTGTGGTGACCTTGTGAATTTTATTGCTGTGGTATCCTTGGTCTTGTGCTGTGATTTCCTGGGTCATTTGCAGTGTTGCAACTTCTTGAGTTCTTGTGGTGTAATTTCCTGAGTTTTCTGATGTGATATCCTGAGCGGGTGGCTGTGATGTAGCATTCTGGGTTTTGGTTGGCTTTGAGTTTGGGGTCTGGGTCTGTGTTCTTAGCATGTGTCAGCTTGTTTGGTTTTGGGGTTGGAGGGTGCGACAGCTGGCGAAGCAACCATGGTCTGGTTTCTGGATGGTCGTTGTCCTTTGTTTATAGGATGGGTTTGGGCCTGGGTCTGATAAAGGGGATTGGCAGTGGTGTCCCGTGTTGTTTTGGGTCTGGTGTTGGTTTTCGTGGTTGGGACTCATTTGTTAGTGAGGGCTAGTTTCCAGATGTCTTGTAGGTGGGAGATATCGTCCCGTTTATTCATGTTATGGGGATGTTTCTCTATTTTGATGGCTTCCCTGATTATTCTCTTGCTGGAGTGTTCAGTGTTGGATATTAATTTGGTTCCTTCGAAATTAATTTCATGCCCTGTGGCTTTAAGGTGCTGGAAGAGGGAGGAAGTATTTTCTTCTTTTCTGACTGTGTTTTTGTATTCTGTGATGTGTGCATTTATTCTCCTGTTGGTTTGTCCAATGTATGTGGCTGGGCAATTGTTGCATGGTATTTCAAACTCCTTGGTTTTCTAGCTGGATCAAGAACTCAAGAAGTTGCAACACAGCAAACGACCCAGGAAATCATAGCACAAGACCAAGGATACCACAGCAATAAAACTCACAAAGTCACCACACAACCCATTACCCAAGCCATTACAACACAGGAGGCTAGTGGAAAAAAGATCAAAACACAAACAACCCAGGAGATTAAAGCACAAGATCCAGGATATCTCCACAACAAAACTCGCAAGGCCATCACACAGCCCATTATACCAACTTCAACTCCATCAACCAATCAAGAGGCAGCAGCACAACCAACCAGCCCGGCACACCAGCCCCCCCCAGTATTTATAGAGAGATAGCAGCTCCGATCACACACTGCTTGTTCTGGCACAAAGCCAAAAGCACCAGCCTGGGGATGGTGAGTGGAACCTCACCAAAACTTCACCAAGATATTCTTAATCTTACATGGGAAAAGACCCAAATACACCTAGACCTACATGTATGTATGTATGTATGTATGTATGTATGTATGTATGTATGTATTTGGGGGATGGGGTAGGGTTTGACAGCCAGTCCTGATATCTGCCATTTTACTTTCCAATGGATGTTTGAACTTTACCATTAGGTACCTCATGATCAGGAGTAGGCTTCTGGGGGTTTGCAGGGGTTCAGGAAAGCCCCTAGCTAAGATTCTGTGCAGTTTGGAGAACCCCCAAATCCAATTCCTGGCTGGCCACGCCCTCCCTACCCCTCCCAGGAGTCCCCACACAGCCCATTTTGGATGCAGGTAAGTGCAGGGCACACACGTGGGTGAAAAACGCACCTCCTGGAAGTTCAGAAATGGGCCCATTTTCGGCTTCCAGATAGCCTCCAGAGCCTGAAGAGGGCAAATATGCCCCCCTCCCCCACTGTGGTGGAGGAGACCAACTAGGCCACACCCATCATGACCATGCCCATCCAGCAACTGAGCAGAGAACCCATTGCTAAAATTTTTGAAGCCCATCCCTACCCATGATTTAGACTGCAGGAAGGAAAGCCTAAAATTTAGTTCAGTCAGTCAGCCACTCTCATACAGTAAAGGCAGTCCTCAACTTACAACAGTTGATTTATTAACCATTCCAAGTTACAACAGCACTGAAAAAGTGACCTATGACCATTTTTCAGTTACGACCTTTGAAGCATCCCCATGGTCATATGATCAAAATTCAGACGCTTGGCAATGGATTCATATTTATGACTGTTGCTGTGTCCCAAGGTTATGTGATTCCCTTTTGCATCCTTCTGACAAGCGAAGTCAATGGGGAAGCCAGATTCACTTAACAACCAGGTTACTAGCTTATCAGTTGCAGTAATTCATAATGGGGCAAAACTCACTTAATAAATGTTGGGTTCAACTATAGTCATAAGTCGAGGACTACCTGCATAATCAAGGTCCTCTGTTATCTCCAAATTATTGCTGCCCCCTTAGCTTACCGTAGATATAAGACCAATGGGTCATTTCTGAAAGAACCTTTGCATGGACAGAGGAGTAGTCATTTCTAAGCTTATCATGAATTCAGGCGAACTGGCCTCCTTTTAGTCTAAGTACGGCAACTTTATTTCAAAAAAAGAAGCAATTACATCACGTCCATTGCTCTCCCTCAAATGAAAATAGCCAACGTAGGGGCAAAATTGAAAGGAAAATGGATGGCAATCTCTTTGCAGACAGGCTTCCCACTTTAGAAACCATTAGTAAAACTTAAAAGGTTCCTTTAACAGTCTTGTTCTCCAGGAGTTAGAAACTCAGCCTGTCACCTAGACAAATTGCTGGTTACTCATTTTGTCCTTATAAATGCGGTTTCTGTTTATCAGTCTACACAATGCTGCCATTATCTGTCTGCTGGAGAACTCTGTCCTTCCTCCCCATGCCTTCTAATGTTTAAGTGTTCTGTCTGGGACTGGCACTATATCGGCTATGTACATCAGCCCATTTCCTGTAGTTTGATTTCTTTTTTGTGAACTGGGCACCGTCATTTGTTTATCTGCCCATCTGCAAGTGTAATTCAAGCAGATTCTTTATGACAGCTTCAGGAGGCTCTTTTAATTTCCATATGCAAGAGGAGCCTGCTGCCTTCCTCATCTCGCCTAAGCTCTGAACCTGTCACAGCACGGGATTGATTCAAAGAAAGATAATGGATCTTCCTGCGTTTTAAGGCATTTCTGAGGGTAGCGCTGATGAACTTGGAACAAATCTACTTTCTTCATCCAGATACTCCACAGGAAGAAAAGGGAGGAGAGAGAGCTACATTTTGTGAGATTTTAGCCATCTCACAGATTGGAACACTCCATTTGGGTGATCTTTCAGAGGGCATACAAATAAACACGCAATGGAGACTTCACTGCAGATTATCATCTTATGGTAATTGTGCACTTTCAACACTGTGCACTGAAAAAGAAAACTGTCCCAGAGTTTATCTCATTGGCAAGGAATGCAATGTTTGTATGTTTGTTATTTTGATGACCTATGCTTTGGATGGAGAGAGGCAAATGATGAGAAATGCATCGCCGTGGATCGCACAAACAATGCAACATACACACTTACACCCAATATCATGATGCAAATAATGCGAATGCCATAATTATGTGAGTTGCACAATGATATTACGATTCCTGTGTCGTCACGTTGACACTGAGGGGGCAAGAAATGGAGAACTATAATTTAGGAAGCTTTGTTCTGATGGAAGATTGAATCTCAGCAAATTTTAGCTATCTTCCCCTTTGAGGCAAGGCTGGGTTCACACCTTAAGTGAAAGAAAAAGCACTGCTTTTGAAGATACAGGTACATAGCAGGCAACATCAGATCCAGCAGGGAGGGCATGCTGTGGGTCCTATTGTCTAGGAAGCTGCATTTGGCAGATCCTAGGCAGTTGGCCTTTTCTGCTGTGATGCCCACTGTATGGAACCTCTCCCCCATACACAGAAGCTGGCTTCATCATTTTTGAGTTTCTAGAATTCCCTCAGAATGTGATTCTGCCATCATACCTGAGGAACTCCTAAAATATTGAGGTGGCTCCATTGTCATTAACATATGTTCTAATGCCCAATATTTCTTCTCTTTTAGTATGTCCTCTTTGTAGCTTTAAATAATAATAATAATAATAATAATAATAATAATAATAATAATAATAATAATAATAATAATAATAATAATAATATCCTACAAAAAAACACCCTACTTGGAACAAATATTGGGCATCCTCCGATGCTACCTGAACAGTTCCTAGGTCCTTGAATAGGACTCGAGCTGTTGAGCTAACAACCAGCCCCAAAGGCTATGAATCTCACTAAAGATTAAATAATAATAATAATAATAATAATAATAATAATAATAATGGTTTATGAGACTCTGGCATAAACCAGTGCAGGTGGTTCTGGTGGTACTCGGCACACTGGGTGCTGTGCCTAGAGACCAAGGCAAGCACTTAAAAACAATTGGCGCTGACAAGATCACCATCGGTCAGCTGCAGAAGGCCACCTTGCTGGGATCTGCTCGCATAATCCGCCGATACATCATGCAGTCCTAAACACTTGGGAAGTGTTCGACTAGTGATTTGTGATATGAAACCCAGCATGGTTATCTTGTCTGCTGTGTATACTGTCATTTTTGTGTATAATAATAATAATGTCACAACACAGTTGCTCAGATGGTCCACTGGAACTTGTGTCACAACTACCATCTGCCTGTAGCAAAGAACTGGTGGGATCATAAGCCTGAAAAGGTGGTCAAAAATGAGTATGCAAAACTACTGTGGGACTTCCGAATACAGACTGACAAAGTTCTGGAACACAATATCCCGGATATCACAATTTTGGAGAAGAAAAAAGTGTGGATCATCGACATTGCCATACCTGGTGATAGCAGAATTGACGAGAAACAACTTGAAAAAGTCACCAGATATCAGGACTTGAGAATCGAACTGCAGAGACTCTGGCATAAACCAGTGCAGGTGGTTCCAGTGGTACTCGGCACACTGGGTGCTGTGCCTAAAGACCGAGGCAAGCACTTAAAAACAATTGGCGCTGACAAGATCACCATTGGTCAGCTGCAGAAGGCCACCTTACTGGGATATGCTTGCATAATCTGCCAATACATGACGCAGTCCTAAACACTTGGGAAGTGTTCGACTAGTGATTTGTGATACGAAACCCAGCATGGTTATCTCGTCTGCTGTGTATACTGTCATTTTTGTGTACAACAACAACAACAACAACAATTATTATTATTATTATTATTTAAAAAGGCAGCTTTACTTGTAACAGCTTCCATCCTGTGGCGATATCTGTAACACCATCAAACATCCAGATTTGCCTATCCCAGGCCTTGGTAAGGACTTGATAAGTAGACCAAAATGCCAAACGCAGTCTGAACATCTGGCTGACTGTGATGATGATGATGATGATGAAAGCAAAAGTAATACCAGTAGTAATAGGTGCTTTGGATGATCCAAAAACAACTGGATCATCAACTGAAGGCCATCGTCATTGACAAAATCACCATTAATCAATTGCAAAAGGCAGCTCTATTTGGAATAGGCTTACATCCTACTATACCTTTAACCCTGTCCAAACGATATATTGGTTTTTTTTCCGCTCAGTTGTATGACATCCCGAGTCACTTGTTTGTGAGCCATATGAATTTGATGAATAAATAAATAAAATGCCTAATCAGAGGCTGGATTCATCCCACCCACCATCCACCCCCGATTTCATCTTCTTTTAAAGAACAATTGAAGTCATGTCTGTCAGAGCAGTCTTTTGTAGCATAACTATTGCTCCACGACAAGGTTGTCTTTTCTTCAAGCAACAACAAATACATCCAATAGTGGGGCGGGGAGAGGGGGGAGGAGAAGAGATGACAATCGGCTCTTGTTCAAAGCTGCCTCTATCACAACACAATTCAACTGCAGGTGAAATGAATGATACCATCCCATCCCTTAATTGTGCGTTCATCCTTAATCTTTTGTATCATGAATCACACTATAGTAACTTCCATCATACCCAGATGGAGAAATAATTTATATCTGTATTTTGTATTAAATTTGTATATGCTATTGCAAGCTGGAAACGGGGGGGACAGATTTAAATTCTCACTACCATCCTTTCTCCATAAAAGACATCTATGGAAGTCTGTAAAAGGGAACAGCATTGAAGCATTCTGTCTAACATCAGAAATACAGAACTTAATAAGCCTTGGGCTATGCCTGAAGCACAAAATGTAGCAATGCAACTGAACTATCTAATGTATGACTACAGCTAGTCCTTGACTTACGACCGGTTGCTTAGTGGCCATTCAAAGTTACGAACAAGTCCACAAAGGGGACTTACAGGATTTGAAGTTCTGGTATCGCTCCCCCATAATCACATGACCAAACTTTGGGCGCTGGGCAACATGACCATATTGACAGCTGTTTGCAGTGTACTGTAGTTATGTGGCTATGTTTTACGATGGCTCTGCTGAAAACCAGCACTTCTGGTTTTCAGGAATACCATGGTAGCAAATCAGGGGAGAGATTCAAATTTTTAACAACTGGTTCTGTGGGCATGGCTTAGGTGATGGGCATGGCTTGGTGGTCATGTTTCATCAAGGCACACATCTCCTCACCTGGCCTCTCATGACTGTGGGGATGCTGCAAGTCGTAAGTGTGAAAAATGGTCATAAGTCACTTTTTCAGTGCCTTTGTAACTTTGAATGGTCATTCCACACAAGCAAAGTACCAGCAAATGAGGGGAAAAAAACTCCAGAGAAGTTCCTGAGACAAGAAGTCTAGTCCTGCCAAGAATGTAATAAGGGTTAACGGAGAGGCAGTTTCTGCAAGCAACACCAGAATGTTTCCTTCCTGCCTTCCTTACAGGATTAGGCCAGTAATTTCTTCTAACAACCATCCTCATGAATAGGTGTGAATTGGTAGAATCCCATCCCTGTAGCAAATCATTGGTTTGCTTAACAACCATAATTTTCACTTAACGACGATCACATCTGCTTTACAATCACTGCAAAAAGGTTGTAAAATATGACATATGACTAAAATGGGCAGGCTCCATTATTGTCATATGTAGAGGACAGATGTAATAGTCTTACACAAGTTTTAAGGGGGGAAAACTTTTTTAAACAATGAAGCCGCAGCTCTAGTTATAAAAAGGACTTTATTGTGAAAATGGGGAAATAGCTGAATCAAGGGGAGGCAACATAGAATTCCAAATGAAATCAATAGAAACAGCAAGAGTAAATAAGGTATTGAGATTCAGAATGCATTGCCAAGTTGATTGGTTGAAATGTATAATCAGAGTCTCCTGCTTGACTATGTTAGAAAGGCCTTTTTCTTCCTTTATCTCAAATTTGAGCACTAATCTTAGTTTTATTCACATGTGGGGGATAATTGAAAATAAGACTCTTTAGGAAGATGGACTATTGCTTTGCAAAAAGTGCCCACAATGGGTCTCGCCAATTAATTAGACAATTATCTTGTGGCTGCATCCATCTTCCTAAAGACCCTTCCCTGAATGATAAAAGTGCTGATTTTCACCATTTGGGCCATTATATAAAAATAATTGCATGGGGAAATCTTTTCAGGAAACAAAATAAGAATTTTGCCAATGCAGGCTTCTCCATTTTGGGTCAATTAACCAAATGCTTTAGAGGGCACTCTTGTGCAATACCAAATATTCAAGTAAGCAGTAGCACGCCTACAATTTGGTGTTGATTGTAAGATTGGTATGTAATGTAAAAGGTGGAATTCTCTATGAGCATCATTTGAGACTAAGTTGTGGATACAGTCTTTTGTGGATTAATTCAAGGAATCTGCAACACATGCCATTGCATCTGAAGCTGAACTGTTGTTGGGAAGAAAATTGCTGAAAGGCTTGCTACAAATAAAAACCAGCCAGTGAAATGTGTGTGTAATGAAAGTCAGCGTTGTATTTCAGAATCATAAACATTGTGAAAGAAGCTTCATGAAGTGAGAGATAAAGGGAAGGGAAATAAGGGAAGAGAAAGGAAATTGGTAAGAAGGTATTTCGTGGTAGGATTATCTTTGCATTCGCTGCTCATGTAGGAAACTTATCTCCAAATAGGTAGCCCTTAACTTACGACCATTTCTTTAGTGTCTGTTCAACTACAACAGCATTGAAACCAGTGATTTACAACCATTTTTCACTTATGACTGTTGCAGCAACCCCGTGGTCACATGATCAAATTTTGGATGCTTGGCAATATGGTGGCTGCAGTGACCCACAGTTATGCGATCACCTGTTGTGACCTCCTGACAACCAAAGTCAATGGGGAAGCCAGATTCACTTTACAATTGTGTAATTAACTGAAAAATGATTCACTTAACAACAGTGGCAAGAAAGGTTGAAAAATAGGACAAAAGTCACTTAACAACTGTCTCAGCAACAAAAATTTTGGGCTTAAGAGTGGTCATAAGCCAAGGGCTACCTGTATGACTGAGCTGAATTAATAAATGACAGCTCATTCAATTGGATGGCATTGCGGTGTTAAGACTGAATCTTTTGGGTTGATTCGTACAAAGCTACTAACCACAAACAGCAAACTCTACCATGTCATGAAATAAGCAGGGGAAGAGCAGAAGGGATGAAGGGTTGTAGACAATAAGGTTAAGAATTCCAAACATGGTCCACTGGCAATGTTCATTAGGAACCCTGGAATTTGGTTTTCATCCAAAACCTAACACACGTGTTGCCATTACCGTTTTATTTTACAAATTCAATATTTGTATCTATAAAATTCTTGAATATTGACTTTTAGATGAATACCTAAAAGCACAGTATTGTTACGGTCACTCAAAATCTAAGCCAAGATTTTTGCTTCGTTTAGTTAAATCTTGGATTTGTGCTGCCTCCAACAGCTAAGTATCTATTTGCAAAGGGCTACTAACCTAGTTTAGAGGTCGTGTTCATCCATTAATGTGGAAAGTACAAAATTTCTCTCCAGTAAAATATTTAACAGGAAAAAAATCCTATGGTTACCACAGTTATTTTTTTTATATAAGCAGCAAAAAAAAGGAGAAGGCAAGAACCTATTTTGAACCAGGTATAACTTGAACCAGGTTTCATTTGGACACGGTCAGACTATGAAATGCTTTCTTATTTCAGATGAGAATTTGTTTGAAAGATTGAAAGATTCACATTTAATAGGCTTTTGAGTGACCAATCTTGCCTTTTACCACAATACAAAGTTAAAATGTACACTAATTCCAAAAGTATTACTGGCTTCAATACATTCTTCCTCCTGAGTATTCTGCATAGTTTAATCTGCATCCAAAATTCACAAGTAAATCCACATGTCTTTGTGTCCCTTACATAATACCTATAAAATAAAATAAAAAAAACACCTGAGAACAAAACAAGGCAAACAAATTTAGCACATATTGCTCTCAAGTTCATAAAAGAGCTTCATCAACCTTTGGATATTTTTCGTTGTGAAAAAAAGAAAAATAAATAGGAGAAGTTAAGAAGAAAATAAGTTAAAATAAATAGGATTGTTTAAGTTTTAGAAATGTATTTAGTTTTAGAATATTTTCCATTATTTCTTTCTGCAACTCCCTATCAGTTGGCATGTTCAGAATCTTTCTGACATATCAGATTAATTGTTTGTAATGGTCATTTTTCTATTTCAATTAAACACCGGATACTCAGAGCAGGAATCAATTGCTGTGAAGAATCCTTGGTTTAGGGTTGCTGTTGCTAGTTGACATCTTCAACATCTTCTGTTCCCATGATGATTTTTTTCCCATTGAGGTCCAAACAGCAGAAAAGAAGACTGGACAGCAGGGTGTAGCATCTGAGAACCAAATATTCTCCCCAATCTCCATTTCTCTCTGTGTACACAGATAGACAGTTAATATATCCCCTTCTACCACCTTAGAAGCTCTGAGTCTTTCATATTAGATTAAATCACATAGCAATGCAACACAATACAAATAGGCAGAAAGCTGAAAAAGAAACAGGCAATAGTTTGTTTTCAGAATTCTACAGGATCAGTGACTATAGCCATGAAATAAAGACACATCTGGTACTTGAGAAAATGAATGTGAGAGATCTGGACAAAATACTAAAGTACAGAAACATTGCACTGCCAATGAAATGATATATTGTTGAGACTATGCTTTTCCTAGTTTAATATACTTCTATAAAAGCTAGACCATCAGAAAGACTGAATAAAGAAAAATGGATTCCTTTGAATTATGGTGCTAGAGAAAAATATTGAAAATATCTTGGATGGATGCAAGAAGACAATAAATTGTATACTACTTCAAAAGAGGTGTGATTTACCTGATTTTGAAATGGCAATTTTGTCTTCCAACCCAAAAATGGTAGTATGATTTATTATATTGTTGTAAATCAAAACATTATATTATATTGTTTTGACACAAGGATAGTTATAGAATATTAATTAAAGTATTGATATTGTATTGTTTAGATACTGTAGAACAGTAGAAATAAAGAAAACAGAAAAAAATATTCTATCAATATTAATATTAATTACAATTGGGGATGTTGATATTATAATACAAGCATGCAATTTTGTGACCTTTTCATCCCAAGTTTAAAGATTGAAAATGAAGGCTCAATATGTTTTTCTAGAATGTACATTTTATGATATTTTGCAATGTAAGATGATTAATTTTTCCCCTTAAGTTAAATTAAAAAAAACTTTTTGAATTGATTTATATATAACATGTAAATATGTTAACTTTTTCTGATGGTTTTTAAATTCTTTTTCTAGCTTTCAATACATTTCTTTGACCTTTTATGTACTTTGTAATTTTACAATTTCTGTGTGTAAAACTTGTTAAAATTAAACATTTAAATAAAATGTAAATAATGATTTATTTTATTACAAATATAATAACAAATTTTAACAAATACCCCAAAAGGATTAAGAGATCCAGCTAACCACAAAAGAGCAAAAACAGACTATAAACAGAAGTTTAAGAAACAGAAAAATGAAATTTGTAATACAAAATAACAAGAAACACAGAAAAAAGGAAGAAAAACCTAAGCCTCTGACATGTACCTCAAATGTGAAACAATATATCAAAATATCAAATTAGAAACAAAAAATGGTGATAAAATTTCCCAAGAAGGCCACATTGACCTGTTTTATTGGAGAAAAGATAAGACTGTTGCTGACTAGAAACCCTTTATGGACTTTTTGCATAAAATAAAAAAAATGAACTTGTGATCTACGGTTTTTAGATACGATAGATAACAGAAAGAAGAAATTCATGAATTAACTTCAGGGAAAGAGGTAAATCTACAATTGTACCGATAAATGCTATAATGATTAGAAGCCACTTTATACCTTTCTTCTTTCTTTTCTATTTTTCTTCCACCTGTTTTCTTTTCTTTTTGAATTTTAATTTTCCCTTTTCTTTTTTTCCATTCTTACTTTATTTTAACTTCTATTAATTTTTAATCTTGATTTTAAAACTGTTTTAAAAATTATATTTGTTAAAAAAATAAATAAAACTAGACTGCCTATGGACTGCAGTCATTAGAGGAGACCCTGGTGCTTGAAAAGAATATAAGACATTTTTTTCATAAAAGGCCAAACAAGACAAAGGTGGTGTGATAAAATCACCAGTGTGATTAGTAATAGAATTCAGAAAGCGTCTGTTAATAACTGACAATCTTGGAAAAATGGTATCTGCAGAAATAACCGAACACAAAGAATACAATAGCTCTATAGAAGTAGTTCAAGCCCTTGTAATCATATACCTATTTTGAGTTGAACTGATTTGAATCGAATGTGAGCATGAATTTTTTCTAGGCCAAGAGCTGATTTGGAGAAATCATCTATGTTATACAAATCAGCCTCTGATTTCTCCAGTTCAATGATCAACAAGTCTCACTAAAGATGTAGCCTTGCCCCAAGTATTTCTAAATCAAAACTGGGCGGCATGGCTTCTTTTAGTGGCTGTTGAATTATTATCGCCATTATTTCTAACCCCTTTTATTAAAGGCAATAAACTATGATAGCTGCAGTCCAATATCTGAATTGTCACGATAGCTGCAGTCCAATATCTGAATTGTCACGATGGTGCACCTGTCGTCCACTGTAATCAATATCAGTTTCAAAGTGATGGCGTTAATACCTGTTAAGTAAATTGAAAGTTCCTTTCTCTTCCCTTCTGTCAAAAAATTCTAATTCTAAATAATTGAACATTTAACATTAGACCTGAAATGTTCATACCATTTGGCAAAGGTTTGGTATACTGCTGCTTTAATTACTCACTATAGTTTCACAGCTATTGTGAGTTGTAATTCAGAGCAGAATTCTGTTGTCTCTCTGAGATATTCTGTACAACTTGTTTTTTTGTATGTAGTTCTTATTTGAAGTTCTTGTACTGAGCTATGGTGACACAGTGGTTAGACTGCAGTATTGCAGATTGACTCTTCCCACTGCCAGGAATTTGATGCTGGTTTACTCAGCCTTCCATCCTTCCGAAGTATGTAAAATGAGGATCTGGATTGTTGGAAGCAATAGCCTGACTCTGTAAATCGCTTAGAGTGTGCTGTAAAGTGCTATGAAGCAGTATATAAGTCTATCGCTATGTCTACTGTTTTCTCCAAGTCTATCTAGCAATTTAAAGGAATGCTTGGTATTTAGCTGAATAGCAGCTAAATAAGGTACCAAATAGCACCTTAGTTGCCTTTCTGGTTTTTCCTACTTTAATTTCCACAGACACTGCAGATGTAAGCAAAAAATGTAAATTGCTTATTTACTAAAATGTGTCTATGGCAGTTCTCAAACAATTCAACCTTAACCAATGTTAAAACAATGATGAACACGTAGTATAAAATGTATATACAACATTGGTTTTTGTTATTGTTTTTGTTTTAAATCTTAGTTGAGTTGAACCTGATTTTAATGAAGCTGGTCAGTTCACCTCTTGTATCAATGCTACCTCTTCAGTGAACAACACATGGTGTTGTGACTGAAGCTGACTTCCCATGCAGCAGTGTTGGTGTACTACAGACCCAAAATGGGCAAAAAAGGAGAATTTCTGCTAGCTTATTCAAAAAAGAAAATGTGAGTATTATTCCAAGTCTAACCACAGAATTAGTACAAGGGACAGCCAAATTGCACCACTACTGAGCAACAATTAGGAAACAGTGTGCTCTTTGGAGTTAGCTGAGTAGTGGTATCATGGGAAAAAACTGATGTTCTGAGACCATCACCAGAAGTGAAGATCACTGACTATATGGAAAATCCTGGGAATACCTTCAGGAAAGTTTTTGGTTGTCTCCAGATGTTATGAAGATGAGGATAAACAAAAAAACAGCATTCTTCCTGGCAATGGCTGGAACAGATGCCCTTAATGTATTCAAAATATGTACATTTGTGGAGGAAAAAAGAAACAACTTCAAAATCCTACTGCTGATATTGGAGGCCAACTTCTAATCATGCATACAAAAGAAGGTTGAGACAGTTGACAAACTTGTAACAGATCTGAAAGCTAAAGAGTAATCTTTGACTTTGGTAGGTTGACTGAATCAAATTGTTTAAGACGTGTGAAATAAAAGAGGGCAAAAACCCTTATTTTAAAAAAATGAACTTGTGCCCAGAAAACACTATTAATATGCCAGGGAGCAGACGTTGCTCACTCACCGCTGAAATTTATGGGACCCAGTAATGAACATAATTCATAATAAGATTTAGGGAAAATGAGGAGACTAACAGACTTCAGTCAGAACCAAAGCAGCTAGCAGCAGGTAAAAAAAGTTTGGAAACAGAGCAAAGGATATGCAAACACCATAGTTATTGCAGTACGAAGCATGCCATTAAAATGTTCAGCATAAAGACAGAGAACTACGACAATGGAAAATATAATCACATGGCTAAAGCATGCAAAATTACAAAAATGACCCAAATAACAAAACAATATGAATCTAAGGAATATAATTTGTTCATATAGTTGATTCAGATAGGGTGAGACACCAGAAAGAAGGTGGATGTAACCATTCCTTTCACAAATGGAATTCCCATTGCTTATAGCAGTGGCCCTCAACCTTTTGGGTACCGGGACCAGTTCTGTGGAGAGAGTTTTTTCTGCGGACTGAAGGGGGTGTGGTTTCATATGCTGCCTGCATCCCATGGATGGGGCTTCACTTGTTTGTGTGGCCCAGGTTCTGGCATGCCACGGACTGGTGTCAATCCACGGACTGGGGGTTGGGGACCCCTGGCTTATAGGATTGATACTGGTGTGCAAGTCAGTCTAATAGCTGAAAGAGACTGCAATAGATTGAGGCTTAAATTGTCCTGTGTCCTGTGATTCAATTTGACTTGATTTGGGCACCACCCAATTTCAGTATCCAGTTAATCTAGCCCAGGATTTAACTCTCAGAAGTCCCACTTAGCATCAAAGAACAGCTAACAGGAAGGCTTGGGACCCCTCTCCCCACAAAATCAATTTTCCTCTCACCATCCTCAACCTACCCCCCAAAAAAAAAAAACACATCCACAGGAGCTCCCATCATACAACCTCCACTCTCTCTGCCCCCTTAAAAAAATCCACAAACTGTGCCTGAATCTAAATTGGTCAGGTTTCTACCAAGACATCTACACTATATGCCATCACCAGGTGGCATATAGTGCCACCACTAGGACCTTGTCCCCAAAACAGAGGTATTCGGGCCTGGATCGTCATTGTCATTGTCCATGATGGGGTTTTTTCCAAGGCACATGCACTATTGCCTCTTTTAATGTCATCAGCATTTCTTCATCATGCATATCTCATTCTCAGACTTCACCGTGTACTTCATTCTTGATTAGTTCAAATAAGACAGGCAAAGATTAAGGGAGCATGTTCTGTATTGGGTAGCTACTAGTATCTTGGCCATGTCTCAAAAATTGGAAGAGATCTCAAATAACATGGCCAGATTGTACCCTGGACATCTCCATGTACAAATCAGCACGAAGACAAGTGATTTTATATTTGAAATTCCTTGCAAATTCATCACAGCAAGATTCTAAAGGTTCCAAATGAAATTATCTGGTATCAATTAGAATAAGCTCATAACCACTCTAAAAACCCTTTGCACCCTTCCCCACCGTGCAGTAAACACTGTGGTTTTCCACACTTGACTAGTCAGTCTCAAAAACATAAGCTATATTAGTTGAACTCTTTAATTGCTAGGGTTCCCAGGAGAAGCAGGCAGCAGCTTTGGCTTGAAAAGACTTGATCATGATCAAAAGTGATCACAAGAATCGCATCATAATATCAAGCAGATGATATAAGCCTGAAGATGTTGAGATGGAGCCAAACTTGGGGAAAACACAAAAATGTAACAATTGAACTAAACCGAAGATCTCCATGTGACTAGACATAGAAGTTAGCATGAAATATGTTTTTCTTTCACTTGAATAGAATCTTTGCTTTCCATCTTCTTAAAATCAAGGTGGGAAACCATTCTGAGGCCTTTTTGGGTGGTATTTTGACATAGCAGGTTATTTATGTAGGGGGGAAAAGGACAATGAACCACAGAGATGTTACAACATTTGTTGTATTTGTACAAAATTTCCTGGTAGAAAAAAGCATCAGTCTCACTCGATCCTCTGGGTTTTAACCATGTTTTAGACAATAAAAGAAAATAAAAGAAAATGCTTTGAGTGTAATAATAGGAAATAAAAATTGCTTTGGGATAAAAATAGGTCCATTTGATTGCACATTTTGTTCTCATATATTGCCTTCAGGCAGTGTACAATGACTTTGGGAACATTTTATTCTCCTCAGGTGCTGTTAGATAAATGCTCACCTTTCTGCCCATCAATATTTGTGATGATCTGCCCATCGGTTTTCTCCCAGTGTTAGAAAATGGAATATGGAAAAAAAGAGCGCAATTAATGCAAAGTTTCTTTTCCTCCAGAGGTAGCTTGAGCTGATTTCATTGATTACTAGGTTTATAAATGAGATGGTCCTCCTCTTATTTGTATTTGCAAACTGACAATATTATTTGTCCTCAGCAGTTATCTACTGATTTTGATTTCCTTTTTTTCCTGATCATATAGATACATAAATAGATAAGCATAGTTCTGCATAGGTATAATATAGACTTTCACTTCTCCCAGGGCACAGCTGGCTTGCAAAACTCTGTCATCAGCATGCATGCATCAGCAAAATTTGTTCATAGCAGGTCACCCAGCTGGATTTAAATGCTACTGCGGCTTTCATTTCAGAAGCTAATCATTTCTTCCATGTATTAGAAAGGGGTATAAAATAATAGAGCCAAGAAAAAATGTAAATGTCTGGGGGTGGTACAGCATGATGAATAAATGTAAGACTATTGCCTTGGTGGTGTCCCTGTAAGAAAGAACTGGAAGATTTTGTTCTCAGTCTGACAATACAACCAAGCAGATTGTTAACAAAATGCATCGATTTGAGAGGCCCAAGTACTTTAAATGAGAATCCACAAATTTTATATACATTAATGGCTTGAAGCTAGTGATGGCTAAAAAAACCAGCATCTTGTAGTCATCGTGGGCAGCTTAATGAAAATGTCAACACAGGTGTAGCCACTAGAAGAAGAAAAAAAGAAACATCTACATTTAAATGAATTTAAAATAAAATGGACAACCTAGCAATGGCCTTCTATGCAATCATCATCAGACCACAGCTAGTTAATGTATGTATACACTTTTGAGGAAGAATACAGCATCTAAGCCAGAGGTGGTATTCAGCAGGTTCTGACCAGTTCTGGAGAACCGGTAGCAGAAATTTTGAGTAGTTCGGAGAACCGGCAAATACCACCTCTGACTGGAGATTTTATAGTATCCTTCTCCTGCCACCAAGCCATGCCCACAGAACTGATAATAAAACAATTTGAATCTCATCACTGATCTAAGCTTTTTAGTTTGGAGCAAAAGCAGATAATGGGAGATATGATAGAGATATATAAAATCATATGCAGTGTGGAAAACATGGCTAAAGGGGAGGTTTTCTTCTTCTCACAGTGTTACTATTTAGGATTAGTCATTAAAAATAACTGTGGGAGATAGAAGGCCTGTAAAAGAAAGCAGCTTTTTTCAAAATGCACAGGGAATTTGTTGCTATCAGATGCAGTGCTAGCTATCAATTTAACTTGTTTAAAGAGAAGCTGGAAGATTAATGAGTGACCAGCTGTTGACTACCTTCGGAAATATTGGCAGTGTACTCCAGATGCCAGTTGCTAGGGAGTGATGGTGAGAAGAAAAATCCCTCTCATCCATGCTCTTGAGTACATCTGACTAGCCACTCTGTGACTAAATGGGCTTTTGGCTAGAAAGCCAATTCCAGTAGCAGTCGAAGCAGGGATAGTCTTAAGTGTCTGCAGGCTCACGAGGCTCCAACCAGCCCTACCAGCTTTAAAATGGCAAAAACAAAACAAAAATATACCACCTGGTTGTGGTTTGTGGCAATGTCCCCATGCCTCCACAGAGAAACGTACACGTTTAACTAGGATGGTACAATGGATTGAGGTGGAACAGCAGGTAGAAATAAGTTCTGGGCAAGTGTGGCAATGAATACCAACTAGGACAATCCTTTTATTGTCATCTAATGGCCATCCAAATGAATACACTCCAGAAGTCTGGTAGTCATAGTACTGATGCTATCTCTCTGTCTCGAGAGAATGCTCAGACTTCTGGTTCTAAGAGGGGCTTAGGTGTGCATGTCTTGATTGCCATAAGACGCCTGCGCTTTTTTTTTTTAATATAAATTTTTTTATTGTTTTTTAACATACAAACAAACAGACAAAACATAAAAACATCAGCTCCCCCATATTTATATACAAACAGTGAGTCGGTTGGTTCATCAGTTTTGTGCATTCACTTCATAGTCACAATTACAATTACCTTATATAATAACTCTTATTGTCAATACAAACTTATAAATCATCATATCATTATTAAAAAAAAAAAAGAAATTTGACTATACTTTTATTCGATCATGCCTTTGTGAGATAACTATATTTTAAGTAATTTATTCTAAAACAAATCATATAATCATGCCAGTTCTATCCTAAATAAAGAGAAAAAAGAAAAAGAAAAAGAAAGCCATTATATAAATATGATATCCAATACCAAAAAAGAGAAAAGAAAAATGAGCTCAATATTATTCCTTATTATCTAACATTTCAAATATTCTATTTTTGTATTTCATCATTCAACCATTGATAGAAAAGACCCCAAACTATATAAAATTGTTTATCTTCTTGCTCTCTAATTTCAAAAGTCAATCTACTCATCTCAGCACATTCCAATATTTTCTTTATAACTTCTTCCTGCAATGGAATTTTCTCATTTTTCCAATTTTTTTGCAAATACAATCCTAGCCGCAGTCAATACATTTACAATCAAATATTTCAACTCTTTACTATAGACATCTGGTAAGATTCCCAATAAAAAAAACTCCGGTTTCAAGTCTATGCTTCTTTGTCATTTTTCCAACCACATGTGGATTTTAGTCCAGTATTTTCTAGCATCCTCACAAGTCCACCACATATGGTAGTATGAACCAGGTTTCTGATGACATTTCCAGCATTTTTCGGTTTGTTCTTGAACATTCTTGCTATCCTTGTCGGGGAAAATGCCACCTGTAAAACATCTTATACAAATTTTCTTTATAGGCTGTAGACATTGTCATTTTATAATTTTGCAACCATAATTTCTGCCATTTCTCTAAATCAATCCCATATCCAAAATTCCTCCCCCAAGCAATCATAGTTTCTTTAACTTGTTCTTCCTCCAACTTAATTTCCAATAAGTAACCATATAATTTTTTAATCACCTTTTCATCAGTACCCATCAAAATCTTATCTAAATCAGTTTGTTTATCATAAAATCCTTCTGTTTTGGAATCCTCATGATACTTTGCGTGTATTTGCAAATATGAAAACCAATTCATCTGTATACCTTGTTCCTCTAATTTTTGTATCGATTTAAGTTCACCCTTTTCATCTAGTAATTCCCCATAGCTAACTGTTTGTTCCTTTTTATAAATTATAGGGTAAGAAAACGCTTCTATCGTCAATAACCAGACTGGAATTTTCAAATAACATTGTTTCTTTGTCTTCTCCCAATTTAACCACAGAGACTCCGTATATAATGTCTTCTAAAATACCCTGTGTTTTGGTTCCCTTATACCATAAAAAGCATGCCAACCCAGCAACAAATCATGACCTTCTAATGTCAACAATCTAGTTTTCCTTAATGTTATCCATTCTTTAACCCACATCAAATTTGCAGCTTGGTAGTACAACTCCCAATTAGGCAGGCCAAACCCTCCTCTGATTCTGGCATCCTGTAAAAGCTTTAACTTTATCCTTGCTTTCTTGCCTTGCCATATATACTTCAAAACCATTTTATTTAAATCCTCAAAGTAGTCTTTTCCAAGCCTAATTGGTATTGTTTGAAACAAAAATAAAATTCTGGGTAGAATATTCATCTTAATTGTTGAAATCCTTCCTATTAATGACAATTGCAGGTTTTCCCATTTCTTCAGATCTTGGGCTATCTGTTGTTTAAGTTTAATATAATTGTTCTCCTTTAATGTACTACATCTTGGCGTCAGGTATATCCCCAAATACTTAACCTTATTTGTAACTTGAATTTTTAACAATTCTGCCAGTTCTTCTCTTTGTCTTAGCAACATATTCTTTGACAAAATCTTTGTTTTATCTTTATTAATTTTCAAACCGGCCACCTCCCCATATGCCTCTATCTTTTCTAACAGCTTCAAGGCTGTTTCTATAGGATCTTCCAGGATAAAGACTAAGTCATCTGCAAAGGCTTGTAACTTAAATTCTTCCTTTTTAATTTTCATTCCTTTTATAGTTTTATCTTCTCTAATATTTCTGTTCAACACTTCCAAAGTCAATACAAATAGCAAGGAGAGAAGAGGACAACCTTGTCTTGTACCTTTTCTTATACTAATAGGATCTGTGAATTCTCCCTCCATCATTACCATAGCTGTTTGTTCATTGTAAATTGCTTCTATTGCCTGAATAAATCTTCTAGCAAAGCCCATCTGTTCCATTAAAAGTAACATAAATCTCCAATTCACGTTATCAAATGCCTTTTGGGCATCTAAAATATCAAAGCCATTTGCTTTTCAGGATCGCCTCATAGTATTCCAAGGTATCCAAAATTATTCTCATATTGTCTCTGATTTGTCGCTTTGGCAGAAACCCATTTTGATCTGGATGAATGAAGTTATTCAAGTACTTTTTAAGTCTTTCTGCTAATATTGAAGCAAAAATTTTATAATCTGCATTTAATAAAGAAATCGGTCTATAATTCTTAATTTGAAGTAGGTCCGCCTCCTCTTTTGGAATAAGTGTAATATAGGCCTCTGACCATGTTTTAGGTATCATCTTTTTTAACATAACTTCATTCATAATTTCTAACAATGGAATACACAGTGATTCTTGAAAGGTTTTATAAAATTCTACCGGAAACCCGTCTGGACCTGGTGCCTTTCCATTATTTTGTTTCTTAAGTGCTTGGCTTAACTCCATCATTGTTATATTACTTTCTAACATTTCTTCAATCTCTTTAGGTATCTTAGGTAGATTTGCATTCTGCAGGTATTGTTTAACTTTCTCCTCATCAATATCTTCTTTCTTATATAAATGTTTGTAAAAATCATGAATAATTTCTTTCTTCTCTTTGCTGCCATAACAAGTTTTACCTTGGTCATCTATTAACTGCAATATTTTCCTCGACTCTTTCTCCTTTCTCAACTTGTATGCTAGCCATCTACCTGGCTTATTTGCATCTTCAAAATAATTCTGTTTGGCATTCCTAATTTTCTGTGCCAGTTCTTCTTTCTCTATTAAGTCCATTTTATGTTTAGTTATATCCAATTTCAATTTAACGTCTTTTTTCTGTGGCATTTTCTGCAGTTCTTTTTCGAGTCTTTTATATTCATCCTGCAAGGCTTTAAAAGCTTGCCTTTTCCTAATATTCTTTTTTCTTGTATAGTCTATTATCAAGCCTCTGGGATAAGCCTTCATTGTATCCCAAACATTCTGTATTGAAGTGTCTTCTTTTCTATTTTCTTTAAAAAAGAAACCCAATTCTTTCTCCATCCATTGTATGAATTCTTTCTTCTTTAAGATAGTATTATTTAATGTCCATCTCGATTTTTTTCTTTGTCCCTTCCATTTGATTGTCAATGGGTTATGATCAGCCCAAGTACTTGTTTCAATATTTACTTCTTGAACGCTAGATATTAAATCTGTTGAAATCCAAATCATGTCAAGTCTGGACCATGATAAATGTCTATTTGAATAGAACGTATATTGCTTAAGTTTAACATTTCTTTCTCTCCATATATCTTTTAGAGTTAATTCATCTATCATTTTAAAAAAGATTTAGGAAGAGTTTTTCTATTATACTTTGCTGCTGTTGCAATATGATCAAGTTTATTGTCCACGATTCCATTGAAGTCTCCCATCATAATTATATTAACATAGTCCAGTCCAGCCATCTTTGTATGTAATTTTTATAAAATTCTTCCTGTTTATCATTCGGGCATAAATTGCAGTCAAAAGTATCTTTCTATTATTGTCCATTATTTCCACCATTAATATTCTCCCATCTTCATCTGTATAAATCAGTTTTGCTGGGATAGCCTCTTTAATATATAAAACCACCCCTCTTTTCTTACATTGAGTCAGAGAAGTAAACAATTTCCCTAATTTTGGTTGTGCTAACAATTGTTCATGTTGCTTTTTAATATGTACTTCTTGTAGACAAATTATATCAAACTTTAATTTCCTTAATTTATGGAAGATCTTCCTTCTCTTAGCAGCTGAATTGAGTCCATTTATATTCATTGTAATCAGTTTCTTCTCTTCCATGGTTATGTTTTATATTTAGATTTAACCACTCTCGTGGGTCTTAATTCGCGCTGATCTTTAATATCCACCTGTCCACCTACTGCACCTTCTTCTTTTCCAATCTCCATTTGTTCCTCTTGAGGTTCAATTGATAAAACCTCCTTTTCTGTCTCTCCTTCTCTCCCTCCAAAAAATTCTGTGTGGAACAGTTCTGCTTTCTCAATTGAATCAATTCTATGTCTCTGTTCCTGCCATGTGAACATCAGTCCTTCTGGGATCAGCCATCTGTAGGTCACCTCCTTTTTCAATAACATTTTGGTCAGGAATCGATATTCTCTTCTCATCTCTCTCACTCTTCTAGGTATTTGTTTTAAGACCAACATTTCTTTACCTTTATATTTCAATGTCTTCTCTCTTGCCACTTGCAAGATTTGTGTCTTCATGGATTTTTTAGTAAATCTAATATGGACTTCTCTGGGTAAGTTATTTCTCATCGCATATCTTGTAAAGACTCGATATATCTCATCTATTCCATCCATCATCTTCTCTTCTGTCATTCCCAAAGCGTCCGCCAAGATTCCTATCATTATCGCAGCCAAATCTTGTCCTTTTTCTTCTTCTATATTTTGAAATCTAAGATAGAATTCTGACCTATCCAACTCCCACTTCAACATCCCACTTTTTTCTTGTTCAATCACTGTTAATCTATTATCAATATTTCCAATCTTCTCCTCTCTTCGTTTGCTCCCTTCTTCAACTTTTTGGAGTCTCTCCTCATACTTTGCCATCATCTGTTGAATATTTTCCACTTTTTCCTCCATCCTCCCTGTTCTTTGTTAAATGGTATCTGTTTTTATCTTAAGATCTTGAATTCCTTGCATAATCATCTGTAAAGTTACTCTTTCTTGTTCTTTTTCTTTATCTTGCTTTAGCATTGTCGGAATTGAACGCTGTCCAGATGGTGGGGAGGCAGAAGTAGGCACAGAGGCACCCGAAGATATAAGTTTCTTACTCATTTTAAATGGTTCCAGCTCTTCAAGTTCTTTCAAATTTTAATCCAAAAAAAAAAAAAAGTAGCCAAGAAAAAGAGAGAGCAAAAAAAGAAAAAAGAAAAAATTCTTCAAGTTCTTCCTGACCTTAATCCAATTAAAAAGTAATCCACAAAAGAGGATAAAAATAAGAATAAAAAACCCAGTAATAATAATAATAAACAAGACCAAAGCCAAAAAGAAGAAAAAGAGAAAAAAAACCAAAAAGAATAAGTTTCTTCAAATTCCACACCTTGATCCATCCAAAAAAGTCTCAATTCAAAAAATAAATAAATAAATAAAATAGTCCATTAATATACATTAAAAAGAAACGCAAAAATCCTAATGGAAAGGAAAAAAAATAAAATAAATCATAATAAAATAAAAATAAAAAGTTCAGAGGCTTCCCTTGCAAATAAGTCAAACTTAAAAATAAAAACCTTACTAGAATAGAAATATAGGTTGATGCTGGTGGAGGGGTGGCAGAACTAAAAAAGGGATTAGAAAAAAAAGTAAGCCACAATACACTGCACTCTATTTAATTGTCCAAGGCTCTAATTATGACTCCCTTCTCTTTCCCACAAGCTTCAAAGCTAAGCCTTAAATGTTTAATTATAGACAAGAATCCAGAAAGACACCTGTAATAATATTCTACAAGGCGCTTTCCTCTATCTCATCAGCATATATCCTTGAGAAGGAGTCTTTCACCACTTTCCAGTTCAAATAAAATATTTCCAAGCCTCTAGTTGGCAGTGTTACAAAGTTTCTTAGTTCTCACTTTCTCCCCTCCTCTCAATTAGGATAAAAAAAAAAAAGCCCGCAAGGAATACACAAACATATAAAGGCAAAAAAGAAATAAAAAATAAACAAAGGGAGCCTCTAACCTAAAAGAAAAAATAATATGAAAAATCCAAAGGGAGAATAAAATGTATAAATATAAAAAGAAACAGTCCAGTTATCCAATAAGTAACAATGAAGTCCAGAAGCAAAGAAAAAAAAAAGCAAGTAAAGCCTGTCTTTGACGTCTCCCTTTAAAAAAACGCCGCTTAGTCAGTTTTGTCAAAAAAAAAATCACACAGATTTCTTCTAATAATCAGAGTGAACTTTCAAAACTCCAAAAGATTAAATAAAAAAAAAAAGTTTCTCACCCAACCGACAAACTCTCTTTCAGACCCGTTCTTTCTGGAGCCGCCCTGACTTCAGCAGCATGGGGGCTGCCTCTCCGCTGCCAGCAAAAAGAGCTTCTCCCGGGTCTCCCAGGGATTTTGCGATATCCCCGGAGTCCACAGTATACGCTCTTCACGATAGCTGTCCCTACGGGACAGCATAGGTCCGTTTGGACCGGCCGATAACGGAGATATCGGCTGCAATCGAGGAGCTCGATTGCAAACCGTATCGTCACGGTGCAAGCTCCTCCCTTCTCCTCACGCCTGCGCTTTTGAATATAAGCCACTCGGTTTTAATTGATAACTACCTCTGCTCCTATCCATCAGATCCTCATGTTCTTGAGGGCCTGGTTTAAATGGATTCCACTTGTTATGAAGGAGATTGACAGCCGAAAAAGAACCTTGCCCAATCAGGCTTCTAAATTGAGACAGACCGTTACATTTGTGGGACAGGTTCTCTTTGTCATATGCCCTCTACAGCAAGGCTCCCCAATCCCTGGGCTGCAACCCAATACTGAGCCAAGGCCTGTACAGAATCAAGACTGCAGAAGTTGTGGCCGAGTGCACACAGCTTCACTTCACACGAATGGTGGGTGAGCGTGTGAAGCTCCATTTATGCAGAAGTTTCAATTCTGCATCAGCAGTGGTAGACTACGGTTCAGCTGAACTGGTAGTAAAAATCACTACCGGTTTGGTCAAACTGGTAGTAAAAAAAAAAGAAGCCTCCGACAATCAGTTGAGAGGAACAAAGACCGAAAAGTGCATGGGAGGATGGGAGAGTTGCTCCTAACTTTTTGTTTCTTCATCCTCTCAGCTGATTGGCTTGTTAGGTGCACGCATGTTAGAGGTGCATGCACACACACGATCATCCACCAAACCAGTAGCAACTAAGGTAGGATCCCATTACTGTTCTGCATGTATATGTCTTTCCGTCCATCCATCCATCCATCCATCCATCCATCCATCCATCCATCCTACAGAATACACAGTTGTTACTTTTTCAACATCAAAGCACTTTTTGATTATCAGTTTTAAAAATATACAGCTGGTATATCAAATCTGAGGGTTAATAACAACAGATATTTACACAGTGAACAGGGATATAAAACTACTGTAGATGATCTAATTAGGGACTCTGTTCCTGCCTCACATCCATTTATCTGGCATCACATTTAAATTCTAACAGCTTATTTCCTCTACACATTTTGCAGAGTGCAGCTAATCATTTTTACAATAGAAAATTGATGCCACTGCATAGGACAATAGTCTATCCTTTTTTAGCTGTTTGGCCTCTTTGCATAAGATTAGGAATATTAAAACTCCTGTTCCTGCTCCTCTTCTCTGCCCTTGGTAATCAGCTCAATATTTTCCACTGGGGTGAGAAGAAGGAGAACTAGCAGTAATATTAATCATGAAGTTACATGGCTTATATGAACAGATGTAATTCATTTTCTTTTTCCCTTCTGACTTTTGGCACTATTTTATCCAAGAAATAAAGACTTTTTTTGAGGCAAGCTTAAATCCTGGCGACTATAAGGCCACATCCATATTGTTTTCCTGGCAACAATTGAGAAGAGGTTTTAAATTATCATTTCGTTCAGCCTCAGGGTAAAATATTATATACACTCTTTTTCACACACAGGTATATCCACCCCACTATTCCATTTTGGATAGAAGCATTATGCAGAACTCAGAAAATGAGGAAATACTAAAGCAAAGAAATTACAGTTATGAGATAAGAAAAAGAAAAGGAACATTGCTATACCATTTACAATACCTCCCCACATATAAATATTTTGTATTTGAATAAAAATATGAAAACAAGTGACCAGATTCACACATGCAGAGTTCACATTAACTACTTTATTATTTTCTCCCTATAATACAGTAATCTCCCCGGACTGCTGGCCTTCCCTTGGGAATAGATAGATAAGGTTCCATGGAACTTGGGGCGGGGGGAGTCAGTTCTGGATCTCTTGTGACTGCAGATTGATTCAAGGCTAATTCCCCACTTGATTCCTCCTCCCTGCCTGGCTGGGTGTTCCCAAACATCGTACTTTTCTCTCCTTGCAGAGAATCATATCCACACACTACTTTGTTCACTTCTCTTTCTTTTTCATCTACTCTATTCAAACCCCGCCCCACTTTCCCTGGCTTTTCCCTTCCATATACTTGTGGTGCCACTTGATCTGAGTTCATTTTCCTACTGCTGAAGTTTGTGTGCATGGCCACACTGCCTTTAGTTTATTTTTATATTTCTCCTGACATACCCAATGCTCACTTGCCTATTAGAAATGACATATTACAAGGTAGGTAAAAGCAACTCTTTTATACAGATATTTTGCTTATTTCAAGAAATGTGCCTTTCTCACAACAGGCTACACATACTGCCTTTCTCATAGAAACAACTGTGCACTGTAAAATCTGTCCATCTACAGGTAGTCCTTAACTTACCACAGTTCATTTAGTGACCATTCAAAGTTATGACAGCACTGAAAAAAGTGGCTTATGACCATTTTTCATACTTAGGACTGCTGCAGCATCCCCATGGTCATGTGATCAAAATCCAGGCTCTTGGCAACTGACTCGTATTTATGACATTGAAATATCCCAGGGTCACGTGATTTTTTTTCATGATTATAAAAGCAAAGTTCAATGGAGAAGCCAGATTCACTTAAAAACCATGTTTTTATCCTAACAACTACAGTTAACAACTTAACAGCGGTGGCAAGAAAGATCGTAAAATGGGGGAAAACTCACTTAACACTTGTTTCGTTTAGGAACAGAAATGTTGGGGTCAATTGTGATTGTAAGTCGAAGGCTAGCTGTCCCTTCTCATTAATAGTAGAATCTGAGGATATGTCAGTATACTGCATAAACCAGGGGTCTCCAACCTTGGCAACTTTAAGACTTGTGGACTTCAACTCCCAGAATTCCTCAGCCAGCTCAGGGAGTTGAAGTCCACAAGTTTTAAAGTTGCCAAGGTTGGAGACCCCTGGCATATACCTCCTAGATGGCATGATTCAAGCAGTAGTATGTCGGTTTGCAAGGCAGTCTCCAGACTGAAGATCTAACTTTCATAGAGTAAAACATGGAATGAGTGTGCCAGAATGTGTTGACACTTCCCTTGCCATATTCTGCTCTTGGCATGGCTATGATTAAACCTTGTAACCTAATCTGCATCTTTTCTAGTTTATTTAAATTAGTAATAGTCTTAATGCAAAGCAGGGCTGGTCAGCTTTTTCAGACTGGAGGGTCATTTCAGTCCTCAATTAATTCCTAGGGGAGGATGTACAAGCAGGTGAAATAGGATAAGCCATGGCAAAATACAGACACCATGCATTCACTGAGCTGTGGTGGTACAGTGGTTAGAATGCGGTACTGCAGGACTAACTCATTGCTCACTCCAGGAGTTCGATTCTGAGCAGCTCAAAGTTAACTCAGCTTTCTATCCTTCCGATGTTGGTAAAATGAGAACCTAGATTGTTGGGGGCAATATGCTGACTCTGTAAATTGCTAAGAGAGGGCTTGAAAGCACTGTGAAGCGATATATAAGTCTAAGTGCTATTGCTACTCATTCTTACACACACACACACACACACACACACACACACACACAGGCTAGCGATAAACTCTATTTGACTTACTTGAGCACACTTCTTTCTTGCACACTACATGCAACATCTTTTAGCTCTCTGATGAATGTGGAATGACTGAGCACATTTTGGAAAGAAATCTCTCCATTTGTCTTCAGATCTGTGAGAGAAATGGAATATATTCTTTAACTAGAGGAAACCTTTTCAATGATTGCTCACGCATACAAAATGTTTCACTGGCTTTTACTACTCAGGAGAATATATGAACATAGAGGTAAGAGGAAGTTCATTCCTGACTGGAAGACATGATTTGAAGTGAATTACATATATGTAGATGTCCCTTCCATGCAAATTGCATTCTCCTACCTTTCTTTGTTCGTTTCCTTTGATTACAGCGCTGCTCAATTCCAGGCCAACTCTAGGTGACTCAAAATATATCAAAATAAAAGTACACTGCACAATACATGATGAGTAAGAGGGGGAATCCAATCAAACAATGCAAATACAAATCAAATCCCAAACCTCAGGAATGCCTTTGGTGAAATAAAATCATTATAGCAGGATTTTCTACAGCATTACTAAGAATTGTGTATAAACCTTTGGGGTGATCATCCATAAGAAAACAACTTCATCCCAAGAATTCTACACTTAATATATCTATGTATTCATTTGAGGAAAGCAACATATATTTGCATATACTCTTGCCCATTGGCAATGAGCTCCCTAGAGCGCAATGCTCAGCATTTTGCCATTTGTGAGGCTAGGCGGCATAGGAAATCTATGACCTAAATGCAGGGGCTGACATATATTACCTCATTGCCCAAGCTTGCTTGAGAAACTTGACTGTAATGGACAATGGCTGGGTTTCTATTAATCTGCTCCTAATATAAAGAAGCCTGACTCTAATTTTGCAAGAGAAGTAAACATTTCCCCCAAACAGTTAGGGGAACAATAACTATAACTGACATTTTCTAAATATCTTTCTAAAAAAAAAAATCCAAGCTTCGGTTATTGTTTTTAGGACTCGCAAAAGCTGGACTTGTGCTCCTTATTGATTTATCTCTGTATCATCTATTGTACATTAAGAAGTGGAGGAGTAGAGAGCCATTTTTAGTGCTGACTTTCCAAAAGCAGCATGATAGTAGTAAACCTACTGCTTCCAGAAAAGTCTTCCAAAGGAATCCCCACTCAGAGATGCTAGTTTTCGCATTTTGGGGGGCAGGGAGTAATTTAGGGGTCAGGTAGAGTGAGACACCCTTCTTCCCAGTCCTCTGCTCTTCATAAATACTTGCTGAGGATGGAGGGACAATAAGTAATCATGGACAGATGTTAAGTTTGGCTGATTTTCCGATAAGCCTTTCTTTCCCTTTTATCCTTTTTAAAAATTATATATCCATTTTTAATATTTTCTGACCCGTGCCACATATCTGACCCCAATACCTTTTGGTATTCTTACATGTCCACCAAAGATAGTAAAAGTCACATTTGTTACATTTCCAAAGATTTTTTGTATTCCCTTATACATATTTGACTCCCCGCCCCCAAGAAGTTAAATACCAATAGTACATCATTTTATTAAAGAAATGTCAGGTATAATTAAATGAGAATTTCAGTCCATTGACCCACATTTTTCCACTGCCCCAATATAATATTATATCCCATTTTCCCCATTTAATCATACAATCTTTAACATATTAATCCTCCTGGTTCATTTTCAACAAGAGGTTTCTTTACTTTAGCAATAAAATGTTCTAATCAGAGTCAAAAGATTCCTGGCCTACCAGCTGTGGGTTCATGTAGCTTCCATGAATGGCTCCAAATCACGGTGTTGGTTTTTTTTGGAGGTGGCGGGGAAGGAAGTCACAACATGCCAGTACTGCCCTCAACAGAGCATGGAAATTCTGATCAGAACAATGTCATTGTGCTCTTTCATTGTTATCTTTGTTGATCCAATGTTGCTGAGAACATGCAGAGTTTTTCTTCTCAATGGTTCTGAGAGACCCAGCACAAGGGATGCAGTGTTTGAATTAAGCATCCATGGGGGGAGGGAGGGAAATTGGTAAAATGAGTTGCAGGTAAAAAAGGGTGGGCCTTATATTATGATGACAGGATATATACCTTCACATTTTGCTGTCACTGTGATCAAGAACAGACACCTATAAGCTTTTGTTCTTGGAAAAAGTCACTTATTAAGTAAGAAGTTCTACTTCTGTCCTACACATTTTTGGCAGGGAGGTTCTGTCTCAGCCGTTCCACTTCCATTTAAAAAAAAAATCTGCAAATTTTCCAGCACATTTTATATTATTCCATTGACTAAGCAGGCTTTTATCATTATATCCTGATTGCCAGGCCAACAATTTACAGGGAATTCTTTCCATCGTATTATCGTTGGGAGAATCCCTTGTACATTTGACATGAAATGCCTAATCTATTACAATGCATTGTATTGTATTGTAAATTTAATTTGCATCATATTCTGTAACATATTGTGACTATATACTTTATTCATGCCAGACACTGATCAGACTTTCTCACATTGATTCCATATGGACTGCACTAGACAAATAACTTAGCCAATAATTTTCCTGTCACAATAAGCATCAAAGAAAGATTCATAATGATGGGGAATCTGCTCAGTTACATTTACCTAGTTATTGAGAGATGCTCAGCATATATTCAAGGAACGTCAGGATTCCCCAGTGTAACAAATATGTTTGGGTTCAGTCTTCACCAAAATGGCTTCCTTCAGTTCTCTTGGAATTAAAATTATCAGATTTCTGACTTCTGTTCTACCAATACATCCAGAGAGGAAAGCTATTCCTGATTACAAAATATCTTTACTATATATCTTTACAGTATATGTTGTATACTGTTCTAATATTATACTGCATAATATACTTGCTTGTTAATTTTGATAAGGTACTTATAACCTTTCTTATGTATGATTGCATCTGCATGACCAACTTGTCTTCTCCTTCTTCCTCATTTCCTCACCTCATTTAAACCCAACATTAGCCTCAGTACGGCATTATAATGGTATGTGGGATTGTGGGAATGACCTTGGGAGACAGGAGAGCCATCAACAGATAAAAGATGTCTCAGCCAAGAAAAGGGAGCATGGGAAGTGTTTCAGAAGGGATTCACCCTAGTTTTTTTGGAGACTATAAGGAAAGGAAGGGAGAAATACTTTCAGTCTTGTACGATTCTCTTGATATAACCATACAATAATGATAGAGCTAATACTCCCAGTTCTGCTTCTTGTCTAGACTATTTTTCAGGGCTAACATGTATGCTTCCGATGAAGTGAAGTGACCTGTGGTTCACAAAAGCTTACACCTTTTCATAAAAGATGGTACAAAATGTGCTGCCAGATTTCTGATTTTTATGCCTCCACAGATTGTGGTGAATGTAGCTTGGATTCTCAGGAGAGAGGGGCTGTATTCCAGAGGAGCAAGGGATAGCAAAGTTTAGATGCTTTGTTTGGAAGAAAGAGAGCCAAGTCAACTCCTCTCTAAAAAGTTCTCAGAGTATATATTTAATTATGCAAGTATTTTGCTTTAGTTTGGCAAGAATATATTTCGGTCTATAGGTGAGGAACAATAATAAACAATAAAGGAAATTGCTCTGAAGTTACTCGAAATGTCCTTTTGGAGCCTGACACTAACACAGCTTTCGTCCTACAATCTTGTTATTGCATATTGGTATCTTATGTCTTCAGTAAGACCCTCATATTTTCATTTGAAGATAAAAGTAGCATTGATTTTTCAGAGGTAAGTATAGATTATTGTTGAATTGATTAACATTTTATAAACCTGCTTTCATGTCCTAAGTTAAAGAAATGAAATGATTATTTGCTGTAACAGTGTGGAAAAGGTTATTGAAAACAGAAAAAAAAATATATTATGAGATGCTGGAAATGGAGAATCGCATTTCAATGCCCCTTGAAATTATTTTTTTAGATTTCAAAAATGATAGCAGAACACTAGAGCAGTCTTTCATCATGCTGCAAATATGAAGCTGGAAATAAACATGGAAAATAATTTCTTTTAAAGTATAAAAGGAAATGCAACACCCATTTGCTACTTTTTACTTCTTCAAACGAAATAACGCTAGGAATTATGGAAAATAGGATATTCTATATTGTGTTGGTATTTATGCTTAGGTAAAACAAACCCTCCCCCTGCCCTGTATTGATAAGTGTTGTTTTTGGAAAAACAATTGGAGGAAGAGGGAAGAAAAGAAAGAGGAAAGTTTCCATTTAATATTTCTATTAAAATTCCTAACATGTTTTTTCACATATGATTATATATGTTTCACTATTTTCTCTGTGAACACAGATCCTGCATTAGCAGAGTCCTTTGTTCACATGGAAGGAAACCAACAGTTTGTCTATGGAAATAATTGCATTTGACATGTGTGTCTGAAATAAGCAATGTGATTTGTTAAGCCCTAAATAGGGTTAATACCATCCCCCCAAACCCCCAAAACTGAAAACAAAAACAAAATAACTTTCACAACCTTTCCCCAAATCCATAAAAGAATGGCAGATCCCAACCATGCTATACATGTATTAATATAGCTCTGTTGCTGACTACCAAAAAGTTAAGGATAGCCTCTGGTCACTAAAGGATGACCATTTGTGGATTAGAGATGACCCAAATGTCTGTAGTAGCAAATATCAGGTACAAATCTGTCAAACACTTTGTTTTTTGTTTGGATGAAGAGATAATTTTAATGTGAGCTGGGTCTATTCTGATAGGGAATTGAATAGGACCTACACTAATCTTGCATATTATATATTGTGTCTTCAACTCTTATTTTATAACATATGCTAATGGTTTTTTTTTCCTTTGGGGGCCCTTTGCTCTTGTGCTGCAGTGTTGAATTTGGGACACAGGAAGTCACTGTTAAGACCTGCCCTTAGAGAATCCACTATTCCTAGGCAGCCGTATGGCTTTCGCATTATGAAAGCCACACAACATTTCAGGGCAATGACATTTTGTGAGTACAAAAATACTTTGGAGCCAACTCCAGTTTTATTAAGCTATATTGCTATGTTTTCCCTATTCCCTGAAGTTCTACTTGGACGTATGTTCCATAACTGTGAAAGTATCAGCAGCGGCACTAGAAAATGTGTCCAATCACAATATATGGTTGGCGTATATGGCAAAATACAGACCTCCTCCTTGTCTCGGAATCAAATGACGATTCTTGCTTTATTAAGGGCATGCCAACAAAGCCACTCACTCCAGTCCAAGATTGGCACCGTGGCCTTCTGTTTCCATATAGTCCTTGCTCTTTGACAGCTGAGCCAATTAACTCCTGGCCGAGCTGCAGGGGAAAGTAATTGTTGTAAAGAGGATTTTGCAGCTGTAACACGGGAGCTTGAGGGCACTTGAGAGCAGGCTGTTCTTTGTCAGCGGGGATCTCTCATTCCCCTCTCACCTCTTTGGTTCTTCCTCCTGCCAGCTGAAATGAAGTCACCAATGTCCACCAGCCAACCTGGCTTCTAAAATGAATGGAGGGACATCTTTGAAGCTCCCCTTCACAAACTGGCCTTGTTTTATTCATTAACCATAAAAACAAATGCTGGAAGAGCTAAAAAAAAATAAGCATACAGAGATAGGTACAGTATGGGTTCCACTTCTCTATTCCTTTGTTGGTTGAAGAGCAGGGGACCTGGATTAATGATTGAAAAGAGAATCTGTGTCTCTTAATCTACCACCTTTATGATTAGCCATAATTACCAAGACACTCTTTGTTTATTGGCAAAGCGAAATTGTTAAATCAGTTCAATCCGAATCTAAGCACTAGGTTCTTACCAGCAATCTGGACTCAGAGAAAGCAGAGTTGAAGTCTGGACAAAGTAAAGGTCAACAATTCAATTAGACAACACCATTTAGCAACTAGAGTCCAAAGGGTGTGGCAGAGACATAGTAAAGAGATTTCTTCAAGAGCCAAAGATTCCAACACACACACAACAATATTAAAAACAATGTGATCTGAGGCATGTGAGAATGGGCTGCAAACTGGAAGTTATTGATGAAATTTAATTGTACTTGGTTTACTGAGTAAACAGCTAGGATCTACAGCTACAGAGCTTGGTGCTTCAAGGTCATAATTTACTTAGAAGAAGTCTTATGGTAGGAATTTTTCTTCTCAAACTTTCAATTTTCTAGCTCTCTATCCAAAACTGGGCTGCTTCTGGGCTAAAGAGTTTGGTATCTACTTCAAGGTCAGATTCTGTGGACACTGCACTGTTATCTGATGAAATCCTTTCAGGGGTGTTACAGTCTGCAATAGGACTGCTGTTCCAGGAACCCATGTTTAAGCTGATTTTTATGCTTGGGATCCATATCGTGTCATTTTCATCCCCTCTTCATAGTATCAGAATTACCTAAGCCAGGCTTGAAACTGTCTGCATTAGTGATTCAACTGAGTTTAAGTTATCAGCAAATTTGAAAAGCATTCTATCATATATGTCTAATTCATTACAAAATGTGGAAAGTACCAGTCCCAGAACTGCATTTAATTTAAGCCTCACTCAGGTTTGATAAGGAGCTATCAAGGAACATTCTTTGAATCTCGTAACCATGCTAGCTCTGAATCTATCTGATAAAGAAACCCACCAAAATCAACCTATTCAACATGAATTATGTTAGTAGAAATTAAGATTATACATTATTAAACAGTCATATGCATTTCAGAAGCATAAAAATAAAACCAATGAATAACCAATAAATACAATATACTAAATAACATTTGAAACCTATGATACATAGAGCTGTCAAATAATAAGCAATTAATAAACCATGGGGAATTTGGCAGAAATAATAAACTAATAGCATTCAATAAGCAGTTAATCTATGGAGAAATTAATATGTTCAGTTCAGTTAGGAAAATGCAAACAATGAGCTGAAAGAAAGGTTAAAACTAGTGTAAGGGATTTTAAGAAGTGATTCACGTTAATGAAGCATACACAGAATTTAAATTCAGATTGGTGATGCTGAAAATTCAAGTTAAACTTGACTTCTAATATCAAAGCTTGTTACAACATCAAAAGACGTAAGGCTTTTTTTTGTTCGGCATAGAAGACAAGAGATTTAAAATGCAGCATTCACACCCAAATCACACATGTTCATGCATATGTTCTTGCGAACTTTACAGGCACAACCTGGGAATAAAAGGGGAAAAAAAAAGACATTGCTGTCTTGATAAGAAAGAGAACATAATTTCTGATTTAGCCGGGAGAAAAATACATAATTAGTTTTCTTTTGCAGCATGGGTTTGTCTGGCTTGGTGTGAGGAAGATATTTCTTGTTAGAATAAAAGAAAGTGATTTGCAGTCCCTGTTCTTCTCTTTTCTCTCCTGTTTTCTTCTGTTGAGAGCTTTTGACATCTTTCTTGAGGAACTTAGCAATTAAAAGAAAAAAACCCTCATTTTAAGGTAAGGGAAATTATCAGTAAGATATAAGATAGACTAAAGGAGGGGGAAATTATCTCATCTTCAGAAGGGATGGAAAAAGGAGAGAAAAATCAACAGGAACCAGGTGGGGCAAAGTTTATGACCGAATGGCTAGATGTGGCTTTCATTATTCTGATGAAAGCAGGAAGATCCTACATTTGTCCATAAAAGGATCATCTTTGGGTTAATCTTTTTGTGATACAATATTTTTTTTTCTGGGATAATCCCAATATAAAAGCCTTGTTAAAGAATTATAAACTCAAAACTGAAATTATTTGTTATTCCCTGTTTCCTTCACATTCCGTTTCAGGTAATTAAACAGAAGTTCAAATCCCCATGGATCTACTAGGTAAGTACTTCTACAAATCTTACTTTTTAAGAAATACCCACAAAGTTAGGGGTGTTACTCCAAGGATGAGAAATATTCATGAGGGTTGGGAATGCTTGCAGAAGCTGATGTGTTTGTCTTGCCTGAGATAGAGAAGGATTTCTCAAGTGCTTTGCCAAGCAGCAGTCTACAGGCTATCTTAAGGCAACATGTTTGAAAGTTTTCTCACAATTCCCTGTGTTGTTGATCCAGCAGGCCAAAGTTGTCCCACCTCCTATAATCATTTTTATGGATAAATTAAACTCAATTTTCAGCCAAGAATGGTATTTCCCAAAGAAGGAGCGGAAGCTGTTTCTGCCAATTCTAATACTGCCTCAGTTCCAAACTTTGGATAGAGCTTTACTATAAGGAAAAATAACAAGAAATATTCTTAAGGGTAGATTATAGTGGATTAACTTCAAAGACACCAGATAGGCAATATCTGAAGGATTAAAAAAAGGATTAATTTAGAAATTCCACTGAATTGTTCTGTTTCTTCGCCATCATTTTTTTTTTTGTTTCTGTTCTGTGTATTTTTATTTATTTTTAAATGTTATTTAAAAATTATTTGTGTTATTTTGAACTTTAATACTGTTTTTTTTTGAGGAGCATAAGTGACACTATATACTGCTTATTGGATTTTTTTAAAATCATTATTAAAGAAGGACATATAAAAACATCTTGGAGTTTTGATATGAAGTTTATGTGAAGCCTTGAAAAAGAGTGGGAGGCTTTTCTTGAGACTTGGTCAGACGAAGTGAAGCCATATCTTATTTTCAAGGACTGCCATTCTGCTACATCAAAGCAACTATGCAGACAGTCTTCTGTGATCTTTTGTGCATGAGTAGGTGTGCACAGAAGACATTTCCACTAAAGCAAAGCAGTTGGGCAAAGCCAAGTGAGCTCCCTTAATGCTTTGATGGAAAGTCTCATTTTTTTCATGCTGTGCCAAGGCTTTATCCCTTCAGTTGGAATTGATGCGGCTCTGTTAAGTGACTGCGCACACAGACTTATTAGATAGGAATCCATGCTTTTAGAAATCTCCAGAGCACTTGGTCCTCACTACCAAGTCAAGATTAATTGTATCCAAGAAAACTACATACCAACTTGAGAGAAAATCCCTCAAGTATCTTTTCTACTCCCCTGTCATAAATCTACAATAATAACAAGTTAAATAATTAACAATTTGTTGTTTTCCCAGTCATTTAAATCCAGTTTTCTGCCAAAGATCCTCCAGTCTGCTACTGGTAGAATCCATTCAGATTATTTCTGTAATACACTGTTTTCACATGTATTTATATATTTTGTCATATATCACAGCAGGTGGCAGCATCTATTCAACCATGGCTGATCTCAAAAAAGCAGAATAGGGTCAACCTGGCTGTTACCTAGGTAGAAGACTATCAGGAAATCTCAAAAGACTGCCTTTATCTACACCAATCTATTTATTTATTTATTTATTTGTATCTCGCTTTTATTATTTTTACAAACAACTCTAGGTGGCAAAGATATCCAATACACCTTCCTCCTCCTATTTTCTCCACAACATCAACCCTGTGGGATGAGTTGGACTGAGAGAGAGTATGTGTGTGTGATGGCCCAAGGTTACCCAACTGAATTTGATGGCTAAGGTGGGACTAGAATTCACACTTTCCTGCTTTCTAATCTGGTGCCTTAACCACTAGATCAAACAGGCTGTAGATAAATAAAGTAAGTTTTTTATTTAAAAATGCAACAAAAAAAAGTCCCAGAAAGGAATGGCAAACCATGGTTATACCATGGCCAAGAATTTTACCTGTCCACAGAGTCACCAGGAGCTCTGACCTGAGGGAGGCTTTATTGTTTTCCTAATGCAATATGTTGTAAAGCAGGGGTGTCAAACTCAAAGCCCTGTGGGGTGCTTAGATCTGGCCCCCTGGGGCCACCCTGGAAACAGCAAAGGGCCAGTCTGCAGTGTCTCGGTCAGTGAAAATGGAGCGGGCAGCCCTCCCGAGCTCCATTTTCACTGGCAGAGAGTTGCAGGAGGCTGTTGCACCTGAAAAAAGAGCTCAGGATCCCATTTTTGCTGGCAGAATGCTCGGGCCGCCATAGGCACCGGACACAAGTGATGTCGAGCTGGCAAAGCTCACCCTTGGCCATGCCCAACCCAGCCTGAGGTCAAACATAACCCTGATGCAGCCCTCAATAAAATCGAGTTTTACATCCCTGTTATAAAGTCTGCTACTCCTTTCCCCATTTCTTAAAATCACTTTTCATTCTTGACATTTTAAAGTGGTTCAATCAACAACAAAAATTTGCTGATTTTTATTTTAAATAGCATATAAAACAAGTTAATGTCTGTGACTATATGAATGCAATGGAGTTTGCTTCCACTAGACTCATTTATTTAGCGGTAGAACATATTTTTTGTAAGTAAAAATAATATGTGAACATCTTTAATTTCTCTGCATTTGGGCAGCAGCTCCTGAACAATAAAATATTTTTCAAAATAAGATATTGCAACAAGCAATTTTAAGTTTACTAGGTTCCAGTATTCCTGTGCTGACCCAAGTTGCGTAGCTGTTACTTATCATTCCTGCTGCTCAGTCAGTGGTCATTGGCTCCAATACTGGTGTAATGTCCAGCCAATGAGATCCTGCATTGTATAGGGAGTTTACTTCTAAGGTCTCTATAGCTTCAATCCTCTCTGCTTTCTTTGAAATTAAACATAAGTGGAAGTATACATAGATTGAAAAGTGACCAAATTGCTTTCAGAAAGAAAGATGAAAGATGGGATGAAAAGAAACTATTGCACTCAACTGATGCAGTGAAAATCAGCATCTGTTTCTTTTTTTCAACATTTTACAAACAAAGTATGGATGCCCAATTTAAATACATGATAGATTTTGTAATTTGTAGGAACATGAGAGCAGGAAGCTATTTGTTGTACAATTGATTATGTTCATTTAATCAGCAAATATATGCTTAATGTATGATTAACATCATCCAAGCATAAGACTCACGATTCATTTCAAAAAGGCCCTGGAGCTAAATGAAGTTTGACCTGTTGGCTGGATATACAAAGTCCACAAAAGCATGTAAATACCACAAATCATCAAGATTATTGGTTTTGTCAGAATGTCAGAATTGTAAGAATGTTAATCCAAACTTTTAAAATTACTTTAAAATATTTTTCCCACTTCCCACATCTATTGATCATACTGGCTAAGAAGTCGTGGAGATAAAATTCAACAGATCTAGAAGACAACTGGTTTGCAAAACTATTATAGGCGGGTTGCAAGAATGCCAAGGTCCACCAGATGACAATAAAGAGAGACAAAAGCATTCTAATAATTTGCTACCATCCAGTTCTTGTACTTCATATAACGTTAAAAAAGAACAAAATTTGATGCCCAACAATTAAGCATTTTAATGGGATGTTTTCACTAGCTTTCACCTACCCAGAATTATCCTATGGACTGTTGCATCTCATTTTCTCCTCAAAGACTTTTTAAAGATATTCTTCCTATCACTATTGTTATGGAAAATCTTTAGACCATAAGCCACAGAGCATGGGAAGGAGAATAATTTCAACTAGCTATTTGAAATGTAAAGGTGCTATTTCCTGGTGGTTTATTCTCTGCAGCTGTGTCCTCTTTCCTGTAGAGTTCTACTTTTAAACTTCTACGCTCTGATGATAAGTCAAGCCATAGCAGTTAGCAGAAATTGCAGGAGGATGTGAGCTACGGAAATGCAAAGATTTGTTTCATGTGTATAACACAGGTGCATCCTCTTATCTGTGTGAGTCAGTGTTTCTTAAGGTAGATAGCAGAATCATACCTATAGGCCAGTATAGTTCTTAGTCTCTTTCTAGTTCTTAGTCTCTTTCTTCCAGCCAGCAAATATAAAATAGAAGAGAGATAGTATAAGCACTATTCAGTTGAATGTTAGGGATAGGAGAAACTCTACAAAGTTTTATTCCTGTTTTCTTGTTAACTAATTATATCACAAGTCTCATTTTCATATGGAATAGTCCTAATATGCAGATTTTCTATAAACAATCCCTCTGAATTGTCAGGCACGAACAACCACATCCACTCATGCAGAGTAGAAGCTAGCAACTTTATTATGTGCTGCCTATAATATAGGAATCTCCCCAGTTTGGCAGCCTACTCTTGGGAACAATTTGATAAGGCTCCAAAGAACTGGGGGGGTGGGGGATTGTCCTAGCCCTTTTGCAGTTGCACAGTGACTCCAGACTAACTCTGCACTTGACCACTCCTCCTTGCCAGGCTGAGTGCTTCCCAACATAGCTTATGTGCTATTTTCATCAGAATATGCATTTTATATGTTCTCCTAACTGATTTAGTCTTTCCCTTAGATATGATGATCTATGTACAACAAGTCTAGCATTGCGATTTGGATCACCAGCAAAACATAAAACATTTAGTTCTAACATGCAGAGCTTCCCCAAACCTTGAAGGTTAATGAATACATGTGAAAATATAGGAATATCATGGGAATTCTGACAACATAACTGTCATATGATCAATTGTAAAACACCCAAGGTTTTCTTTCTCATCCCAACTTATCTTTATCCTGTGTTGGTGGATGGGTAAACTTTTAACCAAAGCATTTGTCTGCAGCAACTTATATCATAATTATTTGCCAAGAATTCCTCTGCTTGGATCCATGGAAATAAAGATAGTGCTGAGACAGGCACTTTGCATGGAAACATGCTAGTTTTCATTTCATTTTTTAATTAAAACAATCTAAAATAAATGAATCGCAGAGATGGGTCCCTGACATCATCATGAAATCTGTCTCAGGCACATTACTGTTATCAGGTAATAACGGGCACTGAGGATATGTGAGAAGAGCCAGTTTTCGCAGTATTTAAGGCACCAGACTAAAAACCAGGAGACCATGAGTGCTAGTCCTGCCTTAGGCACCAAGCCACCTTAACCTTAACCTTGGACCAGCCGCTCTCTCTTAGTCCTAGAAAGCAGGCAAATTTGGCTACTTCCCCCAAAACCTTGTCAAGAAAACTGTAGGAACAACACTGACTTGAAGCACACAGATAAACAAAAAGATATACGAGTCTCCAGGCCAACCTAATCAGCAGGCTGTTGGAAGCCCAAGCAACTGTAGGATCATACTTTCATTTCCTCTATTTTAAGCAACACCCTCCTACCCTGAACTCCAAAAGATCCAGAATTTAAAATTCAAGACAGAAACAAAGTTTTACAAAGGAAAGAACATCAGACACCTCCCACTTTTCTGCATGCGCCGTCTGGAAACATCTGTGATTCTACAAGAGCCACTGCTTTGAAAGAGTCACTCCCTCTAATGTGAAAACATTTTAAATTACAGCACATTTTTTTTAAAAAAACTAAAACAACTGAAAAGCGCGACACTTTGTATATAACCCCAACCCTCATAATTTATTTGCACGCAGTCAAAATGTACAGAACATACAAAATAATTGTACGCAGTTGAAGAGGGCTGAGAAATGAATACAAAAGACCTGCTTTTCTGACATAATAGAAATAGAGCCATTTCAGGGAGGGGCACCTATTTTTTTTATCCAATTGTACAGACTAGCTGTCTTATTAGACTAACACGCTTTCATTTAATTTGGCCTTGACAATGACTCTTCACAGAGCATCAGTAGAATACAGATTGAAATACTAACAATAACAGCAGCAGCATTTTGCTTTTTGTATTTTCTGTTCAAGGACTTCAGAGTGCTACACTGTTATATTATTGATTCAGTTCTTATAGAAATTCAAAGGGGTTTTTTCATACATTACTCTGCAGGGTGCAAACATCCAAACTTTTCAAACTTTATTGCCTGGTGTAAATTGTGCATACTGGTATATAGATGCCCTGACAATAGCAGTAGCAGTTAAAATGGTGGCCATGGTCTCTGAATATACAAATGTATGCTGGCATAAACTGTGCTGTCCCCATTGTCGAACCTTATTTTGCAGAAATAACTAGGATGATGAAAGGGAACTAGCCTAATGTACATATTCCTGTCCAAGCAAAGATCCTGGATTGATAGATTCTCCCTGCATCATTTGACCTCTTACCAATCATGCTCCAGAGATATGTCTCTTGATGCTCCTGCATAGCACAACCATTCTTCTGAATCTGTGACCAGCTCATCTATTTACAAGCACAAGGTCTAATGCTGTTCTCAAGGAGCACTAAACTCACATTCAACTATAGCCTGGCTAATAGGTGACAAGCAAGGAGAAGGGGAGCAGGATGAAATGGGAAATCAATCAATCAGAATAGAGCTGGAAGGGACCTTCAAGGTCTCCTAGTCCAACCCCCTGCTCAAGCAGGAGACCTATACCATTTCAGACAAGTGACTGCCTCCAGTGATGAAGCACCCCCATAATAATAACGATAATATGCAAGCTTTAGGACCAATAATACTGCTAGGAAATGGAAATACTGGCGAAAAATGTCCAGGGAATCTATTTGGGCCAACAGAACCCCCAAATAACAGATGTACTCTCAATTGTGGTTAGATTATATCCAATAGGAGTAGCAAACACTATTAAAACAAAACCCAACAGCCATGCAAGCTTCCTTGTTGGTAGAAGCAATGGAAAATGCATCCAGTTGGAACATAACTAGCATCCCACAAGCTGACAGAAGCTGGTTTTTAATTCCCGATTTAAATTGATTTCTGTGCAGCACAGAACTAGCTCTCCCTCTCTCAAGAGTTATTGTCTTCATCATAATCATGTCTGGAAACTAGGTGAGAAAGTGGCCCGCAATTATATTGATCATTTGCCTCCAGTGATACTTATCTAATTGGCTGACACACTTTGCAAGCATCATCTCCTCCCAACTTCCTGCAAAAATTGACCCCAATTTTTCCTGTCCTTGACCAGTCATGACAGAGAAGAATGAGTCCTACAGTGAGCAGTGCTTTGAGGACTCAGACTTTGTATGAGAGATTAATGTTCACTTGCAGAAAACTAAATTTTGATGACTCTATTTTGAGTACCATTTCACTTCAAATCCTGCAAAATGTCATTTTCACAGAAAAGAAGTCAGAGAAGAACCAAGCATGGAGCAATCAATTGTTTTAATTATATTTTTAGGTAGCTTTGCTCAGTCGGATTTCAGACTCCTAAAAATCATTCTGATGCAGTTATTTTCAAGATTAATAGCAGCAACCAAAATTACTTTTTAGGTCTGTATATTCTCATAAAACAAATTCAAAAGAAGCAACACATCCTTTATTTAAAAAAACTATTTATGTCCTTTGTCCTAAAGTTTCATTTCGTAGAGACTGCCTGGTAACTAAGGTTACTTATATGGTAGCTTATCAATAAACTTGATATGCCTTAGAGCAATCAAATATAAGAAAAGAGGAACAGAGCTATTTCAATGCTAGATCTGTAAGACTGCACTTACCCACAGTCTATCAGTATCCTACGGTCATGGGTAAAGAACTAAACAAAATATGCGACTGCTGCTGATCTCTGTCTCTGATTCATGTCTTCTTGATTGCATCTAGAGAAAAATTAGATAGAATGTGATATCATTCCACTTCTCTACTCTTTGTTGTGTTCATTTTTGTTACTTGTAGAGAAATTGTGGCATTGCATCAAACAAGGTCTTTCCCCAGATTTTCTTTTTCTTAGGCAGCAATAATGATGTGTCGTATCATGTTTGGCTTGGGCTTCAAAATATATCAGCAATAGCTAAGCAAAGACAGAAATAATGCTAGCTGTTCCTAGTGAATCCACATTTCCTATAACAACTGCATATTAAATCTTTATCCTTAGATGGTAGAATTCTGTACATCGTAGATCAATCAGGTATAGGAAGAAATGAGATAATTTTAAAAACTTCATGCTGTAGGGCTCCAAACATTTTAGATGAGAAAGAAGCTTTGGGGAACTTTCTCTAAATTATTTTCTTTCTGATGTGTTGAACAATTCCCAGAACTCCTAATCACATGGCAGCGCTCACTGGCAATTTGTTGTTTAAAATATCTATGTAGCACACTAGGTAAGAAAGGCTAGCTTAAAGGTATAGAGATATTAGTTGAAATATGATGGAATGAAAAACTTCCAAGCTCTGTGAACTGTAGACCTGGATAAGTGGCATGTTAATGCTGATGAAAGCTGGCCAGAGGTGTGAAGAGAAGAGGCAGTATGGAAACCTCTTTTCCATGTATTTTACAAGAAGGCATATAGGACAAATAATTCGATAAACATGAAATGAAGTCTTTGATAAGATAATTATCTTATCAATAAAGATCAATTTCCCAACCTTTATATGTGAGCTTCAATCCCCAGAATTGTTGGCAATGACCATGTTGAATGGAATGTTGGGAACTGAAGTTCGTACATCAAGAAATTGCTAAAGTTGTGGAGCATGATATAGACAATGATGATTCTCTCTCTCCCTCTCCCTCTTTCTCTCTCACACAAACACACATTTTGTAGGATGGTGTAATTTCAGACTTGAACAAGGACAGCAGAATTATTCAGAAAAAGATTAGTTGTTCAAGCGATTTGACGGGGGCTGGCTGTATCCAGTGACCAGAGGTTACCATGGGATGCTAAAAATGGAATATCATGTGGAATACTAGGAATGGAAGAGAGAATGTTTGCTTTACTTGCTGCATTTGCATCCCATCGTTCCTTCCACATCTCAAGCCAATTGAAATCATATTGTCCATGTTCTGTTTTGTCATTACATAAGCCTGAGGATAAGGATAAGCCTAAGGATACATAAGCCTAAGGATAAATTGACTGTACGGGAACCAAATGGAGGGAGAGATGGTGGAAGATTACCAGTCGCTCTTCTTTCTTCCTCCTTCCTTCTTTTCTTTCAACTCTGGGAATGTCCCACATTTGCTACTGTGTCCTTTCTTAGAAACAATGGACATAGCACCTCAAAATTTGAAAGTATAAGAAGAATGGGACTGCAAGATCTTAGTCCTTGGCCTTCTAACTCACAATTACAATACAACATGGTCTTTAGGAAATCCCTAGGTATAAGCATAAGACCAGTACCTGCATTTCAAAATCTGTTGTCTTTATCATTTGGACAAAGGGTCTTCCACATGTTGTGATACAGAGAGTAGCCTTGGTTGATGGTAGAAGACACAGGGTCCATCTTTTCTCTTGGATATGTTGTTTTTCTGTCAACTTTTGAAATGTCTTCATTGTTTGTTCATTGCTTTAATTCATTAATGACATTCAGACTGGAGACAATTAACATTGCAAGCAACCTGGAATATTAGAGAAAATACAATTATCAAGTATTACTGTTTTGCAAAGTAACTCTGGATTGATGTCTTTACTGAGATAAATTTTCCCTCTAAAATTTGATAATGTTTTTTCTTCATATCAAGAAGGCAACACTTTTAGAGAATAATCTACAAAAAGAAAACAAATAGTGCATTTCAATTACAAAATCAATCTACATTAGGATTTTCTCAGCTTCGGGATGTATATTCGTTGTCATGATGTTGTGGGAGAGACATATATTACATAGCTGAATTAATGCTTGAGTTGGCTCTTAAGGCTTAAGGTTCAGAAAAGGAAGCATTCGCTGCTCCCCAAAGCCATTTGAGGAACTTCCTGACTTTGATGTCTCTGTACTCACAATGCAATTTATATACATTTGGGGGAAGAAGAAACACAGACACCCTCTTTCGTCTTATTTCTTTTTCTGTGATTTCTTCAGTCTCTAGTGACTTTGCCTATTTATTGAAAAGCAGCTTAAAAACAAAGAAATAATATTTTGCTCTGCAGGTTTATGATGAAAAGATGATATAAAACCATTATTCTTCTAGTGCTTGGTGATGGGGGAAAGCATGTTAACAAAGGAAATGCCTTTCAGTCAGATCATAATGTTCCCTGATGTTCAGGTGGAATGGTATAAAATGTGCTTCTAATGAAAACAGGTGAGAAGGTGAAGAAAACTAATGAGGGCGCTCCTCTGCACTGGAACACCACTTAAGAGCTCTAGGAACTTCTTCTATGTTAGGAGGCTGCACTAATTAGGTCTGAAACCTTCACCTTCAAGTTCACAAAAGCCTCACTTGTGGTGCAGCAGAAAGAGTTATGTATGTTATGTAATTTTCATCCCCATTAAGTTTGAATCTATTAGAATAAAACTGAAACGGACTTAATTATCTTACCCTTCTTGTTTATTTAGTGCATAAACACCTGTTCCTAATCACAGTGATGCCAACGTAACAAAATGTGTGCTGTGCTGTGCTCTTTTGTACTTGCAGATAATGCCTAGAAATACACAAGGGATGGAATTTGTGCCATGATGTCCCAACAAAACTCCATGAATGCTTCTGATTTAGTGCCCTAAGAATGTGTAAGAAATTTGGTATAGCAGTTAAGACACCAGGCTAGAAACTGGACACTGTAAGTTCTAGTCCCATTTTAGGCATGAAGCCAGCTGAGGGACTTTGGGCCAGTCACAGACTCTCAGCCCTGGGAAGGAGGCAATGGCAAATCATTTCCCCAAAACCTTGCCAAGAGAACCGCAGTCATCAGGAGTCAAAACTGCCTTGATGGAATTGACAAAAACCCTGTAAGATACAGAAAAGGGTGCCTGTTCTCTTTGCTGTTATTCATTCTAACTCTTGAAGTTTTGAAGAGAGATCGGAGACATAATGATAGAATCACTGGGGTGAAGTATACAAACTAAGGGCATTTGATATTAATGGAAAATTAAAAGAATTTAGTGCATCAGTTGAAGTTAAAATTAGCAATATAAATGAAGATGTTAACAATAAATATAAAGTGGAAGATCAAAAAGAAATGATGACAAAAACTGGTTAAAACAGATTTGATTTAAAAAAGTAAAATATTTGGGTATTACTATCTCTAATATGAATCATATGTTATTTCAAAAATGTTATCTTAAAGCATGAAATGAAATTAAGAAATGTTTATTAAGATGGGGAAAACTACAATTATCATTGGGAGAATTTCTGTAGTAAAAGTGAATGTACCACCTAGGTGATATTTTTATTTCAAACAATACCTGTTTTGGCTAATGACTCACCTGTTAAGCAATGGCAAAAAGTTTATCTTTTAAACTGTATTTTGCAGTCTGTTGTTTGTTTAGATGAAAGAATGGGTGCTACTGAGAAATAAGAGATTGTGAAAATTAGAAGAACATAATTTGAGGTTGGCATGACTTTTTGTGATATATGAGTTAAAGGTAATGTAGATTGCAAAAAGAGCCATATGAAGAATATGGGATAGATAAAACTGAGGCTGTGGCCAAAAATACCCTTACTGGTTACAGCACAAGAAGCACTTTATAGAAAAGAAACAATAATCAAAGGCAAATGATTAACGTATAAGAGCCGTAGTGGTGCAGTGGTTAGAATGCAGAACTGCAGGCTACTTCTGCTGACTACCAGCTGCCAGCAGTTCGGCAGTTCGCATCTCACCAGGCTCAAGGTTGACTCAGCCTTCCATCTTTCTGAGGTCAGTAAAATGAGGACCCAAATCGTTCGGGGTAATATGCTGACTCTGTAAACTGCTTAGAGCGCTTTAAAGCACTCTGAAGCGGTATATAAGTCTAAGTTCTATTGCTATATCAAGATTTGTTGGTACAAGAAAGTGGAGGGCTTAAGATGAATGACTGTAGAGAGATTCAGTTTTCAATGGCTTTCATATATACAGTTAAGAGAAAAATTTAATATGGATAAAAGATACTTGGTGTTGTTTAAGGTAGAATTCGACACTGAATTATGTACAAAGGATGAACATGTTATTGCTAAAATTTATTAGTTTGGCTGAGCTATGAAACAGAAAAGGAGTAGGTCAAAGAGTAATGAAATAGACTAGGAATGTTGCTTGTAACCTAAAGACAGAACATTGAGAGAGAATGTGAATAAAAGAACTAAAATTCACATTGTGTTACAATTAAAGAAAGATGTTTTATAAGATGATGTATATGACTCCACAAAAAGTACAAAAGATATATAAAGACAATTCTAAATAATACTGGGAATGTAAAAATACATGAGGGGACATTTACCATGTATGAAGGACTTGTGAGGAAGTAAAATGTAAATAAATAAAATAAACAAACAAACAAGATACAAACTATGATACAAAGAATTTTAAAGACCAATATTGAGGTGAAAATGAATATAAGAACTTTTCTTATTAGGATTTATGGATAGTCAATTAGATAATACTTATGGAAGATTGAGTTTGTACATATTTGTGTATATATTACATACACAAACTTAAGGAAGTATTGAAATACCCACAATGGAGAAATAGATTGTGAAAATGGCAAAACTTGCATAAATTGTGAAATTGACCTGTTAGATCAGGGATAAGACAAGACAACAAATTACTTTTATAAAAGACTGGAAATCCTTATGGACATTTGCTGAAAATAGAAAAAATGAAGTGGTGATATAAGAATTTGCTGATTAAAAATAGAATAGAATAGAATTCTTTATTGGCCAAGGGTTGAACATAGGAAAAGAGAACCATGTTGTGATTTTAAAGATGGAGGAAAGATAATAAATTTGTTTATAGCTGTTATAAATAAGATTGGAAGCCACTTTTTAACATGTGTTTTTATTCCTTTCTCTACCTGCACTGTTTTTTCTATTACTACTTTTATTCATTATTTTTCTTTCCCCTTTAATTTTAATCCATACAATTTCTTGTTTATCTTTTACCTATATAAAACTCTTTAATAAAATAAAAATTAGGAAAAACTGACTTGAGGGGACAGTTAAAAATAAGTGTTAATGGATTTGCTTCTGAACTGTTAGTAAGTGGTCCAAAATCCCATAGAACAAAATACCCAAATTAGAATTCCAATTTGAAGATCTAATACTATCATAATTTTTTAAAATTATTTAAATACTTTACATGATTTCTCAATTTGTAAATAGTATTACTTAACAAAATACACTTAAAATAGACTTAGGACAATGTGTGAACCCAGTCTTAACTTCAGGATGAAAAGTTCAGTTACCTGTTGCTCAAAAACACAATGCAAGAGACATATTTTCTAAAAGAAAATGTGCGCTGAATGACATTATTAAAGGGATGTGGAACTGGCTTGAAAATTATACTTAGAATGCTTATCAGTGGTTCCTCAACTAAATGGAAGGCGGTGCAATAAGCATCAGTCCTGGGTCCTGTACTTTTCAACATTTTTATCAATAATTTAGAGGAAGAAATAATACTTAACAATTTTTCAGGAGACATAGAATTAAGCAGGATAGCAAATACTGCAGAAAACAGAGTTCATTGGAGTTGGGCAACTTTAATAAATTTGAATAAACCAGTAAATAATAGAATGAGAAATTAAAATGAAATTGAACTTGAGCTCTTATAAAGTTATTATGGAGCCAAATGAACTGACGTATAATCTATGCCCAAAGTTACATCCCTTGCAGTGCTCCTCAGATCACGATTGTGATCTGAGCAGACAACCCATTTGCACTTAGAACTAATTGCCAAGCATTGCTGATGGCTTCCCCAGAAAGTCAATAGGGAAGACTGCAGGGAAGGTTACAAGCTGCTGTTGCCTGCTGAGAGGACTCCTTCTTGTCTCTGGGGCTGGCTGAAAAAGCTCCCAGCCTAAAGGATTTTTATAATTCTTTAATCTGCAGCACTACTGCTGAGAATTCTGGGGACTGAAGTTCACACAACTAGACAAGTTACACAGTGACATAACATTGCATGTTCACTGTATGATTGGCTAGGACTGCAAGTAAATGTCCTTTCAAGTTACAAAAAATAAAATAAACCAACTCATTAACTAACCAACCAACAAAAAGAAAAAAAAAGAAAAATATCTGGGAAAGAATAAAATAAATATATCCTCTTGCACATTATAAAATGGTCTTATTGTATATATTTTAAAAAATCGTAAATTTGATACAGTACTAAGTTTACACTGTTCTTTTCTTCTAACACAATTCAATCAAATGTAAATAGAAAGACATTAAGAGAAGGAAAGCCCAAAGTTCCAGATGTATCATTTCACAAGCTTTCTTTCTCTTAAAAAAAAAAAAACAGAGAAGAAATGGACAACAAGTCCTATAACCTCTTTTCTTTGAATGTTTTATTTTCAGATAAGAGTAAGATTATTTTCCCAACTATGTAAGAATGAGTCACAAGAGGGGAGTGGTAATAAAAAGAGCATATCGTCACTCAGTATGATCAAAATAGCAGAAAATTAATACACACTAATACCACGTACAAATACTCAAGACTTTTTTTTAAAAGGTAAATGATTACTTTTAAGAGCACTTGGAACAATCTAACAGTTCTGCCAAGAAAAAAATGTCTCCTGTTATCACCGGTACACAACCCAAGTGATCAAGAATGATGGCTAATTTGGTCTACTATCACTCAGGTCCAATTTAAAAGGACAAAGCAAAAAGACAAGATAGGAAAGGAGTACTGGGCGACGGGATAGCTTCAGGCTATTGTTAATGATGGGAAAGAGAAGCTTTAATGCCTGCATCAGTAGTTTTAATTTGTTTCAGGTCAGTAATGGCAGGAAATCATTAACATATGATAGCTATTCCTTTTTCTGGGAGTTTACGGTCTCAGTCTTTATCCTAATACATTGGTATCCAGCTTAATGTATAGCCAGTGAATTCAATCTAACATTGTGCATGCTGTTGTGGTTCCCGTTCTGCTGAACGTGAAGAAAATCTAACCTGCGTAATAGCAACTCTGTGGGGATTGTACTCTTCTCTGCATTCCTCCCCAGCCCCAATCTGAGCAGGACTGATAGCCCAGAATGGTATGGCAAAGCCATCTGAAACCCTGGTTAGAAGTTTGTGACAATTCACAAGCACTAAAGTAATTAAGGGAGAACTTTCCACAAAAAATTAACTTAGAAGATAGAAAGGAGAATTTTAAAGCACTTTACAAAATGCAAATGGTTTCTTATTGTTTAGCTTTTTATGCAATTAAATTATTCATCAAGGCAGATCCTGGATGTTGTTAATTCATTTTGTGTGTGTGGTGCGTGTGCACTTGCATGTGCATGTTTATATGCGTGCACTTCTGGAACAATAATCACAGCACAGATAGCTCTGAATGAATATGTGTGTGTGTGTATGCACGCTCTCCATATTTCTATTGTAAGAATAATTTTGCTCTGCATATTTCTATTGCAAGAGTAATTCATAATATTGTACCTAAAACTTTACTCCACTATTGATTTAAAATGCTATCCATTCATCCATTCAGAAATCAATGCTGGCATTCAATTTGCTGCTCCTATTAACAGTCATTTTCCTGCCTTGGTTGCATTTGTTCTGAATCACTACTGAATTGTGTCCCAATTTTTAGTGTCTTTTTTTTAAATCCTGCCTTCATTGTTTGTGAGTGTACTAGTCATTAGAAGCAGGTTGACTTTTTTCCCCCAGTAAGGCAGACATTAAAGCAGAAACAACCCCAAAGAGGAGGGAGATACAACTGCCATGAATGTAGTCCCATGAAGTAGAACCGAACATGAGCAGCTGCTGAGCTACAAGTCTTAATTCTATGGAGGGTTAGAGAGTGAAAGTTACAAATATAGGGAAGTGTCAAAAAGTTCAACTTCCCTCATTATTTTCTGGGTACCCCTCTACTTTTCCAAATATACTAGGGATTCGCTGAGTTCTCCTCAATTTTACTGGAAACAAATTGGAGCCAGTTTGAACCTGGCTCCAAATTTGGCTACGCAGAGGAGTTACATAGAAAAGGAGCACAGAAAACTGAGAGGTAAATAATCAGTGGAGACAGGGTTCCAAACAAGAATAACTGCAAATAGAAACAAGTAATAAAGACCCCAGAGTCTAAACATGGGCTTGACTGGTAAAGAATATGTCAATATTCTTGTTTCTAGAAATGATGTACAAGCAACTCTGAAAACTTAACCAGAATCATTAAAAAAAATCCCAGAGTCCTGTCTGTCTGTTTAGAACTTTAGTTCGGGACAAATTCTCAGCACAGCAACAAATTCAAGATAGGATTTGCAATATGATTATGAACATGGAAAATATAAAGCTGTTGGGTACATCTCAAGGATAAAACCTTGCTTATTGTGAACCTGATGGATTTTTAACAAAACATTTGATTTGCGATATTCTAAGTGTAATGGGGTGCAGACACTTCTAGTGTTTGTTTTCTGGTAACTAGTTCAAGAGGAAGCCAGCTTGAAACAAAACGGTACATGAGGCACACAGTATTCATACATTAATTCAGTTGAGAAAGGCCATTGGTTAAAAAAAGTAGACTTAAAATGAAGAGTACCTTACAAATTATGTTTTTTCCGTCTGTTGCCATGACATTTGCAGTAGCCAACCCAGAAAGTGTAACTAATAGTCATTGTTTAATGAATTGTTGGCCATTTCATTCCAGAGCCCATTTTCTGTTTAAATTCAACAGATTTTTGTCTGCTGGTCTGTGAAGTCTAGAAAAATAACCCCTTTTAAAATGGATAATAGAATTGCTCTAACAGCTCTTTCACTGTAATTCACATGATACTTCATCAGCAAACAATGAAGGCTTTGGAAAGTGGATTTTTTGGAGTGAATATTCGTATGAGTCCACAGTGTATATTTATCCAGATCATCTTCTTCTGTCCTCACTGCTGATCATGTGGGCTAGGAATTGTAGCTTAGCAATATCTAGAAGAGCACATGTTATGTTTTATAAGTATGAGAGCTATTCAGATCTTTCCCAACCTCATGCTCCCCAAATGCCTTAGGACAGGGGTGTCAAACTCACAACCTACGGGCTGGATGCATCACGTGCTGGCCAAGCCCACCCCCGGTTTTTAGCAAAGGGGGAAAAAGTCCTGATACATCACATGACACATAAGTTTGACACCCCTGCCTTAGACTACAACTCTATAATTCTGTTAGGCTTGACAGGAATTCTAGGAGTTGTAGACTCATCACGTCTGAAGAATATTAGATTGTGGAAAGCTGAGTTGCAGCATTGACACACCCTTGAAAGTGAAATCAACTAGGCAGAAGATCCCCCAAAGTGTACTATGTGACAATGCATTTGTTGAACTATAACTGTCCTGGCTTCCTCTAATGTGGACAGTTTAACTCAGCAATATATACCGTGTTTCTACAATATGGCCTCCACCAATAGGAAGGCCCAGCATGTTTTATTGGCATAAAATCAAATTAAGCCCCTCCCCCCAAATTAAGACCTATATTAAACATGCAAAATGGGGGGGAATGGCAGGGGGGGCTTGCCGTTAGGAAGTAGTTTTGTTGCATACCCGGATATGGTGCTGCCTGCGTTGATTTTGGCATTGGTGGGGCACTTCGTTTCAGGAGACCTTCCTCCACCGTTGCTTTCCCTTCTCCCTTGCTGCCGTGGCGTTTGGAGCAATGCCAGTGTTTGGCGCAGCCATGCGCAGCCAGCCAGGGCTCCTCCCTGCAACCGGAGCCCGGCGGAGACACTCAGATTCAGGCACTTCTGTTGCCGCCTTCCCTTCGCCTTCAAAGGCAAAGCCAATTCTTTTTAAAAACGATGCCCTACTACCAGTACGACAAAGCCTCCCCTGCCTGAGAGGGCAGCCCAACCCCATGTGGGGAGGCAAATCCCCCAGGGCTGCAGCGCAGGATCAGCCCACCCCGGGAGAAACACCTAGCCACCATCCCTGCCTGGAGCCAGGCAGAGTGCAAAGAGCTTCACCTGGGGCGCCCAGCGCAGCTGACAGGTGGGCCCTCCTGTCCGGCGGCAGAGCTCTCGCCAAGGCAGTGAGCACCTCCCTGCTGGACCCTCTGCTCATCCTGTCAGGGCCATGCCAGAGCCGTGCGGGCTGGGCAGAGCCGGGAAAGCGAGCCATGGGTGTGCGTCCGCCTGCTAAGCGAAAGAGCTGGGCTGACCCAAGCTTGGCTTCCCTCCTAAGTCCCTCCAGCCTGAACCTGAAGGGGCCACCGGGAGAGGCCGCTCGAGGCAGTGATAGCACCCAAGCATCCGTGGACAGGGAGGCAAGGCGACAGCCTGCGCTGCATCCTCCTCCGAGCTGAGCCCCGCTGAGTCAGCACCTCGGCCTGATGCCCGTTCCGCTGCAGCGGTTGGAGCTGCTGGCACATTTGGAGATGCGTGGGGATGGGGATGGGCTGGATGAGGGTGGAAAGGACGGGCGGCTTCAGGCTCTCTCCGCTGGCCAGGGAAGCAGTGCTGCCATCACCTCGCCTGTCCGGGGATGGGTGGGCGCTATCACTGCCTCGGGCAGCCTCTCCCGGTGGCCCCTTCGGGTTCGCACTGGAGGGACTTGGGAAGGAAGCCAAGCTCAGGTCAGCCCGGTCTCTTTTGCTTGGCAGGCAGGCGCGCACCCGTGGCTTGCCTTCCTGGCTCTGCCCAGCCTGCAGGGCTCTGGCGCAGTCCTGGCAGGATGAGCAGAGGGTCCGGCGGTGAGGCGCTTGCTGCCTTGATGAGAGCTCTGCTGCTGGGAAGAAGGGCTCGCCTGTCAGCTGTGCTGGGCACCCCAGGCAAAGCTCTTTACACTCTGCCCAGTGCCAGGCAGGGATGGTGGCTGGGCGCTTCTCCCGAGGTGGGCTGATCCTGCGCTGTGGCCCCAGGAGATTCGCCTCCCCATGTGGGGTTGGGCTGCCTTCTCAGGCAGGGGAGGCTTTGTTGTAGTAGGGCGTCATTTTTAAAATAATTGGTTTGACCTTCGAAGGCAAAAGGAAGGTGGCGACAGGAGCGCCTGAAGCCGGGTGTCTCCACCCGGCTTCGGTTGCAGGGAGGAGCCCTGGCTGGCCACACATGGCTGTGCCAAATGCCACAGCATTACTCTAAATGCCGCGGCAGCAAGGGAGAAGGGAAAGCAATGGTGGTGGAAGGTCTCCTGATATCAAGTGCCCCAGCAGTGCCGTGGTCAACATCCAAGCTGTTGCTGCCTGCCCACCTGAAGATGCAAGGGGGGGGGGAACTAAGTCACCCCCGAAAAGACAGCCTAGCCATTTTTTCGGGGGTCAAAAAAAAAATAAGGCTTGGCCTTATTTTGTGAGAAACACGGTAGGAGACCACAAGCTATCTAACTATGTAATAATCTTATGATTACTCATGAAAATAAACCCATAGATATCCTAGAAAACATGCATGTTACCAAAGTGCAAAAAAATATTCAATATACATTCAGGAATTATATATCTGGGCTGCTGGATGACTACTGGATGACAGCAAACAGATGTTACTGTGCAGATATCTGCAGCACAGATACAATATTCCCCAATGTATAGTAAAAGCTATAGATTAGAAAAAGCTAAGCTACCACGGCTATTGCACTAATGTAATTCTAATTACATTAAACATTGTGAATATCCTGACATTATTGCACAAAGACTTGTATTAATACCGAACAATGCTAGTTGCACTAACACTAGCATAGTACAATGCTAGTCATGTATCACAGAACTCCACTGTATTCAGGGACCATGAATAAATTAATACATAAATATTATTGTGTTTGCAGCTTTTCCATAGCTTTTCTTCTGACTCAAGTAACTGCAGAACTATGTTGAGTCTTAGAAAGGAGCCATAATAATCAGATTCTTGTTAAATCAATATCTAGTAATGCACCTCCAGAGGCTGCTTAATAATCTTTCAGCAGCCCAAGCCTTTGTGACCATTATGTTGATATGTAGTTCAGCCACCTTGCTAAACTAGACTGGTTCTGCCAATTGGACTGGGGTCCCAAGCGGGGTGGTGTATCACTCTGGCGGTGGCTATCTGATTTAGAGAAATCCTACATCTCCCCATGTTCTTCATGCTCCCTTCTGCCCCGCTCCATCTTATAATGATAACTCATTATTATCATTATTGATTTGCTTTATCCTTTTAATGTTTACTGGTTTTAATGTTTGCAAGCCACTCAGAATGACTTCTAGATGAGATGGATGGCACACAAATCAACCAATCTATCAATCAATAAGCAAACAAGCTGAATGTCCACCTCGGAGGGTGATTAGAATCAACAGGAAGACAAAACATTCAACTATTTTAATACTTGCTGAAATATTCTTTTCTATGAACTTTTCTCCTGTTACCCTGGTGTAATCTACCTACTTACCTGCCTACCGACCACTTCCAGCACTCTCTTGCTTTACCTTTCATGGATTATTATCTATTAAACCAGTGTAAGAAAGAACTACTGAACCAATACTTTTTGCAGTAAAAGGCTTTTGAGTTTGATCACTATTTAAAAACAAGACAGGGGAAAATAATTATCCTGCTGAAATCTGTCCTATCAGTTCAGGCTGAAGCTTTTTAACAAGCTGTAAACATGGAGGATGGATGAGCCCTGAAAAGAAAGCAAGTCCTTGAGCTCTCCCTATGGGCTGGTTCTAGTCTGTTGATATTCAGTGAAGGTCTTTTACTCCAGGGAGGCAAAAAGTGGTGGAACCTGATGAGGTAAACAGTTCCTAATGGCTTTAAATTAAAAAACAAAACCAAACAAGAAACACTGTGGACAGATTCTTTTAAGAAAAAGAGCCAAATAAGAATGACCAGTCCCTGTAGGAACATAAGGAACATAAAACCACAGAGATATAGTATGATCTACTGCATTGTTAAACAAGATCCTTTCTTGCACATCAGTCTTAGAAAAATTGCTGATATACAAGCACTCTTCCTTATCACAAACATGAACATTTCTTCTCTCCTCCAAGTTGCAAAGCCATTCTCAAAATAAATATCCTTTATTGCACATTTATTATCTGGATTACCATCAAACAGCAAAAAGCTTGAGGATATTAAATGCTTGTAAAAAAATCAGATCCAAAAAGCAAGATCAGAACCTCAGTTAGTAGCAGGAAGTCTTCAGATCCGTTAGTACTGTATTATTGCTGATTTGCTTTGTCAGTTTCAAATGTAAATGGCAAAAGGAACGAGTAAAGAGAAAAGACTATTCTGTTATCTTTCTTCTCGGAAATATAGTTATTTTTAGAGGGGGCTGATTTAACTAACTGTAACTCTGAGGCTCCAGAATCAATCTGCTGGGATTCAGAGAACCCAAATCATCTTTCTCTTAGTTTGTCCCATCTCAGTATAAATCACAGTAGGACAATTATTTTGAGGCTTATCCAGTTATATACTACTCGATGGATATTATTAAGACAGGTGTTGGCTTCCCGGGGTAGCCAGGTTTTATTTTGCTTTTTGGAGGAAGGGTGACAGCTGGAGCGCAGGGAAATGAGCCAAAGTGCTGGGTGTGAAATGCTGGTCAATTGAAACCCAACCTTCTTTAATACAATATGTATATTACATGCATCAAAATAGGTTACAAAAGTCCAAGCTTTGATCATCCAGCCACACTCACCATTCTGATAAAAGTTGATCATCCTTTGCAGGAAGTCCTGCTGAAGCAGGCAGGAAAATAATCCAAAGTGAGAGTTACCAGGTCACACACCTGCAGTGCTGGAGCCTTTAGATTGCCCATCTCAACCATTACCTTAAACCAGGGGTTGCAAACTCAAGGCCCACATGCCAGATCTGGCCACTGGGGTGCTTAGATCTGGGCCACCGGGCCACCCTGGAAACAGTGAAGGACCAACCCAGGGTGCTTCTGCCAGCAAAAAAAAAACCCCGGGATATCTGCTTGGGAGCCCATCTTCGCTGGCAGAGCACTCGGACCACCACAGGAGTCCGAACACAAGTGACATTGAGCTGGCCATGCCCACTCTGGCCAAGTCCACCCTGGCTCCCTGAGGCCAAATACAAACCTGAAGTGGCCCTCAATGAAATCGAGTTTTGACACCCCTGCCTTAAACCGCTTATCCCAAAGGCGCTTTTCCAAAAGCAATTGGACTTTGTTTTTCCTTGAAAACATTTTGTTTCTCATCCAAGAAGCTTCTTCAACACCTTTGGGACAACCATGACCTGGGTGATTGAGAATCTCCATAGACACTTCAACTGTTTATATACTGTATAACCTTGAACTAATATTCCTTAGCCTAAATAGGATCTTGTAAGAATCGAACGTAAGGGAATATTGTATACTTTGAATGCAACAGCTTGAGGAAAAAATGGGATATTAACCTAACCACCATAAAGGGCACAATGGTTCAATGGTTAAAGACGTGAACATGTCAGCTGGAAAGTTGACAGTCCCAGTTCAAGACACAAGCGCTACACAAAGGGGTGAGTTCTAATTCCTTACCCCAGCTTCTGCCTATCGAGCACTTCAAAAGCATGAAAATGCAAGTAGAGAAATTGGTACCACTTCAATGGGAAGTTAAGTGTTCCATGGACCTTTGGCATAGAGCCATGTTGGTCACATGATCAAGGAAATGTCTTCAGACACTGGTATCGGTATCGGCCAGGAAATGAGGATGAGCAATGTGCCCTAGAGTCAGATACAATAGGACAGGAAAATCTTTACCTTTAATCTAACCGTCAGGCAAAACATTCTATTGTATGCAAAGAAATTGATCTTTAATACTCTTAATTCAACTTTCCAAAAGTACCGTATTTATCGGCGTATAACACGCACAGGCGTATAACACGCATTCCCTTTAAGAGGAAATTTCAGGAAAAATATGCGGCGGGCGCAGCGCTGACATCACGTCACGACGCTGCGCCGCCGCTTAGGCACTATTGGAAACGGGATCCCTTAAAGAGGATTCCGCTCCTGATTATCGGCGTATAACACGCATACATCATTTGCCCCCTATTTTCAGGGGGAAAAAGTGCGTGTTATACGCCGATAAATACGGTAAGTTATAGCTGGCACTGCAGTTCTGTGTAAAATTCAGAGTATCAACATTCATTCTGAGGCAATAGACAGGATCCTGTTGCACATTCCATTGGAATTAAATATTTTTTCTCAGTGGAACGTGCAATCCAAATGTGTATTAACTCAGAAGAATTATGTTTATTTTATACCCAAATTATGTTGGGCGAATTGAAGTGTGATGGGGCTTGATTTAGCAGATTCTGAAGCAACGTTCTGGAAGGCAATGACAACCCACCTCTGTAACACAGACAATAAAACTACATGGATGCAGTCAACAAGAGTTAATCCCAATTTCAGGAAACCTTTACATTTTTTACATAGAATGTACATTAAAATTAATTGCAAATGAACTGGAGCCCTGTTTCCAGTGGTTCACTTCAAACATCAAGTTCTATGTTTAAAGATGTCACTCTCTGAAGAAATTTTATTTTCACATATTGCCAATATACATTCATCTGCAGTCTTCTCGATGAACAAAATATCTTATTTATTCTTGCAGCAAATCTATAGAGTTTGCATTATTGACATTCTAAGCAGGATGGACCGAAAGGCCATTGTCAAGATGTAACCGAAACATAAGATTTTGTAGGTGCAACTTTATTTGTGACTATTATCTTCTATGTACACATGCCTCAATAGATGTAAGGAATATTCAATATAAATTGTACATTTTCAACTGTTTCAACTGTTAAGTTTTGAAAATATTCTACTATGTCCTATATAGAACTCTAATCTTCTCTTCCGTAATATTTAACCAGTTTCATAGGTTCAATGGTCACAGCCATTGCCACTGCATTTGCTTATGTAATTCTAGAGCTATGACTCTCTAGTACAAATTCTTCTTCTCTGATCAGCCAAACTTACTTTCTGAAAAGCCAGATACAAAGTTTATTTTTCTTAGCAAGAGCAGAGATTTGTGAAGAACTGAGTGTGCTGGTTTCTAGCTCCCTCCATGGCAGTGCAGCTCATGTGCATTCATGAAATATTGACTGAAAACAAATCCTGGTTCCAGATTCCAGTGGCATCAGTGCCAATCCCAGTACTTGGTTTTAGGAAATGCAGCTACTAACCTTGTAATATTCAGCACAAAAATTGACAACATTTTTTCATTAAATAACAGTGTAGTATTTCCCTCCTTAAGAACCTATATTGAAAAAGTGTTTAGCTTCCATCATTTTGCATATTGTCTTCATTTTAGAAGCTCTGAAATATTTGTATTAAGAACTGATAGAAAAAATTTGAATGTGGAAGTCCTAGGTTTGGATCCAGTATTTGTTATAATAAAATGTATTATCTTGGACTATGTAAAACAAATATATTGGCAATGAAGGCTTATAATAAGAAATAAACATGTAAAAGGGGAAGGCAATAAGGAACAAAAATTACCCTTGTTTTACAGCAGTCCTATTTATGGCTTACCTGACAATCAGTGATATCGAAGAGAGGAAATTAATATTACATCCAGGAAAACAGGTACATAGTACCACTTGCCTGTGAAAATCTGAGTGCACTCGAGGTGCCCATGGATAACGTGGTTTGGGGTGCTTCTTCAAGAGTGGGGAGGGCTGGCTTATATCACTTGGTGGTCCATTGTTCACTAAGCATCCTGTAACATGAGCCTAAAACAATTTAGGCTTCTAAACAGAAGTCTACTACAAAGAAGTACCAAGAACTGCATACATATGATTTATCAAGGTTTCCCAGACTGAGATCATATTAAATACAATATAGATAATAAGACAATCAGGCAGATGGGAGATATTTCAGCCATGCAGGTATTCGCAGCATCGATCACCTCCTAAGCTAGCTATTAAAGGGACAACATCGATTTTTAACAACATTCTGCTCCCACTTCATATTCATATTCATAACCCTAACCCTTAAAAAGCACACGTGGCCTCGTAAAGCCCATAAAGCGAATTGGTGCATTTTGAACCAAATATGGCCCGGGTGACGTGGGTCTAGTTCTCTTCTTATTTCACTTTGCTGCCGACTGCAACACTTCGCTGGCCTCCCGGTTTCCCCTGGTTGAGTCCAAAGAGCGGGAAAGGAAACGTCCGGAGACCAACCAATAAACCTTGGGTTAATTACGGACTATGGCGCAGGGCGCCACGTGCCCTGGCGGTGAAGAGAATCGCAGGCAGCCAACAAACACCTTCAGCCGCCTGGCCTTACCGAGAAGCGAGCCCTCTCCTGCCTCCGCCGCACGAAAAGTTAAAATGTTGGCGCTTAGCTTAAAAAGATGGGTGGCCAAGAAAAATAAATAAAGAGAAAAAAAAATCTCCGCAGTTCCAAAGCCGAGATCTCTCATGGAGAAGGGCTAGTGCTTTGTGAATAATTGAAAGCCCGCAACTAGATGGGGAGAACCTCTCTGCAAAACGGGGAGTTGTCGGAAAGGAGGGGAAAGAGGCAAGGCTAGCTCATTAGTCGTCTTCCCCGGGGCGAGGGCTGACCCAGGCTGCCTTTCAAGGCATCTTGAAGATAACTAACAAATAGAGAAGCCCTTCCGCAGCGCCACTTTCCGTAAGCCTCGATCGGACGCCAACCTCATCCCTGAAGAAGTGCAGCCTTCCGGTTATCTGACCCTTCCAGATGCTTTGGGATGCCAGATTTCAGTCCCAACGCGAATTCGGGGACTCGTGATCCTAACGCATCTCGAGGACGTCAGGTTGAGGAAGGCTGCCCTAGGCACATCCTGCGAAGCTCCAGGGCTTCTACGATGGCCACAACGAGCACGCCACTTATGCGGGACGGCCCGGGTGCTTCCCCCAAAGGACGAGCAACCGAGCTCGCCTTTCGCGAAGAACGTGCTGTTTTTCTCCGTCAGCCCCGCCTGCATCCCCTTGGCCTTTAAAATGGGCGTTGTGGCAGTGTTCGTGAATTCAAGGCACCGAACTGCAGGGCCGCTAATGCTATGCCGCCTAGGAAAAAAAAAAAAAAGAGCTCTCCGAGAGAATTGGGCGGGAACGGGTGTGCGACGCCTCGTGTGATAGTCCTGCTCTCCAACGAGCTTCTCTCCTCGGAGCTCAAAGGCGCGCATTTTAGCTCGTCCTCCAGAAACAACGCGGAGATACCCGCTTCCCCCCTCACCACGGCCTTGTATGACGGGCAGCCTCTCCTTGCCCTACAAGTTCCCCGAAAACTCCTCTCCCTCAGCCCTCCATCAATGCCCCTTTCCTGGTGGCCAACCTGGTAGCCCCCGTCCCCGTCCAGCCAGCCCCACGCTCCCTTTGAGGCCGAAGCTGGCCCGTTTGACTCCCGCTTTCTCAAAAGCGTTGCCCCGCAAACTGCTCGAGCAGCTGCCGGGCCGGCCGCTGCCCCTTCTGCCGCACGCGCGAAGTTTTTGGCGCTCAGGTCTCTTTCCCCGTTCCTCCCCCGCTTCTCCCGCCCTCGCGCTCGCTCGCTCGTCGTCGCCGCCGCCGCCGTCGTTGAGCTCTGCTCCCAAGGCTGCCAACGACAGGACAAAGGCACATTAAACACGTGATGGCGAAGACGCTTCATAAATGGGACCAGGAGGCAAAGAAGGGGTGTGAGCGCGGAGACAGACCGTTCAGAAGAAAGGGGACGTCGGGCGAGGCGCAATAGTCGGAGCAACGGCGGGAGGTGGAAACGGCTCGGGCGCAAGGGAAGGGGGCGGTGGGCGCAGCTTCTTATCCTCGGGGAGCGGCAAGGAAGAGAAGCACGGGAGAAGCACATGGCGAGGGGCGCGGACAAGCTGAGGCTGGCGCACCTCCTGACGAGCTGAAGGGGAAAGCGAGCCGTTGTCCACACCTGCCTTCCCTGGGCTCGCACCGCCGGCTTCTCGTACGCAACTCCCCTTGCCTCTCACCCGCCTTCCCCGCCCACCTCCTCCTCCCCTGAGTACTGACGGGCGAGAAGGGTCGTCGCCGGCCACCGCTTCAGCGACCTCTCTTGGGCTGGGCGTGAGGTGCCGTCAAAAGAGAGCACGCGGCACCGGCAGCAGTTCAGCGAAGACCAGCGCCCTCCGGCTTTATCTCTCTCCCTCTCTCTCTTCAAGCCTCGGGTTTGGGGAAGAGACGGTGCCATGTGAATGTGGAGGAAGGTAAGGAAAGGGGTGTTTTGCCTGGGTTTGCTTCTTTGCCTCGGCTCTAGGGAGCAAGGTAGAAGGAGCGAGTGCTGCGAGGAGAGCCCACTCTTGGCGCCCTGGTTCCAAGCCCCGTTAGGGGAGGGCGCATCCACCCATTTCATTCCGTGCCATCGAGTCAGCCGTGGCTCAGTTCCTCTAAAGGGGACAAACTCACTGGATCATCCAAAAGGTAATGCGAGTTAATGGTTCTGCTCTCCGCAGCAGATTAAAAGACAACAACAACAACAACACTTGAGAGTTCAGCCCACACACGGTTGGAAGACCGAGCTTCCATTGATTTAATTGTCTCCGTGCACGGTGTCTTTGAACTCCGATCCTAAGCTTCCGAATCGGTAGAACTTGCTGGCAAGTGATGGTCTCGGGTTATCAGTGAATTAAGTCATGGATGTTTTATTTCCCAATTTATTTATGTAAATATATATTTAAAGTGTTCCTTTAAGGGTTGCCCAGACAGCTTATGTGTGTGTCTACTGTAGCGAGCTCATTGTGTGTATATGCATTATCAATCCATCTGGTTACTTAAATGTGTACACTTTACCTATTAAGCTGCTTCTAGGTGGTTTGAGGATCATCTGCCATAGATATTTTGGAAAATTTTAGCATGGTATCAACTATTTGGAAACTCATCAGTTATGCCACAAAGAATCCATAGGAACCATCAGTTGGGCATTAAACAATAATTTGCCACTGGCATTCAGAATAATGCATTGCTGCTTTAATCTTTAAATCTCCCAATACCTGCTGAATCGTGAAAAGTTGATGGTGGTTTTTTTTTTTTTTTTGCAGCTTTATAATCTGAATCCCCATGACAATGACCTTTGTTAAGATATTTGAGATTTCTTGAATTAGCCAGAAACAGACAGAAGGGTGTCTCAATGAACAGAGAAATAGTTATTGATTAATAGAAAAAGCCTTCTCTTGATATCGTTTCTTGGGTTTATAGGCTTTAGTGTACTTCATATATTAAAGAAAATAGCAAGGGAAGTTTATTCAAATTAGCTAGGTTTCAGTATGCCTATTTATTATTAATATGTAAAATAATTATTGGGATTTATTTGCTGCAATAGGCTAAACTTCCAAATAAAAAAAATTGAAATGCAATCAGTTTTTTCATTATAAGTCTTAATAACAATTGTTCACCTTTATGATTAACTGTATACTGTTCCTTTCTTCCCTTTATATTGAAGTATAAGTGATGCTACTCCGATAAGATCAAGCCAATGTGTCTATAAAAGTAGACAAGACTGAGTAGATAACATTTTATTTCCTCAAATTTTAATTGTTTTGTTTAATGGGCATGATTTAGTAGAGAGGAGAAAATATAAGATATGACAAGAGCCAATCTTGTAGACTGGTAGTTTTGTGGTTAACAATATGTGTTCATTTTTCTCCATGCAGAGCAGTCACCTTCTAGGTTCCCCTAGGACTTTGTCAGACATAGAGGGTTTCATCTTTAATCCTAAGCCTTTGGTGATTAATAATGGAAGATATTGTTATTGATTTTTCCTGTATTTCCTCTGTTCTCCCTACCAAACTCCCAACAATGAAGATTTTAAATAGGAGAAAAATATCACAATAGTTTTTGCTCTCTGATCATCCTGGATGAAGAAATGTTTGTGAGGGATTGAAAGACCAAAACAAACCCAATATATTGAGAACCCAATATTGGAAAAATATTTCAGAATCTTTATTTCCAAACTAGCATTCAAAATACGGTAAAATAAGGTTAAATTCTAATGTTAAGCATCAGGTATTTTGACAGAATTCTTTTTAGAATCTCTAAGACATACATGCTAGTATGTAACAAATCTAAAGAGAAGATAGGCAGATTTCTTAAATGGAATAGTGGCTTCTGTCATTATTTTGTATTTGAAATAATATTAAGAGGATGAATATTCTAGTTTTTAATATAAAGCTACAGTTCATTGTACTTTAAGGAAACATTGCTACTTGGACCTATTGTCTAGGTCAAAGTATTCCAAAACACATAAAGAGATTATTAAAAAATAGTGAACTAGATTTGTTCATCTCTCGATGGAAATTGTTTCAACAAGTTAAGAAATAAATGCACATTGTGCACACAAATGTATTTATTTCTAACAGCTGAGGTATTGTAGTGTGTGTTTTCCTTACTCTTCTTGTATCTTTTTATGATGTCATTGTTCTTTGCTTTACAAAACATGTATGTTTGCTCCTTGTATTACTGCAGTTGTTTGACCTAGGAACTTGATCAAAGTAGCATGTTTACATCTAATGACATCAAAATAAGAAAATGGTTAGCACTGGAACAATTAGCTGAGAATATTATTTTTCACAGATTACACATAGTTGGAATGATATAGGTTTGCCTTTTTACAAGAAGAGAAAAAACTCATTAGTGTAATGACAGCTCATATTCTGCAGTGGGTGTAAATTAACTATAGGAGAAAAGGCATGAGCATCTAATTAGTTTAAAGCCAAATTTACACATGTTAAATCACATTAACTTGAGAGGAGCTATGTAAGAAATGCAGAGGGTGATCTTAACTATACTGGAAAGAGAATACACATGTTATATTCATAAACAATTTCATTTAATGCTAATGAGCATTTGAAAAAAATTAAAAACATCTAAGTATAGAAGAATGTTTTCTATCAATGTGCATATAAAGTCTCTAGTAATATCTCAAATATATTGGAAAATAATATAATAAGTAAATAATTTTACCAAAGCTGGACAAAGTCCAATATTTGAGAAATTTAAGCACAATCTTAAATCTACTCATGAGATCAAATTTGAATGGGATCTTCTGTCAAGATTTCATTGTTCCTTGCCTTTGAACTTCTTAAGTTGTTCTTTTAATCATAAAGTTACTTCAGTTGCATGGGTAATGTGTCCTAAGTAAAACCTTCCTTACATTGTTGAACTTGGAAAATTAACAACCGAATTTTAAAAAGATATATAAATCTTCCTAAATTTCATATTATGACATAATATCGTTTAAGAAAATCTAGTTAACGTTGCCAGTTTCTTAAAAGTTTGGATTCTAAATAATACTTAAAGATTTGTAAGATATTAAAATGTGAGCAAAAATCTCAACCATATTAATACTGTGTTTTTCCAGAGGAGTTTCATTCCGAGTATACAAGACTATTGCATCTACTTTCCTACATCCCACTAATTTATGTGCAAAGTTAAAAAGAATCTTTAAAATATTATGTTTATTTCAGAAATAATTATTTCATGAATTTTTCTAGCAAATCATTCATACTTCCAGCAAATTAGGAATTCTTTTTTGTCCCCATTAGGTACATGAGCTGTTTTTATCCTCTTTGATCATGCCTCTATTATTAGTTATATTAGTGGCAAAAAAGAAAAAGAAGAAAAACATGTAGACCTGTCCTGTATCCATGAATCAGGGAACTTGAATATTTGGATGTTGTTATTAGCAACAGCTACATTGTCCAGCTAATTGCTAATTTAAAAGGTTTATGGCCAGCAATCCCAGTGTATGGTTATAAGTGTGACTGTATAAGTGAAAACAAGAGCTAGAAAGAAATAGATCCTTTCTCTATTCTTGTTCTCCTATTTGTAATAGTCTATGTGCCAAGTCTTTCTATTAAAAGCATTTTTTTCAAACATGCCAAGACAACTTTAATTGGCATTATGTTTCAGTGTGAATGAAATTTTGCTTTATTCCTATACTGTTGACTAATATAAGCATATTTATTGCCCAGTACACTGAACATGCAGATGTTTATTTGGAGTTGTTATGGTGTTTATAGTTATGTTAATAAGATCTTACAGGATTAACATTTGCAAACTATGATAATTACTTATAATAGCAATATCTGAACCTTCTAATTTAAGGAAAAATTCTGGTCATTATTTCATCCCAAAGTTTAAGATTCTTTATACCTGAAGAATGTTTTGTAAACACTTTTCCTCACTGGGACAAAAAATACAGCTAAAATAACCTGTTTGTTTTGTTTTTAAGACACAGTACAGTTAGACTTTTAAGACAGAGTACATTTTGTACATACAAACATTCATGTTGTTAGACACTCAAGTGTTCTTACTGTGTCCATTCCTGAATACAAGCAGGACCAAATCTATACTTTTCGGATACATTGTTATAATGGCAGAGTAGCTAACTAGGATAAGGAACAAGCTATCCCTCCTAAAGTAGCTGTTTATGGAATTACCACTATGCTATCATAGGTAGCCAAGTAATAACCAGGATGAACAAAGCTGTGCTTGCTTAAATTCCTTCTTTTGAAATCTCTGGCCTGCTAGTATATCACTAATAAATAAATTACACACTTACTTTTAAAATTAATTCTATATTGTCACAATTAAATAGTAAAAGGACATTACTAAAGATTTATATATTAAATATTTGTCTCTCAAGCTTTTCTTGATCTGGAAATCACTTGATGTCTTTAGCAGTCATGGTTACTGAGTTAGTCATATTCATTATAAAGGCTGGAGTAGAAGATACTGATTAAGAAACACACTAAAAATCTATTTTAGTCAGATGGAGTAAATTTTCACACCTGCATTTTAGGAAAGCTGGTAAAATTTTCCTTCCCTTGGTGACTCTGTGAAATTACTAAGGAATTGTTATTTTTAGCCACATCAGCCTGTTTTTAGCATAGAATGTCAATGAGATGACTACTATATCGATCATCTAAAAAAATCATATGAAGTTTATTTCCAGGGTGCTAAAAGAAAAATCTAAAAATGTTTTGTTTATTAATATATTTCATTAATTAAGTATTACTCTTCTGAAAGGAGCTTAGAAAAGTTTACAGGTCTTAAAATCATCTCAATAAAGCAACATTGTTTAAAAATAAAAAGTACAAATATTAAAAACAAAATTCTCTTTGAAGCCAGAAAATATACTCTGGTCCTGGATTGGTTTTTATCCCATAAGTACATAGGTAAACAGGAATGTCTTCCACTATTTCTGACAAAAGACTAGAGAGATTAAAAAACTGTGATGCTAACCATGAGAAGTTCTATTGATGCCCACACATGTGAACTAAACCACCAGTGGTAGCTTGCAAAGTGTTCCGCAACTGGTTTTGGTGCAGGAGTTAAAGGGTGTTGGAGGACATGATAGTTTAAATCTTTACATGCTTGTAATACTTGTAAGCTTTTTTCACTGATCAAGTAAACAAGTAGCATATTACCTTTTATTAAATAAAATATGATTATTTTAAGTAAAAAAATGAATTGATTTTGATATAGAAGGCTGTTTCAAACAGCTGAAATTTGATTATTGTTAAATAGAGTGGTTTATTCAACTCATTGGTTTCTTTTTATTTAAGCAAAACAATTTGCACAATGGTGATTCAAGGAGAATATCTTGGAAATATGGTATAACACATTAAACTACATGATGGAATCTGTTTTCCCTCAATAAGAGTGTATACGCACTCACACGTGTTAGCTTTACATTGGTTAAAGATAGATAGACACTCATTTGTGAAAGGGTCTCTCATGTTTGCCCTTATATGCAGATATCACATTTAGTAGGAGTTGGTTGTTTTCCTTTTTAAAGGTGGGGTCCATCCAGTTGCAATAAAGCACTGCAGTTTATATACCGTATCATTGTACAATTGCAAACCACCGCAAGTTAGGTTGAATATTTGCCATGCTCAGTTTGTTTATTAGCCACATCTACTTGCTAAGAGATATGATTAAGATATTTAGTGGCATAAGTAAAAGATGCGTGAAGAAGTTTGTATCTATGTTAACTTGCTGAAACTTCATTAAAGTATGTAGAAGAGTATGCTAGGCAATACTACCGTTCTGTCTTTTCCTAATTCTGTAATTATATGTGGAAATTGTCTTTTCTTCATGTACTTATTTCTCAAATATAAAATGGTATATACTTTTATATTGTTCATTGCTATAAACATTTAACTTCATGCTTTTGAATTACTTTCTAAACTATACCTTGACAGTAGTTTGCCACTAAGTATTAATTATTCTGGTCCTTTCCTCCAGATTATTCCTTCCTTTCTTTTCTCAAATGTATTAACACTTTTGCAGCTTCTTCAGACTTTTGCATGAGATTCCTTTTTCTAACTATAAAAATCAACATTTATTAAAATAGTCTATAGGAAAGGCCAAAATGCATATGCATGTCAATCTTCTATGCTAAATCAGAATGGGAAAATAATAATTATAATTATCGTATTAGTTTATAAAAACAGAAATAATTACATATAACTTTGTATCTCTTACAAATGGTTGATATTCAGGAAAAATAATTGGAAGTATTCCCTCAAACACTAGTTAACTATAAGATTCACAGCCAGTAATCATAAACAATGGTTCCAATTTATCTGAGCCAATGGGCATATTTGACTGCCAGCATTAGGGGCAGTAAGCTGTGATATATCAGCTGCTGGAAAACACGATGGAGTTGGTAGTACAGTGGCCATGTCTTCCTCAAAATTTAATTGGCCATAGTGGAGAATTCAAAGCAGAGTAATAGACATTCAAACTGATCTATATGTGTGTTATACACACATATAAACATATACAGTTACACAAACACATACATACATGTAAACAAATAGCTCAAGTTTAACAGTTCATTTGGACATAAGTTTTGTAAATATTTTATTTCCAGTAACCAGAGTCAATATTAAATATGAAAGTATTTTTAGAAACTTTAGCTGTCATAAATTAGTTTTAAATCGCATTATATGTTTTGGGGTTTGCTTTGAGTTGCCTTAAAAAGACTTTTGGTCTGGAAAACTCTAGAAACAAAACTTTGATTTATTTCTTTGTTAAGAAGAGTGAGGCTACTCTAGACCCCTTACAACAATAAAAAGGAAGATATAAAAAAAGTATAAACAAAACAAAGTAAAATAATAATACAGTAAAATAAACAGAGAAAAAGAAAACAACAAGAAAACATAAATATGATAACAAAAAGATGGATTGGTGCAGAGCTAAGAACAAGGAGGGGAGGTAGAATTTGCCATCAATTCAATATTACTTAATTAGCCATTAAGTACCCTAGGCCTATGCCATTAAAGGCCACAGCCAAATCTTGAGCTGCACTCAGTAGCAGACCCGAAGCTAGTGAAGTTTGCAGAGCAAAAGTGTAATATGGGCCATCCTAGACGCTACAAACGCTGCTCTCGCTGCCATACTTTGTAGTAGCTGTAGCTTCCATATGGATTTCAAGAGTAGTCCCATGTAGAAGTATATTACAGTAGTCCAGATGAGAGATAACTAGAGCTTGAATAACGGCACAGGGAGCCATGATTCCAGAAAGTTTGCAGCTGGTGCACAAATCAGAACTTGGTCTCCTAGTCGCACCTGCCACCTGCTCTTCAGGCATGAATCCAGGAGAACACCAATATTAAAGGGAAGTGAAATCCCATCCAGGTCCCTACAGTCTCCAGCCATCGTGAGAAGGCAGAGATAGCATCACTTGGGTCAAGATGTAGAATTGTAGAGATTTAGAACTGAGTATCATTCAGCATATTAATGATACCTCAACCGATAGTGACAGATCTCAACCAAAGGCTTCTTGTAGGTATTAACCAGGAGAGGAGACAATAACGAGCCTTGCAGGATGACACTGCAAATGAGTAATCAGTGGCTGGTTCTATCACTCCCTATCAACACCGATTGGGACCGACCTTGGAGAAAGGAACTAAACCAGCACAAAGCTGTGCCGCCCAGCCCCAACCTGCATAGCCTGCTTAAATAAACTGTATAAAAGAAACAATTATGGAATCTGTGTTTTATGTTGTACAGGATTGATGCAGTTAAGCTTTCATATGGTATATTTTAATATAGATAAGTTTATAATGCAAGTTAGTAATGGATGGTCAGGCCTGTAAATGAACTTGCTTTCAAGATAAAAGTTTATGAATGTGAACAGTTCTCACTTTTAATTAAATGTTCATTTCCTAATCCTTATCTCTTGATCAATTTTATTATGATCGAATGCAACTTTTATTCTACCTTGAATAGTTCAACTTCCAAGTCATTATTAACTTTTTAGAAATATAACTGTTTCATATTTTTCTATGTAATTTGTTATTTTTTTGTCACCTGAGGAGTGACTTACTTCAAGAGTAAATAATAGTAAGCAGCATGTTTGTCAGTACTTGACATTCAGTGTTAACAGAGGGCATAAAGAAATTATTCTGGTTTTTAGCTAAAGATGTTGCAATGGATTTTTAATTGTTTACACTGCTGCCTTTCCTGTTTTACATTACTTTAGTGGATTTACTAGGATGCATTAGCAAGTGCTTCAGATTCCTGTTTTATGCATGTAATATTAATTTGGTTGACTTCAAATTGCATTTTATGGGGTTTTAATATGTGTTTTCTTAAGAGGTTTTTTTTGTCCTGAAACCATATTAAAATGATGTCATTAAATGAATAGATAAATATAAAAAATGTTTTTTCAGATTGTAAGGAATTGAGGTAGGGAATTCTTAATTTAACAACTGCAGTGATTCCCTTAAAAACTGGCAAGAAATGTCATAAAATGGGCAAAATTCATTTAACAACTGTCTCACTTACTGCAAGTTGATTAAAGTTTAATTCATGAATTAGTTACTTTATTCAGTCTGATGCAAAACTTACTCAAGGAAGATCCAATTCTGGACTTAACTCCTAACAATATAATCCTACATCTGTTCAGAAGTCAAGCTCCAGTGAGTTCAGGGAGATTTGCTTCCAATCGAGCAAATATCATTTAAGATATCATTGTATCTTAAATAGATTGGGTTTTAGGAGAAAGCTAAGTCAAAAGGAGCACAGACTACAAATGAGTCAAGTCAAAAAGATTTGAAAAAGTGAAAAAGATGGATTGATTGATTTGTCTAATAATGAAAGACAACCCAAATATAGTGGGCATAGCAGAAGAACATTTTACTGATGTCATTCATGAGTCTAGAGATGGATGGGCTGTTAATGTGTTCCAGTCTGAAGGCATCAACTCTATTGTTCATTGAGTTCAGGTTGTCTTTCCTCAGTTGCAATTTTCAGTTTCAACAGAATTTATCTGGCCACCTCAATTTTATCCTCATGTTCATATTTAACTACTCTTTTCTAATTTCTTAAATTATTGATTTAACCATAAACATGAAAAGATTGTTCCATTATTTTCTAGAACATTTAGTTGTCTTCCATTAAGTATACATTCCATTGGGCTTTCTCATTTCTCGCCCCATTTTGAAGAGATGTGTTTGCATGACCAGACTGGCCTTGAAGAAACTAGAGTGTATATAGTGGAAAGGTTTGAAGGATAGATTTGACTGTCTCTTTCACACAAAATAGTGAAAACTCCACAAAACAATGCACTTCCTCCTTTCTAAAGAGTGAAATAAAGCTGCCATATTGCTTCATGCCTGCTTCTTCTAGCAGGCCCACTAGCTTGAAAAGGTTTCTATGTGTGCATGCAGGTACCAAAGCTGTTCCAGTGCTTCCAAGGAGCTACTGGAAGTGCCAGAAGATGCATTTTCAAATGCACAATTTATGATACAAAATTCTTTTCTAGCTAATAGATTGGCAGAGGAGGCAACTTGAAGATAGAAGTGCAATTACATCAAATAATCAAGTTTATACTTTAGGAGTCTTTCTGATCTCAGTGTTAAATATGAATTTTCAGATGGTGATGGGCTAGATAAGTAAATCATCTGAAATTGTAACCAGGCCTTTTAAATGGTTATTTGTGCAATGATGTCAGCCAGATTGAAAAAAAAAACTGGAATTCTTTAAAAGATAGATTAGGCTGTGCCCATCATGCAGAATGCAACTGATTGAACATACCTGGACTGGTCAAGCTACCTTTAGATACTGGTGCTTGTCAGTACAATGTAAAGCACTGATTTTGAGTTTTAAATCAGATTTGGGGAATATAAAGCCTTGCTATTGGCTATGAAACCTGAAGCTGCCCCTTCCTGCTTCGAAGATTTAAACAAATAATAAAAGTTTGTTTTCATTTGTACCAGTCAGAAATATTCTTTTCTCACTTGCCTGTTGTAAAAGGCATTGATTAGCTAATGCAAGACAGAATATGTTTTAGTAGTCATGATGCATTTCTGAAATGAGTTTCTAGACATCTTCTTTGGAAATATTCAGGACAAGTCCAAAGAACCATTTCTTCCAATTGTTTTTTCTTAATTTTTTTGGGGGAAGGGGGGTGATTTTAGTGTATTTAAAGGTTAATGATTTAATGCTCGTTTTGGGGGGGGGGTGTTGTTTTATTGCATTGCTTCATTATGTTTACTATCTTGAACAGTGCATTCTTAAAGTTAGCCTTAAAAAAAATAAATTAAATGAAAAGACTGTCTTTTTCTTATGAAAGAATGCTACCAGATTCTATATTGGAAACATTTATAGAAGAGTCTTTCTATTGATGTAGTAGGATCCAGACTCCTCCTCCTGCCTTTTCTCGAATCCTTGAAGATTTGGGTTTTTTTGTTTGCTTTGAATTGTTGAAGCTGTATTTAGCATCAAACTTCATATAGTTGCACGGTATATGCATTAAATTTATACAAATAAATTCTAAGAAAATGGATTTAATGGAAATTGAATTAGTTGTTTTAGCTTAGCTTTAATGTAGTTTTCAGGGTTTTAATAGGTGCAAGTACACATTGCCTGTGATTTGCAATTATTATATTCTCAAAAGCAAACAAAGAACCAAACAGAAGAGAATCCAGCTGCATTCCCAAAAGACTAAACTCTTTTACTAATGAGCTCCCTTGTACTCTAAAAGAAATTTGTATTTGCAAAATACGGTAACTTGAAAATTACTGTGATAATCTAAATGTAAAAGTATGGGGGAAATGGGACATCATGGTGGGATTTGCTTGTCATGATATGGTTGATCATAGTGCTTGAATAGTAAACATATACAAAGCAGCAATTTGTGGATTTTTTTTAAAAAAATGTCTATGTTTATATGTACTTTAAATCAAGTTACTATCTGAATATTTTTCTGCGCTTTTAAGATAGGAAAAGTTATAAGGAAGAGTTGGCTGGCAAATTGTTCATTGCAGCTTTGTCATAAATTGTTTAGCTTCATAAAATATGAAATGAAATGACATGAATACAATATGAATAATCTTCTTTATAAATCTTATATAGCTAAATGAAAAGATCTTACAGAAAAAAAATCTTTTTGTTATACACAACTCAGAAATTTTCCTTTTTTTATGTAATGAGATACACTGATTTTTGTTAAGGATTTCTTTATTTTGTTCCAATAATTAGTATGTTTTAGAGTTAGCTACCAGTATATGTTGCAAAGCAATTACATTTAATTCTGTGTTATGATAATTTAATTAAAAATTCATCATTACATATTTTAAATCAGTTCATTGGGAAGTTTCTTCCACTTATATTACTATAAGAAGCAACAATATGATAGTGGTAAAATAAAACAGTTAGTGTAATAATGTTAACAGTTATTTATATAATGATTGTATGTATATAACAATGTATTCTAATAATATAAGCAGAGTTTTCTTTTGTATTGTACATCGTCAGCACCTACTGATTTTTACCCTGATTTTTAAAAATTCTCATTGAAGTCAGTAATTTTCAATTGATTAAAATTGGTTTCTACCTAGATAGACCTTAGTGATATTTAATTCATGGAACGTAATGTTTGAACTGCAACTTTAATAAATGGAGAAGTTGCCATTTTAGCTATAAATAGAAAAGCATTAAGTAGGTTCCAAGGGGAAAAATAAGTCAGGAAGCCATGTTCTCCGAAATTTAAGAGACAAGTTTATTAAAGGAGAATAAAGGTGGAAAACATTAAAAATGAAATATGTAAAAAGATTTGTATGGCCTATTACGTCTGACTTTCACATATTGGTTAGATTCACACATAATGCTATGCTGCCAAACCAATAAGAAGATTGGTTTGGTTGTGGCTTAGGGATGTCTCTAACCAATATAGTTGATAAATCATGGTTTATAGCTGAGTTTATGTGAATCTAAAAATTGTAGTTTCCTTAGACCAGAGTTAAACAAAATTACATAATATAATTGTGAACCCAGTTGATGATTTTGAACCAGCTTGATAATTCTGTGACTGAAAACTTTTTATTACAGCATGCAATTTTATGTGTGCCTTACATTAAGCTTTACGGAAGACAAATAAACGATAGTTCATTTGAGAAAGGGAGGGGAGTGGGAGAGAGGGAGAAATAAAGAACTGTGTGTCGTGGAAGATATTTAACTTAGATGCTATAATTACGTTTAAATAGGACATTGAATGAATATGTCATACTTGACAGATGAAAGTGAATGAATATATCATACTTGACAGATGAAAGTTTTTTTTTAAGTAAATACCAGCTGTTCAGGCTTTTAAATGTAAAGTAATACAAATAATAAATTGGGGAAACCATTAATTCGTGTAGCAAGAAGCATCTCAGTTTAGCCCTTCTATTTTCTCTTTGCACTTTCCTTGGCTTTGAGGAAAGACCTTTCTTGAAACTGGTACTCTGGGATATTTAACTTAAGTTCAAGAAGGTAATCTTAAAAACAATCACTGGTTCAGAAGAACACACTGAAATTATTTAATAAATAAATCTATACAGTCCCCTTTGAGCTGAGGTTAAAGTTAAAGAAGTTAATTAACTATTTGTTTTAACTTAAATAATTATTTTAACTGTTAAAATTAAGTTGAACCAAGTTAAAGAACTGATTAATTTATGCAGAGAAGTGTTGAATAGATGTGTAGGAAATTTTACTACCTATTATTTTTATTTTCTAAGTTAAAGGGTTCCTGTGGAGCCAAGACATTCTTTTAAATAAAATCATGGTAGAGGCCAGGGTTTTATTTTTCAGCATGCCTGCTTCCCATATTTTGAATTCAAAGAATAAAATAAATAAGTTGGGATGTTAAAAAAAGTTATTCCAAGGTACAGCCTGTTCTCACTCTGTGATCTGGATCATGAAGATTAATATGTTCCCTGAATACTAAATATATACCTGAGAAAAGGTGTCATTCCTTTAAGAACCTTGAATGAATGGTTCCTTTATCAAATCAACTTTTTTTAATAGGATAGAGAAACCTGGGGAAAAAAATCAGGTTTCTTCAATGGATAGGAGAAAAATGTTATACTTGGGTGGGATTCTACAGGTTCCCACCTATTCGCTAGAACCGGTTGTTAACATTCTAAGCAGTTCGGAGAACCGGTTGTTAGAAGAAATTACTGGCCTAATCCTGTAAGGAAGGCAGGAAGGAAACATTCTGGTGTTGCTTACAGAAACTGCCTCTCTGTTAACCCTTATTATATTCTTGACAGGACTAGACTTCCTGTCTCAGGAACTTCTCTGGCGTTTTTTTTTTTTTTTTGCCTCCTTTGCTGGTACTTTGCTTGTGTGGAGTGACTATTCAAGATTACAATGGCACTGAAAAAAGTGACTTATGACCCTTTTTCACACTTACGACTGTTGCAGCATCTCCACAGTCATGAGAGGCCAGGCGAGAGGATGTGTGCCTTGATGTGAGTGATGTTGAGTTGGCCACACCCAGCCAGTCACATGACCACCAAGCCATGCCCACCAACTAAGCCATGACCACAGAACCGGTTGTTAAAAAATTTGAATCCCATCCCTGGTTATACTCCTATGGGGTCTGAAGTAATTCTTAAACAGTTTTTAACCTTGCATAGTCATCTTCTGTTCCTATTTATTATAGAAAGTATTATATGGAATAGGATATTTTTTCACTAGGTTTGCATGCTTAGATTTGTTTTAAAAATATTACCTATTTTAAGATCAGATACTGGATGAGGTAAATAGTTGAGAATTAATATAATCCAGCAACCCTGAATTGATTTATTTTGAATCTGATTATATTGATCCAAGATGGACAAGGACTTAAATTTCTGCTGAAAGTGTTCATAAAATTTTGATTCTTGTAACTGAGAGAACGAGTATTTATAAAAATGATTTGATTTCTGCTATGATTATACATGAATAATAGGTTTCACTGTACTTTTCTTTTTCAATATATTGCAATATGATTGGATCAGAGAGGAGCCTAATGACAGTAATTGAACAATAGATTCTATAGAATATTCAGTAAAATGATCTAAATAATGTACAGCTTTTTAAGCTTTTCTAAAAACAGCTTATCATATGTTGTATTAGTTTATCAGAATTAAAGAAAATAAAAATAATAGAAAACTAGGGGAGGAAAAGGGGAAGAAGAGGGAGCGTGACATGGAAGGGGGAAAAGGGCATTGATACTGCACATGTGTCCATATGGAAAGAGTATTACTGAAAACCTGCTCTTGTTTCAGTATTCTGCAACAACCATTGGTATTATTATATTTAAAAAAAACAGAAGTCACTGGCTTATGAAATAGAAATGGGAAAACATTTTAAAAGATACATAATAGCAATAGAATAATTTAATCAAAACAAATGTGTATTGTAATATTTCTGCCCTAAGTTTTTAATCATTGCATAGAAAAATATTCTAAATATGCTGCAATTTAATTAATATTCATCTGCTGTATATATGAGAAACTGATTCAATATTCAGTAGGGCTAAGGGTGCTACTCAGTTAAGTTGCTTTTTTATTTCTTACTTCTGTTCCAGTTTTGCATATATTTATTTAAGTTTGGTTTTCTCCCCGACAGGACTGCCTCAGATTTTTTTCCAACTCTGCATAACGGTCATCTGGGGTTATGAAGTCAGTCCTAGATGGCCTTGCAGATACAACCTTCAGAACAATTACAACAGACCTCCTTTATATGGGTTCTAACGACATCCAGTACGAAGACTTTAAAAGTGACATGGCCTCCAAATTAGGATACTACCCAGAGAAATTTCCTCTGTCTTCTTTTCGAGGTGACTTCCATCCCAAAATGACTGCAGGAGAAGATGCCTCTTTAGGTGCGCACCCATCGGATCAAATCAATATTACAGATTTTTACAACAAAACCTTGTCTCCCTTTAAGGAGAATGAGGAGAACATACAGTGTGGTGATAACTTTATGGACATGGAATGCTTCATGATTCTGAACCCCAGTCAGCAGCTGGCCATTGCAGTCCTGTCCCTCACCCTGGGCACCTTTACTGTTCTGGAAAACCTTCTGGTTTTAATTGTCATCCTGCAGTCTCGAAGCCTTCGCTGCAGGCCTTCTTACCATTTCATTAGCAGCCTGGCAGTAGCTGATCTCCTCGGCAGTGTGATCTTTGTCTACAGTTTTGTTGATTTCCATGTTTTCCATCGGAAAGATAGCCCTAATGTGTTCCTTTTCAAATTGGGTGGAGTTACAGCCTCATTCACTGCTTCAGTTGGAAGTCTTTTCCTCACAGCAATAGACAGATACATATCTATACACAGGCCCCTCTCCTACAAAAGGATTGTTACCAGGTCAAAGGCTGTTGTAGCGTTCTGTGTGATGTGGACAATAGCTATTGTAATAGCTGTTCTCCCTTTGCTTGGTTGGAACTGCAAAAAGCTCAATTCTGTTTGCTCAGATATATTCCCCCTAATTGATGAAAATTACCTGTTGTTCTGGATTGGGGTCACCACTGTACTCTTGCTTTTTATTGTTTATGCCTATATGTATATACTCTGGAAAGCTCATAGCCATGCTGTTAGGATGCTCCAGCGCGGGACTCAAAAGAGCATAATAATTCATACTTCTGGGGATGGTAAAGTGCAGCAGATCACTAGGCCAGAACAAACACGTATGGACATTAGGCTAGCCAAAACTTTAGTCCTCATTCTTGTGGTTCTGATCATCTGCTGGGGTCCCCTACTTGCTATTATGTTGTATGACGTCTTTGGGAAAATGAACAAGCTTGTCAAGACTATCTTTGCCTTCTGTAGTATGCTGTGTCTGATGAATTCTACGGTGAATCCAATTATCTATGCTCTAAGGAGCAAGGACCTGAGACATGCTTTCAGAAGCATGTTTCCACCTTGTGAAGGGACCGCACAGCCTCTTGATAATAGTCTGGAGTCTGACTACCAGCACAGACATGCTAACAATCCAGGCAATGTCCATAAGGCTGCTGAAAGATGCATTAAAAATACAGTTAAGATTGCTAAAGTGACTATGTCAGTCTCTTCAGACACTACTGCAGAGGCATTGTAAAACAAAGACAACATTTGGGAGAAGAAAGTGAGAGAAAGCAGGAGAAAAATCATGACTTCAAAAATGTATTTTTCCTCAATTGTACCATTTTAAATTTTACTCTTTTTAAATGATTTTTTTAAAATTAAGTAGTAGCCCTTTCCCCGGGTTCTATAAACAAGGACTCAGATTTTGTTTTTAGAAATAGATTTCTCAATTGGCAAAATGTAAATTGGTTAATAATTGCTTAACCCTATTATTATGTACAAAACATCTCATCAATCAATGAGAGACGTCTGTCTATGCTAAGGGAAGCATATTAGATGCTGAGTTGAAACATGCACAATACTATAATTAGATCCAATACTAATTTTATAATTGCATTTAATTTCGGTATGAAATACATGTATGATAAGTAAGTGTTCATACCATCTTCTCCAAATGCAGCAGTACTGGACTGTAAACATTTTGTATTATGTCTTGTGAAATGTACATTGTTTACTGTATGTTACTGATATTCGTTTATTCAAAGTGATTAAGTAGATTTATGTAGATGTAATGTAAAGTATGTGATGATGTAATCTTTTCGCCCTATCATGAAAATACTTCCTGTACTTTGAAGAATTTCTGTGAGGTATACCGAAAATTTTATGTTCTTAATGTTTTTAGTGAACTTAAAGGGAAAGGCTTTACATTGGTTCTCTTCACATTTGAAATCATTACAAAGCCTGAAATTCCTATACATGGAAATAGCAGCAACAACAAACTATAACAAGTTTTTCTTTGCAGAAGAAAATTATATTGCTCAAACTGCAAAAAGTAGTTTTTAACAGATCATTGGCTTTTTGTTGGAAAAGGTTTATATTGTAAGAGGCAAGATATCAGGCATTGGCTTATTTAACTGGAAATTATTTCTTCTGGTCAGTTGCTAGCAAAGGATCTCCAAAAACAACATGTGACCAGTGTACAAAGTTATCACTGTGATATATACTTGAAATGTGTTGCATTCCTAAGTCCCTGGTTTCAATGCATTTTGAAAGCTGAGATGCCAAACTCTTAATTTTTGGTCACACACGGATAAAATGTTGCTCGTACTTCTTAAAATATGTGGATATCTAATTACTATCTATGTATTTGTGTAAACTGTATGTGAATTCTAAATAACTGTAGGTTACATTAATATTGTTAAGATAAGAAATAGTGACCAAATGTTTTCTTACATTTGTTGTTGCATTCTTTGCACATGAATTCTGTTTTTAAAAGTGAGTTCTTCCAGCCAAATCCATAAAAAAATTCAGCATTGGAAAAAATCCAATCTGATACCTAAAGAAAAATAATATTCTGGTATTAACAAGATAGCCTTGCTAAGAAGACAAAAGTGCTATTACACTTTAAGACTGATTGGTTTGTTATTTAGTCAGAATAACTATAAAAATGATTGGAAAAGCAGACTATCACTATGAACAAATATAGAAATCTTAAAATAGACACTTGCAAGTGTCAGAATTAAGCCACAACAGCAACAAAATGCAGGAGAAATCTGTTTGTAAATCTCCAAATCTTCATAATCTCTGCCAGAATTTAAAATGCAGAGATAAAAATTTAAATGCCAAACCTTAAAAAACAAAGTGAAACACTTAAATTCCTGATCACAACAAAGTAGGATTCTCCAGATCACCATGATCTAGCCAAGATGACTTATACGTGGAAGCAGATCTTCATGCTGTGACTCCTCTTATTGACCAGGTTATATATGCAGAGGAAGATGTTACATGGACAGTTTCCCTTTCCGGAATCTTTATTGATGGTTTGGAACCTATCCATAGTATCAGAAATCTAGAGTCAGGACACATTTATATGGCAGGACACTAAACCCAGTTTTATCCGCTGTCAACCTAGTAGGCGTATAAATTCAGATCCTTATATAAAACAGTTTTTACAACTGCCATATGAAAAGATGATTTGTCAACAGTAGATAAACTGAAACCTAAAATATTAGAAACCAGGAATAAATAAACAAATTTAATTTCATTGATAAGCAAAATAAAGTGCTAAATTCAAAGGTAGCACTTAACCAGTGATACCCAGGTTCCAGAATACTAATACAGTAGGGCCTTTTTTCTTATGCTGTTTGCAAATAAGATTTTTTTTCCAGGAATATAGAAAAGGAATGGGTTCAATTTCATTTCCATCTATAGTCCTGATATGGTTGGCATCCCTGCTTGATCTTCCATTCTCTTCCCCTTCTCCCCTTCCTTCCTTCCTTCCTTCCTTCCTTCCTTCCTTCCTTCCTTCCTTCCTTCCTTCATTGTTGTGATAGATTAAATCCTTAGGAAGGTGACCCAGAAGAACCTCCTCATGAGAAGGAAAACACCAGCCTACTCTATTCATGTTCATCGTCAGGAATTTCTGCTTTTTAAAGAGTAAGATCAGTTATAAGAAATGTCTTCTCCCCCATTTGAAAATTATAGTTACGCGTAGGCTGGATACATACTTTATTCTAAAAAGAAGCCATAATGTGGCTTGTTTTATTATAGTATATGAACCCAACAATTCTGGCTTTCAACTCAGGATTCATGTCTTTCCATGTTTATTTTTATTTATTTATTTTTATTTTATTTGGTTTGTCAATTGCTTACAAGTTAATAGGTATAAGTAAAAATATAGTTATGAATACATGGATACATATAAGAAAAATAAAAGAAACAATAGGATGGACGGTAGGCACGTTGGTGCGCTTATGCACACCCCCTACAGACCTCTTAGGAAAGGGGTGAGGTCAATAGTAGACAGTCTAAGGTTAAAGTTTTTTGGGGTTTGGGGAAGAAACCACAGAGTCAGGTAGAGTATTCCAGACATTGACCTCTCTGTTGCTAAAGTCGTATTTCCTGTAATCAAGTTTGGTGCAGTTAACCTTGAGTTTGTATCTATTGTTTGCTCTTGTATTGTTATGGTTGAAGCTGAAGTATTCATTGACAGGTAGGACATTGCAATGTATGATTTTATATACTATACTTAGATTGGACCGAAGGCGGTGTAGTTCTAGGTTTTCTAGGTCTAGAATTTCAAGTCTGGTGGCATAAGGTATTCTACAATGAGTAGAGGAGTGGAGAACTCTTCTTGTGAAATATTTCTGGACTTTCTCAACTGTGTTAATATCAGATACGTAATGTGGGTTCCAGACTGATGAGCTGTATTCGAGTGTTGGTCTAGCAAATGTTTTGTATGCTCTAGTTAGTGTGATATTACCAGAGAAAAAGCTACGTAAGATTAGGTTAACAACTCTTAATGTCTTTTTGGCTATGTAGTTACAGTGGGCTCTAGCACTTAGGTCATTTGAGGTGAGTACTCCAAGGTCCTTGACAGAGTTTGGATTATCAACAAGGTCTTGATTATTCAGCCTGTATTTTATTTTCTGATTTTTTTTGCCAATATGTAACATAGAGCATTTATTTGTTGAGATTTGAAGTTTGACCATTCCGATACATAGTCGAGGCCTCTTTGAAGGGTAGCAGTATTGTCTGTGGTGTTGAATAGCTTTATATCGTCAGCGAAGAGAACGCAGTTGCTCTTAATATGATCACGGAGGTCATTTATGTAGAGTATGAAGAGAGTTGGTCCTAGAACACTTTTATGTTATGTGAATCCAGCCAATTAAACAAATCATGATTTGGTATGAAGATGAGCCTTGTTGCAAACTAGGATTTTTGAAAGCTTTGAATAGTGAGGCTTCTGTTTTATTCAAGAAAAGATGCAGAAAATGGAAGAACCTTGATGTTTCCTTGGGCTGCTCCTGTTTTCATGACGGGACCTAGCTAATGAAAGAGGTTATGATTACATTGATGGTGCCTTATTTTTTTTTAAATCACACTCGTTCTTTGCCAGAATGAAATAATCATGAAAATTAACATTAGTTTTGTTGTCTCTGCATAGTAATTAATGTAGATAATAGCTGTATATAAACTGCTTACACTGACAGGAATTCATAAAGTTGTAATCAATATACCCTGAGGGAAGAGATAAGAAGAAAGCTAATATATTGTATTTACAATATTAGTAAATTGTACCTGAATAGAGAAGAATCCAAGACTGGTGATCTAAACGTAGGTTAATTCAAACTTATTAATTAGCTGGGTCACTATAAGGTAAATAAGAATTTCATTCTGATGAGCAACAAAAAATTTAGGAGTATTGGTTAATATCACATTAATGTTGGGCTGAGCATAAAAAAAGTTGTTTGAATTTGAGAGATATAGTAGGATAACTAAAAGGGACAATTGCAGATGAATTTCTTCCAAATATCCGCTGGAAATGCTTACGTTCACAGAGAGAGGGAAAGAGGGAAAGAAACTGATAATAGCTCTTTGGTAAAGCAATGCTCATTCAAGAATTCAAGTCCCCATAATAGACCATTAATATGAGTCTGAACATACACTAAATGGAGAGGGAAAATTTGTTGCCTATATGCACTGTAGCCATTGCTGACTGGGTAGAAACTGATGTAATTTGAAGTGAATGTTTTCTAAATCAATAGGAACAGTTTTCAATCTGAACGTTTAGAAGCCAAAAAAATACCCTAAGTATAAAATGCAAAAGTGTTTCAAGAGCCATTTTTAAACTTAATTCTTGTGACTTTAATGCAAAGTTGTGTGGATTTCTGTTTTATGTATTCAAGTTGCTATCTTTTGTGATTAAAATAAACTTTGGGACAATGGGGCTTTCATGGCACTTACCATGGTGCTTATTGATAAAGAAACAACTTCCTGTGAAATACTATGTCCTCATCAATATATTCCATTTAAGTAAATAAGTATTTTTTTTCCTTTAAAAAGCTCTTTTTAAACTATGTACATTATAATAACACCATTTTGCAACTGAGCTGGCTATGAAGTCCCTACAAATGAATGCTAAACATAACTGTTGCTACTTTACTAAGATGAGCTGCTCTTAAGGCAGCTATTCTCAAAACGCTTGAGAAGGGAAACATTCTGCACTGGGAACTTCAGGCTCTTATGATTCTTCTCCATAGCTAGTCATTCTGAGGAATGCTAGATTTCATATGACTCTAAATTAGGGATTTAAACATTAGTGGGGCCAAATTTTTCTTCACTTCTTTCTCTTTCTCTCTGATTTGGGGTGAGGAAAAATGCAAACATTGTCCATTTGCCCCAGACCAGAGCTTCATATGCTTCAGTACATACATTAACAGAGCTTTGCAAATAAGGTCCTTGATTCCAAGACTGGATATTGTTTTCAGGTGTATTTGTTCGTTGCATATGTCCTGAAAAATATATACTCCTGTTGAGGAATCTATAGCGTAGGATGTGTGAATGTATGCGTATACATGCACGCAAGACAGTTTTCATACCTAAGGCAATATACTGTGAATGAAGAGGTTCATTGATTGCATTTTATACATTTCTTATCTACTTTTCAAGGTTGTGGTCTTTCCTGCAGTTTCTGTTGCATTAGTTCTTATTCTTGTGCAAGGGGCCACAAGAGTCCTAGAAAGCAGTAACGGAGAGTTCCACTTCCATCGCCAAATGTACCTGAAGGAGGCAGGTGAGGCTCAGGGCAGCTGAATAAAGCTGCACTTCCAGCATGATAGTTTGGGTAGCATTAGACAATGAATGGCCAACTGTTCTCAGTATGGCAATGGATTGATCACATTGTTGATCATTCGGCCACCTGGTGCTAGGCAAGCCCTTACTGTGTGGTTCCTTATGGAGTGCCTCAAATGGCATGCCCCTTCCAATCCATCTTAGTCACTAATTGCTTTCTATATATTTCACCAGGCGTCCCTGCCTAAATGGAATATTTCCATTCCCAGAGGCACCATATGTCACCTTGATAGAGGCTGGGAAACGGGAGTTGCAGTATCCTTTGATAGCCTGCTTGTGATCCTCCAGGATAAGCCATTTAGCCAGCCATTGTCAGAAAAACAAAGCATTTAGACCAGATAGGCTCTAGTAGTCTAATCCACCCAATCAATTCTCCTGCTTTAACGCAGCTGGGGAAGCAGAAGCCTTGTTTTAAGAAGGTCTGCTAGGAGAAGACACCTTCCTTTGGAAAATATTCTCCCCAAAATGCTCACATTCCCTGCTGATGGCCTAGCAGCTTAACCTTCATTTCTTCATAGTTGCCGGCCTGCTCTCACAAAGCGAGTGGTTTCATGACTAAAAAGTATGTGTATAAACTTTAAATGTTGTGTATACCTGTACCAGAAACCATCAGTGTTATGTAGAAATTACATTGTCCCCTCATCTTGATGTACATTTGTATATTTCTTATTCAACGCTGTGCAATCACTCTGAATTTCCTTTTCTTGCACTGATGAAAATGCCTCTTGTATAATAAATAAACTTCTTCCTGTGGTGAATGTATGTAAATAAAATTAAATAAAAACATTTAAAATGTCAGTTATACAAGCAGTGGCCTGAAAAGGGGGATATCTGTCACAGCTAAATTGAGTAATCAAGTTACTATGACTTCTGAAAAGTTCCAGGGATGCAATGTCAGAGGAAGTTTTTCCTTGTAATAGCTAAGTTGGTTTTCTGTAGCTTTTTATTTTCATTGTTTCCAAGTGAAGAGCCTAAAACTCACAATGTCTGTAAATCCAACATTATAATCTCCTTAAAGTACACTGTGTTGTTTAGATGTTTGTTTGAGCTGGTAGCACCCCTTGCAACTGCTGCGATATGTTTCCGTTGGCGATTTGTATATTACTTTGTACATGAGTCCTGCTAAGATTGTCATGAAAAGTAGCTTCTGCCATTAAACTACCTATAGCGGAATAGTATATAATGTTACAAATGTGTTACTACCATGCCATATTTTATTTCTCCAATGTAATTAAACTTATTTATTTGAAATCAACTATTTGTTTATCTGAATGTGAAATGATTTTGTGTGCATTTTCTCGCTTTGTACTGGGTTAGCCATGAGGAAATTTCAAGGTTCTGAAAGAAATTTTTTGCTGTAACAACAAACAAGACTTTTGTCGTGTAGAAAGTTGCCCCCTCTTTCTCTTTGTTTTAGACATGCAGGTAGCCCTTTTATTTTATTTTTATTTATTTATTTTTGTCAATTGCTTACAAGATAATAGGTATAAGTAAAAACATAGTTATGAATACATGGATACATATAAGAAAAATAAATTTAAAAAAATAAAAGAAACAATAGGACAGGGATGGTAGGCACGTTGGTGCACTTATGCATGACCCCCTACAGACCTCTTAGGATAGGGGTGAGGTCAATAGTAGACAGTCTAAGGTTAAAGTTTTTGGGGTTTGGGGAAGAAACCACAGTCAGGTAGACTATTCCAGACATTGACCACTCTGTTGCTGAAGTTGTATTTCCTGCAATCAAGTTTGGTGCGGTTTACCTTGAGTGTGTATCTATTGTGTGCTCTTGTGTTGTTATGGTTGAAGCTGAAGTATTCATTTACAGGTAGGATGTTGCAATGTATGATTTTATATACCATACTTAGATCAGACCGAAGACAGCGTAATTCAAGGTTTTCTAGGTCTAGAATTTCAAGTCTGGTGGCATAAGGTATTCTGCAATAAGTATTTGTTCAGCAGCAGAAGTTATCACAGTGTTGCATGATGGGACTTACATCCATTCCTCATAGTTGTGGCTGTTACAACATCCCCACAGACATGATTGCAATTAGGTGTCTGGCAACCAGCTCACAGTTACATCCCTGCAGCTTCCTGTGTCATGTTATCACCATTTGTGACTTTCATTGCCGGCTTCTGACAAGTAAAATCAATGGGGAACCTGGCAGGAAGTTGCAAACAGATCGTGTGACTATGGGATTCTGCAACTGCACAAGATTTGCCTAACAACAACATTGTTGCAAATACCATCGTAAATTGGAGTGGTCATGTGAAATTATGCTTTATGGCCACATCATTTATTATAACATTCCCAAGGTTGGAGATTGTCCAAACTAAAAGTATGGCTGGATATCTATACCCAGTCTTTTGGACTCTTTTCCTGATTGTGCACTAAAGGCTCGTATTTATCCTAAGTGTGAAAAGTTCCTAATTGAAAGTCCAGCTGCCTATTGCCCATTTATCTGGTCTAAATCATGCCCCACATATTCCACATTCAGAGCAAAAGCCAACAAATAATTTTGTTTTCTGCAATGTAATTAATGCTTGTCATAGTTCCCAATCCAGTTTCTAACCAGCTTGATACTACTTTCCTGTCTGTGTAATTGTTTATGCAATATTTTGGACAATACACCTCTGTTTTGCATTCCTGCAGCTACAAAGTAACTGTTGGGAAATACATTACTTCTACAGATGCAAGAATTTTCCCATGGATATATTAGATATATTTTTATGGATGCATGAAAAGATTCTCCATTTTGATCATCATCCTGATGATTCATTAATCTAAGTAGGACTTGCTTCTAGAAAGTGGAAAGAACAAAGGTAAGGTCATTCCAGAATGAGGTACTTGATTTCCCTCTCTCTCCCTCAGAGCAATGTCTCATTAGAAGAAAGCAACATGTACTAAAATAATACAAATGTCTTTTTTTTTTACACCAGAATGTCATAGCATCTGAAGTCTGTGTGAGGTTTCTCTGCTTATCTGCCATCCAACTTCATTGGACAATCCTAAGTTTGATGATAATGAGAGAGGAATAAAAACCTATTCCTATTCATTTCGCTTGTATTATGCAGGATTTATATCCATATATGTTTTTTACTTGCTTTTTATCTATATTTAAAATACCCCAAGTCATAATAGAATCACCCCAGCTTCTTGATAGTTTTGGCTTCTCCATCCTACATGTTTTCAGTTTTACAGTCATCTTTCTTTAGCTTATTGTGACTAAAACAGAATTCAAATGTAATACCATTGTTTTCTCTAAAAGCTGAACAATATTGGCTGTTTTCTTTCCAGTTTTTTTTCCCTAACCATCCCCAGCCATGAAATTTGCCTTTTTCACAAGAAGTTTCAACAGAACTGAAAGAATATTTATTAGCAGCAAAAATTATTTTGACTTTTTCGTATTTACCTGCTCAGACTCCCATCAATGTAACTGTAACTATATTTTGACCAAATGTGCATTACACTTAATCTTATTTATCATTCACTGGCTGTTCTTCATTTTACTCAGAATCTTTTAGAACTCAAAATTATTAAATTAACTATAATAATTTATGCACAAGTTCAAAGTCAAACTGATGCATCACTCCATCTGCTGTTGAAAGCAATTTATACCTACCGCCAGATATTAGTAGTCCTGCAACCCTAGGGAGGGGCCCTTACAAGGTGCTAACATCTGGGTCATCTGGACTTAAAGACTTGTGGACTTCAACTCCCAGAATTCCTCAGCCAGCAAAGTTGGAGGGAGTTGAAGTCCACAAATCTTAAAGTGACCAAGGTTGGAGACCCCTGATCTGGACCAAGTTTTTTAAAAAGAGGTATTACTTCTCCTCCCTCACCCTTTGTCCTGGCTTGTGACAGTCAGAACCTGGCTTCCCAAATATTGGGCCCAGGATGGCGGGTTAATGAAATATGTTGATGTTGCCCCTGAAGATCCCTTGGATCAACCCAAATGGAAATAGCCCTGCCGACAAGCAGACCCTGCTAAGCACAGGAATAATGCTAGGAAGAAGAATTTATGTACAAGTTAAAATCAACAGTCCTAATCCAAATCCTTGCTGTAGCTCAAGGGTTTTTTCCCCCATTTCCCTATAATAGCAATCATTTATTCAGTTCTTTGTGTTCTTTAATCTGTTACCTGAAAAGAGTCTCTTCTATTATATATCCTATGATTAGTATGTTTACCAAAGAATTTTGGTGATTGTCAAATGCCTTTTTAAAGCTATTTTTTTAGTTTTTCTGAATTCTACCTATATCAGTTTTGAAGAATGATGTTATATTGGCCACTGGTCTGCTTTCTGGTATGGAGGCAGGTCTAACGTTTTGATTTGAAGATCATTAATTTCATATTATTTAAAAACTTGTGGATGGTTCTGTTTATTTGTTCTCCTAAATTAGCTTGATTATCAACTTATCCAAGGTTTTCTGGAAACACTCTCATGTAAAAAGTCTTTTGAGGGAGTCTTCCAAAGACCCATGGCAAAATGTGTTTACAATGTGTTTCCTAAAAGCAACTATTATTGGGGATATGTTATAGGTATGTCATAAGCAAGACTATTGAGTACACTAAGATGATGTTCATTATAAATATTGAGCTGACCGAATATCTCCTTTTAAATAATCTAATAAGATCCCATTGTTGGGCGGCTACATATTAAAGGGAAAAGGGAAAGAAATAGATCTGGAAAAACATTGTTTTCCTTCTATGTCCTTTTGTTATTGAATTAATAGATAACATTCCTACCGTTCTTCCTCATTTAATCTGATGATATAAAGAGGAAGTTCATATAGCTCTCTGATCTTCTTTTTAAAAATAATTTCTATTTAAAAAATAATGCAGAATAAAAACTAAACAAGAACTATGTAGAATGAAGAAAAAAGAAAAGAGCAAAGACAAAGGTGCAAAATAAAAGAATAAACAAATAATAGAGAAGTGATTTCTGATTTTTTACAGCAATTATAACTATAAATATAAAATAACCTCATGCTTTTAGGTTGTAGCTTTGTCTACATTTTCTCTATATTATATTATTTTTAGTCTAATCCTCAGATCCATATATATATAGTATATTTTTTCTGTTTCCTGCAAAAAATCAATAAGATGTTTCCAATCATCTTTAAATTTAAACAGTGTTCTGGTCTATCTTTAATTAAAGCTGTCAAAATGAGCATTTCAACAAATTCCTTAATCTTTGCTATCCATGCCTCTAATCTGGATATAGTCAAATCTTTCCACCTTTGTGCATATAATAGTCTTGCTGCAGCTGTTCATACACAATAACAAAATTCCATAGTTTTTTTCCAGCTGCTTATCCAAGTATCTCTATGATCCTGGCATAATTCCACCAATTAATGAGATTATATTAATTAGTAATTCATTGCATTGATCAGTTAAAGTTTCAATCACTATTTTTGAAGAAAGAAAGAAAATGAGAGAATTTGTTTATAATAAGTACAGATTATTAATATAGTCATAATGGGTTGCAACACAGAGAAAGCTTAGTGAAATAATTTTTAGTGGTTTGTATACAGAGAGAATGAAACAGACAGACAAAGTTTTTGGACAAAGTCTGAATGATAATCCTGGTAGTACTAGTAATTTCCAGTTAATGTACAGATATCCAATTTTTATAGTCGCTAGAGGTGAATGCCAGACAGTCTGGGAAGTGCTGCAGAGTTGATAGGGCCATATCATCTACATAGGCAAGGATGAAATTTTCAGATGTTTTCCCTGGATTATGAGGGAGGCAAAATATTTAGAATTATTGATATTATTTCATTGAGAAACTGCATTGGGTTTCTTTCTTTCTTTCTTTCTTTCTTTCTTTCTTTCTTTCTTTCTTTCTTTCTTTCTTTCTTTCTTTCTTTCTTTCTTTCTTTCTTTCTTTCTTTCTTTCTTTCTTTTTAATAGTGCTGTAAAAAGGACACCTACAAACTTCTGATGCTAGGCCAGGGGTGTCAAACTCAAGGCTAAGTGGCCCATGGGGCCTCTCTGGAAACAGTGAAAGATTGAGCCATGGTGGCTCTGCCAGCAAAAACAGAGCTTGAGGAGGCCTCCAAGCTCCATTTTTGCTGGCGGGGGGCTGCAGGAGGTCATCACAGCCAATAACACACTCCCCAGCTCCATTTTTGCTGGCAGAGGGCTAGCAAAACAAACTTAAAACAAAACAAAAGGAGAAATGTTTCCCCTTTTGCAGGTGTCCCCCAACACGAGTGATGTCGAGCTGGCCATGTGCCCAGCCACCCCCCAGCCACACACCCAGCCCCCGAGGTCAAATACAACCCTCAACGAAATCGAGTTTGACAGTCCTATCCTAGGCCTAGATCAAGCATCTTCAAACTTGGCAAGTTTAAGGCTGGTGGACTTCAACTCCTGGAATTCCTGAGCTAACATGACTGGAGGAGGAATTCTCGGAGTTGAAGTCCACAAATCTTAAAGCTGTCAAGTTTGAAGGCCCCTGACCTAGATACAGAGATAATCTTCTGATATTTATAAATGAAAAACAAAATGTGGCCTTAAGCAGAACATTGAAGTCAGGCAGTCTCTCTCCCCGTAACATTTTGCTTTTTCAGAATTGTTCCCACAAAAGCATTGCAGTATTCTGTTTATTCAGCCTAGAGGATGGGGATCCCTTTTTCTCTCAAGGGGCTGGGGAGAGTTTAAACAGGCCAACCTTTTGCCCTCCAAGTCAGAAATCCACTTGTGACAGCCTAATTTAGCCTTCAAGCTTCAATTCTAATCCAATACTTCTTCTCCATATTACACCTTCTGAATCACAGAAAAATGTTTAATCCGAAAAGGTCGTTGTGTAATTTGCCAGGTGGCAATCCCATGAACTGCATCTGTGCAGAGATCTGACCTTAAGGCATTGAAAGTGGGTCTTGCATTGATCTGAATTAGTGTAGTTTTCTAAAAAAAAAAGAAAAATACTATATTGGTTTTAAAGCAAAGTTTTAAAATTCCCAGGTCAGTCATATGAGGAAAGTTACTTAACCAACTTGCAGCATCAAGTCATACAAGTGACAGACAACGTGCCATGACAGATGTAGGAAATGTCACAAATAAAAAGATTATGCAAGAAGATAGAGAGCCAAAGAATTTCTCTGACATATGCACTTACACATAATTCTGTACTGAGAGTGCTTTGTAGCTCATATACAGGCAAAAATACAAACCCTTTTGTGAAAAGATGATTTTAAAATTAAAAATACAGCTCTCCCTTTTGTAATATAGTGGATGCAAATGTAGCTGTATTGCAGATGGTTCCTAGGATAGCATTTCTACCATAGAATAGGATGTGATAAGATATCCAGAACTGATACCTTGTGGGCCATAGGAAGGGCATTCAGAAGAGCCCAAATTTTATAACTGGTATCTTCAGTGCACCTGGTCACAAGAGATGGGAAGCTTAAAGCAGAGATGGGCAACTCTTCTAGCTAGGACTCCAGAAAATTGCAAGCAGACCAGCAGCCCTCAACATTTTTGCACCAGGGACCAGGTCTATGGAGAGAGGTTTTTATGCAGACTGGAGGGGGGGGGGTTCAGGGGTGGGATTCAATTTTTTTTTTTACTACCGGTTCTTAGGGCATGGCTTGGTGGGCGTGGCAGGGGAAGGAAACTGCAAAATCCCATTCCCTCCCCACCCCACTAACCTGCTTTCCAGCTCCGTTCTCCTGTGCAGGGCAACAAAAGAAGACCCAGCTGATCAGCTGGGACTCAGGAGGCAGAGAATAGAGGGGGGGCGGGGCCAGTCAGAGGTGGGATTTGCCGGTTCTCCGAACTACTCAAAATTTCCGCTACCGGTTCTCCAGAACTGGTCAGAAACTGGTGAATAACCATCTCTGGAGTGGTTTCATATGCTGCTTGCATCCCATGGATGGAGCTTCCCTTGTGTGCCCAGCCTGTTTTCTGCAGCCCAGTGCCGGTCCAGAGACTGGGGGTTGGGGACCTCTGAAGTAGACTACATAATACGGTATGACAATCGAAGGGCAATTGATCTGTTAGGAAGTCGCTTCCTTTGTACATAATGCTCTCTGTACATTATTTTCAAATGTTTATAAAGGTAGAAGGCAGAGCAAATTAGCTCGATACTGAAAACCCAGTATCCTCTTATAAGAAAGTAAAAGAAAATAAGACATACTGCACCAAGAGACAGTGAGTAAAGCTAACAAAGACATCTTGTATTCTTATGCATGTTAGATCAATAAAGAAAGTTAAAACTGGGACCATGGAAACAAGAGTTTATCTTTTCAGTTAAAAAGAAAGCAAGACAGGTGTTAATGAATCTGTACTACCACTGAAATTGTGCTTCTTCTAAATCCATAAAACAAATATATTTGCAAATGCAATGCGGGGAGAAAAATAAACACCCTCTCAAATATGAAACTATCAGCAGTGATTAAAACAAATCCTGTGTAACCATGCTTAGTCATCTATTCTACAGCACAGTAATTTTCACATTAAACTCAATTTCTGAAAATCTAAAGGTAGTGATAAGCCTTTGCTCTCTGCCTCAATCTAAAGGCCAATTTCCCTCCAATGGGATAAATTTAACTGCAGGTTAATTACCTATAAGCTATGAAGATCTATAACTAGATATTTGTTTGTTTATTTCTGTACTTTATCAGCTTTACATCCTGCCTTTTCTTCGGGAACTCAAGACATTCTTTTTATTCCTGACAAAAACTCTTGGAGATAGGTTGAGTTGAGATAGAGTGAGAGACTGGCTAAAGGTCACCTAATCAGCTTCCATGGTTGGTGGCAGACTTGCCCTGGGGTTTTTCCCATGTCAGTCCAAACCCCTGAGCCATATTGTGTTTGTGTGGTATGAACTCTCTCCCACTATTTTTCCACTCTGGTCTCTAGTTACCAACAAAGGTAACTTTCTATCAGTTTGCTTATTGTATAAGGAGTAATCCCATTTGGAACAGGGGATGTCTTGTAGGGAGAAAAAGCACCAGATTTATGGAAGAGACTCGGGGGTGGGCTTCTACCAGACCGGGCGAATCCCTTGTTCCGATGATCAGCTGGCTCCGAAACGGTTTGCTGCAACAAGCATGTGGGCCTGCCTGCCCGGCCCTGCTCTTTCCTGTCCTTTATTTCCTTCATTTAGAGCACAGCTGATTCGTGTGGCAGAGCAGTTTGCCGTGCCTCAGTTGTTTTATTCACAGATGCTGCAGTTGAAGGTAAGTTTGGGCTTTTTCAAATGCAGAATGCGTACGCGAAGCGTGCGATCACTGAACTAGTTGTTATCCGGCTGGAATCCCACCCCTGAAGAGACTGTTGAATTTTTGTCTAGGTCCCCTTTTGCAACCTTTAAATTATAGCTCACTTCACTGCTTTCCAATATGACAAATGCATGTTTAAAGTGCAAGCCTGCCAATATTACATCTTGGTAAGTCCTAAGACTTATTAGTACTATAGAGAAGATGCTAGCTTACCATGAAGGACCATAGCAATAAAGTTTGCATCTTATCTATTGATAATTTAGGCTCAGTTTGCTTACATCATTTTCATTACTGATCTGATTTTCTCCAACCTGTCATTTCTCCAAGGTACTTCCTTCTTAGAGCTGACCTGCATTATTAATACTGCTATTGAGTAGCAGATATTTGAATGGGAGGTCTCTTAAACATATAGAAATTTTGTTTTAACACCAGTAAGGAGCTCCAAATATGCCACATAGCCATCATTTCTGGAAAAAATGGATGCAACCATTTTAGGAAGTCAAGGGTCCTAAGGACGTGTCTCCAGTCCAGCATTCTATATCTCTGATTTGTTGGACAACAAGAATTTCAGTCTAGCACAATGACTTGGGTGGCTGGGAATTCTCAAAACTACAGTCCAAAATGCCAGGAAAATCCAAGCTTGGTGAAGGCTGCTTTAAAAAACTTGCCTTGTGAACCACGACCCAAGAGATAATGGAAGGTTTATTCTAAGGAAATACATTTTCTGCTGTTCAATCAATACTTGTTGTTTCTATTGCTATTATTATTATATTTATAACTTGCATTCCCTCAAGAAGTTCAAGACCATATACATAAGGGAGTCTCTCTCTTCCTTTTGCCTTCTCTATGAAATAGATTGGTCTGTGAATAGCAGTTGGCTCAACATTCACCCCAACCCAACTCAACTTCAACATTTCATGGTTAAAGAAACTATATTGGCTCAGAACAGTGAGAATGATTATTATTGCCAAGAAGAAGAAAGGCAGACTGAAAAATAGAAATGGCATTGTTCCTTTAATCTTTATATAGACCAGTGGTGGCTAACTTTTTTGGGCTCCCGTGCTGAAAATTGCACACGCATGCACACTCCCTTGCCAGCACCCAGAAGGCAGTGTGCACAGGGCCCCCCATGCCCCCTGCGCATGCGTGAGAGACCCCCCCATCCCACACATCTCTGCGCATGCACACGCATCTCCTGCACACCCCCGCACCCCGTGCATGTGCGCCAGATACCCAAAAATCAGCTGGCGGGCAGCATGGGTGCATGCGCAGTGGGGCTCTTCTGGGCGACCTCTCGTGTGCTGCCTCTGTGTGCCACTTCTGGCACGCATGCCATAGGTTCACCATCATGGATATAGACTAAGATTCAGCTTCTGTTTTAGTATTTATTTTTACCAATAAAAAATGTTCAGTCTTCAAGTCTGAGTTCATTTAAATGGAACATAAAGGTACAAAGTATCAGCATTTCACAGGTGGAAGGCCTTTATTAACCTCAATATTAGAGGTTTGTAGAGTTTCCTCTAACAATCATGCAGACTAGGAAGCTGAATTTCTATGCCTAATCTTGTGTGTGCATGTAAGTGTATATAAAACTGAATGGAGAGAAAGGCATCACTAGTCTTCACCTTCATGCGCTGTCCCTTTTAATTCCTAGTCTTTCAGACCTTGCTGATTATGAATGATGAGTACTGCTGATGTCCAATCTTACGCTCAAAATAAGCCTGTTTCTAATTATAACTTATTTTTAGTAATTAATGAAAGCAAAGGATTAGCTTAAACTCATTGGCAATATCCCGGATTAAGATTTTAAAACAAGATTTATGTACAATATATGGAAACTAGAGCATGAGAAGATAAAATATAATTTATAATTAAAACCAGAACCTGTTGATGACCAAGACTCACAATGAGGCAAACTGACAAGCTGGATGTGACCCAAAAGATATGCAAAATGAAATGTGTTCCTTGGGTCTTTGCACATTACAACAAACTCTGCAGAAAGTAAACAAACTGACCACCAACTTCTACAAACAGCATTTCATTTCCCACTCCGAGCGACCACTTTTGTGCTACTCCTTTCCACTTCTTCCTCCTCTTCCTTCTCCTCTTCCAGCTCCATCTGCTTTCCTGTTTACAATTTTTTCTCTCAGCAAAGTGCGCTATTTGAAAGCAACCTGCCACCAAAATGTGTGGGGATGTAGAACATGACCTATTCCTTGGCTAAACATATTGTCTATACTGAGCTTGCAACCCCTGACAACAATGTATTTTTGGATATTAATTATTCATCTTCATATTATTGAAGAGAATTACTGATACCTTGTAGAGTAGGAGGACTTAGGAAATTAGGCTAGGAAACAAGAGGAAGTACTCCATCTGCCCAAAGCTATAATGGCTGAGCTTACAACAAAACATTCTCAGTATGAAGCCACAAATTGCTCAAATTCCCCAATGCTGAGAATCAGACAAACAGTATAAAGACTACACAGCATTCTACACCCTACAAAGTTCTGCAGAATACTTTGCATGACAATAATAAGGATATACAATCTCCTTAGAACAAATGGTCAACATTCTGTTATCCTAGAAAATCATCTGGCCATTTCAACAGGAGTTAGTTATTTATTATATTCATTTATTTTTCACATTTCTCTACCACCCGTCTTCTTCAAAATGGGACTCTGGGCAGTATGCAATAAACTGTTAAAGTATAAAACAGTATCATCTGTTTCAGCTGAAGTCTGCTGTTCTCCGTTCAGACCCCTACAGCTTCCAGGCACCACAAAAGAACACCCGTTGCATCACTCATGTCACCTGGAATGGAGATATATAACTGAATATAATTAGCATACTAGATGATCTCACCCAGTGGTTTCATGTAGATGTTAAAAAGACAGAAGAGACCACCAATCCGTATGGCACCCTGCAAATCAGGGGCCGAGAGCTGGACCTTTTACTCCCTATCAATACTGATGGGGACCAACCTCCAAGAGAGGAGATGAGCCAGCACGGAATTATGCCACCCATCCTTAACTCCCTAAGTTGGCCCAAAAGGGTTAGCCCACGTTCGACAGCATCGATGAGAGGTTAAGAAGAGCATCTTCTTCTGTTGAAGATAAAAGAATAAACCCATGACCATATTCTAAGTATTCCAAGTCAACTTTTTGTTGAAACAAACAAAAATCTCCCACTGCCCTGGATAGAGTTAAATAGTTGTCCTAGAAAATGGTAGTTAGAGGAGGGAAGGCCTTTTCCTCTATCCAGTAATGCCATCTGATGTTTTCTTCTAATGGCTTCCACAAGTGGAGAGCTTCTGATCATCCTAAGAAGCAGTCCTTCGAGTATTGCATTGTCTTGTTTTGGATGCCTTGAAGCATTAAAAGGTTCAGGAACATGTATACTTTCTAAGAAGCATATTCAAGCCAGCATAATTTTCAGGGCATAGTGTAAAATGTTGCAGAGAAGATAAAGTTACTTTATTTTGAGAGTAAAAATCCTACAGTTTTGGATTTGTGGCTCCTCATTTTAAACCACCATCTCTGTATGTACAGACTATCACAGAGGTGGTATTCAGCAGGTTCTGACCAGTTCTGGAGAACCGGTAGTGGAAATTTTGAGTAGTTCAAAAAATCGTAAAATACTACCTCTGACTGGAGATTTTACAGTATCCTTTCCCTGCCACGCCCACCAAGCCACGCCCACATAATCTGTAGTAAAAAAAATTGAATCCCACCACTGGACTATCACGAATAAGCCTTCATTTTCCCAGGTCATCCTCCATGCTTGGAAGTATCCCTGAGGCAGCTTTCTGGAATTATTATCTTCCTTTTTTTTTTAGAAAATCCCTTAGCAGTGAGAAAAAGACATGGAGTTGACATACCTTTTTAGAATACATTCCTATATATACTTGGATTAAGTCTATCATTGAAAATACCATAAAGTAACCAAAGGCAGTAGCAGCACTAACAACAATAACAAAATAATGGGAGCAACACCTAAAGTAAAACCCAAACAAAGAATTTAAACCTATGTCATCTGTGAAGACATGGAGACTTTTACCCTTTTGCTATTCATATTTATCTGGGAAGCAAGCCTCATTATTTCAGTGGAATTTAGTTCCAAGTAAGTTTATTTCATATTGCAGCTGCCTTTGGTTTCATGTGTAACTGGGCAATGTACAGTCAATCAGCGTGGAGTGACTGGGAGAAAAAAATCACCATATGGTGTGAGAAATTAGCTGTGTGATTCCATTCTTGGAATAACACTCTTAGCTTTGTTAGTAGATGTCACATTTAAACTTCTGAGATTGTCACAATGAAAGACACTTCTTGTACATAAATACAACTTGGAAATGATACAGCTTCCCTCTTATGAGGAGAAAATGCAAATGGCACATGGTGATAGGTTTTGGCTTAAAATGAGTTTAGCAGATAATCATAGTTTCTAGTGATGGGCTTCAGAAGTGTGGTGACTTTTCTCAACATGTATTTGTGGAGGAGGCTGCAGACACTGTGTTCCATATATTTACTTTTGTTAAATTTGTTCAGTGTTTATCCCATAGATGCCTGTATTATTAGAGGGTTGGGTTGTTGATGTTCTTTTGAATCTGCAGAAAATTTAACAAAAACTAAATTTGAGAAGTAAATTATCTTTTCCCTTGATTAAAAGGACAGCCTTCCACTTATGCCAGGAATAAACATGATGCATCTGTGGATCATGGGTGTTTGTCTAGGACAACTTACCTCAGCCAACTCACCATGGTCATCTCGCTACAGCCAACTCACTATGGGACAACTCGTTGAAGACAGTTCTACACAGGATAACTCAAAGCAATAAATGTTATCTGCCACTGTTTCTTTGACAAAAACAGAAATAATGTTGAAGAAACAGTGGTGGATAATATCATATCAAATTATCCCATGTGAAACTGTTGTGGCAAGTTTTTCCTGTGACAAATTGGTTGTGGTGAGATGGCTGAGGCGAATTGGCCACAGAGAAATGGCAGTAGCAAATTATCCCATTGTTCTACCAATTGGCACTTTCCACTACTTCTCTACTACAGTTAACAGGTCTTGATATTTCTTCATTTTCCATCTTTGTTAAACATTCTCTTAAGGTACAAAACTATTTGGTATAAATTTTCAACATTTTTCTATATCACTTTATCTTGTAATCATTAACCTGTCAAATATGCCTATCTTGGTATATGATGCATTAATTTTCAAATCAGTATTGTGTCTTTTTTATTTCAAAGGGAGAGGGAGAGAGATGGATAGATACCATAGATGGATGGATAGGTAGGTGGGTGGGTGGGTGGGTGGATGGAGAGAGAGAGAGAGAGAGAGATATTGGATGGATAGATGGATGGATGGAGAGAAAGAAATAAAATTCACTGAAAATTTTCAAGTTTCAGCCAAGAAAATGACAACATGTGCATATAGAATTACATATATCTTCGTGTCTACAACCCACATACTATACATGGAACATAAGCATATCTTAAATGTTTATTTATTAATACATTAAACAATAAAGGAAACATTAGATATCTTTGTTTTATTTAATGTTATGAGCTATTCACTAAGCATTCCATTTATTCTTATATGTGCTTTACTTCCTACCCATATTGCTCTTATCACATTCTGTAACTAATTCTCATATCCACATCTGTGTAATACAATTAATCATTTAAACCTATTCAACAAACATGTATTGATAAAATATTGACCCATAAAAATAAACATATTTTTCTTTCTCACATTCATATACTTTTAAATTCCTTGTTGAAAAAGAAAGATTCTATCTGCATACCCCATTTTGTCCAAACACTAATCTCATACACTATACTGAGCTATAAAATGGCTTGTTTGGCTCTGACTCAGCATAGTCTGTGAACCCAACTAATCAGGGCTCATTTAAGAAATAAACAAACCATGGATTAGTAGAATGTGTGAATTCAGCCACTGGAAACCAGCAGTGGATTGGAAAGCCAGAACTGTATTGTAAATCATTGGTTACTAGTTCTCCATGGTTAGGAGAGTGAAAGTGAAAGAAAGTGATAAGAGCTATATCTACATTTGAAGATTGCTTAGTTAGGAAGAATGAATTTATCTTCTAAAGAATGCTTCATACTCTCTCTAGGGCAATTCTGAAAGGGAAAAAAATAGCAGTTTCCAGAACCTCCTAGAAAAGTACTTGAAGTAGCAGTGCAAAAGGTATGGCCTAGGAATTGCATATATCCCATCTACATCCCTTCAACAGCCTCCAGAGTAAAAGATGTTGGGTTTTTTTCCCTTTTTGCATTTTATAAAATTTGGAAGACTGATTATGAGACAAAATGAGTTCCTTAAGTACACAGAAGCTTGAGATTCACATTTGACCCTCAACCATAGCTCCCCACCCTAAAGAGGTCTTGCCTTCACTACTTTTAGAGTGTGGCCTTGAACCAGCAGTAAGAAGCCTGCAATCATCTTTCAGTAATGAAAGCCTAGATAATAAGAATGACTCAAACGTAACATGAAGTGCACAAATGTCCTGGGTTTTGTTTTTCAAGTGATGGACAGGCAGAATTAAGCTGTCAAAGGGGCTTGTTTTGAGCAGGTGATAACAAATGTTTTCTTACTGATATTATTCAAACATGTGGTCCATCATCAGATTAGAAAGCCCTTTTTAGGGCTAGAGCTTTGTGATATCAGCAATTAAGCAAAACAAGGAATTATCTCAATGTAGCAATACAGAAAGTGTACTCCGACATGAGCTTTAGAATAGCATAAGAGAATTAGCTAAAATTAGGCTGAAACAAGGAGTCAGTTTGCTCTGCATATGGATCCTCATCTCAGAAGCACTCCAACTAACCTTGCATTGGGCATGGTAGTAACTCATCCAAATTTATTCACAGTACAAGTGGAGCTCAGCCTTCTCATTACCAAGCCTGGAAAACACCAAAAAAGCCAAACAGCATTTATAATTCTGCTGTCTGAATTGGCCAAAACTGGCAGGAATGCTAGACAGTTATGAGTGGATAAAATTTGATGAATTTCCTAGAAATTAGTATAAGGGTTTTGGTTTTCACACTTCTGTTCCTTGAGTATCAAGGAATCTACTATAATATGTGTTTGTTTTTCTCCCAAACAGGATGAAGAATCCAGGTTTCATAGAAATCAATGAAGGGTTTTTAAAAGAAAGTCTTTCAGTGGCATTGAATGCTTGCTTAGACTACATCCACAGCATTCTCAGAAAGTTTTGGTCAGCACAAACTGACTCTTGTTCTCAATGTCTCTGTTATTCTAAAGCGTACACCGCTTTGGCAAAGCCAACATCCAGGGAAAGAATATTCCCTACAAGGACAAAAGTCAGAATCAGGATTAACATAACTTTCCAGCGTGTTAAATTTCTGAATTGCATATCCAAAACAGGAGTCTAAAATGGATTATGAAACCAAGACAAGAGCAAGTGGGGAATCTCCATCCTAGAGCATCAGTGAGCCAAGAACATCATCACTCTCTTTGACATCAGGATTGGGATGTGGGCTGAGGCAGGGCACAACTTCACTAAGTAGCAAAAATGGCAGGAAAATCAGTGGGATTTTGGGGAAAGAGTAAGAAGGAGGAAAATATTTCCAATGATTGATCTTGAGGCCGATTTAACCAATCCATTTAAATAGGATATCACACATTTGCTGGAAACACATTGCTTTGCTTATGTGATAGAACGTAGTGAGTGGGTAGATGCTCAGGAGGGAGGAGGTGCCTTTCAGAGGAGTAAGAGGCATTCAACAGAATCCAGGAAGATAATTCAGTAGCTAGTTTGGAGCAAATGGAAAATGACTGCTTGCAGAAATTGCACTGAAGATAAATGTTCTTGGATGTATCCCCTGTATTTCTAATGAGAACAGAAGTGTTATCATTTTACTACTATCATAAGCATGGTTTGGCTTTATAGGTATTCAGGATGAGGTGGTCCATGTATTGGGAGAGAAGGAAAGAAGAGGAACTGGGATAGAACCAAGAGCAAGAGAAAACTAGAAAGTTTAATAGGTATAGTATGTGACCAATATGAAGCCATTAAGATCATTCTAAGTGTTCCCTGTAGGGCAGCTTATATATTTAAAGCTAAGCATGTGATCAATTAACCAATTAAATAAAGTGTTACTCTAAAACTATTAAACTATAATGAAATCCACAGTATGTATGCCTCAAGATGTTAAAACACAACATATAATTAGATAGAAACTGACTGAGCTCAGGGCTCTGGTGTATATTGTTGAGAGGAAAGAACAGCCCCATTGATAGAAATATCTCGATTTCTGTTTGCATACATCTCTAGGCTTAAAGCAATAATTCACACTTCCTCCAGTTGCCACTGAAATACAAAGGGCATCCAGGATATAAACACATCGAGAAAAGAGAGGGAGAGACACAACAACTGTAATGCAACAACCCTCACAAATCCTGTCCCATAATATTAGTGGTGGATTAAAATCCATTGAGATAAACACACTACAGTAGAGGTATGTTTAGGCCATGAGGTTTGAAATGTGCACTGTTTTTCAGCTTTTCTTGAGTAAAACAATAAGAGACTGGGTTGTTGTTTTTTAAGTTAATAGGCTTAAAATGATAACATAGAATTTGATCCAAAAGCATAGCCTTATTTTCATAAATCTAAGGCAAGGAGTAGTGAGAGTGAAAATGTCCAAGGAAAATAGAGAACTGGTCCAAATGAGGAGATCAGACTCATCCAAATGGATGAAACACAATACTTAAATTTATGGCCTTCTATTATTTCCCATTGATTATATTGGTATTCTCTATCCCCATGGAAACGTGGATGATGAAGCTGTAATTTAGCCTGGAGCTTTCCAGAAGAAGTGAATACATGTTTGGCAACTCTGTGATTGCAGTGATAAAACTGCATTAGTAATTAATAATCTCACAAAAATAGAGAGCCATCATCGGCTGTCATGAGTCTATTAACAAATAAATCTAGAAGGAAGGAGTTCCCCAGTGGGAATCTCTTGATGGATGATAATAAATAGAATGGAATATTTGGGAGGCAGGAAAAGAAAGAGAAAATTGACAAGAAAAGAAATTCAAGAGATTATTATACCAATTATTGGTGCTTCAATAGCTGAAGACATTTTAAATCTTTGCTTATTACTACCCAGATACATGCAAAAGATGATTGGCTTTTTTTTTCCTTTCCCCCTTTTCTTCTGCCCATTTTATCTTCAATCACCTATTCTCTTGCTAAAAATTTTCCATCCGTTTCTTTCAACCTTTCATGGCTCCCTGGATGGTTTGTGGCACCACTGCAGCCCTCCAGCATCCATTCTTGTTTATACAGGTGTTCATTGGCTGCTGTTGTAGCTAGGCTGACAGAAATGGACAAAAACGTAAGTTCTGTTGGGGGCCGGGGGGGGGGGGGGGGGGGGGGGGGGGGGGGGCCCGGGGGGGGGGGGGGGGGGGCCGGCGGGGGGGGGGGGGGGGGGGGGGGGGGCCCCCCCCCCGGGGGCGGGGGGGGATGGGGGGCTTTGCCCGCCCCGGGCGGGGCTGGGGGGGGGGGGGAGCGAGTGGGGGGGGGGGGCGGGCCCCCCGGGCCAAATAAAGTACTGTTGCACTCATGCTCTGGTTCAGCCTCTCATTGCTCAAACTTAACACTGTTGTTGGCCTATGTGACAACAAGATGAAACCCGTAGCCCTGAGGTAATCTTCCTGATGTTTTATCCCCAGAAACTGTCCCATTATGCCTTCTTAAATATGCTATTGCAACGCTGGTTTAACTTGTTGCAAAATGTTTTGCTGCTAGTTAGGAGTCAGGATTTAATTAAAGCAAACAGGTGGTGGTGGTGAGGATGGCAATAGAAAGAACAATGGTTAACAACACTACTGCTGACCTTTATTATGTCACTCATATTTCCAACTTTGCTGAGGAACATTCTGGCCACTGTCTTCTCAGTTTATGGCAAAATCACACTTGCCTTTAACTAAGGTTGAGGTTTTCATCCCAAAGTCCATAGCTAAATGACTATGGAGATTCTCAGTCATCCAGGTCATGGTTGTCCCCAAGGTGCTTTTTCAAGAGGCAACCGGACTTCCTGTTTTTACTGAGCTGAGCAGAATGGAAGAAGCTTCTTGGCTGAGAAGTGAAACATCTCCAAAGAAAAAAACAGGAAGTCCAGTTCCCTCTTGAAAAAGCACCTTTGGGATAAGGTTGAGGTTGTTTCCCAAACCATTGTTTAAGGTCACACCATCATTAGGCCTTCCTTCCTCTCAAGGCAGAAGCCACCCACCTGGAATTTTCTTTTCCACTTTGAAAGGGGCATCTTCTCTCTTCTATTGCTACAAACCTTGCTTGGGCAGCAACGGATCCAGCAAGTGATCCAGGATAGACTGGGATCTGCCCAGCAATGTGTGACCACTTCAGTCATGTTGCACAGAAGGAAAGTGCAGGAAACTTGAACTGCCCTGAGGTAGGACATATTTTTTTCTCCTATACAAGCCAACCTATGTCAAAATAAAAGCCTTGACTGATAGGCAGCTTGATCCATGAGGCACTTTGTGCACTGTGTGAGCTGCCAGCAGCAAATGCACCCCACAGATTCAAGGTCTGCCAGGGAGAACTTTCTCACCCTATGTATCACCAAATCCACAAGAGCAGGGTGGCTGCCAGGGGATGATACGGCTTCTCTATAAAGCAGGACAGGGAAGCCTCTTTTTCTTTATTGTAAATTTCCTAGCAGCTGATCCACAGGCTAATGGGGGTTTCCTGACAAAGCAGGAATGAAAAACATCCAACTGCTTTTTGGAATAGGTTCTGACAGACAGCAGCCCACTATTCTAACCATCTGCCATAATTCGGCTCCTCCCTAATCCCATCCTACATTAGGGAGAGTGATTGGCAGGGTTTTGTTCCGCTGACAGGGAAAACTATCTAAATATCTGAGTTAACTCTTAGGAGAATTATTAGTCCTTTTTTATTATGTTTTAGAGGCAGCTGTAAGATTTGTTCTATAATATGATATTGAAAAACATCAGAAATAAAGAAGTAAGGCATCCCTACTTAATTCCCTTGATCCAGTCGGTGTTTCATCTGATATTTTGCTTCTCCTCTTCAGCTTAAGACTGTTGCAGTTATTTTCTGACTGTCTCCTTATCATCTTGGCTACCAGATCGCTTTGAGAAAAAGATGTAATGTCTTCAACACTGGTCCATATTAATATTGTGGCCAAGTTGCTGAACATCTTTCGTGAGAGGAGATAGGTTTTGTGACACAGTTTTCCTTCAGTTGCAGAGAAAGGAGAACCAGTTTGTGGGGCTTCTTGGAAGTAATTTGGGCCTTGATATATGGGCTGAAAGCAGATCTAATCCAGGAGATCTTACTGTCTGTCTCCCTGCTCACTGCTTCCTAATGTCTCTTCTTTTGTGGGGAGGGAGAGCAGGGGTGAAATTCAATTTTTCCCCTACCAGCTCTGTGGGCGTGGCTTGGTATAATAGTAATAGGAACCAGGGGCGATTGGGGCAATTTTTTACCAATTCAAATCATCCCTACCACCTCTGCCAAGGTGGGCTGAGGTGGTTGAATTTCACCCCTGAGGGGGAGCGAGTCAAAATGGCCAAGATCAGGGAGCAATGGAATGATTAGAGAATGTCAAATTCAGATTTGTGTGATAGAACATTCCATAGTTTACTTTCTGAAGAATGTAGATAATGTCAATATATAAATAGAAATACAAGAAAAATTGCATCCACCTGAATGGATGATGTGTGCAGGTCCATGCCTTCTGTTGGTGCTCCAAATACTTATATTCTGCTTGCACTTATACTAAATGAGATCGTCTTTCTAAGAATCCTCTCTATTGATGAAATGCTGCTTTTACAACCAGCAGCTCTCTACTGAAGATATAAGAGTTAAATCAATCAATCGGAATATTGCTGGAAGGGACCTTGGAGGTCTTCTAGTCCAACCCCCTGTTCAGGGGTGGGATTCTACCAGTTCACACCTATTCACTAGAACCGGTTGTTAACATTCTAAGCAATTCGGAGAACCAGTTTTTAGAAGAAATTACTGGCCTAATCCTGTTAGGAAGGCAGGAAGGAAACATTCTGGTGTTGCTTACAGAAACTGCCTCTCCGTTAACCCTTATTACGTTCTTGGCAGAACTAGACTTCCTGTCTCAGGAACTTCTCTGGCGTTTTTTTTTTTTTTTTTTGCCTCCTTTGCTGGTACTTTGCTTGTGTGGAGTGACCATTCAAAGTTACACTGGCACTGAAAAAAGTGACTTATGACCCTTTTTCACACTTATGACTGCTGCAGCATTCCCACAGTCATGAGAGTCCAGGCGAGGAGATGCATGCCTCAATGTGAGTGATATTGAGTTGGCCATACCCAGTCAATAACATGACCACCAAGCCACGTCCACCCAGTCACATGACCACCAAGCCACACTCACCAACTAAGCCACACCCACAGAACCAGTTGTTAAAAAATTTGAATCCCACCCCTGCCCCTGTTCCATTTACTTCCATTTAGTTAGGTGGATTCCTGAGTGCAATGTGAACGTTCATTCCACACCTCCATTGAAAGAAGAGTTGAACTGTTGAAAGAGCAATTCTTTGTCTGTCCTGGGGAAGGACAGTTTGTTCAACAAAAGGAGTAGCTGGGATTTGAATGTCTGAGTGCTGGCTGGGATAAAAGGCAGATTGCTCTTGAGTAGATCATTTAAACTTATGTCTTTAAGAAGCTGAGCTAGTGGCCTTGTACATTCTATAAAACCCCAGAGGTGAATGTTCTTAAAAACTATAAATGTCTATAACTGTCTGGTTTGGTTCTGCAACCCAATAGGACAGACACAGACTTCAGAGGATAATTAGGACTGCAGAAAAAACAAGGTCTTGTATATAGCACTAGTCAAAAAGAGGGCTGTGAAAATATTTACAGACCCCTCACATCCCAGACATAAACTGTTTCAACTCTGTTGTGGAGCGATGGAACAGATGAGGCTTAGACCAGAGCATACAAGTAACAGTCTTTATTCAGGGAATAAAGGGCTGTCGCATCTGCCAGCTAACAAGGCAGACTGCAAGCGAACAACGGCTGGCTCTGCTCGACAGCTGGCTTTTATAGCCGACTGTCAAACGGAGCCAACCAATGGGAGCTGCTGGTGCTCCCGCTCAAACAGCGGACCTGGTTGGGGACTCCAACCAGTCCTAAAGACATAACACTCCTCCCCCCTAGCTGGGAACATGCATAGTCTTTGAGATACGTGGGTGGATTGCGCTGGCGACCGGAACGTCGTGGTTCGGGGAAACTGTTGGTGGGCATCGAGTCCATGGAACAAGGCTCCGAGGTTGCCGGGGTATCAACTTGGCTTGGCGTGGGATCTTGGGAATGGAATGACTCCCCTCGTTCAGGCTGGCTCGGAAAACCGTCTTGGTCCGGATGACTGGTGATCCTGCTGGGTGGACGAGGTGGAGATTCGGGTTGGCAGTCCGGATCCACTCTAGGCTCACTCTGTTCGATTGGGAATGTTTGGTCCCTCAGGGAGCTTCCTTCTGGAACTTGGACGGGAACTCGAGGGCTGGCTGGTGGATTCGGTTCAGCGTTGGTCAGACTGTTCCGCCGCCTCCTTAGTTGGTCCAGGTGTCTCCGCCACACGCGACCATCCTCCAGTTGGACCCGATAGGATCTTGGACCCGTGACGGCCACGATCTGCCCTGGCACCCACAACGGATCTCCTGCGTAGTTCCTTGCAAAAACTGAGTCCTGCAAGGCAAAGTCTCTGACCTGGCTGTCAGACCCTAACGGGGTGTCAGGACAGTAATGGGGGTGCAGTCTGTCTAGGGTAGTCCTTAAGCGTCTCCCCATTAAAAGTTCGGCCGGTGATTTATTAGTGCTTGTGCATGGTGTTGTATGCTGGCTGAGGAGAAAACGAGACAACTTGGAATACCAGTTTTCCTGACCGAATCTGGCTAGTGCCTCCTTAGCTGACCTGACAGCTCTCTCTGCCATCCCATTGCTAGCAGGGTGAAAAGGGGCCGTGAGGACGTGTCTGATGCCCAGATTCACGACATACATACTAAATTCACAGGATGTGAACTGTGGGCCATTGTCGGAGACCAGCGTGTCCGGGAGCCCATGAGTTACGAAAAGCCGGGTCAGGGCTTTAACAACTGCCTGTGTGGTGGTTGTGGGAAGTAAGGCCACATCTATCCACTTAGAATAAGAGTCCACAACCACTAAGAACGTTTTGCCATGCACAGGCCCGGCCAGGTCGATGTGTAACCGCGACCATGGGGCATTGGCGCTCCCCCACTTGGTGGGTGCGGCGGCTGGTGGGGCTGCCCTGGACTCTTGACAGGGTTGGCACGAGCTTACCCACTTGGCAATCTGATTGTCCATCCCGAGCCACCATACGTAACTGCGAGCCAATGCCTTCATTCGCACGATGCCCGGATGGCCCTCGTGCAGCACCTTCAATATGGGCACGTGAAGAGTGGTTGGGATGACGACTCTGGTACCCCACAGCAGGCATCCCTGGAGTTTTGATAATTCCTTTTGACGTGTTTTAAATGGGGTAAAGTCAACTGAACATTTTGTTTCCGGCCACCCCCTCCCCACCCAGTCCAGAACCTGGGCGAGTATTTTATCTTTTTTGGAGTGTGCTGCGATGTCATCTGCAGTCACTGGCAGCTTGAGTTCATTGACTTCGAAGATTGCGTGCACCGGAGCGGGGTCCTCGACTGGGGTCGGCAAGGGGCAGCGGCTGAGAGCATCTGCGTGGCTTAAAGTCTTACCTGGGCGATAGACCAATTTGAACAAGTAGGCCGCCAGGAACAAGGTCCATCTCGTCATCCTGGGGGACAGTACCTGTGGAGTTTGCCTGTCCCCCGATAAAAGTCCCAAAAGCGGCTTGTGATCAGTAATGAGTTCGAAATGGTGGCCGAAGAGAAATTCGTGGAATTTTTTAACTGCCGCTACTGCAGCCAGGGCCTCTTTATCAATCTGGCTGTAGTTTCTTTCAGTCATGGAGAAAGTCCTGGAGAAAAAGGCAATTGGTGCCTCGGAGCCATTGGGGAGTCTGTGACTTAGGACAGCTCCTATCCCAAAAGGGGATGCGTCAGTGGCTAGGACCAAGGGAAGGTGTTGGTCGAACTGCATTAAAACGGCTTCTGAAGTGAGTAGAGATTTGACTGCTTTAAATGCATGGGATTCTATGGGTCCCCAGTGCCACGGAGTGTCTTTATCTAATAACCTGTGCAAAGGTTCAGTGACTGATGCTTTGTGGGGTAGGAACGAAGCGTAGAAATTTAATAACCCCAGGAAGGCTTGTAGCTCTGTTTTGTTGGTAGGTGTGGGTGCCTCGTGGATGGCTTTTACTTTTGACTCCACTGGGTGGATGCCTGAGGCATCTAACCTATATCCTAGAAAGTCCACCTGTCTAGTGGCGATGGTGCACTTCTCCCATTTGAGCTTGAGACCATGCTGTCTAAACTTCTCTAATACTGCCCTGACCCTCTGCAGGAGTTGGGGCCTATCCATAGCTGAGACCAAAATATCATCAAAATAGGGAACTACTCCTGGAAGACCTTGGAGAATTCTCTCCATTAGTGACTGAAAAATACCTGGGGCTAGGCTGACGCCAAATTGTAGACGTTTACACCTGAATGCCCCTCTATGTGTTACTATGGTTTGTAAATCTGCTGTGTGGCTGTCGACAGGGAAATGCTGGTATGCCTGTGACATGTCTAGCTTGGCAAAAAATGGTGCCGGGTTCGAATGTGTGCAACAGGTGCTGGATGACTGGAACAGGATATGCGCTAACCTGAAGATAACGGTTGAGGGTCGTCTTGTAGTCTGCACAAATTCTCAGACTACCATCCTTTTTTAGTGGGGTGACTATGGGGGTCTCCCATTTGGCGAAATCTGTGGGTTCTATTACCCCTTGTTTGAGAAGTTTGCCTAGTTCCGCGTCCAATTTGGGGCGGATAGCGAAAGGTACTCTGTAGATTTTAGGCGGACGGGAACTGCCTGGGGTTCACGGAGAAAGAGATGGGTGTGCCATTATAGCAACCCAGCTCGCTGCTAAAGACGTCGGAATAATCTGAGAATAATGTGTCTACATCCGAAGTTGAGACAGCATGAATCCCTGTTACACTAAGGCCAAGAGAGGGGAACCAATCTAACCCCAAAAGACTAGGGAGGGCACCATTAACCACCACTAAAGGCAAATGGCCTTTGAAGGTTCGGAATTTAACAAGGAACTTGCCTTTCCCGAGGACAGGGATGTTCTTGCCTTGGTAGTCTCTCAGGGTGAGGTGGCACTTTTGTAGCTGCTTCCTGGTCAGCCTGGGTTGAATCTCCTTCAGCGTATCCCAGGAGATGATTGAGAGCGCTGAGCCCATGTCTACCTCCATGCTGCAAGGTTTACCTTCTAGGGAAACAGAAAGATTAATTTTATTTGGCGTTTGGGAAGTGTGGTTAGCGTGGTAGCAAGTATAACAGTCTTCTACTTGCCTTTGGAGGCCAGGAGATGAAGAAAGTTTCTGAGGAAGAGCGCGTGATGCCTGGCAGACTCTTGCAAGGTGGCCTTTCTTGTGGCAGTTTAGGCAGCTGGCGTTTCTGAACCTGCAAGATGCCCGGGAGTGGGCACCTCCGCAGGTTAGACACAAAGGGATCTGTTGTGGGCCACTGCTGTTTCTCTGCCTAGCTCCTACCTGTGGTTGTTTCAACTGCTTGAGGCGATGGATGTCTGAAAATTCTGTGGGGTCAGCTTTGGTCATCACCTCTTCCGAGTGGACGGTGGAAGTACCAGGCTTGGGTGTGGTGCCCTGAATCTCAGCTGCTGACTGGGTGGAGAGTTCAGCAGCTAGGGCTTCATCTACTGCTTGGGAAAGATTTAAAACTTTCCTGGCCAGTAGACGTCTTTGGAGCCTCAGATCTCTTACCCCACAGACGAGTTGGTCGAGAAGCATGTCATCTAAATAATTCTTAAATTCACATTGTAGAGCTGCTGTCCTCAGGGCGGCCATGTACTGGTTGATGGACTCCCCCTCGGCTTGCTTCCTCATCCTGAACACGTAGCGTCTTGCAATCTGGGAAGGTTTAGGGGAGTAGTGGTTTGAAAGTGTTTCTTGTAGTTCGTTCCACGGAACGCTTCTGATGTCACGTGGTGCGAAAAGTGCCGTGGCAGTGTCGAAGACTGCAGCCCCGCAGTAGCTAAGGAAGTACGATTTCTTCGTATGCTCTGCGGCGTCAGCTAAACCAATTGCATCGATGTAATGGCTGAAGCGATTCTTGTAGGAGTCCCACGTCTCCTCGTTGGGTTTGAATGGTTGAAATGCCGGATTGGCGTTCATCTTGGGACCCTCGGTGTCGTTGGCAGACTGAACTATCTCTCTGGGTGGTCGTGCCCCTAGGGCTTGCACTTATCGTGAGAGCTGGCGGCTGCGGCTACAGCGCCCTAGACTCGCTCAGTGACTTCGGCTCTTGTAAGGGCAGTCTGTATTTCGCACTCTCTGCGCTCGTTGGCGGCTGCGGCTAACAGCGCCATAACTGACTTCAGCTTAGTGACAGCAGTTTGGATTTCGCGCTCTCTGGGGAGCGTCGGCGACTGTGGCTACAGTGCCGTACTTTGCTTGTGTGACTGAATTCAAACGGCAGCGGTTTGAATTTCGCGCTCTTCTGTGAGCGTGGGCGGCTGAGGCTTCAGCGCCGTGACTTTCAGCTCATATCGCAGCGGTTTGAGCTTGAGCTCTCTGTAAGCGAGGCGGCTGCGGTTCAGCGCCGTGGCTTCGCTAGAGCGATTTCAGCTCTTTTGAATGCGAGTGCTTCTGGCTAGCCTGCGGTCATATCCCATCCTCGTCGCCAGTGTTGTGGAGCGATGGAACAGATGAGGCTTAGACCAGAGCATACAAGTAACAGTCTTTATTCAGGGAATAAAGGGTTGTCGCATCTGCCAGCTAACAAGGCAGACTGCAAGCGAACAACGGCTGGCTCTGCTCGACAGCCGGCTTTTATAGCCGACTGTCAAACGGAGCCAACCAATGGGAGCTGCTGGTGCTCCCGCTCAAACAGCGGACCTGGTTGGGGACTCCAACCAGTCCTAAAGACATAACAAACTCCTTCCCTTCAAATGACGCTATAGAGCACTACACATCAGAACAACTAGACACAAGGGCAGTTTTTCCTGAAAGCCATCATTCTGCTAAACAAATAATCCCCTCAACACTGTCCCACTATTTACAAAGTCTGCACTACTATTACTGTTAATCTTCTCATCACTCCTTATCACCCATCCCCTCCCACTTGTGACTGTATGACAGTAACTTTGTCGCTTGTATCCTTACGATTTATATTGACTGTTTCCTAGTATGATTTAATTGCTTATTGTACCCTATGATTATCATTAAGCGTTGTACCTGATGATTCTTGACTCTTGACGAATGTATCTTTTCTTTTATGTACACTGAGAGTATTTGCACCAAGACCAATTCCTTGTGTGTCCAATCACACTTGTCTAATAATCTATCTATCATCTATCTATCATCTATTTAGCTATCTAGCTATCATCTATCTATCTATCTATCTATCTATCTATCTATCTATCTATCTATCTATCATCTATCTATCTAAAAGTTAGCCATGCTGAGAGAATACTTGAGAATTTAAATGTTTGGGGCACCTGCCATATACACATGAATTGAAATTGCATGGATACCCTGAGAGCATCTGCCCATCCCTTGACATCAGATAGAGTGGTCATTTTCCAAGTGTCCTCCATTAAAAGGTATCATCTGTTTCATCCTAGGAAGCAAGACTTACAGTAGAAGCTGGATCTTCTCCATAGCAGTGCCTGCCTTTGGAAATAGCTTCCCCCCACCATTCCCCTTTCTAGTTGGCATTGAAAACAAAGACATTAAGCCAGGATAGGAGGAAGGAGGAAGATCAAATACACATTTTCTACCTCAGCATGAAGCTTTTGTGTGTGTGTGTGTAGTCGCTGTAACACATTCCTAACATGAGTAGAATGTAAATAAGGGTATTCTGAAAGGAATCAAAATGACATTCAAATAAAGTACTAAACATTTGTCCAAATGTCTATTTGAAAATATTTCATTCATTAACCAAAAGAACTTTATACAGCTGATAATTAAAACATAGGTCAATCCTGTGTATTCATGTTTGGCATATTAAGTGTCAGAGGCTGTTAAATATTCTGTCCCCTTTTCATCTAAGCTCCTTTCAAGCTCAGTTTAGTGAAAATATATAATGTATAAAATATGTATAAAACTCTATTACATCTGAAATAAGAGGCTTTTTAGTAGTGGATCCTGATGATCATACAGGTCAGAAGCATATAATCATAGAAAGATCTCAGAAAAGAATTATCTTTGTTTATTAAAAACATTTAAGAAGTAGATGCAGGAGAGAAATAGCAAATGAATTCTTTCTTTAGATTGTTTTCTAGAGTTGCTGACTTTTAAATTGACATGGGATATTGTCATTTAGCTGGGATCTGAACTAGACATATTGAGTTGATGGTACATTCCCACATTCAGTAAGAAGACAAGGTAGCAGCAACTACTATTTTCCCCCACAAAGTATTATGTGGTCCATACCCTCAGCTGCTGAGGAATCATGTACCACAGAGGGGTGGCCTCAGAGGCCTGCCCTTGATTGTCTCAACTTGCACAGGCTTTTCCAGATGTTATGTGGGTAAATGAAATTGTTGCTCTATAAGTTCATCCCTCTTGAAGAACAAAAGGTGAAGGAGAAGGAAGAGAAGAGAAGGAGGAGGAGGAGAAGAAGAAGAGGAGGAGGAGGAGGAGGTGGTGGTGGAGGAAGAGGAGGAAGAGGAGAAGAAGAAGAAGAAGAAGAAGAAGAAGAAGAAGAAGAAGAAGAAGAAGAAGAAGAAGAAGAAGAAGAAGAAGAAGAAGAAGAAGAAGAAGAAGAAGAAGAAGAAGAGGAGGAGGAGGAGGAGGAGGAGGAGGAGGAGGAGGAGGAGGAGGAGGAGGAGGAGGAGGAGGAGGAGGAGGAGGAGGAGGAGGAGGAGGAAGGAAAGCTGGATTTCTGAACCGGTTGGGGTATGGCAAAGTAACAAAGGTAATAAATAAACCATAATTGCTTAGTATTGGATATTGGAGCTCCTGCCAACTGTCTGAAGACCCTCCTGTGGAGTATTGAACCTATGTGGAAAAGATGGTTCTAAATTATGCATAGAAAAGGCTATCACAGAATAGAACCTGTTTGACATGGCAGCCATCCTTGTAGCTCTTTGTGGGAAACACAGTGACCTCTCTTTCAGTATAAGAAAGGAAAAATCTTGAGCAGAATAGAATCCAGGCTGGAATTAATTATTTATATTTCCATGAATCACATCACAAATATTTTCTATACTGATGAAGAAGAATGGATTTGGCCGCAAATGCATTTCTGGTTCACGCACAATGAACATAATTGCTGTGCTATTAAGTAACATTTTATTGGAAACTTGTATGAAAGCTACTACTTTGATCTCTGGCATCTAAAATAAGACTTGCCCTGGCTTTAATTTATTATTATTTTTTTAAAAAAGATATTTCTCAGATTTCCAGACATTCTCTATGACAAATGCTCCGTCTGCAGAGCTGTTACAAAACAGGCTTGAAATTGGACAAGGGAAATTCCCTTGTGATAAGCTAATGCCAAAGTAGACCTAGATTTTAGAAGGTGGATGCCTAAAATTAGAATTCTGAGTGCCTAACTGAAACCTAAATAAGCAGAAAGCTTTGCAAAATGCTGACTTACCAGTATCTTCTGTCTTTAGACCACATTTGTCAGATAAATGTGATCACAATATAGGAACAATATTTAAAAACAAAATTCTCTTTGCTTATTGTTAAGCTTTTCTGCTGAAATTTCTTGCAAAAAACAAACAATTTTAGCCTTAAATAATTTAAAGAAAGTTGCTTTCTTTAAAAAAAAGTATATTTGTAGAATGTATATATGTAGTATATCCAGTATGTGTACACACACACACACACACACACACACACACTCACACACTCACACACATTGTTATCTCATCATTACATTACTTTCATGTTTATTTACAAATGGCCACTTTCATAAAAAAATACTTTATAGCTACTATAAAAGGATATGGGAAATAAATGTCTGCTTTCCTTTGCAAAACCAATAATTAGTAATCCTTGTATGAATATAAAATATGTTATTTAATCTGGACTTCATTAATAGATTTATTTATCTGGATTAATACATTTACTTGTCTGGATTTTATTACCTTTTTTTTTTTTTACAAAATGAAATGATTAAGGAGAACAATGCAGAATTCCAAATCTAATAAATTGCAGTTGATTAAAGTGTCATCCCATCATGCTACATTATTCTTACTTTATAAATGAACTAGTATACTATATATGTAAGAACTGTAAATACAAAATCTATTTTTTACTAGTCCCTCCCTCCCTGTCTCTCCTCCCCCATCTCTCTCTCTCTCTGTCTCCTTTTCCCTCCCTGTTGGTCAATCTATCAGAATAGAGCTGGAAGGGAGTTTGGACATCTTCAAGCCCCACTCAAGCAAGGGATCCTATATCACTTCAAACAGGTGGCTGTCCAGTCTCTTCTTTAAAACCTCCAGTGATGAAGCACCTGAAGGCAAGCTGTTCCACTGGTTAATTGTCCTTATTGTTCGGAAGTTTCTCCTCAGTTCCAGGTTGCTTCTCTCCTTGATTAGTTTCCATCCATTGTTCTTTGTCCTGCCTTCAGGTGCTTTGGAGAATAAGTTGACCCCTCCTCTTTATATATTGTCTTTAGTTGTATAGTCACCACTATAATTCAATTAAAGTCATGACCCAGATGATGATAACTGTTGTGGAGCGATGGTAAGGACGAGGCATGAGACCAGAGCGTACAAGTAACAGGCTTTATTGCTATGAATAAAGGGTTGTCGCGTCTGCCAGCTAACTCGCAGACCAGCGGGCGACAACGGGCTGGCTCTGCTCGACAGCCGGCTTATATAGCCGGCTGTCAAACGGAGCCAACCAATGGGAGCTGCTGGTGCTCCCGCTCAAACAGCGGACCTGGTTGGGAACTCCAACCAGTTCCACAGACATAACACCCCTTCCCCCCAGCTGCGAACATGCGTAGTCTTGTAGGTACATGGGCTGTCTTCACTGGCGCCCAGAGCGTCGCAGTTCGGGTGAACTGCCAGTCTGTGTCAAGTCCTGGCTCTCGGAGCGCGCGTCAGCAGTTGTTGGTACTGGGGCTTGCCCCGGTGTGGTGCCTGACGGTGCTGGTGAAACCCCCTGCTCAGGTTGGCCCGATCGAGTCTCGAGGTCCGGCTGGTTGGTTGGGTCGCTCGGCAGCTGGATCGGTGACTCTGGTTGGAGACTCGGGTTCTCCATCCAGCCCTCTCGCTTGTCTGGGAAAACCTGGTTCCGCAGGGGATCTCCATCAGGCGCGGGTGAGGCGTTGTTGGAGCTGGCTGGTTGGCACGGGTTGGTATCTGTTGCGCCCATCCGTCGCCTTCTGAGTTGATCCACGTGTCTCCGCCACAGACGTCCATCCCCAAGAATGACCCGATAGGATCTGGGGCCGGTAACTGATACGATCTGTCCTGGCACCCACAACGGTTCCCCTGCATAGTTCCTGGCGTATACCAGGTCTTGTGGGGCGAAGTCTCTGACCATGCTATCGGACCCTAAAGGGGTGTCTGGGCAATAGTGGGGGTGTAGCCTGTCTAGAGTGGTTCTAAGGCGTCTCCCCATTAAAAGTTCAGCCGGAGACTTGTTGGTGGTGGTGCAGGGGGTTGTGTGCTGGCTGAGTAGGAAACGAGACAATTTAGAGTGCCAGTCCTCCTGACCAAACCTGGCAAGTGCTTCTTTAGCTGATCTAACTGCTCTCTCTACCATCCCGTTGCTAGCGGGATGGAATGGTGCTGTAAGGACGTGCCTGATGCCCAAGTTGGCAGTATACATGCTGAACTCACATGATGTGAACTGTGGGCCATTGTCTGAAACCAGGGTGTCCGGGAGCCCGTGGGTGACAAACAGTCGGGTTAGGGCTTTCACTATTGACTGGGTGGTGGTTGTGGGAAGTAAGGCTACATCAATCCACTTGGAGTATGAATCCACAACCACCAAGAAGGTCTTGCCATGCACAGGCCCAGCTAGGTCAACGTGCAGGTGGGACCAGGGGGCGTTTGCGCTCTCCCATCTGGTGGGCGAGCCGCTGGAGGCGGCCCGGGTTTGTTGGCAAGGTTGGCAAGAGCTTACCCAGTTGGCGATTTGAGCGTCCATACCGGGCCACCAGACGTAGCTGCGGGCCAGGGCCTTCATTCTTACGATGTCCGGATGTCCCTCGTGAAGCACCTTCAGGATGGGCACTCGCAGTGATGTAGGGATGACCACTCTTGTTCCCCACAGAAGACAACCTTGTAATTTTGACAGTTCCTGCTGGCGGGTTTTAAAGGGGACAAAATCAGTTGTACATTGAGTTTCCGGCCACCCCCTCCCCACCCAGTCCAGAACCTGGGCGATGATTTTGTCCTTTTTCGAGTGCGCCGCGATGTCTTCGGCTGTCACTGGAAGTTTGAGTTCGTTGACCGCGAAAATGGCATGGATAGGTGCTGGGTCTTTGACTGGGACTGGCAGGGGGCAGCGGCTAAGGGCATCGGCGTGGCTCAGAGTCTTGCCTGGACGATGCACTAGCTTAAATGAGTAAGCAGCCAGAAACAAAGTCCATCTGGTCATTCTGGGCGAAAGTACCTGCGGAGTTTGCTTGTCTCCAGACAGAAGACCTAAAAGGGGTTTGTGATCAGTCACTAACTCAAAGTGGTGGCCAAACATGAATTTGTGGAACTTCTTAACTGCAGCCACTGCGGCCAGGGCCTCTTTATCGATCTGGCTATAGTTCCTCTCGGTAGGAGAAAGAGTCCTGGAAAAGAAAGCAATTGGTGCCTCGGAACCGTTGGGGAGCCTGTGGCTCAGGACAGCCCCAATGCCAAAAGGGGATGCGTCAGCGGCCAGGACTAGGGGGAGACGTTGATCGAACTGAACGAGGACCACTTCTGAAGTGAGCAAGGCTTTGACTGATTTGAATGCATGGGCCTCCTTGGGTCCCCAGTGCCAGGGTGAGTCTTTATCTAGTAGCCTATGTAATGGTTCAGCGACAGATGCCTTGTGTGGGAGGAATGAGGCGTAGAAATTCAAAAGTCCCAGAAAAGCTTGTAGTTCAGTCTTGTTGGTAGGTGTGGGTGCGTCATGGATGGCCTTCACCTTGGATTCAATGGGATGGATGCCCGAGGCGTCAATCCTATAACCCAGAAAGTCCACCTGCCTAGTGGCGATGGCACACTTCTCCCTTTTGAGTTTGAGGCCATGCTGCCTGAACCTCTCTAGCACTGTCCTGACTCTCTGAATGAGCTGGGGCCGGTTCGTGGCTGAAACTAAAATGTCATCGAAGTAGGGGACCACTCCTGGGAGACCCTGGAGAATCCTCTCCATGAGTGACTGAAAAATGCC